>NC_030815.1:74665249-75265249 GCF_001704415.2 Capra hircus | reverse complement strand
CCTTCTCCTCCTGCCCCCAATCCCTCCCAGCATCAGGGTCTTTGCCAATGAGTCGTCACTCAGTCATGTCCAATTCTTTGCGACCCCTTGGACTGGAGCCCATCAGGCTCCTTTGTCCATGGGTTTTCTTCAGGCAAGAATACTGGAATGGGTTGCCGTTTCCTCCTCCAGGACATGTTCCCGACCCAGGGATCAAATCCCTGTCTCCTTCATTGCAGGCAGATTCTTTTCCATCTGAACCACCTGGGAAACCAGCAGTTTAAAAGGTACAAAATTAAAGGTACAAAATGCCTGTTAATCTTCATCACAACCCTATGGAGGCAGTATTAGTATCATCACCTTCTTATTTTACAGATGAGAAAACAGGCCCAGAGAGGAAAAGGACTTGCTTGCACTGAAGTCTATGTTCTCTGCTAATTCACGCTACCACCCCCAGGATGATGATGTAGCTTGCTGTAGCCTGACAAACTCTGAGGCTTGAATGATGGGGGGAATATTCCTGTCGCAGAAATCAGCAAACGTTACAATCAGCTTGTTTTGTTGATTGTTATGGCTTAAGAAGGTGATGAAGGACTTCCCTAGTGGTCCAGTGGTTAGGAGCTCACTGGCTAAAGCAGAGGGCATGGGTTTGAGCCCCAGTCAGGGAAGTTTCCATATGCTGTGGGGCAACTAAGCCCGTGTGCCACAACTACTGAGCCCATGCTCTAGGGCCTGCAAGCCACAACTAGTCTGCATGCTGCAACTACTGAAGCTCACACGCCACAGAGCCTGTGCTCCACAACAAGAGAACCTACTGCAATGAGAAGCCCGCATACCACAAGTAGAGAGGAGCTCCAAGAAAGTGATGAAGATCCAGAGGGACAGGAAGATGCAGAGTCTCCCCCGACCCCACCGATGAGAAAGATGGAAGGATCACCCCCCAAACAGCCTTGGATTTAAACCAGTTTCCAGATGGATCTTATTCTCTCTCATGTATAACCTTTAAAGTAAACTCCTTTGTCCTTAAGTCTTCCCCATATCAATAAAGATCATTTCTGGTGTGTGTGTGTGTGTGTGTGTTTAGATATAATTTCTATAAAATAAAATGCAAAGATATTAACAGTTGAGTTTTTACAGTGTATATCCCCAGGCAACCACAAGTCAAAATGAGACATAGATCATTCTCATCATTCCAGAAAGTTCACTCAAGCCTCTAACCAATAAAATATACACCACAGCATCCAACCTGCCCTTCCCCAACCACTTTCTGATTTCTTTCAAGTACATAGGATTTCAGCCTTTCAGCTGCTCAGGCCAAAAACTTTAGAGTCATCCTTCACTCATCTTCTGTCACACCCCACATCCATAGTGTTTCTTGTCAGGTAGATTTTCAAAATATACCCAGCATTGAATCACTTCTCATCAACTCCACTGGTGCCTCCTTAGTCCAAGCCACATCATCTCTTGCATTCTGACTGGTCTCTGCTTCCTCATCTTCCCAAGCTCCTCTGTTCTCTCTACAATCTGTTCACACAGATACCTGAGCCATCCTTTGTCATGTAAATTCAGATCATGACACAACTCTGTAAAACTCTCCAATACTTACCATCTCTCAGGATAGACTCAACCTCAGTCTCTACCATTGGCCTTTTTGGATCTCGATCTCCTGTTCCCCACTGGTTAACTGGGCTCCAGCCGAACCAGCCTCTTTACTGTTCCCTGGTTACACAAGCATATTCCCTTCTCACCGCATTGGCCCTTGCTGGTTTCTCTACTTGAGATGCTCTTCACATGGCTTATTTCCTCAGTTCATTCAGGTCTCTGCTCAGCTGTTATCTAATTATAGAGAACTTCCCTGACTGCCCATTCGAAATAGCATATTCCCTGACATTCCAACTCCAGACTCTGTTTATTTTTTCTTCCTAGTCCTTAAGACCTTACATTATATTACATCTGCTTATTTGTCTTTTTTTCCCCCGATGAATGTGCTGGCAAAATGTTTAACAACTAGCTGTCTGTAAAATGTGAATGTGTTATAAAACAGTTCATGTGCCTGACGCACAGTGAAGGTAAACAAACCGGAACATTGGCCTTTTGAGGAGAAAAAGGCTTATTGCAGGACCAAGAAAAGAAAACAGATGGCTCATGCTCTAAAACTCTAAACTCTCTCATAGTATTTGGGGAAAGGTTGTTTTTTTTTTTTTTTTTTAGGCAAAATTTGGAGTGAGGGCTGCAGGATGTGTGACTTTCTTCTGATTAGTTGGTGGTGAGATAAGAGGGCGGTGCTCCAAGGATCTTGGATCTTTGGGATCCAAGCTCTTCAGGATCTCAGCCTGAAGTTACCATCCTCTACCTGGGTGGGGATCCTAGTTCCCACAGAATAACTCGCAGATATTATTTTCTTTGCTGTTAAAGTGCTGCACTCAATATGTCAGCAAATATGCAAAATTAAGCAATTTCCACAAGACTGGAAAAGATCAGTTTTCATTCCAGTCCCAAAGAAGGGCATTGCCAAAGAATGTTCAAACTAACTACTGTACAGTTGCGCTCATTTCACATGCTAGCAAGGTCATGCTCAAAATCCTTTAAACTAGGCTTCAGCAGTATGTTAACCGGGAACTTCCAGATGTACAAGCTGGGCTTGAGAAAGACAGAGGAACCAGAGATCAAATTGCCAACATGTTGGATCCTGGAGAAAGCAAAGGAGTTTCAGAAAAACATCTACTTCTTTTTCATTGACTATGCTAAGGCCTTTGACCGTGTGGATCACAACAACTGTGGAAAATTCTTAAAGAGATAGGAGTTCCAGACCCCCTTACTTGTCTCCTGAGAAACCTGTATGTGGGTCAAGAAGCAGAGTTAGAACTGGACATGGAATAACTGACTGGTTCAAAATCAGGAAAGGAGTATATCAAGGCTGTATATTATCACTGTGCTTATTTAATGTCAACTACAAATTGGCTCTTGCCAAAGGCATTTGCCAGTGACTGAACAACAACTACAAGGGTATTTGCCATCTGCTTCTGCGGAGATTGAACCCTGTGCTGCTGCAGCTGTTGACCTTTGACATGCCCTGAAAGGAGTTCAGGGCGAAGAATGAAGCACTCTGTGCTCCAGGGAAACTGGTGGAACAGGTCTTCAGATAGATATTTTCAGGAGCTGATTTTCATGATCCGAATCCTTGCACCTCCTCATATCTAGAAAAGCACACTAAATCCCTTCATTGTGGCATCAGTTCCTCATGACCAACCAGCAGAAAACCTTTTATAAAATAAGCACTTGGCTGCATTAAACTCCTGCTTCATCAAAATCATATGTACTGACCTTCCCCCGCTACCTTTTTGGAACAGTTTCTCAGAGCTATCTGAGAGGTGTTAGCTAGGACTGTCTCCCAGACTGCAGTCTTCATTTTGCCTCAGATAAAACCTAACTAGCAGCTCTCATCTTGTGCATCCTTTTTTAGTTGATATTAACTTATATGCAGAGATTTTTATTGTTGTTGTTTAGTCCCTAAGTCGTGTCCAACTCATTTTCAATCCCATGTGTTACTGAGTCCAAGGACTGTCTGCTCACTGCACAACAGGCCAATTAACCAAGAGAGAGGAGATAAGGAATATGACTTTATTCAGAAAGCTGGCTGACTGAGAAGAAGGCAGACTAATATCTCAAAATAATCATCTTGTCAAGATCTGGATTTGTTGTTCAGTTGCTCAGTTATATTCGACTCTTTGCGACCCCATGGACTGAAGCACACTACGCTTCCCTGTCCACTATCTCCACGAGTTAGCTTAAACTTGTGTCTGTTGAGTCGGTGATGCCATCCAACCATCTCATTTTCTTCTTCATTTGTTAAAACAGGTCACAAGAGTCAGGAAAATATTTATTTATGTTTCTCAGTTTATTGTAAAGGATATTATAAAGAATACAGATGAGCAGCCAGATGAAGAGGTACACAGGACAAGGTCTGGAAGGATCCTGAGTGCAGGAGTAGAACTATGGTATGCCACCTTCCGGACCAGAAGCTCATAAATCTTCCCTGAGGTCAGTGGGCAGGACTGAAACTCTCTAATCATTGGGACTTCCTGATCACCAGTCCAATACCGAGCCTGTGTAGGAAACCTCCCCAGGTCAACCAGTAGCATAACTAAGATGGGAGAGAGTAGTAGTAGTCGTCGTCGTCATGGCTCAGTCGTGTCCAACTCTTTGTAATCCCGTGGCCTGTAGCCTGCCAGGCTTCTCTGTCCATGGAATTCTCCAGGCAAGAATACTGGAGTGGGTTGCCATTCTCTTCTCCAGGGGATTTTCCCAACCTGGGGATCTAATCTGGGTCTCCTGCACTGCAGGGAGATTCTTTTTTTTTTTTTTAATTTATTTTTTTTTTTGCAGGGAGACTCTTTACCATCTGAGCTACAGGGAAGCCCTAAGGTAGGAGAGAAAGGGCTTATTGTGAATAACAAAAGACAGACAATCCTACCACTGAGATAAATACAAAGATTTTATTAGCTTTCTTCCAGGAACCAAGGCTCAAGTACAGATGGTCTTCTAGCCCTCTATCTGTGCATTCCCATCTGCAGATTCAACCAAGGGAGGACGGAAAACACTCAGGGGAAGAAAAAAAAAAATTCCACCAACTTCCAAAACATAAAAGTTGAATTTTCTGGACACCAACTACTGTTTACATAGCTTTAAATTATATTAGGTATTATAAGTAATCTGGAGGTTAAGTTAAAGTATACAGGAGTGGGAATTCTCTGGTTGTCCAGTAGTTAGGACTCTGAGTTTTCATTGCAGAGAGTGTGTATTCAATCCCTGGTCCAGGAAATAAGATCTAACAAGCTGCCGGTGCAGCTGAACAGAAAATACAAGGGAGAATGTTAAATGCAAATACCATGCCATTTTATATAATATACTTGAGTATCCGTGGATGAATCCTCTGGGTGGGTGGGGTGGGGTGGGATCCTGGAACCAATCCCCTCTGGATATTGATGAAATGAAATTCATATTTGATGCCAAGATAAGAAAATTTAAACAAAATTTTTCTTTGCCTGTTTGGGCCTCCTCGCTCCCCTTTATTGTGTACTATGCATCTACATAGGAATTCCCTGGTGGCTCAGATGGTAAAGAGTTTGCCTGCAATGAGGGAGAACCACGTTCGATCCCTGGGTTGGGAAGATTACCTGGAGAAGGGAAAGGCCACCTACTCCAGTGTTCTGGCCTGGAGAATTCCATGGACTGTATAGTCCATAGGGTCACAAAGAGTTGGACACCACTGAGCGACTTTCACTTTCACTTTCTTTCAAGAGTCACTACTCCTTAGGAGATAGTTCAGTTCAGTCGCTCAGTGGTATCTGACTCTTTGTGACCCCATGGACTGCAGAACACCAGGCCTCCCTGTCCATCACCAACTCCCAGAGTTTACTCAAACTCGTGTCCATTGAGTCGGTGATACCATCCAACCATCTCATCCTCTGTTGTCCCCTTCTCCTCCCACCTTCAATCTTTCCCAGCATTTTCCAGTGAGTCAGTTGTTCGCATCAAGTAGCCAAAGTATTGGAGTTTCAGTTTCAGCGTCAGTCCTTCCAATAAATACTCAGGACTGGTTTCCTTTAGAATGGACTGGTTGGATGTCCTTGCAGTCCAAGGGACTCTCAAGAGTCTTCTCCAACACCACAGTTCAAAAGCATTAATTCTTCAGAGAATTCTTAGGAGATAATCTTCCTTCTTAATCTTGCAAGGGGCCAACTCCACCCAGGACCTGCTACTTTGTACCTGTAGATCTGGATTGTGTAAACAGTCCATGATACGTCATTTGTCTCAAGAACTTCTACAATTGTGCTTTGACTTCCAAGGGGAGAATAGTCCTCACAGCTTTCTAAGAGATTGTCTCCCAGACTATAATCCTCAGGTTAGCTCTAGTAAAATTTTCCATTTCTTTCTTAGGTTGACTTTTTTTTAAACTGGAGGATAATTGCTTTACAATGTTGTGTTTACAATGTCTTTACAATGGGCTTCTCTGGTGGCTTAGCTAGTAAATAATCCACCTGCAATTCAGGACCTGGGTTCGATCCCTGGTTTGGGAAGATCCCCTGGAGAAGGGACTGGCTACACATTCCAATATTCTGGCCTAGAGAATTCCATGTACTGTATAGTCCATGGGGTCGCAAAGAGTCGGACATAACTGAGTGACTTTCACTTATTTCACAATGTTGTGTTGGTTTGCTGTACAACAGCATGAATCAGCTATAAGTACACACATATCCCCTCCCTCTTGAGCCTCCCTTCCACTCCTGCCTCATCCCACCCCTCTAGGTCATCACAGAGCACCAAGGTGAGCTCCTTGTGGTGCCTGTAGATTGAATTTTTTTTTAAAAAAGTCATTTATTTATTTGGCTACATCAGGACTTAGCTGCAGCATCCAGACTCTCTTTGTGGTGTGTGGGCTACTTGTTGCAGTGCGCCAGCTTCTCTAGTTGCAGCGCATGGGCATAGTTGCCCAGCACCATGTGGGACCTTAGTTTCTCAACCAGGGATTGAACCTGTGTCCCTTCCATTGCAAGGTAGATTCTTAACCTCTGGACCACCAGGAAAGTTAATTTTCCTTAGATTGACTATTATTAACTTTTTCATCAACAGTACTGAGGGACAACTATATATTTGGCTTTAAGTTTTTAAAAAATTTCATTGGAGTGTAGTTGATGAAGAACCTGGTGGGCTACAGCCCATAGGGTTGCAAGGAGTCAGACACGACTGAAGTGACTTAGCATGCATGTACATGCATAGTTGATGTATAATATTATGTGAATTACAATTGAGTAATATAGTGATTTACACTTTTTAAAGGTTATACTCCATTTATATTTATTATAAAATATTGGCTATATTTCCTGTGTTGTACAATATATCCTTCTAGGTTTTTTTTTTTTTTTCACACTGTATGGCTTGTGGGATCTTAGTTCCCTGAAAAGGGATTGAACCTGGGCCCACAGCAGTGAAAACACCAAGTCTTAACCACTGCATGGCCAGAGAATTCCCTGTAGTTTAATTTATACATAATAGTTTGTACTTCTTCATCCTTTGCCCTTATATTGTCCTTGCCCCCTTCCCCTTCTCCACTGGTAACCACTAGTTTGTTCTCTGTATCTGTGAATCTGCTTCCTTTATGTTATATTCACTAGTTTGTTGTATTTTTTTTTTAGATTCAATATATTACTGTTATCATACAGGGTTTGTCTTTCTCCATCTGATTTATTTAACTTGATATAATGCCCTCCAAGTCCATCCTTGTTGTTGCAAATGGCAAAATTTCATTCTTTTATGGCTGTGTAGTATTCCGTTGTTTATACGTACTGCATCTTCTTTATCCATTCATCTGTTAATGGTTAGGTTGCTTCTATATTTGGCAACTGTAAACAGTGCTGCTATGAACATTACTGTGCATATATCTTTTTGAATTAGTGATTTTGTTTTTTTCTATCATATATTCAGAAGCAGAATTACTGGGTTACATGTGTATACTTTTTTCCTTGGTTGGGGGTGGTACACCACCCTGCTTGCCGGATCTCAATTCCTCAAGCAGGGATCAATCTGTGCTCCCTGCAATAGAAGTGTAGAGTCATAACCACTGGACTTCCAGGGAATCCCCAACATGTGTATACTTCTTATCACACAATAAACAGGAGAAAAGTGTAGGGACTTCATCAGTGACGTGAGCACCTTACTAGCTGAATAATACATTTTGAGTACTGGAAAAATATTTCTTTAATTTTTGTGGTATCCACAGTGCAACAGCTAGAGACATGAGACACTTGTAATTTGCATTGTTCATATTTTTTCCATCACTTTCTTAAGTCTAGACAATGAACAAAACTAACTCTGATTTGTAGCATTTGCTGATTTCTGTGGGTAAATACTCCCATCATAGCCTATTTCAAGCTGCCAACAATGATGTCACTGACCATGAGTTAGGAAGAAATGCACTGTAGCACACCATTATGTGGTTTCTCCTCCATACAAATGTAATAGCGTAGATAATAGTAACATTGGAGAAAGGAATGGCAACCGACTCCAGTATTCTTTCCTGGAGGATCCCATGGACAGAGGAGCCTGGCAGGTTAGTCTAAGGCGTCACAAAGGGTCGTATGTGACTGAAGCCACTTAGCAATAGTAATATCACTAGAAGGCAATGAATTGGAATATTTATTATCTTTATTTTTATATAACTTTTAAAAGTTTATGTAATTCAATTTTTGAGGACTTCTCAAATTTCTGAAAATTTAGCAAGTGGCTCTCGTGAGCCCAGGAAATGGCAACCCACTCCAGTGTTCTTGCCTGGAGAATCCCAAGGATGGCACAACATGGTGGGCTGCTGTCTATGGGGTCGCACAGAGTCGAACACGACTGAAGCGACTTAAGCAGCAGCAGCAGCTCGTGAGCCCATAGGAGCCATCTCTAGCATACCCTGGTTTCTTACGAGACTGTAAGATCCACGAAAATAAGGCCTGACACATAATATATAGTCAATAAATGCTTCTTGCATAAATAAATGAAAGTAATTTTAGTGTTATTCAGTTTCTTGCCACCTAAAGAACTTGATTAAATTAATTTGACAGGGAAGTAAGAGATGGGTGCTGTTTGAGCTGTTGTCAGACACTCATGCCATTTCTAAAGAAATCTGGGAGCAGGTTAGATAAAGGAGTAAATTGGTCAGGGAGGCCTGAAAACACCGGATTGAGAATGAGGGGGAGTGAGAATATCCATAACACCATCACTCAGTCACCCTCCACAATGTCGCCATCAGTTATTTTTGTTGCTGTTTTTTCTTTATCCTGCTGCATTTGTTTTGATTTTGACATTATCCACTGGTATATCTCTTTATTATTTTTGGCTCCGGTGGGTCTTCACCGCTGCACTCAGGCTTTCTCTAGTTGAGAAGAGTCGGGGCTCCTCTCTGCTTGTGGTGCACAAGCTTCTTACCGCAATGCCTTCTCCTTTATGCAGAACACGGGCTCTAGGCACTCGGGCTTTAGTGGTTGCAGCACAGGGTTTCTACCAGTTTTGGCTCTTGGGGCCTAGGCGGTGCAGGCTTCAGTAGTTGTGGCTGTCAGGTTCTAGAGCACGGGCTCAGTAGTTACGGCGCATCGGCTTGCTCGAGGCATGTGGAATCTTCCCAGACCAGGGATCAATCTGTGTACTCTGCATTGGCAGGTGGATTGTGCGTATAGTTTCTAGTCTCTGAGGTTTTAGCTGCTGCCCCATCCTCTCTGGCATAATTAATTCTCTAGTATTTTCATACACTGGATTGGGGAGATGTTGGTCAGGATACAAACTTTCAGTGATAAGAAGAATAAGTTCTGGGACTTCCCTGGTGGTCCATTGGTTAAGAATTTGCCTGCCAATGTGGAGGACACCAGTTCGATCCCTGATCCAGGAAGATCCCACCTGCCTCAGCGCAACTAAGATCCTGAATCACAATTACTGAAGCCCAAGCGCCTAGAGCCTGTGCTCCTCAACAAGGGAAGCCACTGCAATAAGAAGCCCTAGCACTGCAACTAGAGACTAGCCTCCACTCACTGCAGCCAGAGAAAGGCCGTGTGCCGCAACAAAATCAGTGCAGGCAAAAATTTTAAATGAATAAATTAAATTAAAAAATAAATTTTAGAAAAAGTAAATTCTGAGGATCTAGTGTACAGTACGGTGACTACAGTTAACAATACTGTCTTGTACACTTAAAGTTGCTATGAAACTAGAGCTTTCACATTCTCACCATAATAATACAAAAAGGGGAATTTCCTGGTGGTCCAATGGTTAGGACTCTGTGCTCCCACTGCAGGGTGCCTGGGTTTCCTGCTTGGGTGGGGAACTAAGATCCTGCTGTAGAGTGGCCAACAAAATAAAACAAAAGCAAAAAACAAACCAAAAAACAAACCAACACAAAATGGTGTTAATGTGAGGTGAAGGATTTGTTAGCTAACCTTATTGTGGTAAACATTTGGCAACATCCATATATATCAAATGATCACATTGTATATCTTAAATTTACACAGTGTTGTATGTCAGAGAAGGCAATAGCTCCCCACTTCAGTACTCTTGCCTGGAAAATCCCATGGACAGAGGAGCCTGGGAAGGCTGCAGTCCATGGGGTCTCCAAGAGTTGGACATGACTGAGTGACTTCACTTTCACTTTTCACTTTCATGCATTGGAGAAGGAAATGGCAACCCACTCCAGTGTTCTTGCCTGGAGAATCCCAGGGACGGGGGAGCCTGGTGAGCTGCTGTCTATGGGGTCGCACAGAGTCAGACACGACTGAAGTGACTCAGCAGCAGTATGTCAATTATATCTCAACAAAACTGGAGAAAAAAAGAATTGACATATCTCTTTCCCTGCTAGACTGTGAAAGCCTTGAGGACAGAATCTGATTCATCATCTCCCGTGGCCCAATTTAGTCTCAGGAATTCACTTAGTAGGCAACAACAATTGTTTATCAAAGGGATAGTCTAGGGAGAAGAAAGTATAACAGCTAATCTCTCTAGGCCTCAGATCTTCCTCTTTAAAGATAATGTTTCCTTGCCTGCCGGGAAGCTGAAGGAGATGAGCTGACAGGTCATTTCTCAGATCCATGAGATGCTTCAGAATTTCCCCTAGAGTGGAGCCCAGTTTCAGACATGTTGAGAAGCACTGTGGTTTTATCCTTCACCCCAAAGGTATTTGATCTTACTTTAAGAAGCCAACAGGTGTAGCCATTCTGTTGCTGCCAAAGGCCACACTGAACTATCTTTGGCCCGGAAGAGGGCCCAAACTGTTGGGAGATTTGTGTTTGGCTGGGGGAATGTCAGGGAAGATCTGGGCTCAACAGGTTGTCAAGTCCCCTCCACAGCCAGGCTGGGAATTTTCCTCGTCTTTCATCGGAGCAGATTTCTCCTGGCAACTACTGTGTGCTTGTTCTTGGAAGCGCGATAGGAAAGTTTTGCTCAGGTTTACTCAGGAACTGAAAATTGACATGCAAGTGAGTGTTGAGGTATTCTTTCTTTAGTGACCACAGCTGGCCCACTCTCAAGATGGCAGAACTGGCGCCGTATCAGCAGAGGATCTGAGGGGGTGGCCTCCTCATGTAGAATATCCACCCTTCCACCTGTCATTCCACCATTCAATCTGAATTCCTCAGTGTCTCTAAGGAGGCTTTTCTGCTTCTAGAAACCCAAGTGACATTCCACTTCCTCTGGAGAGAGCATTTTAGCCAGAATGAGTAACAGGAGGAAATAAAATTCCTTGGCTTAGCATCAAAATACTACACAATCAGATACTACCGAGCTCTACAATTTTATCTGCCACTGCATTGATCCCCAAAGAAGTCTCCTTTAGCCAAACTGGTTTTTGAGCCTACCTTGCTTTTATTACCCCCTCTGCTGTCCATGCAATTTCCTCTGCCTGGAATATTTGGCCACCCATCTTCCCCTAGTCTGTCTCTCTTTCTTTTCTCAGTAGACATTTAAAAAAAAATTATTATTTTTATTTGGCTTCGCCAGGTCTTAGTCGGAGCATGTGAGATCTAGTTCACTAACCAGGGATCAAACCCGGGCCCCCGGCACTGGGCACTCAGAGTCTTAGCCGCTGGATCACCAGGGAAATCCCCTCAGTAGATATTTGTTTATCATCTACTCCATGGGAACGCAAAGACATGTTCCTTTCAGACATGACTGAAGCAACTGAACGCGCACACACAGACACACACAGTGAAGCACTGTGTAAGGGTTGGGTTTTTGTTTGTTGTTTTTCAATTGTTTACAGCTCCCAGAACAAAGCTAGATACATACTGGGCATACAACAAACCCAATGTGAAACTTGCCTTATATTCCTTCCATCTCTAGAATTTGCTGGGCTTCCCAGAAGCCACTGGTGGTAAAGAACTTGCCTGCTAATGCAGGAGATGGTAAGAGCTGGGGGTTCAATCCCTGAGTCAGGAAGATCCCCTGGAAGAGGTGGGCATAGCAACCCACTCTAGTATTCTTGCCTAGAGAATCCCATAGAGAGAGAAGCCTGGTGGGCCACAGTTCATATGGTTTGAAATGACTTAGTACCCATGCTAGAATTTGCTAAGTTATAATTTGGATATGCAGGTGGGTATGTATTGGTTTCTGCATTTCCCTTGTAAGCAAAACATAGAAAGTAAAAAATACAATTTTGTAAGACTGAAAGCATCACTCTTCATTTTAAAAATACTGAGTATGCTTGCTATGAGCTAGAAATAAAGACATGAAAGGACATGCTCTCTCGTCTCTAGAAGGTTATACTCCCATGAGAAGAGGCAAGCAAAAACGCTAGTGATGTTGGAGAAAATTAAGTACTATGTTTGGAATTAGGGAGATCTGAGTGTTAATCTTGACTCTGCAACTTGTTAGCAGTATGTTTTGAATTAACCCTTTCTGAGAGGTGATGATGCTGAGGATACTTCTGAGTTGCTGTGGGAAAATAATTTCTATTAAACATCTTGCACTGGACCTGGCACTTCACATGGGCTCAATAAATATTAGTTTTCCTTCATTTTTCCTTAAACCACAAGCATTCATTGAGTCACTCTGAGTCTCATGAGGAATACAGGCCAAGAGTGGATTTAGAACAAGTACCAGGTGTGATTTTCTGCTAATTTATAGTCTGTTAAAATAGACTGTGAGACAGGATCAAGGAGGGCTAGGATTTCCTGGAGAGGTGGGTCTGGAGAGGAGATGAGACCTGTGTTGTGGAAAGGTAGGTATTGGGGAGGGACAGTAAGGGTATGTAGCCATGAAGGTCTTGGGATGAAGGAATGGAGGTGCTTTGATGGATAGAAGTGAAAAATAAAGTGGAGCAGGGAGTATGATTGCTGAGAGAAATATCAATAACCTCAGATATACAGATGACACAAACCTATGGCAAACCTTAGAGGCTCCTTAAGGAACCTATTGATGAAAGTGAAAGAGGAGAGTGAAAAAGTTGGCTTAAAATCCAACATTCAGAAAACTAAGATCATGGCATCTGGTCCCATCACTTCATGGCAAATAGATGGGGAAACAATGGAAACAGTGAGAGATTTTATTTTCTTGGGCTCCAAAATCATTGCAGATGGTGACCGTAGCCATGAAATTAAAAGACGCTTACTCCTTGGAAGAAAAGTTATGACCAACCTAGACAGCAGAGAGACATTACTTTGCCCACAAAGGTCCGTCTAGTCAAAGCTATGGTTATTCCAGTGGTCATGTACGGATGTGAGAGTTGGACTATAAAGAAAGCCAAGCGCCAAAGAATTGATGCTTTTGAACTGTGGTGTTAGAGAAGACTCTTGAGAGTCCCTTGGACTGCAAGGAGATCCAACCAGTCCATCCTAAAGGAAATCAGTCCTGAATATTCTTTGGAAGGACTGATGCTGAAGCTGAAACTCCAATACTTTGGCCACCTGATGCGAAGAAATGACTCACTGGAAAAGACCCTGATGCTGGGCAAGATTGAAGGCAGGAGGAGAAGGGGACACCAGATGAGATGGTTGGATGGCATCACCAATTTGATGGACATGAGTTTGAGTAAGCTCAGGAAGTTGGTGATGGACAGGGAAGCCTGGTGTGCTACAGTCCATCGGGTTGCAGAGTTGGACACAAGTGAGTGACTGAACTGAGGGAGTATGAACTAGATTATGGAGGGTTTTGAGAAGTGGTCAGAGTTATTTTATGCTGTTTTTAAAGCACTATGTTGATTTTTGAACAGAAGAGTGGTGTGTTTTAAAAATATAATTTCTCTATACATTTAAAATGTACTTACTCTGTAAAGGATAAATATACAGTTACCTTTCTTTTTGGCTGTGTAGCATGTGGCATCTTAGATCCCAGACCAGAGATCAAACCTCTATGCTCCCCGCAGTGGATGCACAATCTTAACCACTGAACTGCCAGGGTTTAACCACTGAACTGTCCCCTGTTTAAAAATTTTTTTAATCATAAAAGACCTGAGTATTGAAGGCAATTTGAAAATATACAGGTGAAAAATGAGAAAATGTTATCTATAATCTCATTGTCTAAACACTTGTCTGTGCCAGGTCCCTTTGGTCCTGCTGACACTCTGTGACCCTGTGGGCCATAGCCTGCCAGGCTGCTCTGTCTGGGGGATTCTCAAGGCAAGAATAGTGGAATGGGTTGCCATGCCCTCTTCCAGGGGATCCTCCTGACCCAGAGATCAAATGCATGTCTCTTAGGTCTCTTGCATTAGCAGACAGATTCTTTAACACTAGCGCCACCTGGAAAGCCATTGCCCGCCCCCTCCGCCCCCTGCCCAAATAAATAAACATGGCCCATATTTATATTCTTTTGATGCACTTTTATAGCCTTTCCTATCTGTAGTGATCTTACATAGTTACATTCTCTTAGCAGGTTTTGGCTTTTTATACCTAGCTCTATACAGCCAGCATTTCCCCATGTTTTGGCACATTCTTCATAAATGTTATTTATAAAAGCTTCGTTGTGTGGGATCTCATAAGAATGCCATAATTTACTTACCCATTTCTCTACAGTCAGACATGTACTAATTAGATGTTTCCAATTTTTTGCTGTTATAAATAAAGCTGTGAGAAATGTTTTTTTGGCATAACAATTTTTCCATATTTAAAATTATTTCCTTAAGGCAGGGTACCAGAATTGCTTTGATTGAAGGAATTTTAATATATTATGACTTTTGTAATGGTTTATGCCAGCATATATTTCTACTAGCCGCATAAGAGAGTGCCTCTTTTACAAAATACCAGTTAGCATTGGGTAACATCATTATTTTCACTGTTATTAATTTGGTAGGCAAAATACATGTTATTGCTATGACTTTTGACTTAAAAACCTATGAGCGAGCCAAACATTTCCCTACGTTTTTTGATTGTCTCTATTCCGTCTTTTAGAAATTGTTGACAACTTATGTACAGAAATTTCAGGGTTCTCCATTTATATGAGCTTTTTGGGTAAGTATTATACATCAAAAATTTGTTTCCCACCATCTATTGTTTATCTTTTAATTTTTTTTAATGTTACATAAAGAAGTTTTCTATTTAAGAGTAGTTTTATCTCTTAATTACTTCCTTTCTGCCTCTCCATGGTTTAAATATTTATTTCTGTTTCCTTTAAGCTTTTCTATTTTAAAAAATGACAGTTTTTGTTCACTAAACCAGGCTGGTTTTTCGACTAAATCAAATTGAGCATAGCCTGGTTTAGTGGAAAGAGCACAAGTCCTCTCCTCTCTGTTCTATGAAATCTAAGTACCTACCTAGAATATTTGTAATTGGGATAAAAATAAGATGGACATATATAGCACTGTGCCTGACATACATTAAAAGCTTACCTTTTATCTTTAAACCATTTCGTCACAGAGAGTGCAGTGTGGCTCTCAGTCTTTCCCCTAGATTGGTAATAGATTGTATCACTGCTTTTTAAAATTATTATTATTATTATTATTTTTCTATTTGGCAGCTCTGGGTCTTCGTTACTTTGCATAGACTTACTCTGGTTGTGGTGTGTGGGCTTTTCTTTGTGGCTTTTCGCTTCTCTTAGTGAATGATGCTAAAGCTGAAACTCCAGTACTTTGGCCACCTCATGCGAAGAGTTGACTCATTGGAAAAGACTCTGATGCTGGGAGGGATTGGGGGCAGGAGGAGAAGGGGACAACAGAGGATGAGATGGCTGGATGGCATCACGACTCGATGGACGTGAGTTTGAGTGAACTCCGGGAGTTGGTGATGGACAGGGAGGCCTGGCGTGCTGCGATTGATGGGGTTGCAAAGAGTCAGACACAACTGAGCGACTGAACTGAACTGAACTGAACTGTGGTTCATGAGCTCTAGGGCACTTGGGCTTCAGTAGTAGAGCAAGGGCTTAGTTGCTTCGCACAAACACATGGAATCTTCCCAGACCAGGGTTCGAACCCATGTCTCCTGTACTGGCAGGCAGATTCTTAACCACTGGGTCACTGGGGAAGCCCTCTCACTACTTACTTTAACTACTGTCTGCAAAGGCAGAATTTGTTTCATTAGCGGACAGCAAGCATGCTCCTTTCACAGTTGTGGATGTTTGTGAAGTCTAACTTAAGTTAAATTTTTTTGTTTCCCTGGGTCTTTTTCTGAAATATTTCCTTACCACCTTAATGCTAAGAAGAATATATATACTGAAACTGGAATTTCTCAGTTTGCTGGAATATTTTAGGCATAACAACTTTGAGAATATGGAAGCAGAGTTATGATGAACTATTTTATTTTATTTTTGGCTGCACCATACAGCATAGCATATGGGATCCTAGTTCCCTGTCCAGGAATCGAACACAGGCCCTTGACAGTGAAAGCATGGAGTCTTAACCACTGGACCACCAGGGAATTCCCTGAACTATTTTATTACACCAAATTAGTGTCTGTCTCTTCTACTTTCGGAGAAGGCAATGGCACCCCACTCCAGTACTCTTGCCTGGAAAATCCCATGGACAGAGGAGCCTGGTAGGCTGCAGTCCATGGGGTTGCTAAGAGTTGGATACGACTGAGCGACTTCCCTTTCACTTTTCACTTTCATGCATTGGAGAAGGAAATGGCAACCCACTCCAGTGTTCTTGCCTGGAGAATCCCAGGGACGGGGGAGTCTGGTGGGCTGCCGTCTATAGGATCGCACAGAGTCGGACACGACTGAAGCGACTTAGGAGCAGCAGCTCTTCTACTTTAGCCTGAACTGTGGTTGGCACAGAGGATACATGCCATTCTATATTGAGGTCCATGCATTTTCAGCCACTAAAGGCAAACCTGTCTTGAAAAAAAGAAAAAATTAACCTGGCAGAAAATAAACAATATTTTTGGATCTTAGTACTAATATTTGCTCAGCACTTACAATGTGCCAGACAATGTTCTAAGTATTTGTATTAATTCATATAATTACTGTGAATATTATAAAGGTGAATTTTCTCTCATTCCTCCCATGTATATTAATTGGAATTCTTCTGTATGGAAGAGTTTTCTCTTCTTATTTACTCTTCCATTTATTTATATCATCATTTACTACTCGATGTTTATTTTATTCCTTGAGGTATAATTAAATACCATCATTATTTATTTTGCTGCTCAAGTTGTTCCATTTTTGGTCATTGAATGCTCTTTCTACTTTTAAAAAACAGAAATAGAATAGAATATCAGAGTTTAATGTGCTGTGATTTTGTAAAATGTTAACATTAAGGGATGCTAGATAAAGGGGATGAAACTCAGAGTACATAATTATAAGGACAGCTACTGTTTTATAAAACTTATTTCAGTTTTATATGTATGAGTATATATTTCTTCTGATGATTCAGTGGTAAAGAATCTGCCTGCATTGCAGCAGGTGAAGGACACTTGGGTTCAATCCCTGGGTCAGGAAGATCTGCTGGAGAAGGAAATGGCAACCCACTCCAGTATTCCTGCCTGAGAAATCTCACGGACAGAGGAGCCTGGCAGGCTACAGTCCATGGGGTCACAAGAGTCAGACCTGACTGAGCATGCACATTTCTTCTTCTGGGTTGCAGTCAAAAAGTACTGAACCCTGCCTTCTTCCCAGTCCCTTCTTTGCAGTCCAAGGAACTCTTAAGAGTCTTCTCCAACAGTTCAAAATCATCAATTCTTTGGTGCTCAGCTTTCTTTATAGTCCAACCCTCACATCCATACATGACCACTGGAAAAACCATAGCTTTGACTAGACAGACCTTTGTTGGCAAAGTAATGTCTCTGCTTTCTAATATGCTGTCTCAGTTCAGTTCAGTCACTCAGTCATGTCCGACTCTTTGCGACCCCATGAATCGCAGCACGCCAGGCTTCCCTGTCCATCACCATCTCCCGGAGTTCACTCAAACTCATGGCCATCGAGTCCGTGATGCCATCCAGCCATCTCATCCTCGGTCGTCCCCTTCTCCTCCTGCCCCCAATCCCTCCCAGCATCAGAGTCTTTTCCAATGAGTCAACTCTTCACATGAGGTGGCCAAAGTACTGGAGTTTCAGCTTTAGTATCATTCCTTCCAAAGAAATCCCAGGGTTGATCTCCTTCAGAATGGACTGGTTGGATCTCCTTGCAGTCCAAGGGACTCTCAAGAGTCTTCTCCAACACCAGTTCAAAAGCATCAATTCTTCGGTGCTCAGCCTTCTTCACAGTCCAACTCTCACATCCATACACGACCACTGGAAAAACCATAGCCTTGACTAGACGGACCTTAGTCAGCAAAGTAATCTCTCTGCTTTTGAATATGCTATCTAGGTTGCTCATAACTTTTCTTCCAAGGAGTAAGCGTCTTTTAATTTCATGGCTGCAGTCACCATCTGCAGTGATTTTGGAGCCCCAAAATATAAAGTTTGACACTGTTTCCACTGTTTCTCCATCTATTTCCCGTGAAGTGATGGGACCGGATGCCATGATCTTAGTTTTCTGAATGCTGAGCTTTAAGCCAACTTTTTCACTCTCCTCTTTCACTTTCATCAAGAGGCTGTTTAGTCCTTCCTCACTTTCTGCCATAAGGGTGGTGTCATCTGCATATCTGAGGTTATTGATATTTCTCCCGGCTATCTTGAATCCAGCTTGTGCTTCATCCAGCCCGGCATTTTGCGTGATGCACTGTAAATATAAGTTAAATAAGCAGCCATAGACAGTACATAAATGGATAAGCATGGCTGAGCTTCATCAGAACTTAACACTGAAATTTGAATTTAAATTCTGTGTGTTGTGAAATATTTCTAATCCATTAAAAAATGTAAGAACAATTCTTAGCTAGTAAATTGTAGAAAACAAGAGGTGGGCTGGACTTGGCACACAAGCTGTAGTTTGCTGACCCTTGTTCTGCAATCCAGGCCTTCTTGGATTCTTCTAGAACTCATGCCTTTACCACTGACTAGAGCTATATAGGTCCTGGTGTAATCAAAGTTCTTCCTGATAATAATAGCACCCTATAATTTTTATGGTCCAATTATTTTGGGGATTTTCATAGGCAGTATCTGATATGAACCTGACAATGCCTTATAAAGTTAGCAGTATTTAGCTCCTTTATATAGATGAAAGAATAAGTTTAGAAAGAACAAGTTATCAATTAGTAGAGCTAGAAAGGAACTGGACTGTTAGAGAAATGAGACACAACAGTGTTACCAAGGAGTTTTTTTTTTTTTTCTAAATAAATCATTTTATTTATTTATTTATGGCTATGCTGGGTCTTCATTGCTGTACATCAGCTTTTCTCTAGTTGCAGTGAGTGGAGGCCACTTTCTAGGTGTGGTGTGTGGGCTTCTCATTGCAGTGACTTCTCTTGTGGAGCACAGTCTCTAGAGCTTGTGGGCTTCAGTAGCTGCTGTTCCCAGGCTCTAGAGCAAGGCTCAGTAGTTGGCACTTGGGCTTAGTTACTTTGTGACGTGGGATATTCCTGGACCAGAGATCGAACCTATATCTCCTGCATTGGCAGGTGGAAACTTTACCACTGAGCCTACAAGGAAGCCCCACCAAGGAGTCTTTTTGGCTATTCCACACAGGTCTCACACAGACTCATTCACACATTAACTGTTTGCTTACTATTTTCAAAGGTCAGAGTGCCCACAGCTGGCTCTGGGCATAAACACATACTTTATTAACTGATGGTATATTCCAAATTGTCATTGTCACTATACTAATTTTCAGCCAAACAAAACAACATATGGTCTTCCAGTTAATAACACATTCACACCTCTGGAGGAAAAATCATGAGAAGCCAAATTTTAATTCTAGCTTGTTGGTGAGTTGGGAATTTCGGGGTATCTTTATGAATAGTAAGGCATGGAGCACTCATCTCTATCTGCCAAATGCAGATCTGCCAAAGGGACCAGAGTGTCCAACATATGGGTCCGGTCACCGTCTTCCCTGCATGATGTATATTTTTGCTTAAGATTCTTTTTAAGATTCTATACAGACCATTCTTTATGAGTTATCACATTCTTCATGCAGGGTATAATGCATTTGATTATGATCATTTATTTTACTGTAAGTGAATAATTAGATTTCAAGTGTGATTAGCTTTATCTACATTGTGAAAATCCTTTATGAGCCTATATTTTACCATAAATGAGTAGATTAGACTTGAAAAGTGATTCATTTTGTCTAGATTATGAAAATCCTTTGAAATTTATACACATTGATTCGACTTTCCTAAATGGAAGCTACCAGTTACTGATTTTTTTCTGAGATGGGTCTTATTTCAGAATGACTAATTTCACTCACCTACCTTAGGTACAGACTTAAAAACCCAGGCTTCTGAGAATTTCTCCAGTGTATTTTCTATCACCTCGAAATGCTCTCCCTTCAGTCCAGCCAAGAGCACTTAAACAAAAGCTAGTGAAAGGGATGGTAGTATGAAATTAGTTTCAATTTCTCAGTCAGGCTGGGTAGAAAAAAGTGGTGGTGATATCCCTCAGGAGAGATTATTTTCAGAGGATAGCTCTATTGCATTCAGGTGGTAGGAACTATAATCAGAGCGGATTTAGGACTTTGATGCCCTTAGTTTCCCCCCTTATTCTAAATCTTAGGTAGGACTTCTTCCTTGATAATTTAGTGAAAGCACCCAGTGCAGTATGCCTGGAATAGAAAAACAGACATTTTAAAATATAATAACAAGAGATAATTGTGGCCTGGAGAGGAAACATAGCTTGTACAAGCTAACACATGGTCTCTGGTTTCACTTTTCTTAAAAGTTAATCTTCAATTAAAACCAGTACTTTCTCCATGTAGAAATGAAAACATTACAGATTAAATTATAGTTTCTTTCAACAAGCACTCTCAATCACAAACCTCTTCCCACTTCCCAGAGACAGATGTTATCAGGTTTGTCCACATCCTTTTGGAAGAGCTTGGGCTTTCTCCATTGTCTTTGCCTCTCGAGGGTGGTTTTCATCTTTGACTCTCCTGCACATTTCTATACAGCAGAAATACAAAAAGGAGGAAGACTGAATTGCCCAGACACAACCCTAGCTCAGTGTCAAAAGAGAGATAAGACATATCTACACATGAATGGTCATGATAATAAGCTCTGTTTGTTAAAGGCACAGGCTGAGCATTCTTTGATCAATTCAGATGAATAACAAAGGCTTCCCTGGACTGAGTGGGACAAGGTTTCAAGTGTTTTTCAAGTAATTTAATCTATAGCTAAGAAAGGCAATGTCAAAGAATGCTCAAATTACCATACAATTGCACTCATCTCACATGCTAGCAAAGTAATGTTCAAAAGTCTCCAAGCCAGGCTTCCACAGTACGTGAACCATGAACTTCCAGACGTTCAAGCTGGATTTAGAAAAAGGCAGAGGAACCAGAGATCAAATTGCCAACATCCGCTGGATCATCGAAAAAGCAAGAGAGTTCCAGAAAAACATCTGCTTTACTGTCTATGCCAAAGTCTTTGACTGTGTGGACCACAACAAACTGCGGAAAATTTTTCAAGAGACTGGAATACCAGACCACCTTACCTGCCTCCTGAGAAATCTGTATGCGTATCAAGAAGCAACAGTTAGAACTGGACATGGAAGAACAGACTGGTTCCAAATCATGAAAGGAGTACATCAAGGTTGTATATTGTCACCCTGCTTATTTAATTTATATGCAGAATATATCATGAGAAATGCTGGACTGGATGAAGCATAAACTGGAATCAAGAGTGCCAGGAGAAATATTAATAACCTCAGATAAACAGATGACACAACCCTAATGGCAGAAAGTAAAGAACTAAGAGCCTCTTGATGAAAGTGAAAGAGGAGAGTGAAAAAGTTGGCTTAAAACTCAACATTCAAAAAACTAAGATCATGGTCCCATCACTTCATGGCAAATAGATGGGGAAACAATGGAAACAGTGACAAATTTTATTTCGGGGGGCTCCAAAATCACTGCAGATGGTGACTACAGCCATGAAATTAAAAGATGCTTGCTCCTTGGAAGAAAACTATAAGCAACCTAGACAGCATATTAAAAAGCAGAGATATTACTTTGCCAACAAGGTCCATCTAATCAAACCAATGGTTTTTCCAGTAGTCATGTATGCATGTGAGAGTTGGACTGTAAAGAAAGCTGAGTGCCAAAGAATTGATGCTTTTGAACTGTGATGTGTTGGAGAAGACTGGAGAGCCCCTTGCCTGCAAGGAGATCCAACCAGTCCATCCTAAAGGAAACCAGTCCTGAGTATTTATTGGAAGGACTGATGCTGAAGCTGAAACTCCAATACTCTGGGCACCTGATGTGAAGAACTGACTCACTGGAAAAAACCCTGATGCTGGGCAAGATTGAAGGCAGGAGGAAAAGGGAAGAACAGAGGATGAGATGGTTGGATGGCATCACTGACTCAATGGACATCAGTTTGAGTAAGCTCCGGGAGTTGGTGATGGACAGGGAAGCCTGGTGTGCTGCAGTCCATGGGGTTGCAAAGAGTTGAACACAAATGAGCAACTGAACTGAATTGAGTCTATTAGTAACTAACAAGTTAGTAATCAGCATAGTATCCTACGCAAATATCACTTTATGCTTAACTCCCTTTCCACCTTTATTAAACTTGTTGTGTCCAAAGGGTATATACAAGGTGTGAAAATGATTACTAGTATTTATTGAGGGATTGCGTGCACGTAAATCGCTTCCGTCTTGTCCTACTCTTACTACTCTGTGCCGAAGTGGTACTTCATGTAATCTCATTTAATTTCACAAGCAGGTGACATGTTGTCACAAAGTAATGCTGGAACTGCGGTGAGGCCTGCTGGGCTTCAAACTCTGCATCTCTAACCAATTTCGGATATGCCTATGAGGATCCAATAGGCCAGCAAAAGAGAAAAGACTAAAAACCACTGTGCCATAATTATGACCCACTATCTTCTCTACAAGACCTTTTAGAACTAACACCCCCCAAAAGATGTCCTTTTCATTATAGGGGACTGGAATGCAAAAGTAGGAAGTCAAGAAACACCTGGAGTAACAGGCAAATTTGGCCTTGGAATATGGAATGAAGCAGGGCAAAGACTAATAAGAGTTTTGCCAAGAGAACACACTGGTCATAGCAAACACCCTTTTCCAGCAACACAAGAGAAGAGTCTGCACATGGACATCACCAGATGGTCAACACCGAAATCAGACTGATTATATTCTTTGCAGCCAAAGATGGAGAAGCTCTATACAGTCAGCAAAAACAAGACTGGGAGCTAACTGTGGTTCAGATCATGAGCTCCTTATTGCCAAATTCAGACTTAAATTGAAGAAAGTAGGGAAAACCACTAGACCATTCAGGTATGACCTCAATCAAATCCATTATGATTATACAGTGGAAGTGAGAAATAGATTTAAGGAACTAGATCTGATAGAGTGCCTGATGAACTATGGATGGAGGTTGGTGACATTGTACAGGACACAGGGATCAAGACCATCCCCATGGAACAGAAATGCAAAAAAACAAAATGGCTGTCTGGGGAGGCCTTACAAATAGCTGTGAAAAGAAGGGAAGCAAAAAGCAAAGGAGAAAAGGAAAGATATAAGCATCTGAATGCAGAGTTCCAAAGAATAGCAAGAAGAGATAAGAAAGCCTTCCTCAGTGACCAATGCAAAGAAATAGAGGAAAACAACAGAGTGGGAAAGACTAGAGATCTCTTCAAGAAAATTAGAAATACCAAAGGAACATTTCATGCAAGATGGGCTCGATAAAGGACAGAAATAGTACGGACCTAACAGAAGCAGAAGATATTAAGAAGAGGTGGCAAGAATATACAGAACTGTACAAAAAAGATCTTCATGACCCAGATAATCATGATGGTGTGATCACTCACCTAGAGCCAGACTTCCTGGAATGTGAAGTCAAGTGGGCCTTAGAAAGCATCACTGAGAACAAAGCTAGTGGAGGTGATGGAATTCCAGTTGAGCTCTTTCAAATCCTGAAAGATGATGCTGTGCAAGTGCTGCACTCAATATGCCAGCAAATTTGGAAAACTCAGCAGTGGCCACAGGACTGGAAAAGGTGTTTTCATTCCAATCCCAAAGAAAGGCAATGCCAAAGAATGCTCAAACTACCGCACAATTGCACTCATCTCACATGCTAGTAAAGTAATACTCAAAATTCTCCAAGCTAGCCTTCAGCAGTACATGAACTGTGAACTCCCTGACGTTCAAGCTGGTTTTAGAAAAGGCAGAGGAACCAGAGATCAAATTGCCAACATCTGCTGGATCATGGAAAAAGCAAGAGAGTTCCAGAAAAACATCGATTTCTGCTTTATTGACTATGCCAAAGTCTTTGACTGTGTGGATTGCGATAAACTGTGGAAAATTCTGAAAGAGATGGGAATACCAGACCACCTGACCTGCCTCTTAAGAAATCTGTATGCAGGTCAGGAGGCAACAGAACTGGACATGGAACAACAGACTGGTTCCAAATAGGAAAAGCAGTACATCAAGGCTGTATATTGTCACCCTGCTTATTTAACTTTATGCAGAGTACATCATGAGAAACGCTGGACTGGAAGAAGCACAAGCTGAAATCAAGATTGCCAGGAGAAATATCAATAACCTCAGATATGCAGATGACACCACCCTTATGGCAGAAAGTGAAGAGGAGCTAAAGAGCCTCTTGATGAAAGCGAAAGAGGAGAGTGAAAAGGTTGGCTTAAAGCTCAACATTCAAAAAACGAAGATCATGGCATCTGGTCCCATCACTTCATGGGAAATAGATGGGGAAACAGTAGAAACATTGTCAGACTTTATTTCTTTGGGCTCCAATATCACTGCAGATGGTGACTGCAGCCATGAAATTAAAAGACACTTACTTCTTGGAAGAAAAGTTATGACCAACCTACATAGCATATTGAAAAGCAGAGACATTACTTTGCCAACAGAGGTCCGTCTAGCCAAGACTATGGTTTTTCCAGTGGTCATGTATGAATGTGAGAGCTGGACTGTGAAGAAAGCTGAGTACCAAAGAATTGATGCTTCTGAACTGTGGTGTTGGAGAAGACTCTTGAGAGTCCCTTGGACTGTAAGGAGATCCGACCAGTCCATTCTAAAGGGGGTCAGTCCTGGGTGTTCATTGGAAGGACTGATGCTGAAGCTGAAGTCCAATACTTTGGCCACCTCATGCGAAGAGTTGACTCATTGGAAAAGACTCTGATGCCGGGAGAGATTGGGGGCAGGAGGAGAAGGGGACGACAGAGGATGAGATGGCTGGATGGCATCACCGACTTGATGAACGTGAGTTTGAGTGAAACTCCGGGAGTTGGTGATGGACAGGGACGCCTGGCGAGCTGCGATTCATGGAATCGGAGAGTCGGACACGACTGAGCAACTCTACTGACTGACTGACTGATCTTCTTTACGCTTAATTATAGGAGTTAAAACAGGTGAGGTCATTTTGAGAGGCGGGTTATTCATTGTTTGGAGATAGAAAACTTGGATTTGGGTCAGTGCAGCTGGGAAACTGAATTCTCTACTCCTAAAACCGGACAATTCCTGCCTGAAAGGGTTGAATCTATGACTTAATAAAAGAAGTTGTATGACGACCGACAAGAGTAGGCTTTTCAACAAATGCTAGCCTTTTCGGGCAGTAGAGGCTTGGGAATGCAGAATTCAAGGCCGCATTGAACAGGACAGAACCTGCGAGGTCCGCCCGCCCCGGGAAGGTGCTTCCTGCATCCCGCCGGGCGCAGCGGCTACCTTTGCGAGCCGTTGGCGTTTTCCCGCGCAGGGGGCGGGGCGGAGCGCGAGCCCGGGAACGTGTTCGCAGAACCCCACGCCTGGCCGGAACTACATCTCCCAGGAGGAGGCTCCCAGGAGGAGGCACCCAGGCGGCGCCCACTGTTATCAGTCTCTGGTGGTAGCCCTGTCAACTTTTCGCCTCGGCCTTCCCTCGGACCGAAGTCACAGGCGCACCATCTAACGAATCCAGGAGGGAAAGGATGTGGTGGTGGGTGCCTTTGCTGTACAGCAGTTTGGGAGTCGTAGTCCCCTCGCACAAGGTTTGGGAGGCTGGGTTTGTCTTGAGTGGTCGGACCACATCACGTGATGACGGAAAGGCGGCCGTAGGCAGGGGAGCGACCTGTGGTGCCTTGTGAGGTCATCACACAGCGACGACGAGCTGTTCTTGGGCATCCTCGAAGCGGTGGGTAGTACGTCTCTGAGAACTCCGAGTTCGAGAAACTCCATAAAGTCTCCCTCGTTGGCTCCATCTGCGTGCCTTCCCCTGACCCGCAGCTGTTGGCCTCTCGGGGTGGGAGTTGGGGGGTGGCTGCAGGAAACAGCGCGTTGTGTAGGCGGGCTGATGAGCCGCGCGGCGAGCTACGTGTGTTGGCTCCTCCTTCGGCCGTGACGCGCAGTCACGTGACGGGCCGGACCGCCTCTGCCGCCGCCGCCGCTTTGTAAGAGGCACATTGGCAGGTAACGAGCGGCGGCGGCGGCGGCGGCGGCGGCGGTGGCGGTGGTGGTGGTGGTGGTGGGTCCCGAGTCCAGCGAGAGCAGCAGCGGTAATTGGCACCTTCTCTCTCTCCTTCCCCGTTCCAGCTCCTTAAGGGCTACAGCCTGTGCTTAGTAGACCAGGGTTCAGGTCTTCTTTCCTTTAGAGCCCTTCCTACTGCCCCAGCGTCCACCCTGAGGTCGGGCCGAGCTTCCCTTGCCGGTTTCGTGCGTCCTCAGTTTGCCCAGGCCTGGGTGCTGTCCTCCCTCTCCACCGCAGGTTGTCCTGCGCTCGTTTCTGCCTACCCCTTCCTCGTCAGCCCAGCCCCACCCAGCCCCAGGGGGCGCCTACCCCTCCCCCCTTAGGGTTTCTGTCCTGGAGGGTGTGGTTTTTCTCTCCCACCGTTGTCCCTTCCTGCCTGTCCGCTCGAGCTCCCGCGCCACGCTGTCAATGACCACCTTTCCGCGTTCACGCCTGTCGCTAGTCCTGGAACTGGACATCTCAAGAGCCCAACTTCTGCACTCTCTAGGCTTTCCCGGCAGCCCGGAGGCGTAGTTCAGTTCTACTTCTCCTCCTCATTCTGGAAGGCTTTGGTGCCAGACTCTTGGGATTCAGTTTTCCTCTTCGGTCCTAGCTCCTGCAGGCTGGCTGTGTCACGGTTGTTCTTCAGTGTAGGTTTGAGAGGGGTTTCTAAACTAAAACGCGCTCTTTTATTTTATTCCAAATGTTATTCTTTTAATTGGTGCATTGCATCTCAGTTTTCTTTGCCGCTGAATCACTTTTCCCACTCGGCATTCCCACCTTTTCCCCTGGCTTTTCAATCTAATTAGTTATCCAAGTATCTCAGGTACCATCACTGTTCTCACCACTCTGGTCTCTTCCTTTTTCTAGGAGTTAGCTGATTCCATCATCATTCCTTTTATTTCCTATTTGACCTAACCTGTAGTTTACTTCCACCTCTGTTGGATATTGTTTCTGCGTGTATTCAAGGTGTCTCCGCCAGTATTTAGGCTTGTTCTACCCTTGTGTGCTGTAACAGTTGAGAACTTTTTTCTTTTTTGTGGTCTTCAACATTTTATTTTTTATTTTTTGATGGCCCTTATCAATTCGCTTTATTTTACTTTACAATACTGTATTGGTTTTGCCATACATCAACATGAATCTGCCACCGGGTGTACATGAGTTCCCAATCCTGAACCCCCCTCCCACCTCCCTCCCCATACCATCTCTCTGGGTCATCCCAGGGCACCAGGCCCAAGCATCCTGTATCCTGCATCGGACCTAGACAGGCGATTCGTTTCTTACATGATATTATACATGTTTCAATGCCATTCTCCCAAATCATCCCACCCTCTCCCTCTCCCACAGAGTCCAAAAGTCTGTTCTATCAATTGAGAACTTTTAAAGGTCTCCACAGGGTACCTAAAGATCATGTTTTATTTGAAGGGCATATAATTTACTTTTTGAGTGAGCCCAATTGCTTTATATTTTCTCTTTGATTATGATAGTATTTTTAAAATCAAAAGTGTCTCAGTAATTAGTGTGTTCCTCACTTTTCCACTGTGAGTTGTACACATAATTTTTAGTTGTAGTTTAGTTTGTCTAATAAAAGTGAAAGGAAGGTGAATGTAATCCTAAGGACTGGGCGACTCTGGGGGTGGGAGCTGTCTGTCTCAGGAAAGGGAATAAATTCACTCGCTGGAGATGAAGGGTCTTCCTGTACCCCAGCATCTCTTACTTGCAGAGCCCTTGGCTAGAACTGCCCTCTCATTGCGGTGGCTTATCCAGGCAGAAGTGATTAGTTTCTCCTACAGTACTTTTCTCCTTGCTTTCAGTATGTTCCTCCTGAGTTTGTCTCCTTAAGGCTAGTTCACATGTGTGGTGAGATTTTTTTTCCTCCACTCCTGTCCTTGTTTCCCACAGCTCTGATTTCCTCCGTCTGCTTCCTTGTTTCTGATCTCCAGTAATTAAGAAAGCGATTGAAAGAAGGGAGGTTTTTGTTATGATTGAAATATGACTGGAAGTGGTGGCATGGGAATGAGGCCATGGGAAAGGCTCGTGGTAATTGCCCCTCCTGCCTATTTCCTGCTGCTCTGGTTTCCTCTGGCTTCTCTCTCTATATGTGGGGTGGACCAGCTCTCAGAGAGAGCTGCCTTTAGAACTGGGCTAGAATAGCGGTAACACCTCTGCTTCCCTTTCCTGATAACTGGTCAGCCTGTGCAGTGCTCACCAGTGGTGTCTCTTGGTATTAACCTGAGTGACTTTTATTGTTTGGTGAGAAATGGTAGGAGAACCAGGAGGAGGATGGGTTTATTTCAGGATTTGTGTTTTGACAGAAACTGGTTGCCATCTCTGTTCCCATGAGTATAAACTGCATATAGAGAGTATAAACCAGTCCTGAAGGTTTGAACTGGTCTGAGGTGAAGCCTGTACTTTTGAAGTGTTGATTCCCCAGTCCTCTTTAAAAGTGAAAACTTACTACTGTTAAGGTTTTGTTGTCGTAAGAAACTTTTTGTGGGGGGGTGTGTGTAAGTGCATTATAAAGGATTAATGTCTGCTCAGAGGTGGTCTGCACGAATTCACCGGTTGTGAAGTTCCTTTGCTTTTATTATTTTTTAAAATTTATTCTATTTATTTGGTTTTGATGGGTCTTTATTGCTGCGTGAGAGCTTTCTCTAGTTGGGGTGAGCGGTGGCTTCTCTTGTTGTGGAGCACAGGCTCTAGGGTGCACAGGCTTTGATAGTACTGGCACTCGGGCTTAGTTGCCCTGTGGCATGCAGGATCAAACCTGATCCAGGATCACACTTGTGTCCCCTGCATTGACAGTCAGATTCGTAACCACTGACCAATAGGGAAGTCCTTTGATTTTAAAAAAACCTGTCTTTTATTTCTTCTTGTGAGGGAGCTATAAGTCAGCAATGATCAGTTAGCTCTTAGTTGTTAACTTGAGTATATGCAGTGTCCTTTAAAAGCCAAGTAGTATGACGCAGGTGGTGTTTGACTAGTGAGAAGGTGGATCTCTGATAGAGCTTAGAAACCGTTGTTTTCTCATTTTTCTTTTCCCCAAAAGAGTGGGAATATAACTTGAAGTAAGGTGAAGAGAGGGAATATCACCTTAGAAGCCTGTGGTAGGTTTTGAAATATTTTTGATCCAATTATTGAGAATCCCTTGGGCTGCAGGGAGATCCAGCCCTTCAATTTTAAAGTAAATCAGTCCTGAATATTCATTGGAAGGACTGATGCTGAAACTCAAACTCCAATACTTTGGCTGCCTGATGCGAAGGACTGACTCATTGGAAAAGCCCCTGATGCTGGGAAAGATTGAAGGAGGGAGGAGAAGGGGACAACAGAGGATGAGATGGCTGGATGGCATCACTAACTCAAGGGACGTGAGTTTGAGCAAGCTTGCTGATGGACAGGGAAGCCTGGCATGCTGCAGTCCGTGGGGTCACAGAGTCAGAAATGACTGAGCAACTAAACTAAACTGAACAAGTGGACTCCTTTTTTTAAGTCGAAGAATCAAATTAGTTTGTTTTGTTTTGACAATTACAATGTCAACTATGTATGCTGAAATTTCCTACTTTTAAAAATTTTATTTTTTTGGCCCTGTTGAGTGGCGCGTGGGATCTTAAGTTTCTCCACCAGGGATTGAACCCATGCCCGCTAGAGTGGAAGTGCAGAGTCTTAATCATTGGACTGTCAGGGAAGTCCCTCTCCTACTCTTGACAGTGTTTCTCTCAAAGATGCTTGTTCTGTACTTTTTAAAGAAAGTTATTTTAGTTTTGAAATTTCTTGGCCTAGGTTTTGAAGAGCAGGCTTGTGAAATTCTGGCTGACATAGCATGTGTATTATAGTGTGTTTCAGTTTTCAGAAAACTCATTTTCATACTGGAGTTATGAGCTCAATTAAATTGAAACCCAGTTCACTGTTTGGAATTAATTTTTGAAACGAGGCTTGGACCAAGGAGTAGGTGTTTCATTTAAGACTAGGCAGTGCTCTACTTTTAAAGGGTGTTAGCAGTGGCATTGGCACCCCACTCCAGTACTCTTGCCTGGAAAATCCCATGGACAGAGGAGCCTGGTGGGCTGCAGTCCATGAGGTCGCGAAGAGTCAGACACGACTGAGCGACTTCACTTTCACTTTTCGCTTTCATGCATTGGAGAAGGAAATGGCAACCTACTCCAGTGTTCTTGCCTGGAGAATCCCAGGGACGGGGCAGCTTGGTGGGTTGCTGTCTATGGGGTCGCACAGAGTCGGACACGACTGAAGTGACTTAGCAGCAGCAGCAGCAATGTGTTGCTTGTTTTTTTTTCATTTGGAACTCTAAAAATAATAGAACGTATATTTGATTAGATTAAACATTATTTTCAAGGATTTGTAGAGGAGAGAATTTTATTTGGATTTAGACTTGTTGCTATACCTTCATTTCTTTTGTTATTAACTTTTTACCTAAGTTGTCTCATAGTAGCTTACTCATTTAAAGTTATACTATACATACATAATCCACTAATACTTTATTTATATATCCACGTCATGATATCTGGGATGTTAGTTCCCTGACCAGGGACCAAACCCATGCCTTTTGCAGTGAAATTGTGGAGTCCTAACCACTGGACTGCCAGGGAGTTCCCCCAGTATTTTAATGCTTTGCTCTTTACTCAGAATTTTTTACATGTCACGAAAAAAAGAAAGGAAAGAAAGAGAAGTTGCCCACTTGTATCCGACTCTTTGCGAACCCATGGACTGTAGCTGACCAGGCCCCTCTGTTCATGGGATTTTCCAGACAAGAATACTGGAGTGGGTTGCCATGTCTCAATCCTCTCATCAAATCAGTTCTAGGTATACCTGTGGAGACTTTTAGAAGCTCAGCGTTCCTTCTTGCTATTAATGTCTTTCTCCCTCTTTGTCTTCTTGAATTCTTTCCATTCCTGTCCTGTTTTCCTCTTCTTTCTCTCTTTCCCTTGTTTTCTCTTTTTTTTGTTGCCTTCTGTTCCTTCAGCCACATACAAAAATACTCAACACGCAAGTCTCAACTGAGGAGGTTGTAGTCCTTCTGACTCTGTTTGCCACCATAACATTGCTGCTTCCTAAGCAAGCAGATGAAAACTTGAAATATCTTTGCAGTCTCACGGGCTTGGGGAAGGTGTATAGTGCTGTCTGTATTGTACGTGTCTACTCATCTGGAATGTGTGCTGTTTGGAAGGTGGGATTTTTCATTTGATAATAATGTTTGTTGTCAGATCATAAACAAGAGAATAAGTGGGCTTAAAAAATACAAATTTAACTGAAATAAGGTCTAGGGAAAAAGTAACTGTCTTTAGGATTTATTGACAAGCCTAACTTGTCTCCTAGACCAAACCAGTTCTTCCCCTCTTTTTTCAAGTTAATTTACAAATTTCCATTTTAAGATTGGTTTTTGGGTCAGGCTGGCTGGGATTGTTTTATGTAAGAAAATGCATTTTAGAAAATTAAAAAAAAAAGTAGTTTATCATTGTTTAACATTTTAGTATAAATCTTTTTTCTTTTTTCCCTAGATAAAGTGTACACTTTGAAAAGAATGAGCTCACACCTTGCATACTTTTTTTTTAATTGAAAAATTTAAACTACATGCCGAAGGAGGTATATGAAGTAGGAAAAAATGTGGAGTTTTCAAAACCAAAAATAAAATGACCAATCAAGAAATGGAACATTAATGCCACCTTAAACTCCCTTGTGTATTCCATCTCCTAAGTTAATTTTTCCCTGGGGGGTTACCATTACCCTATTATTTTGGTCTTACTATTTTTAAGAATAATTTTTACTTGATATGTATCCATAAATTATATATAGTTTAGTAGTGCCCATTTTCAGTCTTGATCTAAATGGGATTGTGTGATTCTCCAGATACTTTACATGTTTTAGATTCATCCATTTGATTCTCCTCCATCATTTTCAGTAGTATGTTACTCCATTGTAAGGATATGACGCATCTTATTCTATTGTGATGAATGTTTGTCTCATTTCCAGGTTTTTTTTTCTTATTACAAATTATTCTCCTTGTGAACATTTGCACCCCACCTCAAAACGAGTAAACTAGTTTGCTGAGATTGTATGACTGAGAGTGGAATTTTGGGGTTGTGTGTAGGATATGTGTAACTTTACCAGGTAATCCCAAATTATTAGCGTTGTTTTGGTCACTAAGCCTGGCCCTTTGTGACCCCATGGACTGTGGCCCCCCCAGGCGCCTCTGTCCTTGGGATTTGCCAGGTAGGAATGCAGGAGTGAGTTACCATTTCCTTATCCAGGGGTCTTTCTAATCCGGGGATCGAATCTCCTACATTGCAGGTGGATCTTTTTTTTTTTAAGGGGAAATTAAAAAAATTTTTTTATTTGTTCATTTTGACTGTGCTTGGTCTTTGTTGCTGTGCATGAGCTTTCTCTGGTTGTGGCGCGTGGGCTTTTCATTGCAGTGGCTTCTCTTGTGGAGCATAGGCTCTAGGGCTTTTGGGTTTTAGTGGCACTTGGGCTAAGCAGTTGCAGTTACTGGGCTCTGGAACACAGGCTCCAGTAGTTGTGGCACATGGGCCTAGTTGCTCCAGGGCGTGTGGACTCTTCCTGGATCAGGGATCAAACCTGTGTCTCCTGCATCTCTTTACCACTGAGCCACCTGGGAAGCCCATAGTGTTATACAGTCATTCTTAACTAGGCTCCTCATTTGAACCACTGTGTGCTGGGCTTAGTTATTCAGTCCAGCTCTTTGCGACTCCATGGACTGTAGCCCACCAGACTCCTCTGTCCATGGGATTCTCCAGACAGGAATACTGGAGTGGGTTGCCATACCCTCCTCCAGGGGATCTTCCCAACCCAGGGGTTGAACCCAGGTCTCCTGCATTCCAGGTGGATTCTTTACCATCTGAGCCACCATTTGAACCACAGAACATAGAAAGTTACTATTTCCTCAGTTCTCTTGAGGATGTTACATAGCTGGTCTCATTCTAGATACCTATAGGAAAATATAATTCGTACATACAGTGGATATGTTTGACACTGGAGCTTAATTCTTAAAGACTGAATTGGTGAGAGCACCACATTCTTGCTAACGTTTGGTATTGCTTTAATTTTTTGTTTTAGCCAATTCTAGTGGGATGTTTTAGATAGATCTTTTATGAACAACACACAGCTGGATTTTGCTTTGTTATTGCAACCTGCCAACTTCTCTTTTAAAAACTGGAGCATGGAGACCATTCATGTTTATGGTAATTATGGATGTTTCAGGTACATTTCTGCCATATCGTCCTATACTTGTCTTTATTGTTTTTCTGTCCTTTTTGCAGTTTTAATTCTTTTTTTTTTGTTTGGCTTCCTCCAATTTAAAGACATTTTTCAAATTTATAAAAGCTGAAAGAGTATACTGTATACCTTTGAACTAGTTACTACTTAATATTCACATTGACTTTTTTCTGTATATACTCCATGTGTTATCTTTTGAGTCTAAATGATTTGAAAGTAAAATGCAAATATCTTGACAATTATGCCTAAATGTTTCCTTAGCAAGTGTTTCTTCACAATAAAAACTTCTCATAAATAGCTGCAATAACAGCTTTACACCTAGGAAAGGGAATGCTTATTTAAAATATAATGTATAATGTCAATAAAATTTGACATCCACATTCAGATTTTCCCAACTGTTCACAAAATATCTTTTATAATCTCCCTATTCAATCAGGGTTTCTGTTTCTTTTTACCCTATTTAGTTATTGTCACTGAAGTATACTACTGAATAATAATCCATTTCTCAAGTGATTATTTTCTCAATTATTTATCAGATGTAACTGCCAGTCAGAAAGTCATCTGATAAGCGAGAGTTAACTATTGCTGTTACTTGTTCAGTCACGAAGTCCTGTCTGACTCTTTGTGACCCTATGGACTGCAGCACGCCAGGATTCTCTGTCCTTCACTATGTCCCTGAGTTTGCTCAAACTCGTGTCCATTGAGTCATTGATACCTTAATCCAACCATCTTATCCTCTGGTGCCCCCTTTTCCTTTTGTTGTCAATTTTTCCCAGCATCAGGATCTTTTCTAGTGAGTCAGCTCTTTGCATCAGGTGGCTAAAGTATTGGAGCTTCAGCTTCAGCATCAGTCCTTTCAGTGAATATTCATTCAGGGTTGATTTCCTTTAGGACTGACTGGTTTGATCTTGCAGCCCAAGGGACTCTGAAGTGTCTTCTCCAGCACCACAGTTCGAAAGCATCGATTCTTTGGTGCTCAGCCTTCTTTATGGTTTAACTTTCATGTCCATACATGACTATTGGAAAAACCGTATCTTTGACACTGTTAACTTAGTTAAGATAATTCTTGTAAATGTTAAATAAATTTCACTTTCTTGGACTCTCGGAAGTGTCAGAGTATATCCTGTTACTCCTTTGCCCACCCCAAGTTTTGAAACACTGATTAAAAGTTCCCTTTTTAGTGTGTGAAAATAAAGCCAAACTATTATATTTATAAAAACTTTTAGATAGTATAGTCTCATGACAATTCTCTGGAATGTTCAGAATGTAGGTTAATCCAGATTAGGTCTGAATAACAGTTTTTTGATGTTACTGGTATATGCTACTGTACAGGTGTTCAGTTGAACAAACGTGTACTGCTGCTACTTGTTGGCAGTTGTTAGATGCTAGGGATATAGGTGAATAATGCACTGTCCCTGTTTTTTTGGTGTTTAATTCCAGTGGGAAGACAGTGCAGTTAGGAATCAGGATGCTGTTGGGAGTGACAGAGAAACACACTGTCAGCTGATTCCAGGTATTGGCCATACTTCCTTGAAGTATTAGGAGTTTGAGCCTTACTTCTCCTGGGTTCTTCCCAAATTCCTGAAGTTACCTTTGTTTCTTTTGTTAAAACATTTTGAAATTCATCATAACGAAGTTTTATTGGAATTTGGTGTTATTTGGGTTACCGTATTATTGTATCTTTTGTTTGGCCTTGACTTGGTAGTTTCTCTTAAGAGTTAGTTATTCTTAATGTAAGTTAGTTATTCTTAATGTAAGAGAAAGTTATTCTTAATGTAAGTTAGTAGCTTTCAACATTTTTTTGGGTAAGTGTTTTATTGGAACTTATTGGATGTTTCAACATTTCTCCTCCAATGAAGATCTCATTTTATTTTGATGAGAAATTTCCTGTAATATCAGTTACTTGGTGAAATGCTTGTTTGAATTGTTGAAGATCAGATGACCTCTTAAAAAAATTCTTAGCTTAGGTACTTCACCTTATTTAGTACCCTTTTAATTTCTTGTGATTGGGAGTGCTAAGGTAATGGTGGAAAAAATACCCCTGTACAGAACATTCCAGGTAGTGGTAACAGGAATAAAATTCTTGCTAGCTGGAGGAGGCCATTTACTATTTTAATCAAAGAACTTTCAACTTTAATTTTTTTTAAAGGCAGTTTGAGCTGTTTAATTGTTCTAGTGCCTGGAGAATCCCATGGATGGAGGAGCTTGGTGGGCTGCAGTCCATGGGGTCGCTGAGAGTTGGAGACGACTCATTGACTTCACTTTCACTTCACTTTGATGCATTGGAGAAGAAAGTGGCAACCCATTCCAGTGTTCTTGCCTGGAGAATCCCAGAGACAGGGGAGCCTGGTGGGCTGCCGTCTGTGGGGTCGCACAGAATCGGACACGACTGAAGCGACTTAGCAGCAGCAGCAGCAGCAGCAGCAGTGCTTATCTCACTTTACAGAAAGATCCCAGCTGTAATGGGATGTAGCTGGCATACCCTGAACCAATTTATATACTCTGGTCTAGATATCTGTGGGACAAAGAAATGACCAGGGTCACAAAGGATTTTGTTGCAGTGACTTTTGGCCTGTAGTGATAGTTGTACAGCTTCATAAATACTAAAAATCACTGAGTTTTACACTTAAGAAGGGTGTACCTCAGTGAAGTTATTTAAATTGTTTGAATAAATCGACAATATTTTGAAACAGACTTAACAAAGAAAGTGGTCAGTGTACCTTAATTCTATAGTTGCTACCAGTTATGATCTAGTTTAACCATTTGAGTGAGGTACATTATCTTGTGTGGTGTTCCTTACAGACTTGAGAAAGAGTAAAATGCTCAAGGTTACTTAATCTAGTAATTTGTGCGACTTCCAAGCCTGTACTCCTAATCATAATACTGTACTACTTTATCTATCTGAAATACTTCTGTCAGGAATACAGCCAAGTGTTAGCTGATAAGTCAAACAGTGTCCACATTTGTGGTACGTAAGGCTGGGGTTTTGTAATGGACGGGGAATGAGGACAGGATATATGCAGGTGGGGCCCTTGAACTCTTATGCCTAGTTCCTCTAGACCCATTTCACTATCTGCTTTATGTGTTAGGATTTAGTCACTGGTTTGGTTGGACTTGGTTTCTGTGGTTTAAAAACAAAGCAACACACTTGTCTTTGCTTGAGTTTTCCATTCTGATTTTACTAGCTGTTCTCATCAGCATGATGAGCTGGTCTGTAAGCTCTGCCAGTTTAGGTGCATCCTTTGAGGAAGGTGAGGCACAGCGCTGAGAAGCTGCCGTTGATAGCACACTAGCACATCCTACGAAGAATAACTGAAGGCTGTAAAAATTACGCTTAAGAACTCAAGCTGCTGTTAAGTAGGGGTGTTTAGTATATTGTTAAGAAACAGTAAAATAATCATAGTTATTACGGACATCAAGTAAGGACTAATCGCTGTTTACATTGACGGACAGAAAATGAGAAAATGGAGATATGTTCAGTATGCTGTTGAGAAAATATGTCTTATGGAGGGTTGATGCAAAGAGCAAAATAGGAACTTCCGTAGTGGTCCAGTGGCTAAGACTCCATGCTCCCAATTCAGGGGGCCTGGGTTCGATCCCTGGTCAGGGAACTGGATCCCACGTGCTGCATCTAAGATCCAGTGCAGCCAAAACAAAACCAACCCAGGTGCCGTTTGGAAGAATGACAAGACCGATCTGATCAAAGTGTAGGGATCAGAGTGGAATAAAGGCCTTGTATTTGTGATGATTGATGGTCTGTGAGCAGAAGTTAATGAAGTTTGTTGTCGTTTAGTTGCTCAGTTGTGTCCTGTGCTTTGTGACCCCATGGACTGTAGCCAGCCATGCTCCTCTGTCCATGGGATTTCCCTGGCGAGAATAGTAGAGTGCTTTGCCATTTCCTTCTCTACGGGTTCTTCCTCTGGGCAGGTGGATTGTTTACTGCTGAGACACCAGGGAAACCCAGGTGATACTGTTGTTTGATAGAGTTTAGCAGTATTCTGAAAGATTAAACATTTTGATCCAGTTTGGCATTAGTTTCATAATTAAGATAGTTCAGACAGGTAAATAGGGGTATGTCATTTCAGTGAAGTAGAGAAGAGGCAATTACTGATATACTAGTTGATAAAGATGCCTTAGAACTGCTTAGAACCTTAGAGACTTTTAAGTATAAACAGTAACCGTTAATCAGGTACCTGTTGGAAGTTGATGGCAGAGAATGTAAAGGAAGGCATAGATTTCAGGCCTTAAATCCTTAAATGGGTATAGGAAGGAGTTCATTAAAAGAATGGCTTAAAGGTTTTGAGCTCTGGAACACTTGAAAAATGCTGTTGGCTACTTGGAAAATTTCGGAAATCTTCAAGTAAGATTGTTTTGGATGAACTCCATTATAGGTGTAACTATCTAATGGGCAGTTACTTGGAGGCTGAATCTCTGGAGAGACATAGTCTTTAGCTTTTGCTTTGAAGTTGAAGGTAATAATTGATGCCGGTAGGGCATAACACTTCTGTGGGAAGGGAGAACGTGCTTACAAATTGAACAATATTCTTTCAGAGGTGGGAGAAAGATGTGATGCCGCTGAGTATTTGAGGACAAGAGAGAACTAAGATGGTGTGGTATCTTAGAAACCAAGAGAAAAAGTTATACAATGTGTCACATGCCAGAGATAGGTGAAAAAATGAGGAGAACAAGAGAAATTTGACAGTTACTAGGAGTCAGTGATGGCACCCCACTCCAGTACTCTTGCCTGGAAAGTCCCATGGACGGAGGACCCTGGTGGGCTGCAGTCCATGGGGTCGCTAAGAGTCGGACATGACTGAGCGACTTCACTTTCACTTTTCACTTTTGTACATTGGAGAAGGAAATGGCAGCCCCCTCCACTGCTCTTGCCTGGAGAATCCCAGGGACAGGGGAGCCTGGTAGGCTGCCACCTATGGGGTCGCACAGAGTCGGACATGACTGAAGCAACTTAGCAGCAGCCGGGGTCAGTGATGACTTGGGGGAATGGTATCTTTCCTTTTGTTGGAGTGTTAAGGTGATGGAGACAAGACTGAAAGTCAAGGAGATGTTTGGTGAGGAAATGGAGGCAGTGAGTGTATTCTTTTTGAGAAAAGCAGCTTATGTAGTGACTGCTTGCAAGATAGAACATGTCGTTTCTAAGAGGACTGAGAAGGTAATTTTTCTAAGCCATTGTTTTTGGAAATCTGGATGTAGAGAACAGTTGAACAGGTTTTTGTGCACATTCTTGTGAGAACTAAAAGAATATGGAATATTTTCTCAGTGTAGCTGTTTGAGATTTCCTCGCTAAGGAGTTTTCTGTTTGGTTTGAATGAAAACTGAGCATGGTACATAAGTGACAGGTGTGTTAACATTTACATGGATTGCATGACTGTTTTGGTAGGTACATTCTCCAGGTAACTGGGATTTTTTAAAAAGTTGCTTTTGGCATGAGCAAAACAGTAATAAACATGGCGGTAGAATAAAACAAATATACTTTAAAGAAAAGAAAAAAAGTCAAGCAATTCAAGACTATGTATCCTGAGGTATATGAGGAAAGTTGAAAAACTGTGAGGAAAAGCTGTGGGTACAAAGTACTTAAAAAATTAGTGTTTATATTTTTGGCTTATGGTAGAGCTGTTTTTAAATAACTTAACAATGAATATACTGAACCTTTTAAATCAATTGTAAAATGCTTATGTATTTGTAACAATTGAGTGCCAAATGTTTAAATGATTTGTGAAAAACGAGAGTAACTTGAAATATTTTGTTATCTGTTTTCAGTAAGAATTGAAGTTTGTAATTAATATAGATTTGTAATATAATATTGTAAATCAACTAAAATTCAATTACAAAATAGAAAGAACTGAAGATTTGTAAAGTTTTGTCTGTTGAGGAAGTATGCTGCTGCTGCTGCTAAGTCACTTGAGTTGTGTCAGACTCTGTGCGACCCCATAGACGGCACCCCACCAGGCTCCCTCGTCCCTGGGATTCTCCAGGCAAGAACACTGGAGTGGGTTGCCATTTCCTTCTCCAATGCATGAAAGTGAAAAGTGAAAGGGAAGTCGCTCAGTTGTGTCTGACCCTCAGCGACCCCATGGACTGCAGCCTTCCAGGCTCCTCCATCCTTGGGATTTGCTAGGCAAGAGTACTGGAGTGGGGTGCCATTGCCTTCTCTGTTGAGGAAGTATAGTAGGGATTTAATCACTTTGAGCAGTAATATCCAGTTTACTGTATGAGAGTGGTTAGCAGAGATGCCGCTTTGCCAAAAACCAAAACAATAAATTAATGTGAGATAATGGGTTAAAGTTCATCCTAAAGGAGATCAATCCTGAGTGTTCATTGGAAGGTGATGCTGAAGCTGAAACTCCAGTACTTTGGCCACCTCATGCAAAGAGTTGACTCATTGGAAAAGACTGATGCTGGGAGGGATTGGAGGCAGGAGGAGAAGGGGACGACAGAGGATGAGATGGCTGGATGGCATCACTGACTCAATGGACATGAGTTTGGGTAAACTCCGGGAGCTGGTGATGGACAGGGAGGCCTGGTGTACTACGATTCATGGGGTCACAAAGAGTCAACACAACTGAGCAACTGAACTGAATAGATTAAAACTTTTTAAGTGATTATGGGTTAAACTGGGTAATATTTTGAGTGCTGTTGAATAGGGATATTTCCTGAAGTTTTTTTCACATCTTGAGGAGTTTGGAGATTTTCCTCTGTTGGGTATTGTTATGGCTTTTCTGTTCTTGAAAATAAGAGGCAAGAATTAAACTGGAATTACAGTTTAAGACAATGTTTTGGCCTAGCGTTATCTTTGTAACTGGTTCTGGTCAATATGGCTTGACTAAAACAAAGATTTGGTGTATCGAACTTGTATCCCCAAGAATGGTGAGGTAGGTTAGCCTACCCTTTCTCAGTGGGTCTCAGGAAGAGAAAATAACCCAAAGGAAGAAGGTGACTTTTCCTTGCTTATCCTCTTCGCTAGAAAGGCCTTGGGAATGAGCAACTAGTGAGAAGTTCATCTTTCTCCAGTGGAGGGTGGTGGCAAAATGGAAGTGAGGGTGTGAAGGCAAAAACTTTACAGAAATATGTCTCAGTCTTCATCACAGACTAAGACTACTGTTGGCATGTCTGTTGTGTTCCAATGGCTCTGAGACTTCACTAGATTCTCTTGAGAGGGTAGGTGGGAATAAATGCAGCTGAATGTGGTTGGGGAAGAGCCAAGTCAAACTAGGAGGTGGATAGGCGAATTTGAGATGGGACCATCCAGCCGGCAATTTATTATGACTTCTAATATCCAGGAAATAGACCTTATTTTTTCTTTTTCTGTGGGTTTTTTTTTTTTTTTTTGGTGCCTGATGTATGTTGATATCAGTGGCTCAGTGGATGCTTACAGGTAGGTAAGGTTGTCTCTTAATCTTTCAGGCTACCATAGAATGACCTGCAGAAAGCGAGGAAACACTTAATGGCTTCTCACAAGAATGTTTAAGGTGGAAAGTGGTTGTCTTACCTTCTTTCCCCCTCAAGACAGTGAAACAATGCAGATGATTCTAAAACGAACAAGGAAACAGCCTGAAAGATCCTATTGTCCTTGGGTTCAGAAATATTTTTGGAACGTGGTCATACTGTGCTGCCCAGAAATCATGCAGATGTGTAAATGCTGCCACTTTGAGAAAGAGGCCAAGACAGGAAAGATAATATGATGAATTTATTTAGGAAAGCAAATTCCTGGGCATGCCCCGGATTTAGAATAGATTCAAACTAATTCCTCACATTTACCCATCACATGGTTAGAATAACTGATGTAGAATCAGAAAAAGTTAAATCATGTTTATTGTACTGTATTTGCCAAGGAAGAGAAATACTGCATTCATTTTAGGAGGCAATTATATCAAAAAGGCTTGGAGCCAGAAACATGTTGGCACCTAAAGAATTTTCTTTCATATTCTTGTAATATACCTGATTTCTCAACTGACTAGGGTAATTGAGGTGCAGTAATTATATTGCCACCTTGCTCTTACATAATAGTTTATATTTTAATGTTCTGTGATAAAAAGCATGATGTAGTCATTTCTCATGCATTACAATGATGTAAAACAAATAAAAACAGTGGAAGGCTATTCACTAAACTGTTAACAGTAGTTATTTTGGGGTCGTGGAAGTGTAGGTGGTGGTTTTATTTTTTTCCACTTTTCATTGTTTTTTTTTTTTTTTTGAAATTTTGTATGACTGAATGACTATTATGGGTAAAATAATAAAGTGAAATTATGTTTTTTGTAGTTTTCTCACCTTTCAATTGGAACCAACAGGATCAACGTTTTCATCTAAGGTTCTTTGAGGGCAGCAATTCTCAAACTTCATTGTGCATCAAGTCTTGTTTAAACGTTTCTGATGCATCAGGTCTAGGGTGACCTTTAGAATGTGCATTTGTGACAAGTTCTTAGGTAGTGCTGATGCTGCCGGTCTGGATACCACACTTTGTGAGAACCACTGCTCCAGAGTAGTTGGTGTGATATCCTGGGTGCACATTAGAAATCTGCAGAGCTTGTTTTTTTTTAAAAAAATTGATGTATGATTTATATATCATAAAATTCATTGTTTTAAAGTACGCAGTTCAGTATTTTTAGAATATTCATAAAATTATGCGAGTATCAGTATTTCTAGAACATTTTCATCACCCCAAAAAGAAGTCCCCCCCCATTCTCATGAGCAGTTTGCCCATTCTTTCCTGATCCCATCCACTAATATACTTTCTGTCTCTATGGATTTGCCTTTTCTGGACATTACATGTAAATGGAGTAATACAGTATACATATCTGGTCTTTTGTGACTGGCTTCTTTCACTTTTCGGTTTCAATGTTCATCCATGTTGTAGTTTTTATCAGAAATTTGTTCCTTTCAGTACTTGACTAATCAATGCATGGTTATATCACATTTTGTTTATCCATTCATCATTGGATTGTTTCTACTTTTTGGCTATTATAACTGATGCTCCTTACGGACATTCCATGTGTGAATTTTTGAGTAAATATATGTTTTCAGATCTCCTGAGTATGTACCTAGGATTGGAATTGCTTGGTCATATGGTAACTCTTTGTTTAAGTTTTTAAGAACTGCTTGGAGAACTTTTAAAACACAGTATTGCTGTCTTAACTATTTTGAGCCTGATGTAATAGGACCTGGTTTCATTTTTTAGAAATTGCTCAAGTGATTGTACTACGCAACTAGGGGTGGTGATGGATGGTGATCCACTCACTATTCCAGAGTCTTAAACTTTGTTTATTTGATGATGGGAAATTCCTGTTGCTTCTGGAAGTATCACCACTTAAGAGTGGAGATTTAGACATGGTTGGAAAGCCACATTAGGTCATGAGTAAGCTGACAAACCTGGGTTGACTTTGTAGCGTTTTTGCAGAATGGAGTTTTTCTGGGCTCCTGCTTTACTTGTTTTACCATTCTGTTGGCTCCTTAGGCCCATTGTGCAACCACAGGATCAGAACAGGGCAGGAGATAATGGCATCGTTATCTAGTAATTGTTTTAAAATTTTGAAGTATAGTAGCTTTACAACGTTGTGTTAATTTCAACATAGTGATTCAGTATCTTTTCAGATTATATTTCATTATAGGTCGTTAGAAGATAATGGGTAGATAAGATTATGGGTAGATAGTAATTCCTTGTAGCCACGGCCTGTGAGGTGGTTAGAAGGTTTAGAATGTGGGTAGAAAGCAGACTCTAGATGTGTCACTGTTTATGTGGGTGGGCGCTGATTCTGGGAGAGCAAGACCAGAGTATATAACATAGGAAGAGGAGCAGAATCCGCTATAAGGTGAGCAAGAAAAAAAACGCGAGTGTCTGTTTAGCAAGGATTATTATGGGTTTATGAGAAAGCTGTTAATATTCTGATAAGTGGATGATTTATAGAAATTCTATTTTAATCTAGTTCCAGTCTAGTCCTTGTCTGTGGTGTAGTAACTCTCTACTGAAGGTAACATCCTGATATTATTTGGGGAGTGCTTGTTTGAATACAATGTAAATAAAAAGTACAGTACTATAACTTGTAGATCTATTAAAATGCTGTGTAGTATAGGGACCTCCTCCAACACCTCCTCTTTTTAAAAAAATATTTTTATTTTTAAGAGTTTTTTTTTTTCCCCATGCTGTGAGGTGTGTGGGATTTTAGTTCCCCGACCAGGGATGGAAATGCAGTCTCAACCACTGTACCGTCAGCGCAAAGTCTGAAACCCTCTCCCCTGCCCTTTTTTTTTTTCCTCTTAGAGAAAAGACCTGAAAGGGTTAAGACTGCTAATGAATACCTAGGAGCTTTTCAAGGGATAGGAGGGCAAATCATCATGAGGTGGCTGCTGAACTAAGATCTTAGTTAAAAGCCAGGGTTTAGAGCCGAGAAGTTAGCAATGGAGCAGTGGGACAGATGTGTGGAAGCAGCTATTAGGCAATTAAATACTTTTTCTTGACTGACCTTAGATAACTACAAAGAGAAATATGACTATGCCAAATACTTCTTGATGTCCCATAATGTTCAGGGTTTCACCAGCACTCATCTTTTCTGTGGGCTGATTATGTGTACAGAATAGCAGATAACACTGTGTGTGACGCCTTGGTGTAAGGGAGTTAACCTTGTCCACCAACTGCTCGAGGCCTGACCCTGCCCTCAGCAGCTGCGGAGAATAAAAAAGTACCAGCTTGGTCAGCTCCTGGCACGCACGGCACAAGCAGTTTAGCTGTGTGGAATTGGGTCTCACGTTGGAGTTCCTTGGCACTGTAGCTGCCTTACTCTTCCCTGAGTTGAGGTTGTAGACTTCCCCTTGCTGGCTGTTTGGGCCTTCCAAATTTGTTGAGGTCCTTAATATAAATCAGTGTTATTCTCTGCAGAAATGAAAAGATGAATTTTCTCTGCAGGAAAAGGTTGAGAATAATGGATATTTTCTCGCTAGAAAAAGCAAGAACACATATTGGAGGTTAAGTAAAAATAATAAAACAGATCCAATTAGCAAAACATTACAATAGAGAGCTAAGGGAGCCTCTCTGGGTATCTGAAAGGCTGGGAAGTTAGGTGAGATTTGGACCCAGAACCAGATCTTTTGCATCAGAGGTGAGTTATTAAGGTTGCACTGACAGTAGTAACGCTGTCTTCAAGACAAGGAAGCTGACTTGGAATGTGTTGTTTATCTATAATTGATGCATATTAACGCATGGCCTGTGGGATCTTAGTTCCCTGACCAGGGATCAGACCTGCACTCGTCGGCCCCTCCGCCGCCCCATCGCCCCACCGCAGTGGAAGCACAGTCTTAACCACTGGACTGCCAGGGAAGTTCCTTTGTGAGCATTCTTGATGGAGGCTTGCTTCTGTTCTTAGTAGTTGAGCCCTTGGCTGATTACATAATTCATGTTGTGTGGGTGTATTATCTTCTATTTGGGGGGAAAAAAGACATTCATTTTGCTGTTTCTGGAATATAATTTTTTCTTGATGCAGTCAGTAGATGAAATACTCTGGGAACCTCCTGGTTTCAGAGGTATCTTCCAGTGCTGACACTTTGTGATACTGTCTTCAAGCCCTTGGTCTTTCACCAACATCTTCACAGTTCTCGGCATATTATCAGCAAGTGTTCTGTAACTCCTCAGGATGACCAAATGTACCCTTGTTTTTCTTTTAGGGTTTATATGGTTTTTAGATAAATTTTTACCCAACTATTTTTTAAAATGTCTTTTTTATGTCTAATTATAGTTACCATCTTCTTATGGTGAATTTGTGCTATTGCTCATGTAAACTTTAATAGAAGTACAGGTGGCTGTTAACCATTTTGAGTTCATTCTGAAATTCTGGAATACTTGAAAATGCTGCTGAGATACCTTATCTACAAAAGGTTCTTGAAAATAACAGTTAATAAACCATTTTCTAAAAATGACCCATTACAGAGAAAATCTTTGTACTTTAATCAAGTTGGTTTATTCTGTTTTACTTTCTTTATATTGGAAGTAATTTTAGACCATTCTTGGACTTTAGATAATCTAGGAGCTTTATGTGGTATTTTGCTGATTTTGTTTTATGTGGTATTTGCTGGTTTTGTTTTTGTTTTACAGATGTAGTAGCATTTCTTATCCCTGTTAAAATCTCTCACATCTTTAATTCACTTTGAATGAGGTGAAGTAAATATGGCTTTTTAAAATTTAGTTGTATGGATTGAAATAACTTGGTGCTCCCTGCCACTTGAGAACCTGAGATATGTATGTTTGAGTTTCTACTGCATTATTTTTAGAATCTCTTGCTCTTGTCTGTTTCTATTCTAAGAATTCTCTTGGAACCTGTTGCATGGTAGTAGTCCTTGGGGGTAGAGAGTGATAGAGGGGATGGAACACAAGTGTAAACTGAATTCCTGTGGTCTGGCAACTGGGTGCTTATTGGAGAAGTACTGTCGTTTACTACACAGAGCTCTTTTTCCAGAAAAGGAAACAGAATTTCCCCATGTGAGAGTATGCTGAAGGTGTTGATTTTTACATCTAATTTCCATGCCTTATTCATTTTCATAATTCATTGGTGGTAATTTTTAAGGATGTTGGTAGTGATTTTGGTAACTTAAGCTTTTTACGTTGCTTTAAGAATGCACTGACTCCAGAACCTTTATGTAAAATACAAGAAAATTTGTCTGTTGAATCATATATCCTGTTAACTTGGCATTTTCTGAGCTCTGTTTTCTTTTCCCAGAGGATTCCATTATATTTAAATATTGTTGTTTGGAAATAACCATTTTTCTCTTTTAATTAAGATTTACTGCTCCAGGTTATTCATAAACTATTGCTACCAAAGACCTTTGGCATAAATATTGCAAATGGTTATTTCCAAACAACAATATTTAAACATAAGGTAAGCAGTGTACTTTTCATGTTTTACAAAGCAGTTATTTTGGTTTAGCTATGGAGCAGAAGCCTAATCACCTACTCATTGTTGAATGTGGATTAAGAATTGATGATTGGAATGGAGATAGAAGATGGTGTTAGTGGTGAAGAACTCTTCTGCCTATGAAGAAGATATAAGAGACCGTGGATTTGATTCCTGGGTAGGGAAGATCCCCTGGAGGAGGGCATGCAGTCCACTCCAGTATTCTTGCCTGGAGAATCCCCTGGTCAGAGGAGGCAGCAAGCTACAGTCCATAGGGTCACAAAGAGTCAGACACGACTGAAGCGACTTAGCACACACACACGGAGATAGAAAGTCTTAATGTTTATGTTTTGAGACAGTGAATTAGTAAATTTTTTATAGTTTGAAACATAAGGAGCTTATGGTTAATCTGATTGACAACTGAGAATTTGGATATATTACATCAAAATGTTTGGTTGTTGTTAATAGCAAGGCTATTAAGACTAAAAGTCTTTGTAAATCAAAAAAAACTCAGTCTTAATCCATTCAATTTAGCCTATTTCTGTACTTGCAGATTTTCATCACCAGATGGCACTGCTGTAAGAAAAAAGTTTCATTTTGTTATTTTTAATGTACCTAGTTTATTTTCATGGAGGGCACTGAGGGATAAATAGTTAAAGATAAGTGAGAAAAGGATCACATTATTCAATTAAAAGAATAACTGTTCTGAAATCTGTGGATAAACAAAAGATTTTTAAAAAAGGTTTTACCCTTGGAATACCCACTCAGGCGGATTTTGGTTGGATGCTTAACTTTAGATATTTAGCATAGAATTATGGAGTGAAGAATTACAGGGTATTAATGCTGAAAGTGATTTTAGAAATAAGTAATCTCTTTACTTCAGAAATACTAGCATGTTTCACATTTGTATGATGCCTGATAGTTAAAGTATTTGTATGTATGTTTTCAAAGCTGAGAATACTAAACTCAAAGAAAGCTTTTAAGATAATCATGACATAACAACCTTGTTTATATAATACAACCAAAAGAATAAACCCAAACCAACAAAATCTTCAAACTGTTTATCTCAAAAAAGGATGCAGAGTGTGTTATTCGTACTGACAGTGAGAGATTCAAATAGAGAAAAAAGTTTTAAACCATAATAGACACACATATGTTCTCATTAATTGGTTGTTTGCTATTAGAGTGCAGTAACATGCCTGTAGCTTAAGCATTCCAGTTGACAGAGAACATATTAAGAAAATAAATGATGTTAGGACACCTAGTTCAGTACAAAGCTTGTGAAACCTTTTTTAGCTAAAATCATTTTCAGGGACATAATTTTCCTTGTGATGCCTGAAATGGTATCCTGAGTTATGATGTCTCCTCTCTTTAAATTTAAGATACTCAGGTCCAAAAGATAACTAGAAATGCTTGTTTAATGTCATTTCATTAGCCTGAGATGTGTAAGATTTATAAATAAGGGTACATTGTTTCACATCATGGGAGTGTTTGCTTTGGGGTCTCCATAACTGATTGTTTTAGAAAACAATTTATTTATTGTTCTTTTTTGGAATCATTGACTCTTATGATTTGGTCTGTCTTAGGTTATTCTTAATTTTTACAGTTGGAATATACGTGTACATATAGTGACTCACATTGTTGTACAGTATAAACAAATACAACATTGTAAAGCAATTATTCACCAATAAAAAAAGATACCAGCTTCTATCACATGTCATTTCAACACATTTGTCAAGTGTCTCTTCTGTTGACACCTACAGAGTAGTAAAGGGAGCAAAACAAAATGAGTTTCTGGTCTTGTTTATGATTTAAGTCTGGGAAGGCAAGTTAAATATAGGAGAAATAGAGAATTTATAAGCTGAAATATGAATTGCATGTATATACTTTAGAATTCAGAGGAAAGTCGGTAGATAAAAGGCATTAGGAAATAAAATCCTAGTATTCTGTAGGCTGTTTTGGAATATTTTAGATAGAAACTCAAGGGCAGTTTAGGTTATCTGCTGTCAGCTTCTGGTCAACTCTTGCCGGTTTTCCTGTTGGATGGTTTTCTATTGTTTCTTGTTTCATAGTATTTCTTTCTTTTTTCTTGGCTGTACTGAGTGGTTTGTGGTATCTTAATTCCCCTACCAGGGATTGAACGTAGGCCCTCAGCAGTGAAAGCTGAGTCCTAACCATGGGACTGGTAGGGCATTTCTCATAGTGTTTCTTCCTTCCCTCCTTTCTCTTTAATTGAAATATAGTTGATTTACAATGTTAGTTTCTGGTGTACAGTGAAGTGATTCAGTTTTACTTATTACATTCTTAATATTTTCTCCATTATGGTTTATTACAGGATATTGAATATAGTTCCCTGTGCTGTACAGTAGGACCTTGTTGTTTATCCATCTTAGTATTTAATAAAATCCAAATACTACTAGTCAGATGTATGTTGATAAAAAAATTTCCCAGTTTATGGCTTATATTTTTACAGGGCCAGCTGCCTTTTTCTGAACAGAAGTTTTTAATTTTAGTTATTAATCTTTGGGACTTCTCTGGTGGTACAGTGGTTAGGACTCCACGTTTCCACTGCACAGGGCATGGGTTTGATCCCTGGCTGGGGAACTGAGATCCTGTATGCCACATGGTGAGGCCAAAAAAAAAAGTTATTAATCGTTGCAATTTTAACACCTTTTGACTCTTAAGAAAATAATTACTCTCATGAGATAAAAATTCCTTTCTTGGGGTTAAAAAAATTAGCCTTATTTTCTTCTGAAATCAATAGTTTTGCTCTCTGTGTGTTCTTAGAGTACCTGTAAAGTAACTTTTATAATGTATGGTTTAGGAAAAGACATTTTAAAACCTATACTCAACCAGTTCTTTCAGCCTCTTTGAAAGTCCATCTTTTCCTGACCACATGCATCTTGTTGGAAATCATATTTCTGGGCTTTCTCTTCTGATCCATTGCATGGATTGTCTGTCCCTGTACCAGTTGTGTACTGTGATAAATACTGTAGCTTATAATCCTTGATACCTAGATGGTCAGTCTTGTGCCTTGTTGTTTTAAGAAGCATCTTAGCTGTTGACTATTCCCTGTGTCATTTTAGAATCACCTTGTCAGGTTTGAGAACAAAACCCTTGTTAGACTTTTGTTGGAAATTCAGTTGAATCTAGTTGAGGAAGAATGATCACTTTTACTGAGTGAACCTTTTAAAATAGGAGTTAGAGCACTTTTTTCCAAAGACCAGATAGTAAACATTTTCTGCTTTGCCTGTGTTATAACTTAACTATTCAATACTGCCATTGTAGTGAAAAAGCAGCCATAGACAACTTATGTGGAAATTTTTTTTGTTAGCTGATATTTAGGTGTAACCCTTGTACGTTTATTTTTATTTTGTATCTAAAATTTTCCTGAACTTACTAATTATAATAATGTATCTGAAGATTCTTTATATTTTTTATTAAAGTATAGTTGGTTCACAGTGTTTCAGGTGTTTACACTTTTCTTTGGGAACTGTGGTTTTTTTTATTTTTTAAATTTATTTTTGGCTGTGCTGGGTCATCATTGCTGCACGTGGGTTTTCTCTAGTTCTGGCGAGTGGGGACTACTTTCTAGTTGCTCTGCATGGGTTTCTCTCTTGTGGAACAAGGGCTCTAGGGTGAATGTACTCAATAGTTGTGGCTCCTGGGCTCCAGAGCTCCGGCCTCAGTAGTTGCGGTATACAGGCCTAGTTGCTGCATGGCACGTGGGATGTAACTGGACGAGTGATTGAACTCGTGTTCACTATTGAATCTCCGGGGAAGTTCTTGACCAAAAGAATACTAAGGAAATGGTTTCCAACTGGATATTCTTGTTTTACTGCTACCTTTTTGTAGAAATGCTTTGTCACTAAAATGGATTCTTAAAAACTTTTAACGTGTTCCCTAAGCATGAAATAATATGACCATTCTACATTATTTTGCCATATATATTGCCACTCTCCATTTTCAGCTTTTTATTTAATTTGATAAAGCTTTTTATGTGTAGTTATTGGAATTGGATTTGTTTTGCTGTTTTCTCTCTTTTTAATATTTATTTACTTATTCGGCTGGCTGGATCTTACTTGTGGTACGTGGGATCTTTCGTTATGGCGCACAGACTCTAATTGCAGTGCAAGGGCTTAGTTGCCCTGCAGCAAATGGAATCTTCCCGGACCAGGGATCAAACCGGGGCAGCAGAGAGAGAACTCTGTGAGTTGGGTTTTTAAAAAGAGGACCTTGAGAAGGCTGATAATGAGTTTCTAGACTTCCGTGAGCAGATGGATATGATTCAGTCTAAACGAGATAGGTTGGATCAGGAAATAGCTTGGATCAGTTAGGGCATTGTAGTATTCTTTTGCTTGGACATCTCAGTCATTGAATCATCTTTTAAGTGGCAGACAGTTAAATCTCAGTTTACATTTTCAATCTAGTAGGCTTAAACATTAAAAATTTAAATCAAGTACGTTATTATTATTATTTTGTACTTCTCCAGGGAGTGTTTTATTTTTATTTTTTAAAATTGAAGACTAGTTGATTTAAAATCCTGTGTTTCAGGTGTACGGCAAAGTGATTCAGTTATATATAAATTTTTCCTGGTGATATTCCATTACAGGTTACTATAAGATACTGAATATAGTTTCCTGCTATACAGTAAATCCTTGTTACTTAGCTGTTTTAATTACAGTAATGAGTATCTGTTAATTCCAGATTCCTAGTTTATCTTCTCCCAGCTTCCCACTTGGTAACTGTATGTTTCTGTGTCTGTTTCTGTTTTGTAAAGAAGTTCATTTTTTTTTTCTTTTTTTAGATTCTACAGATAGATGATGTTGTCTTTGTCTTTGGCCTACTTCACTCAGTATGATCTCTGTGTTACTACAAGGGGCAATATTTTATTCTTTTTCATGGCTGAGTAATGTTCCATTGAAGCACATAATTTTCTATGTGCTGCATTTAGGCCAGTTGAGTCAAGCAGATATTTGTAGGCCATAGATGATTAGTCTGTTTCCGGTTCATGCTCCTTAAGTGTGGTTCAGAGGGGAAGATGCATGTGTTTTCCAGTTAATTATATTCACCTAAAACAGCAGACTTGTAAAAAATATTTTAATTTTAATATAGAATCTTTATTTATTTTTGGCCATGCTGGGTCTTCGTTGCTATGCTTGGGCTTTCGCTAGTTGCAGCAAGCAAGGTCTACTCTACAGTTGTAGAGCATGGGCTTCTTGTTGCAGTGGCTTCTCTTGCAGATCATGAGCTCTAGGAGCTTGGGCTTCAGTAGTTGAGCCTTGGCAGGCGCAATTGGTTGTGGCGCTTAGTTACCTTAAAGCATGTGGGATCCTCCTGGACCAGGGATCCAACCAGCCATTGGACCATCAGGGAAGTCCTGCAGCAGACTATTTTAACACTACAATTAGTTGATTGAGTTTATACCATGTCAGCAGATCTTGAAAACAATAATTTTCTTCAGAAAGAACATAGGTAGTATATTGATTAAATACCATGTGTAAGTTTATTGAGGGTCAGCATTTTCTCCTAATAGTTTCTTTGGGAACAAGCAGGTACCTTTTGTTCTTAAGGAAGCATAGAGCCTGTTAAAACAGCGTGTGAATTATAGGATTTTGTTTAATGACTGAATTAGCAGTTATAGTCTGCATTTTTCCTGGAAAGGAATACCCTTAAGCTTTAAATACATTTTAGAGCTCTACTAAATTCTTAGAGCAGAGTTTTTCGCCTGGACATCCATCAGCATTGAACAGGTGGAGTGGGTTGTTCCTGGATGGGTTTTGACGGGAGAGGGAGCGAAGATGAGATGTAATTCTCTTGACATTTCAGGCAGAAATTTCTGTGGATATGCCTTTTTCTGAGGGGAGGGGCCATAATTTTTATCAGTTTGTCTAAGTGCTTAATGACCCAAAAGATTGAGTCACCATATTGTATTAGAGTGAAACACATGTTTAATGACAGACATGAAAGTGTTATTTTTACCTTTAATGAGGTTGTGAATCTGGCATCTGAGATTGTAATAAACTGGAGAGAGAACATTCTTTAGGATGTTTTCAAATATGTATTGAGGCTTAAAGTATATGAGAAAAGCACCAGAGTTAGCAGCTCTTCACCTAGTGACATCATGTATGACTTAAGTGGACTCTTGTTTAAAATTCAAGTTCTTTTTATTTTGTGGGATGTTTCAGCAAAGGATCTATTCACCTTAACTCACTTCTGCTTTAATTACTGAGTTGAGGTGTGACATTCTAATTACTTTCATGGTAACGTGGATCATCAGTATCATTTTTAAATTCTTTTTTATGACTTCTTTAGGCTTCCTCTCCTATTCGTAGTGGTTAAAACCTTTGCCATTTTCTTTTGTTCCTCCACCCCCCACTCATCTAGTATGTATTCTCTGCAGGTGTTTTGTCTCTTTTACTAAAAAAGTAAAGATTGATAAAACCAACTCTGTTGACTGTCTTTCCTAATCTTCAAATCTTCTTCCTAATCTTTGAATCTTTGAACCTTCTTCCTAATCTTCGAATCTTTGAATCTTCCTAATCTTCTAATCTGTTGCTCCTGCCCTTTTATTCATTCTGTTGGCCTGCGGAGAGGGCACCCTCTTCTTGTCCAAGGGAGTCTTTTCCCTTTATTGCTATTTCAGTTTAATGCCTCTCAGTTACTCCCTCTTTGGCTTATAGATAGGCCTCTTTTATTCAGTTAATATGTATTTGGAAGAATAAAAGTGACAGGATGGATGTAATCACTGTCCTCATGGTGCTTACAGTGTATTAGAATTGCTCAGTGTACCTCATCCTTACAAAATTCTACTTTGTTCTGTATCTCCTTCTGGTTACTGCTTCTTGCAAGTATGATTAGTTTACTGCCCCTCTCCCTCGTTCATCTTGGCTTTTTCCACTCCAGGGTTTCTAAGCTCTGTTGGCAGTGGTCACTAGTGGCCTCCTAGTTGCAGAGTTCCAGTGGACCTTCGATTCACGCAGTGATTTTTAAAATTCTTGAAAATATTAAAGGGTTTACTTTGTTATTTTAAATGTTCATGTTGTTTGCTATTTTTCTGAGTGTATATGACTGTCAGGAAAAGTTAGGGAGATGGTGCTAAGGTGGGCTGCAAATTACAGTGTCTCTAGCCACAGGTCTTGTTTGTTGGAGACTGCAGTGTCTACAGTTGGGTGTTGTGTAGCTTGTTTACATAAATAAGAGTTCTGTCACCTCCATCCTTGATGTTGGGCTACTGTTTTGCTAGTATAGGTTATGAAGGCAAGAGTTACTGGTTTGATTTGTATGCTCTGTACCCTAGGAAATAAGCAATTGGAGCTCACTGTGTTGCATCTCATTGGTCTGTAGAACCTTTTCAAGTTTTATTTCTGATTCTTAAAATGGGGATTATGCCAAATTCTATAGTGTTGAGGATTACAGTGAGTAATTTAAATAAAATATTTAGCTTGTTGTTCAGCATGTAATAAATTTAAATAAAAAGTTGCTGTCACTATATAAACATTACAGTTGAGCCATATTACCTTTTATGGGGAACAGTAATTGGTTTTTTTCCCCTCACTGTTGTTTATGTTTCTGTGTACCCACCACTGATGATACTTAATCATATATACAAATTCACTTCTTAAGATGGTCAAAAACATTTTCTTGGAGGCATCTCTTTGGTATCCCTCTATATTCCTGCTCTGATTAGATCTGATTGCTCTGTAGGCCTCCTGTAGTCAAGATGTCATCTTGATAATTTTTCACTGTCGTCTGAGGGAGCCACCTCTCCTGTTTCCTGTGTTAGACCTCCTTCTTATCCCCTAGTTTTTGGCAATCACTGATCTACTTTCTCTAATTTTGTCTTTTTTAAAATGTCATAAAAATGGAATCATACAGTATGCAGCTTTTTAAATCTGGCTGCTTTTATTTAGTATAATGTGTTTGAGATTCATTCATGTTCAACAGTTGGTTCCTTTTTATTGCTAATTAATAGCTGTATGGATATGCTACACATACTCACTCTTTGAAGTACATTTGGCATATTTCCAATTTGGGGGACGGCGACTTTTCAGATTATTTTTGAGAAAAGTGGCCTGTAGCCATCCCGAGTTACAAGGGAGGCTGAAAAATTGAATATTTAGCTTTTCACCCTCTTTGCAAGAGGACTGCGAGAGAAAAAATACGTTGTAAAGGGATTTCGGTACGTAATTCATGGTGTCAGTTGCAAATGGCCTTTTCTTAGAATGCTGTTTCAGAGGTTTTGTTTGTTCCAGGAGCTTCCTGAGTATGAGGTCCACAACCTGTTTCTGTCTTCACATTGATTGGAATCTTTGCTGAGTATAGGATTCTAGATTAGAAATTGTGCTCTTAAGGCATTGTTGCACTGTTTTTTAAATTGGGGTAAAGTATACAGAATTTACCATTTTAACCATTTTTTAAGTGTACATTTTGTACACTTTATGTTAAGTACATTCACATGGTATTGTGGCCGTCCATCTTCACAACTTTTTACGTTTCTTCCTCAACAAAAATTCCATACCCATTAAACAGTAGTTCCCCATTTCCCCAAGCTCCCAACCTCTGGTAACTATTATTCAACTTTGCCTATGAATTGGACTACTCCAAGTAACTCATATAAGTAGAGCCATAGGATATTTGTCCTTTTGTGGCTGACTAATTTTGCTTAGCATAATGTCTTCAAGGTTCATTCATGTTTGTTGCATGTGTCAGAAATTCCTCCCTTTTTAAGGCCGAATAATATTCCATTTTATGTTTATATTCCTTGTGTACTTAATATTTTATCTGTAGTTAGAAACCTGGGTTGCTTCCACTTCTGAGCTGTTGTTAGCTATGGACATGGGTGTATGAATATCTCTTTGAGACCCTGCTTTTAATTTCTTTGGTTTATACTCAGAAGTGGAATTACTGAATGGGATGGTTTTATAGGAACATGATACTGTTTTCCATAGCGGCTGCACCATTTTATATTCTTAACAGTCGTATTCAGGATTCTAATTTTTCTGCATCTTCTCTAAAACTTATATTCTGTTTAAATATATTTTTTTTATCATAGTAGCCATGCTATTCAGTGTGAAGTGGTGTTTTGTTGTTGTTTGTGTTTTGATGGCATATTGAATTATGTGCCTGGCACTTGCTATTAAGTGTTGAGTAAATAAAGGAAAATTACAGTTGTTTTTGTCTCACTGGAAGATTTGTCATTTATAAGTGGTTTTTGCCTTAAGGTATAGCTTGTCCTAGACATCACATTTTGAATTGGATTATTGGCAGTAAAGTCTCCGCTGGACATAATATTGCCTTTGGGTTCAGATACCAACTGCAAATGGAAAGAGGCAGTTAAAACTACATATGTTAATATGTTAATAGGAGTAACTATATACACTTGTCCCTGGGCATCTTGCGCAGGGTTGGTTCTAGGACCTCCCTCAGATAACAGAATTTTGTGCATGCTTGTCTCCCTTACAGAAATCGCATAATTGGGACTTCTCTGGTGGTCTAGTGTTTGACTGTGTGCTTTCACTGCAGAGGACGTGGGTTTGATCCCTGGTCAGGGAACTAAGATCCCCTATGCCAAAAAACAAAAAAAAAGGCAAATACTATTTCTTGAATATAACCTACACGCATCCTGCTTTATGCTTTAAGTCATCTCTGGATTACTTATAATACCTAGTACATGTAAATGCTATGTAAATAGTTGCCATAGTGTGGCAAACTTGAAGTTTTGCTTTTTGGATCTTCCTGAAAAAAATGTTTTTCTAATATTTTCTGTTTGTGGTTGGTTGAATCTCCGGATGCAGAGGGCTAACTTTATAGTGGTAAACTAATTGCTGGTTAAAATTGAGATATTTTATATTTTTGTTTAGAATTGCTATAATCACCATTGAGAATAGTGTTTGCTGTGGGTTTGTTGTATATGGCCTTTACTATGTTGAAGTATGTTCCTTCTGCGTCTACTTTCTAGGGAGCTTTTATCTTAAACAAATGTTGCATTTTGTCAAAAGCTTTCTCTGAATCTATGGAGATGATCATATAGCTTTTATCTTTCAATTTGCTAATATGGTGTATCACATTGATTTGTTATGTTGAAGAATCCTTGCATCCCTGGGATAAAACCCACTTGATCATGATGTGTGACCTTTTTAATGTGTTGTATTCTGTTTGCTAGAATTTTGTTGAGGATTTTTGCATCTATGTTTATCAGTGATACTGTCCTGTAATTTTCTTTTTTGTGGCATCTTTGTCTGGGTTTTAGTATCAGAGTGATGGTGGCTTCATAGAATGGGTTTGGGAGTTTTCCTCCTGCAATTCTCTGGAAGAATTTGAGCAGGATAGGTGTTAGCTGTTCTCTAAACTTTTGATAGAATTCTCCTGTGAAGCCATTGGCCCTGGGCTTTTGTTTGTTGGAAGACTTTTGATTACAGTTTTGATTTCCATGCTTGTGATTGGTTTATTCATATTTTCTATTTCTTCCTGGTTCAGTTTTGAAAGATTATATTATTCTAAGAATTTGTCTAATGAGATGAACCTGGAGCCTATTACATAGAGTGAAGTAAGTCAGAAAGAAAAACATATATGTATATTAATGCATATATATGGAATCTAGAAAGGTGATACTGGTGCTCCCATTTGCAGGGCAGCAGTGGAGATGCAGACATAGAGAATGGACTTACAGATACGGAGGTGAGGGAGGGGAGGAGAGAAAGGAGACGATGGGATGAATGGAGAGGGTGGCATAGAAACATATACACTATCATATGTAAAATAGATAGCCAGTAGGAATTTGCTGTATGACTCAGGGAACTCAAACCAGTATTTTATAACAACCTAGAAGGGTGAGATTGGATAGGAGGTGGGAGGGAGTTTCAAGAGGGAGGGCACATACATATACCTATGGTTGATTCATGTTGATGTATGGCAGACACCAACACAATATTGTAAATCAATTATCACCCAATTAAAAATTAATTTTAAAAATTGCTATAATCGTAAACCATAGACATTTAGACTGCCTTACTTAGTAAAATTGGCTTAAAAGCTACCAGGGGAATCTAAAATCCTTAGTGGGTAGTTTCTTGAGAATTTCCTTTCTAGAGAATCTTTGTTTTATCTCATATTTCTTCCATATCCCTGAATTTTATCCTTGCTGTTTTTTTGTAATCTGGAAGTTTTGCTTACCATGTCTGATTTCTTGCAGATTTTCTATTTTGTACATACGTTATTTTGTATATACTGTATATGATGACTTCGGTGAGCAGTGACCGGTCCAGAGGCGCTCGGGAAAAACCACAGATTTCAGCAACACAGGCAACACAACTACAGAAACAAGTGGTACAGGTAAGTTTTTGTGGAACCCTTGTTTTCTTTGTTTAAAATTACAGAAATTAAGGGGCATATATGCGTTAATGTTCTCCTTTGTAGGAAACCCAGGATTTTGAAACTTGTTTTTAAAAAGATAGTTTAGGGATTTCTCTGGTGGTCCAGGGGTTAAGAATCCACTGCCAAAGCAGGCAGCACAGGTTCAGTCCCTCGTCTGGGAAGGTTCTACGAGCCATGGAGCAACTAACCCTGTATGCCACAAGCACTAAAGCCCACACACCTTAGAGGCTCCACAAGAAGAGAAATCACCACAGTGAAAAGCCTGCCCACCACAATTAGGCAGTAGCCCCCACTTGCCACAACTAGAGAAAACCTTTACACAACAACCAAGATGGAGTGCAGCCAAAAATAGTTTTTTTTTTTTTTAAAGAAAAGGATATATTGAATTTTTTAAACAAATAAATAGTCTATAATAGGAAAGAGGAAGTACAGATTCAGGTGAACTTGTTCCTTAACTGTTTAATCCTGAACTTTTTCCTACTACTTATTAGCACCTAGGTCATCTCCTTTTTGTCATTAATCCAGGTGTGTCCCTGGAATGTAATATGAAAATCTCAAGTGGAAAACACTGTGGAAAACAATACTCTGAAGTAGAGAGAAATCTGATTACAAGAGATTTTTAAAATGCTGTCTTTTCTGGGACTTCCCGGGGGGTTTAGGAGTTGGGACTCCATGCTTCCACTGCACAGGCATGAGTATGATACCTGGTTGGGGAGCTGAGATCCCTCATGACGTGCGATGTGGCAAAAAAAAAAAAAAAAAAAAAAAGTGAGTTGTTGGGAATGGAAACTATCTTCATCTCCCACCCAAATAAAATTTTTGGAAAGCCGTCCATTGAGCTTTGAGAAGGATTTCTAGACCCTTAGATTTTTGATTTCCAGAGAATCAAAGTCTACAGAATGGAGGAAGGAGGACTGCCAAGTATTGTCTCTACTAGCTTTTCCATTGGCCCTTTAGGGGTGGCTCATTTTATAGAAGAAAAAAACTGCCCGCTGAACTGTGAGAAGGATTCCTAGACACTTAGATTTCTGACTTTCCTTGTAAAAAAACGTTTGGTTAGAATTTCTCAAAGCAGTAAAATCCTTAACCCTATTCTGAAAGTGTTTCTTAAGGGAACAACCTGAAATTGGGGGTAGAATGTGTGTCCCTCATTCCAGAAGATACTTCCTGCCCAATCTAAATGTCTGATGGTAGAGGTGTCCTGAGACACTCTTATCGAGGCAGCAGGGTGTAAGAAGACCATGAGCTCTTTTGAATCTGAGTAAACCTGGGTTTGGGACCTAAGTTTGCCACTTTACCATTGAGATGTTAATTATTTAAGTCTCTTTGAACCTCAGTATAAAAGAAAAATTGCTTGGAGAGTTAGAGAAACATTTTGAGAGTAGTACATAAAATTTCTGAATATCTTTCTTCTAGATTCCCCCCAGATTTTAACATTTTTGCCATGTTTGCTAATTTATCCTGTTCTCTCTCCTTCTACAAAGGAGAAACTACACACAACTTTTCCTTCAAACTTTTTGAGAATAAATTGCAGATATGGTGCGTCTCTACCCCTAAATATTGCAGTATATAATTTTAAAAAAAGTGAAGTGAAGTCACTCAGTCTTGTCTGACTCTGCAACCCCATGGACTGTAGCCCACAGGCTCCTCCATCCATGGAATTTTCCAGGCAAGAGTACTGGAGTGGTTTGCCATTTCCTTCTCCAGGAATCTTCCTGACCGAGGGATTGAACCTGGGTCTCCCGCGTTGCAGGCAGACACTACCATCTGAGCCACCAGGGAAACAAGGATCTTATTTTATGTAGTCACAAAACAATTATCAGAAATCAGAAAATCAGCTCATCTAATGTAACCTGTACATTGTATTCATATTTCCCCAATTGTCCCAATAATGTCCTTTTTAGCTAATTAAGTCCTTGATTATACATTGTATTTAGGTGTCAGTTCTCTTTATTTAGTCTTTCTTTCTTTTTTTTTCTTAGTCTTTCTTTTTTGAAATATCATTTATTTATTTGGCTGCTGTGGGTCTTAGTTGTGGCACATAAGATCTAGTTCCCCGACCAGGGCGTAGACCCAGCCACTTGCACTGGGAGCACTGAGTCTTAGCCACTGGACCACTAGGGAAGTCCCTCTTTAGTATCTTTTAATGTAGGACTTGCTCTGTTTCATGACACTGATGTATTTGAAGAATATATGCCATTTATTTTATAGAATATCTCCCAGTTTTAGTTTGTCTGATACTTTTTCATGATTAGAGGAAGTTTATGCATTTTTGGTAGAAGTGCCACAGAAATGATGATCTGTACTTAATGCATCATATATGATGTATAGAACATAGGTTTGTCTTATAAACTGGTAATTTTGTCACTTGATTATCTAGTATCATGTGAGGATGATGTTTTAAAACACTCTAGTTTTAAAAAATTAAAATGGAGTGTGATAATGTTAAACTTAAAAAGTTATTTTATGAGGAAAAATGGGCTTATTTGGGAATAGTAGAGAATTGCAATTCAGAATAAGCAAGCCATTGCAGAAACCATAGGCAAGTCTCAGAAACAGAGGAACCTTATTTTATAGAGAAAAATGAGGAAGTTGGGAGGGGTTGTTTTGAACAAAAGTCCATTAGAGAAAAGTGAGGTACAGGGTAATAAGGGTTTCTCATTAACTGAGTTGCTGAAATAGTTGATTTCTTGTAGGGATGCAATGTACATCTTTTCCCATTGGGGCCTACCTGCAATGTTAGTTTTTCCTGTAATAGACCTCTAGTGGTACTGCCTGAGAGTTTCCCCTTCTGGTCTCCTGATTCCATTTTAGTGAATTTTCCCTTCATTAATTTCACAATATTTACTTTACAGCATGCTTGGAAGGAATTAGAAATTATTTAAGCCCTATTCAGGAAGTGGTAGCTTTTACTCTTATTGTATATTCTGCATATGTTATGAAGTGATTATAATAATATTTGAAATTTTAATGAAAAAGGCCTGGTTACTGAAAGAACCCAATGTTTTGCTTATAATGCAACTATTAAAACATTTAAGGAAAAAGAATAGTTCTTAATTGTTGTTCAGTCGCTAAGTCATGCCCGACTGTTTAGACCCCGTGGACTGCAGCACACCAGGCCTCCTTGTCCCTCACTATCTCCCAGAGTTTGCGCAAGTTCATGTTCATTGAATCGGTGATGCCATCCAACCTTCTCATCCTCTGTTGCCCTCTTATCCTTTTGCCTTCAGTCTTTCCCAGTATCAGGGTCTTTTCCAATGAATCAGCTGTTTGCATTAGGTGGCCAGAGTATTGGAGCTTCAGCATCAGTCCTTCCAATATTCAGGGTTGACTTCCTTTAGGATTGACTGGTTTTATCTTGCTGTCCAAGGGATTCTCAAGAGTCTTCTCCAGTACCACAGTTTGAAAGTGTTAATTCTTTGGTGCTCAGCCTTCTTTATGGTCCAACTCTCACATCTGTACATGACTACTGGAAAGACCATAGCTTTGAATATACAGACCTTGTTGGCAAAGTGATATTTTTGCTTTACACTGTCTAGGTTAGTCATAGCTTTCCTTCCAAGAAGCAAACATCTTCTAAGTAATTAATTATAACTAACAATACTTATCTTTAGATGGTGGGCATAAGGGTGATTTAGAAAACAAAATCTGACTTCATTGTATTTTCCAAATCTACTAGGTGACAGATCCAGCCCAAAACTTTTGGCTGCACTAGAAAAGCTTTGAACACATTGTTCATTGTGAAAGTAGCTTTAGCTCATTATGAGCCAAGTGAATGGAAGAGAGATCCAGAGGAAGAGAGTTAGTAATGCTGTTTTTCTTGGCAAGACTCTTATTTTTCCACTCAACAGTTGTATGGTGATGTCACTAATGTTTGTTGTAGGGGAGGGTGTGTAACCTTGTTAACTTACCCCTTGATTCTGCTTTTTTTCCTCTGATTTCAGAAGCTGAACTGATCTCTGTCACATTCTAGAGCTCAGCCTGGCAACTTTCCTATCATACTCTTAATTTGGTGCTTTGGTTATTGCATGTTTAAAGTAATTTTCTCTTGACTAGGGTAGTGAGCAAAGGAAAAGAATATTTAAGGTTCTGATTTAAAATGCTTTATATTTCATCAATATGCTAGTGCTGCAATACTGGACTCCTGTTAAGTGCATCAGCTGTGTTGTGTCTAGATGGTCTATAATCGTAGGAATAAAATGATGATACCACTGAAGAGAAATACAAAGAATATTTCAGTCATAGTATTTAAGCTGAAAAAGCTGAGTCGGAATAAATTAGTGATTAGTATTTACCTTACATATGGTACTGAAGAATGATTTTATGGGTAGAAATGTGTGGATGGAAAAATATCAAAATGAAAATAAGGAAATATATAGAAGCCCTAGACTATTGCCTGCAGCAAAATGCTGTTGGCAGTAACTTTTCTGCTTATAGTCTTTAGTGAAAGTTCGTCAACTTGAGTGTTTTTATTACTAATATTTTATAAGATATTTTAATAGAGTTAGAGGAGTGTTCTTTGTTTCTGTAACTTGTGTATATTTAGGAAGCACAGACAATTCTTTAGCAATTTTTAAGTTTAAATATTGCTGCCTTTAGAGGTATTATTGTGGCTATTTCCCTCCCTGCCCTATTACTTTTAATTGATCCCGCATCCCTTTTTAGGAAGATATTATAGCCAGAGTCCCTGTCCTTGGTGTATCATATACTCTGTAAAATTGTTGTATGCCGTATTTTCTCTGTGAAATGTCTTGAACTAGGCATATTCCGCTAATAAACATCATACAGTGAGTGAATTTTTCCAACTGGTCTATGGTTCACTTTCTTGGATATTTTCCCCCATTTATTGTGTGTGTGTGTGTGTGTGTGTATTTAATTGAAGTCTAGTTGATTTACAACATTGTTAGTTTCAAGTGTACAGCAGAGTGACTCAGTTATATGTATATATTTCAGATTATTTACCATTATAGTTATTAAAAGGTACTGAATACAGATCCCTGTGTTATTTAGTAATTCCTTGTACCTTAACTATATTTTGTATAGTAGTTTGTATCATTAATCCCATACTCCTAATCTATCTCACCTCCACATCCTTTCCCCCTTTTAACTGTCAGTTTTGTTTTCTACGTCTGTGGGTCTTGTTTCTGTTTTGTATGTAGGTTCATTGGTATTATTTATTAGATTTCATATATAAGTGATATCGAATAGTACTTGTCTTTCTCTGTCTGATTTTATTTATATTTTTAATTTTAGCTCCTGTTTAACATCTGTTTTTCCCCCTTCTTTTCCTTGGTCCTTTATTTTTTACCTTCTTCCCGGCCTTCTTTTCTGGTCTGCTGAAATTCCCCCCTAATATTTTATTATGAAAATGTTCAAATATAAAGAGAAGGTGAAAGACTTGTACAGCGAACACCCACAAGTTCACAGTTACCTTTAAAAAATTGTTTATGTATTTATTTGTCTACCCTGGGTCTTCGTCGGTGTTCACGGGCTTTTTCTAGTTAGAGCGAGCTGGGAGCTACTCTCTAGTTGTGGTGTGCAGGCTCCTCATTGTGGTGGCTTCTCGTTGCACAGCACAGGCTCTGGGGAACACAGGCTCCATAGTTGTGGTGCGTGGGTTTAGTTGCCTTGCAACATGTGGGAATCTTCCTGGATCAGGAATCAAACCGGTGTTCCCTGCATTGGCAGGTGGATTCCTAACCACACACCACCAGGACAGCCCCCTCACAATTACCTTTTTGCTCTATTTGTTTTTATCACATTAGACTAGCTATCCATCATGCCATCTCAATTTTTTATGCATTTCAAATACATCTATATGATATACCCCTGGACACTCTTGCTTATATGTCATTAACTAGAGCTTAATATTTGTCTAGGTTTCTCTCTTTTTTTTTTTTTTTTGGTGAAATTTACATACAGGTGCATTTTAATGTATCAGATCACTTAAATATATTTTAAAATATATATTTTTTGTATACATTTTGAGTAACCCAGTCTCCTATCAAGATACAGGACATCACCTTCATCCCAGAAAGTTGTGCTCATTTTATTTTCTTGGTATAGACACCTGCTTTAGGGTCCTGGTGATTTTACGTACTCTTGACTGCTTTCCACTTTGCCGCCCATTCTCGTTTCTCTCATTCTTTGTGCCTGTTTTCATTGGATTCTCACAGGTTTCTTATGACGAATGTAGGCAGAGTTCTCCCAGATCTTGCACTTGTTGTGGTCACTTTTCTCAATCTGCAAGTATAAAGTGATAAAAGAAACATCTCCTTTTACATCCCTTCCTTCTCTTGGCCACACTAGCCTGGACTCTCATGACTGCTTTCTTAAAGACTGTTCAAATAGCTTCTTCCCTAGTTGGGAGGCAGCATGATTGTTAACACTGGATACCCCACACCTCTGGTAGTTAGGAGGCCTGTGCCAGTAACACTTAGCATAAAGCATGAGTAAATTACATAGGGGTGCAGTATGCAGTTGAACTGGATTACTACCTCTGAGATCTTCCTAGCCATAAAACAGAAGCTGTTCTTTGTGATTTAATAATTTTTATAATAGGAACTTTTGGATCTTATAGGAAGATAATTCTTCATTGATGAACAGTTTCATGATGGTTATTTACCAAATTACTGTTGGCCCTATACTGTATAATACTTGTACTATGTTTTTCAAGTTTGGGTGTTTTCCTGAGAGAGAGAGATTGAGTGAGTGAGTGTGTGTGTATGTGTGTGTTGGCATTTTAGCCATAAGAATTTAGTTCATGAATATATTCTACTTTCCTCACTTAATTGTTGAAAGACTTTGTTTAGACTCTCCAGCACAAATGGCTGGAACAAACATCCTTATTTTGTTCTTGATGTTAGGAGGAAAGCTTTCAGTTGTCTTTCACCAGTAAGTAGATTGTTAAAGTTGTTGGTTTAAGTTAAAGTTGTTATTAAGTTGAGGAAGTTCCCTTCTATTTCTAATTTGTTGGAGTTTGTTTATCCTAAAGGAGTTCAGTTCAGTCGCTCAGTTGTGTCCGACTCTTTGCGACCCCGTGAACTGCAGCACGCCAGGCCTCCCTGTCCATCACCAACTGCCAGAGTTTGGACACTGCCCAAACTTGTGTCCATTGAGTCGGTGATGCCGTCCAGCCATCTCATCTTCTGTCATCGCCTTCTCCTCCTGCCCTCAATCTTTCCCAGCATCAGGATCTTTTCAAATGAGTCTGCTCTTCACATGAGGTGGCCAAAGTATTGAAGTTTCAGCTTCAGCATCCGTGCTTCCAATGAACACCCAGGACTGATCTCCTTTAAGATGGACTGGTTGGATGTCCTTGCAGTCTATGGGATTCTCAAGAGTCTTCTCCAACACCGCAGTTCAAAAGCATCAATTCCTTGGTGCTCAGCTTTCTTTATAGTCCAACTCTCACATCCATACATGACTACTGGAAAAACCAAAGCTTTGACTAGATGGACCTTTGTTGGCAAAGTAATGTCTCTGCTTTTTAATGTGCTGTCTAGGTTGGTCATAACTTTCCTTCCAAGGAGTGAGTGTCTTTTAATTTCATGGCTGCAGTATCTGCAGTGATCTTTGGAGCCCATAAAAATAAAGTCAGCCACTGTTTCCCCATCTATTTGCCATGAAGTGATAGGACCTGTTGCGATGATGTTAGTTTTCTGAATGTTGAGCTTTAAGCCTGAAGGGGTACTGGATCTTATTAAATTCTTTTTCTGTGTCTACTGAAATAATCATGCTTTGTCTGTTATTCTCTTAATATGATATATTATGTTAAGATGTTAAACAACCTTGCATTCTTGAGATAAACTTAACTTGGTCACAGTATATATTCTTTTTTTGTGTGTAGCTGGTATGCTAGGGTTTGCTGGGATTTTGTGGGGGGAATATTTTTATGTAGTTGTGTTTTCTTGTGATGTCTTTGCTTTTGGTATCAGGGTAATACTGGCCTTATAGAATGCATTAGGATGGTTCCCTTCTCTGTGTTTTGGAAAAGTTTGTGAAAAATTGATGATTGGTGTTCTTTCATTGTTTGATAGGATTTACCAGTGAAGTCATCTGGGCCTGAGTTTCTCTGTGGGAGCTTCTTTTTGACTAATTCAATCACTGTTACAGATTTTCAGTCTTTCTTGAGTCAGTTTCAGGAGTTTGCATCTTTTTAGGAATTTGCCTTTTAGAAAGAATTGTTGACTTCTGTCTAGGTTATTCAGCTAGATGGCATAAACTTGTACATGGTTATTTTCTTACAATCCTTTTAATTCTTCTGAAGTTTGTAGTGATGTTTCTCATTTCATTCCTAATTTTAATAACTTGAGACTTAATGTCTTTTGTCTTGGTTGTTCTAGCTAAGAGGTTTATAATTTTAAGATTTAGAAAAAAAATTTGGAAAATGATAGAGGTCTCTACAACATTTATCCAGCTTCCCTTAATCCTAGCATTTTATATTAAATATTGGTAAAGTTTTTCCAGAAAGGGCCAGATGACAAATACTTTCTGGCCTGCAGGCCACACACAGTCTCTGTTGCATGTTCTTTCTTTGTTTTTGTTGTATTACAACATTTTTAAATGCTAAAAACCTTTCTTAGCTGGCACACCGTACAAAATCAGATCTTAGACTGTAGTTTACTGACTTCTGTCCTATGTGATTATTTGTCAAGAGGAAGATAACATTGGCACAATATTATTAAATAAATACAGACTTTATTTGGACTTCTCTAGTTTTTCCACTAAGGTCTCTTTTCTGTTCCAGGATCCGATCCAATTTGTTGTCATGTCTCCTTAGTCTCTTCTGATCTGCAGCAGTTTTTCATGACCACTTACACATTTGAAGAGTATATTGATATATTTTAAAAATAATTACTTGGTTACCTATCCTCCAAAAATGAATACTTAATATTAAAAATATTATGAACTTACAAGTTTTACCATTTAAAGGGTTTTAATTATTCCTAGTTGTTTTTTTTTCTTTAAAGTTGAAATTATCCCATCTTTAGCCAGGTCTCTTGAAATTGGATCCTGAGGACTTTTGGACTTGTTTTTAGTGATCTTTGATAGTTTCTTCATAAGCTGGCATTATAAATTACTCCAGACTTCTCTTGTATAATTTCTGCTGCATACCTTGATCAGACATTGTGCTAGGGTATCCTGGCATCTTTTAGTGGGAAATGGCACTTAGAGACCTCCATCTGGTAACGGATTTGGGTTTGTCATTGTTTATAGGTCTCTCCAGTGGACAGACTGAAAAGTAAAAATGCCTCATGAGTTAATAATGCTGGTAGTTCAAATTCAGGACTACAGAATTTTCATTTTCGTTTTTTATATTACATTTTCATTATTTCTACACTGAGAATCCTAGTTTCTTCAGAACCCAGGGGTTGGCGTAATTAGAATATCCCCAAATTACTCATTTGCTTTATCTCACATTATGTGTATATACAGCCTTTAAAATAACAGTGCTAAAACTATTACCATATCTTCCCCATTTTTACACCACCTCTCCTGTGCCCAGTGCTATTTTTATTTATACACAGTTTTCAACTTAGGGAACTTGACCTTTTTCATTCCAGGGGCCTCCATAAACGTTACCTTGTTTTTATGTAATATCTTGGTCATTGGCATCAGGTTTCAACATACTGAATATAAATGTTTACATTCTTTGCTGGAGCAACGATGTGTGTATTAGTTCTGATTCTGTAAAAAAAATTTTTTTTTTGAATTTAGAATTTTCAGCTTTACCTTGAAATCAGTTGATAGAAGAAATGCCTAGTTGAATAGTTTCTTCAGATGTGAAATTTCAATGAAACTGCTTAGCTTATTTGCTTTAGCTCCTTCTGTAGCAGCTTTTAAACTAACAGCATTAATTTGCAGGATAATCACACTTGTACATCTGAGTGCCTCAGTTTTTATTAGTATTGGTGAAAATTATTCAACAACCAACAGGCACTCTGTGTATAGACCTGGGAAGTAAGTGTCTCCAGTTCTTGAATACAACTGGGGTCTCATAGCCACACTTGTTTTGGCCATTTGCTGTCTCATAATGTGACTCATAACGTGGAACCATTGTCAGCTGCCATTCTATTGTTTCTTGACACAGCCAGCGTTTCTGGTTATCTTGAATAGTCACTCTGCTAGACTTTAGTGATTTGTCATCTGCTCTCTTTTATGAGGGTCACTACATGGTTTTTTGCTATGACAGCCTTATTAATAACCTTGAAAGCATATTTTACTTGATAGAGGTAGCCCTCAAGTGAAAGAAATGATGTGACTGGTAATGCCAGCACAAAGGACAGATTGGTACACTCACTGTTCCAGGGTATAGCCTTTGGTATTCATGGCACCTGAATCAGCCGATAAGCTCCATCTGGAACTTGTGGGAGTGCCCTTCTATCCCTCTTTAAATAGTATCCTATACCTACATGCCCTGTTCGTGTGCCAGTTAGTTGTATACTGTACTTTCTCCATTTGAGACATCATTTAGTTTTACGTCTACAATAGATATTGTGACTGTTAAGCATGTACTTAGGTCAGTATCTCTAGTCATTTAGATTATTTACCTGAAGCCAATGCTGTTGTTGATTCCTCAGGAAAGGCTCATGGGAATAATCATCCCAGTGTTCTGTGGTGCTGGTAATGAGTTATGCCCTTTGTATTTGACTTTAAAGTCATTTTTTTTGGCTATACATGTTTGGCTCTTACTTCCTCTACTTGAATATCTTAAAATGTTTATTTTCTTTTTGCATTAAAGCATTGCTCTTGACAAGTTTATTGATAACTCTGATTTCTTTCCCTCAGAAGTCTTGTTATTTCTGCCTACATACACATGGATATTTTTGTTTTAAAGTCCAGCTATTTTACTAAAAAATATCCTAGTGTGGATTGTTATGCATTGATGTTCTTAAGTATGGTGTTTTTGTTCAAAAATTTAAACATTATTCTATTTGCTTTCCAGACATTTTTCTTGAATTTTAGTTTTAAATCTTTGTATTGTTCCCTTTCTGTCCTTGTCATCTTCAGAGACTTGTATTCTCCATAGATTGAGGTTGGGTTGTCTTTTGCCTACATTCAACATTTGACACTTTCTTTTCTCCCATTCCTTTATTAAATTTCCTTTTTTAAATTTCGTTTTTACTTTTAAGTATTTTTCCTCTTTTGCCTTTTATTTCTCTTATAGCATTAATTGTTAAGTTTATTTTTGTGTTCTTTTCAGTTTAGTTTTCACTTTCATTTCTAAGTTAGAAAAATGTAGACATAAAATGTTATTCTTTTATGTTTTTATCTTTTTCTTCATGCTTAGTCTTTTAGTACATATTGAAACAGAAGATAGCAGTTTTACTTTTTTCCCTAGGCACCTTTTTTGGTCTACTGTCATTGGTTATGGGGGGTATTACCTTGCTTATTCTTTTTCTCTTATACTAACTTTGTATTGGGTTTGACCTTTAGTTTTAGATTGCTCATTTTTATGTGAACTGAGTCTTGAACTTTTACATGGCAACATGGTTCAGAGTGGCTTTTCTCATTTCAGTGTTTCCTCTTTACCTATGTAATTATGTTGGCTTGCTTTCTGAGATTTCCTGGCTTTGTTCTGTTCCCCCAGTGTGGACTTTTTTTGGAATTTTCTGTATATGTGGCCCAATTTTGATTCTACTTCCAGTATTTTCTCTTGATGGGAACTTTAGCTGGTCAGTTCAGTTCAGTTCAGTTGCTCAGTCTTGTCCGACTCTTTGAGACCTCATGAACTGCAGCACGTCAGGCCTCCCTGTCCATCACCAACTCCTGGCGCCTACCCAAACTCATGTCCATTGAGTCGGTGATACCATCCAACCATCTCATCCTCTGTCGTCCCCTTCTTCTCCTGCCCTCAATCTTTCCCAGCATCAGGGTCTTTTCAAATGAGTCAGCTGTTCGCATTAAGTGGCCAAAGTATTGGTGTTTCAGCTTCAACATCAATCCTTCCAGTGAACACCCAGGACTGATCTCCTTTAGGATGGACTGGTTGGATGTCCTTGCAGTCCAAGGGATTCTCAAGAGTCTTCTCCAACACCACAGTTCAAAAGCATCAATTCCTTGGTGCTCAGCTTTCTTTATAATCCAACTGTCACATCCATACATGACTACTGGAAAAACCATAGGTTTGACTAGATGGACCTTTGTTGGCAAAGTAATGTCTCTGCTTTTTAATGTGTTGTCTAGGTTGGTCGTAACTTTCCTTCCAAGGAGTATAAGCGTCTTTTAATTTCATGGCTGCTGGTCAGTTTCAGTAGTTTTTGATGGTATTCCTCCTGCCTATTTCAACCTTTCTGCAATCCTGTAACTTAGTTTGCTATTGGAGTTGTCAAAAACCCTTTAGTACCAGATGCTGTTCACAAATTGCCCAACCTTACTTTCAAGTAAATGCCACTTGGCTACATGGGGTTTCCTGTTCTTCGACTAGTCAGACACCCCAGTGCTGGCCTCTGTCACAGTTAAGTCCACGCAGGTGTTGTAACTGTTGTTTTTTTCTTGTCATGTTTGTATTTTGAGGTTTGTAAGAGATACCTTGACACCTAGTTTTATGTTGTTGTTGTCCCTGGGATTTTAAAATATATGTATATTTATTTATTTATTTGGGTGTACTGGGGCTTAGTTGAGACACAAGGGATCTTTTAGTTGTGGCATACAAATTATTAGTTGTGGCATTTGAGATCTAGGTCCCTGACCAGGGATCGAGCCTGGGTGCCCTGCATTGAGAGCACAGAGTCTTAGCCACTGGACCACCAGAGAAGTCCTGTCCCTGGAATTTTAGTTTTGCCATAAAGTTAGAACTAAGATGTTTCTTTGTGCCAACACACTTTCACTATCAAATTTCATAAATTTATCATTGCTGCAGTGTTCTCTACAGTTAATGTTCCAGTTTTGTCAATGTGGAACTTTCATTTATTCCAATATAGTCATTTACTCCAATAATGTCTTTTATATCATGTTTCTTTCCAGTACAAAATCATTATATCCTATTTGCTTGACAAGCTTTTTTAGTCTTCATTAATTTGGAACCGTTCTCAGCCTTTCTTGGTCTTCTGAAATAATAGCAATTTTGAAGGAATACCAGTTAATATAAAAAATGTTTAGTTTGAATTTGTTTGATGTTTCCTTATGATTAGATTCAGGTTATAGATGTCTATTTGGAATGCTGTTTAACTGACATGGAGTATTTCTGAGTCCCACGTGTAACATCACATGATGTTTCTGCCTCACTGAGGATGTTAATTTTGATCACTGTCAAGGTTTTGCCCATTTCCCTTACTGTTATGATGTCTTGGCCAACAACTAAAAAATAGTCTTTGTGGAGACACTTTGAGACCCGGTGTAAATAACCTCTTCCTCATTGAACTTTCCCCTTTAGAATGAGCATTCATTGATGATTCTTATTTGAATTAATTTTTCCTGTGGTGGTTGCAAAATGAAGATGTTTCAGCTCTCCTACGCTCTTCTCTCATAGTCTTTTTTTATCATGAGTATATTAGTAAGTTTATTTTTTAAAAGATTACTGTTACTAATGATCTACGAAGTAAAATGAAACCAAATAGAGACCATCTTTATTTTCAATTGGTTAAATTTGCATTTTTTAAAAACTGAATTTTGAGAAAGCAGACCCTTTTACACTGTTAATTATAAATTTTTGCAGCCTTTGTGAGGAGCATTTTTGAGCAGATGTATGAAACTTCTTTTAACGTTTTTCTAGACACTTCTTTGACCCATCTTTGTATGTATTCTAAGAAAGCTATCCTGGAGATACATATATATATAAATATATATATATATAAAAATATATAAAAGATTAAGTGTAATAATGACTCCTGTAGTGTTTAGATTGTAATGAAAGTTTATAGAGTAAAATGCAAGACCTATCTAGTAGATTTTTATGCAGCCAATAAATATAATACAGGTGTTTACAATCGATAATGTGACCCTACAAAGTAGTAATGGTTAGTATTTTGCTTTTGATATCAGAGAAAATTATGTAAGTGCCAAGTAAGTAGTTTTTGGTATTAGGTAGTCACATTATGAGTCACTGTGATTTTCTTGTGGGCTGTGTGTAAGTTTTGTTATTTAAGGAAATTTATGTTAAGCAATGAGCATTCATATGCTTGGATTGGAGCAAGGCTGAGTGAATATGAGTGAGGCACGATTTTTAGACTTGAAGCTCAGAGAGTAGGAGGGATTGGTATTAGGGAAAATGGACAGAAATTAATCATGTGGGATTTTAGCACGAAGAGCTCCAATGGTTTACTTTTTTTTTTAAAATGTATTTTTAATTTTATTATTTATTTTTATAGAAGTATAGTTGATTTATCGTGTGTTAATTGCTGCTCTACAGCAAAATGATTCATGTATATATATATAGTATATATATTCTTTTTTATCCCAGTGGGTTTTTAGAAATTGTTTATTTTTATTTTTGACTGCACTGGGTCTTTGTTGCTGTGCTCAGGCTTTTCTCTAGTTATAGCGAGTGGGGGCTATTCTCTGGTTGTGGGGTGTGGGCTTCTTGTTGCAGAAGCTTCTCTTGTTGAGCATGGGTTCTAGCTGCACGTCACATGGGCTCAGTAGTTGTGGCTTGAGGGCTCTAGGGTGGAGGCTCAGTGGTTGTGGTGCATGGGCTTAGTTGCTCCGTGGCATGTGAGATCTTCCCATACCAAGGATTGAACCTGTGTCCCCTGCATTGTGAGGCAGATTCTTAACCATTGGACCACCAGGGAAGCCTGTCCCAGTGGTTTACTTTGACTCATAAGTGGTTGCCACTTCCCAAAACTCAGATATATAATGTGGAAGTGCCATCTTTCCAGAACTCATTTTTCCCTTTGGTTTTCCCTTTTACCTCATTCACTTATTTCATACCTTGGTTCTTTAGGCTGCAGCACTGGGACTTCTCATTTGAGGGTGTATGTAAAGAAGCCCCTTATGTATACTGATGAGGATTGAGGTAAAGTTGGCCATATGTGTAGACAGTGTTTCTGTAATGTCAACATCTTTCTGTAATATACTAGCACTTCAGCTGAGATCACAGCAGGCATAGGTTGGGATCAAAGGATTGGCCATTTGGTTGGAGGGAACTGGCCAAAGCTATCTGGAGCTTGAATAATCAGCCACACACATGAACTGGAAAGGTCTTATGAAAAGTGTTTTTACATTGTAAGAAATACTAACAACCTCCTCACCGCCACCATCAAGATTATTATGAATCTATATTAAAAGCAGGCCTCCCTGGTGGCTCAGAGGTTAAAGCATCTGCCTGCAATGTGGAGAAATCCCATGGACAGAGGAGCCTAGTGGGCTACAGTCCATGGGGTTACAAAGAGTCGGACATGACTGAGCGACTTCACTTTTCTTTTCATATTAAAAGCAAAGATGAAAAGCTGTTTATTATTAGCATTTAGTGAATCCCCCACCCCAAGCTCATTCATTAATTTATATGATTTAACTTTAAAAATGTTTATGTTAGGAGTTAGTATAGATTTTAGCTAGCAGTAGTAACTTTACTTAAACAAAATTACTCCAAAAGAGTTTATTATTTATTTTGTCTGTGCTGGGTCTTTGTTGCTGCATGGGCTTTTTCCTAGCTGTGGGGGCTACTCTCCAGTTGAGAATCCCGGGCTCTAGCGTCTGTGGACTCGGTCGTCGTGGCTTCCAGGCTCTAAAGCACAGGCTCAGTAGTTGTGGTTGCCCTGCTGCATGTGGAATCTTCCTGGACCAGGAATCAGACTTGTATCTCCTGCATTGGCAGGCAGATTCTTCACAACTGAGCCCCCAAGGAAGCCCTGAAGTAATTTTAGATTTATTAGAATGTTGCCGAGAGACCAGAGATTTCCTGTGTATCCCTCATCTGGTTTTATTGTCAAAATTATGGTACCTTTGGGTATGTTGCTGTTACCTTTTCAGATTTTCTTTGAAGTTTTTTAAAAAATCTTATAATTTTTGTTTATTTATTTATTTTTGTTGTGTCATGAAGCTTGTGGGATCTTAGTTTCTTGACCAGGAATTGAACCCATGCCCTCAGTAGTAAAGTGCAATTTTGACTATTGGGCTGTCAGGGAATTCCCAAGAATTACTTTTTTTTTTTTAATGCCTTTCTAAATTTTTAATTGGCAGAAATACTACAAAAGTAAACCTCAAAAATTCAGTAACTTGGTCTTTTTTTTTTTTTTTTAGAAAAATGGTTTTGAGTGAAAAAAGCAGCTGGAAAAGAATTTTCTCTGTAGCTGGCTAATTTTAGTGTTTGAAAGTTGGTTCTTTTAAAATTCTGTTAAATGAAAATCGTTAAAAAAAACTGTGGCTAAAAATGTAACTTAAAAGTTTTCCTTTAGGTAAGTACAGCCTTCTCTTCAGAACTGGTCTTGAGTTGATAGGAAAGCTCTTTTGCTTTTTGACCGCAAGGCTGGGTCTAAGCCTGTATTCTGAAGTTTGCACTGTTCCTGTTCTTCTACTTTCTGTTACGCTGTAACTTCATCTCCTCAAGGGAAAGAAAATTCAAAAAAGAAAATGTAAATGAGTCACATGGCTAATGAAAATGAACAGGACTTCATTTAGGTCATTTAGCCAAAGGAATGGGACCTTTATGCTATTTAATTGGGTACTTATTTACTTTATGGGAACACATTATATACACTTAAGAGGTCTAAATGAAGAGTCCTTTTGTTTTTTTAGTTAATCAGTATTTTTGTAACCATAGTGATTGAGAACTTTTTTCTGTTTGCACCAGGTTTTGGCATTAAATCTTTTAACAGTTGTATTTGATTTTATAGGCAACAGCTGAACAGATGCGTCTTGCTCAAGTGATCTTTGATAAAAATGATTCAGAGTTTGAAGCTAAAGTTAAACAGGTATGTTTCTGGCAAAGGATACTGTTATTTTTGTAATCTATTTTACTGTGCTTTAAAAGGTAATTTCACTAGAGATTCTTATTTTAAATTACGTTTTTTACTTAGTTGCAAATAATTGGATTTTTGAACTGGTGATTAAATACCTGTATTGGTGGCTAGAATGAAGCAATTTTAGCAGTAGAACCTTTCTGAATTATTAGTGTTACATGTGAACAATGAGCATTTGTGAAAGCAGGCTGACATTGTATATACTTGTGCATAGGTAGTATATTTAGTATTTGACAAATTCTCAGAAAATTTTGTTTGATGTTAAGGAAGAGCTGAATTGCATTTAAACATATTGTGATGATTCTAAACATAGATTGGAAAAGTTATTAAATTTTAGGGTGATGTCTTCATTTAGAATTTTGGTGAGATAACATAATTTCATGCTATTCTTTTTTGATAAGAGTTTCTTTCCATTCAAGATTCTAGAAACCAAGCTATAATCCTTACCTTACCTTGGTAGACGTCTCCCAGTAATTCCTTGTAATGAAAGTCCCTTGGTGAACCTTTTAGCACTTTACTGTGGTAAACTCTGTTCTTACCTAAGTTGCTGTCATCAGACTTAGTGATATTTTTGGAAAGCCATAGAAAGGATTTCTTAAAAAGTCATAGAACTCATTCACTGGAGTGAGGTTTATGAATTATTTGAGACATACTTCTACATATTTATCTGAAGAGTATGGCAGACACACAAACAAGAGCACTGGTACACTTCAGAGCTTTAAGTTTTAACGATGGTTCTCCCTTTTACTAATCCAGTCACTGGGGGAATTTTGACAGTAACTGTACATCTTAATCACTGCATGTGATGGGTGTTGGGCCACTACAGATTCTTGATAAAAATCTAACCTCGATAGTAGACATCCAAATACTGCAGCACTGGAAAGCTATAGAGTGTATATAGTCTTGCTGGGTAACACAGGAAGGAAATCAGATGGAATAGGGTGGTGTAAAGAGCTGTATTTACGAGATCAGGAGACCTGCCTTTTTGATAGGCTAATTGTTTTATGACCACCGAGAAATCATTTCAGATGTTGGGGCCAAAGTATTTTGAAATGCAGCTGATATTGGTGCATATTGAAATAGTTAAATGTAGTTAAACAGATATTTAGATCATATATTTGCTCACTAATAATTGAGAAACCTATATTGTGCTTAATCTGTGGTTGTTCCTTGTGTTGAACATATTAAATAGCTTAATATTTCTTGTAGGGAGCCCACCAAGGAGATTTCTTTAATTTCAAACAGTAGTACCCTGTTGAGGCCACTTGAGAAAATAGTATGTCCACGAGTGAGTTTTGTGATAGCTGCCAAATTGTAATTGTGAGACCTTAGAGTGTTATAGGGCTTCTTTGGTGGCCAGATAGTAAAGAATCCACCTGCAGTGCAGGAGACCTGGGTTCGATCCCTGGGTTGGGAAGATCCCCTGGAGAAGGGCATGGCAACACACTCCAGTAGTCTTGCCTGGAGAATTCCATGGACAGAGGAGCCTGGCAGACTTAGTCCAGGGGGTTGTGAAGAGTCAGATACGACTGAGTGACGTTCACTAAAGTGTTATAGGTTATTTTGTATGTGGAATGTTCTAAACCAAGCAGTAATAGCCCAGGTAGGGAATGTTGTCAGAGACTGCTAGACTTGTACAATGCAAGCAGTTAGACTGGATGTTTGGCAGTTGTGGCCATATACTCATTCTTGGTCTTTGGGAGGGCTTCTCTGGTGGCTTAGACTGTAAAGATTCTGCCTGCAGTGTGGGAAACCCAGGTTTGATCCCTGGGTCAGGAAGATCCCCTGGAGAAGGAAACAGCAACCCACTCCAGTATTTTTTGAAATATATATAGTCCCACTTAACATTTGAGCAGTTTAGAAACTTGGGAATCCCAGGCCTATGAACTAGTTTGAGCAGTCATAAAACTAATCCTGAATGTTCTGAGAATGTTGGTATGTATGTATGTATGTATGTATGTATATGCTGCTGATTAAGAATCTGATGCTTGGTCAGCTTGGAGGAAGGTTGATTTGTAGCTTGACTTTGCCAGTTTTGGTGAAAAGACATGGAGTCACCAAAAAGGCAGGTAAACCTGATCTTAGATTGTACACGCACAGTCTGGAAGAGGCCATCTTCATATGGAAGGATTGCATAATCTTTGTCTTTATATAGTAGAATCTTAAAATTAATATCAAGTGCCAATTTTTTGGATTCCCCTAATCATTTTCTTATAATTTCAACAGCTTATGGAGGTGACAGGAAAAAATCAGGATGAATGCATAGTGGCTCTCCATGACTGTAATGGAGATGTCAACAAAGCTATCAACGTATTGCTGGAGGGGAATTCAGACACTGTAAGTATTATTAATTGATTTGTGTTGCTGAACGTTGTCTCCAGCTTCATATTGCATTTTCAGCTTTATCTCTTACTTGGTAGAGGTAGAGGGGATTATGGGTGCCATTCCATATATATTTTAGAACCAGAAAGAACACTAACGAGAAATGTCTGTTTTGTTATATACGTATGGTTTCTTCATGACGTTGTAGAATCTGAAGACTCTGAAGAGAACTTGGTCATCTAGTCCAGCCTTACACAGTTGCCAAAATTCTCTGGGCCTGTGGACATTTCACTACCTGAAAAACTTAACTGGCTCCACTGCTCATGTTCCTTCATCTCAACCATCACTGCTCACTACTCCTTATATCTCTAGGTTAACAGAAAATCAGGATTTGCTGTTATATCTGTTTGCTTATGTGTCAGACACATTTTCATGACAGTCTGACAGCTATATAAAATTAGAAAAAAATTTTTTTAAGCTTTGTAAAGTTTGAGGAATGCACATGGCACACGAAAGCTCCTCCCTTTGTAGTTTAGAAAGGGTGCTGCTAAAGCCACACCAGAGGCAGGTGTCAGTTCTGGTCTTTTGATTTCTAAATAGAAATTACACAATATTTAATTTGTATTTTTTCATTGAGGAAATAAATTTCAGAGCAGATGAAAATAGTTATTCACCTAAATGGGATATAAAGATGAGCACATCAAAAAGTGCCTTCCTTATCATTGTTTAGGTTTAATTGGGTTCTCATTTTTACAGATAGACTTTGTTAGGTATAGGTTGTATTAAAATGAACTATTGTGGCAAGCTCAAAACTGAAATGAGTATCTTTTTATTTAATAAGAAAGCAAGTGGAAAGAAATTTATAATTATAAACATCAGATAATTGGGAAAATACTTCATTATTTGAGTATAGCAGTATCTGTGGCTAAAATTCTGTACAAGATAACACTGGTCCAACATGATAAAACTATCAAATATGTCAGTTTGTCAGGAAAATGCATGTTGTTAAGTGAGGAAATCAAATTTTGAAGAGTTCTTGTTTGCTGACACTTAGGCATGTATTTGCTGGATTTTATAACATATGGGGAGTGTTCGGCCCATTGCTAATGAATGCAGTGTAGAATGGGTCTCACTTATTTTTTAAAATGAACTGAAGGACTGAATTGGCCTTACTTTTTTCAAAAGAAGCACTAAATAAATGAAATATTTCCAGATTATTAATTGAGGGGCCTGTTTTCTTTTATATGGTAGAGATAGGCCTGGATGCTGTTTTCTCTTGCCTTTCCTTTAGCTCCCACAGATTCATCATTCATTTTCTGTGGTGGCTGGGTTAATCTTTTAAGTCTTAAATGAACATCCAGTTCTATCTCAATAAAGAGTTTCAACTTTCCTTTTCTCATTTGGAGCTGAACTCGAAGGAGGTGCTTCTGGGCTGAAAGTTAGAAGAGTCTCTTTGATTACCTCTAGAACCTAGAAATCACACAGTTGGGGGGTAGATCTGCCATGTTGTTTTCTAAAAGATTGGAAACTTGCAAATTAGGGCCTGAACACAGACACAAAAGACCTTTGCCTGTTTGGAGGTGAGAGGGCTATAGGGCAAATGGAGAGGCAGAGGGAAAGTCCTTTTGAAACCCTGGTTTGTTAGGATCATTCTGTGGTCCATCTTTCATCCTGTTTGCCTTGTTCTTTGTTGTCTGCAGCGGCCATGGGTAAGCAGCTGTAAGGAATATCTTCCCCTGCGTGCGGTAGATGATTTGGAGTGGGCAGCTGGAGAATGTGAGCATGGTAGGCTTGATTGCTAGGAGCAGGAACTGTTCAAAGTAAACTATGAGAGCAAACAAATTGGCTAATCTTGTTCTGTAGCAAGGCCTTCTGAAAGAAAATGGTTACTTTGAAAAAATAGTGGAATTGTCCTCACTATTTGTAGGGGTGCATATGTCTATCTAATAGAGTAGTTGTCAAAGGAAACCACTGAACAGAATCTTAAGTACTGAACTTTTCATTTCATTATAGTGCTGTTCTGTTTGTGTGATAAAATAGTTTTGAAGTTTAAGTCACTTGCGTTAGTGTGCTTAACTATAAATATGTATGTTTGTATTTCTTATATGTATGTATGTATGGTGCATGCTCAGTTGTGTCCAGCACTTTGTGATCCTGTGGGCTGTAGCCTGCCAGGCTTTTCTGTCCATGGGATTTTCCAGGCAAGAATACTGGATTGGGTTGCCATCTCCTCCTCAAGGGGAAGTTTCCGACCTGGGGATCGAACCTGGATCTCTTGTGTTGCCTGCATTGGCAGGTGGATTCTTTCCATTGAGCCACTTGGGAAACCTGTTTGTATTGTTTAGTTCTTGGCAAATACAAAGGGGTAGGAGAGTGATTTTGACTAAACTGGCCTAGACAGCTCTTTTTTTGATTGCTAAATATGCTATCTTGGAAGACGGTTTCTGTTAACATTTCTTCAAACCTCTTATACAGGTAGCAAAATATAGATGACAAAGGTTGCCAGAAGTTCTGTTGAAAATCTTTTGTAATTATCTGGTTTTCTTTGAAAGCCTGTGTGCATGCATGTAGACTTGTTTTTCAAAATGTGTGGTTGTATTCCCTTTAGCATTCACTGTGGTGTTAGTCTATTTGCCCCTTAAAGGTTCCTGGCCCTGCTTTCCTCTCCATATAAGTTCCGGTTAGTTTTTGATCACAAGCCAAGACTTGCTTAGTAAGGGTATCCTTTGCTGAATGAAAATAGGGTAAGATGTTACTGTCTCTCAAATGTGTTATATAGAAGTCTTACATATTTGTCATGTTTATTCATATCAGCAAACATAATAGAGTTTATATGCTGTGGGATTTCTTTTCTGGAATAAATAAGCTTTATTGTTTTTGGCAATTAAAAAACAATGCAGAACAATAAAAAAGGTAAATGATCTTAAAAGGCCCTCACTTAGATAACTACTACTTTTTCCAGCAATACACAAGCTCCTATTTGAGCTTAAAAATGTAATCCTATTTTATACAGTTTGCCGATAACTTGCGTCACTTATATATTATGGCTCTCTTTCTGTGAACACGTGGATTACTCTTTAACTGGCTATATATTTCTCACTTTATGAATGTTCTAGAGTAGGTAGTCTGTTAAGCTAAATATTTGGGAAATTTTCCATTCTTTTGTTCTGTTGTTCGTTGTCTGCATATAAATGTTTGTACAATTATCAGATTATTTCCTCTGAATAAAAACCAAAAAGTAGAATTACTGGGCCAGAAGTTTTGAACCAATATAAAATTTGGACACTATTGCCAGGTAGACTTCCTGGAAGGTTAGAATGGATGGATGTTCATCACAACTGAAAATACCTGATTATTCTACCATGACTATTGGCTGTTGATTTTTTTAAAAATTAAAGCTTAGAGGTGGAAAATAACTTGCTTTAATATGTATTTTTTTTCACATCCAATCATTTTATGCACGTACATTTATTTGGATAACGATTTTTTTTAAGTTTAAAATAGTTATTGCTTAGTTTGAAATTGAATCACTTCAAATCCCTGTGGATTTGGAAAATTATGGAAAAGTAAATAGAAACGAATGGGTCAGTTTGGGGATCTCCCAGCAACATCCTGATGGATATCCTAATACTCATATCTGTAAGAACATAGTGTTTCATTCTTTTCTCCATGATTTTTCTGCGTATGATTTGATTTGTGGGAGAAAGGAGGTTGTATAAATCATTTAACTTCTCATTAGAACAGGTCTTCGGGGGCTGAAATTTTCTGTATTTAAAAACTAACCTCAAATTTGTCAACCACTAAATTCTTTAAGATGGTTATCTTAGACAACTGAATAGCGAAAATTGTATTCTTGAGATTTTAGGGTAAAATCTTACAGTCTTTGAACTAGTTCTGTATATTATAGGTGTTTGGCCAACTACTGAGGTAGGTGGGGATGGTATAGAGTGGGAGCTTGGGGAAATAACATTTGCTTTATTCTTATCAGTATAGAAAAAGGCTCTGTCGTGGGACAACATACAGTATGTTGTCAGTTAGGCTAGTGCTGTAATCTTTTGTGCTTTCCATAGCAGTAGGAACCTAGCAAGAGATTTGCTGTCTTTGTCATCAGAAAGTACAGTATAGTTATGAAGAAGAATTAGAATGGAAGGCATGCAAGGTGTAAGGTAGGGGTAATTAGTTTCAAAAGATAAATGCATACACCCTTGATGATTGTACACGCTTTAAATGACAGCTCTGAATAAATGCTCTTATTTTCGGTAGACTTCATGGGAGACTGTAGGAGGGAAGAAGAAGAATTTTGGAAAGGAAAGTTCAGAAAACAAAGAGAATAGAGAGAAGAGAAGTGAGAGAGAAGTGAGCCGTGGACGTGGAAACAACAACCGGAAAGTAAGAGGTGGCAATCGTGGGAGAGAGTGTAAGTACAGACCTTTAGCCTCAGCTTTGCTTTATAAAAATTTTCATGCATACTAAAAAGCTATCAGAATGATTCAATGAATGTCCATAAATCCACTTCCTTAATGCAATATTTGTTAATACAAGTAACACTTAGCTACAACTGAGTAGTTTGTTAGAAACCCAGCTGATGCGGTTTCATATTAGCACTGACCTGGGCTGCAGGTAGTTCTGTTGTGTCTTAAGACTGCCTTCTCTAATCTAGTGCATCTTCTAATTTTAAAGAAGGGGTTTTTTTGTTGGCAGATAGATAAAGCTCTTTATTCTTCCCTACTTACGGATATTCATGGTATTTGCAGGGTTTAGATTAAGAGGAAAGTTGTTGAATAGGGAAGATTTTTCTCAGTACTTTCCATTCAACTCAGGTTTTGGCATCATTCACCCAGAATGACACTACCTTCTGTGCAGGCATACCAAAGTAGCTAAATTATGGATGAATAGAATATAAATATTTAACATTTCCCCTTACAAACTTTGGCTAGTTTATTCCACAGATGTTTATCGAGTATCTACAATGTAGAAGAAATTCTTAAAGGCATACAGCAATGAAGAATACAGAAATCTTTGCCCTTCTAAGACTTTTAAAAAACTTATATACTTTTATTTATGTATTTATTTGGCTGTGCTGGGTCTTAGTTGTGGCATGCCAGATCTTTAGTTGCAGGCATGTGGGATCTAGTTCCCTGACCAGGGATTGAACCTGGGGCCCCTGCAGACCTGGGAGCACAGAATCTTAGCCATGGGACTACAGGAAAGCCCCTGCCCTTCTAAGACTTTAAGGGAAGTAGTGTGAGATGTAATAATAAAAAAGAAGAGTAACATTTCATATTAATATTATAGTATTTTAATGGCATTATGTAGAAATAATGTTCTGGGGAAAAACAAAGGCAGAGAGATGGGAATTACAAATAGGGGTTTCACAAATTTAAAGAGAGTGCCCATGGAAGGCCTCACTGGCAACTCGCAGAGTTAAGCCCTGAAAGAGGGGAGCAAGCTGTGCCAGTATTGTTTATAAATATTCTATATTATATAGAGTCACTAATGCCAATATAGGAATGAGGAGAAGAAAAGACTGTGTTAACAGTTAACTTCCCCAAGAACTCAGTATTTCCTTGGTATTGCAGTTGGCTAGTCTTTGCCTTTCCAGCTTTTGAACTTAACCAATGAGCAAATTTTGTTGTATATCGTTGCATAACAAAGGTAGTTTTTTGGAAGTAAACTTAACTTTATGGGAGGGTAAGTCCAAACAACAAAAAAAAGTAGTATGTCATTTTGATTTCTTTTTGAATTTTTACCTACAAATTAAGCAAGTTCTTCTGTCACTTTTTTGAGCCACTCTGGCTTGGTTTTATCGTATTTTCTAAACCCTTTGGTTAAATTTTAACCTTTCTTAAAACACATTTTTGTTGTTGTTGAGGGGCAGGAGTCTTTTTGTCCTTGTCTTTAGTAGCTGTTTGCTCTTTTCCACTTTAGTTAGAGGTGAAGAGAACGGAATTGATTGCAATCAAGGGGACAAGCCTTCCGATCGAGGCAAGCGAACTCGTGGTAGAGGTAAGAGAATGAGGAGGAAGGAGGTACTTGTGATGGGGAGAAGGAGGCAGGCTGTTCATATACTCAGTTCACTAAGGGCAGTGTACTCGGAAAGAACGGTTGATCTGAAATGTTTTGATTCATTTACTGATGCCTATAAGTGAAATATTTGAATTATATAATTTTGAGGAACCATATTGGTGGTTTTCAGATGAGCTGAGAAAGGCCCTTTGTGTGAATAATTTAAAATTTGAAGCTCTGAGCAAAAAGTTACTAAGTTCTCCTGTGTTGGACTTTAACAGATGCGTTTTACCCATATGATAATAGTTTTGAAATTATTTGCCCATTGGTTACCCCCATCCAGAAAATACAACAGTGTTTTCTGTTAGTGATCATTTCTTTGCATTTATTAATTCAGGATGTCATTAAGCCACTTCAAGAATATAGTTCCACATATTTAGAGTTGTAACTGAATTTTCTTAGGGTTCTAAAAATCAAGATACATAATGTAGTAGGAATATCTTATTTTGGTTCAGTAAAGCTACCTGAATTGACCGACATTTTGTTTGATCCATTGTTCCACTCAGTTGTGACTGTTCTCCAAATGAGCATTTTACAGTGGCAGAATTTCTTTTGATCAGAAATATTAGGGATAGAAATTAATGTAGGTATACTGCATATGCTATCAATTCCCTTGGCTATTCATCCAGTTATCATTACTAAATTTCTACTATGTGGGCCAAAAGTAAATAATTTTCAGAGATCAGAAAAGGGCAGAATTATATACTAATTTGTTGGGCACAGTGAAAAGAAGGTTGTGCTTTAAAAACAGATTTCAATTGTAATTTCCTTTTCTAGATTTTTTCTTATTAATTTCAAGCACAGAGAAAAATGGAGAGAATAAATGAACCCCGAGTCCCTTCATGTTTAGTCAGTAATGTTTAAGGATTTTAGCTCTATATCTGCAGAAATATTTAAAGTAGATTTTTGTGGATATTTTATCATATATTACTGTGGTAAGCACCTCTAAAAAACGTATGTGATTTTGTATGTAACCATAATGCTGTTTTCACACTTAAAAATATTTAATAATCTATACATATAGTTTCCTGATTATTTAAAAAATGCCTTTGTAATTGCTTTCTTTTTCTTAAAAATTTTGTTTTATTTGGCAGTATCAGGTCTTACTTGAGAGCAAGGGGGATCTTTCTTTGCAGTGCGTGGGCTTCCCTCTCTAGTTGTGGTGCACTGACTCCAGAGTGCTCAGTTAACATAATGCGGTTTAGCTGCCTGACCACATGTTGCACAACCAGTGCTTCAAAAGTTGAAAAAATTGGGCTCTGAAGTTTTGTCTCATGCTCCATACTCACCTGACCTCTCAGCAATTGACTACCACTTCTTCAAGCACCTCGACAACTTTTTGCAGGGAAAATGCTTCCACAGTCAACACAAGGCAGAAAATGATTCCCAAGAGTTCATCAAATTCTGAAACATGGATTTTTACGCTACAGTAATAAACTTATTTCTCATGGCAAAAACATGTTGACTGTAATAGTTCCTATTTTGATTAATAAAGATGTGTTTGAGCCTAGTTACAGTGATTTAAAATTCATGGTCTGAAACCACAATTACTTTTCCACCAACCTAATATTTACTGGATTACACAATATACACAGAAGTGCTCAGGGTATGGTTTTAACATTTTATTTTAAAATAAAAAAAACAGCAGAGTTTTGTAGAGTGTTTACCCAGAGTTCCCAAACTTTGTAGTATTTTGCTACATTTGCATTGCCATTTTCTCTCTATATGTACATATTTTTTTTTCTTGAAACCATTGTGTGTGCATTTCAAACGTAATGCCATTTTACCCCTAAATATTTCAGTTTGTAAACTCCTAAGAAAAAAGATACTGCTTACAGAACTACCTTAAAATTATAAAATCAAGAAATTACTGTTGTTACAATCTGTTGGCCTTATTCAAAACTTTCCAGCTGTCCTGCTAACGTCCTTCAGTTCAGTTCAGTTCAGTCGCTCAGTCCTGTCTGACTCTTTGCAACCCCATGAATCGCAGCACGCCAGGCCTCCCTGTCCATCACCAACTCCCGGAGTTCACTCAGATTCACGTTCATCGAGTCAGTGATGCCATCCAGCCATCTCATCCTCTGCCGGCCCTTTCTCCTCCTGCCCCCAATCCCTCCCAGCATCAAAGTCTTTTTCCAGTGAGTCAACTGTTCGCATGAGGTGGCCAAAGTACTGGAGCTTCAGCTTTAGCAACATTCCTTCCAAAGAACACCCAGGGCTGATCTCCTTCAAAATGGACTGATTGGATCTCCTTGCAGTCCAAGGGACTCTCAGGAGTCTTCTCCAACACCACACTTCAAAAGCATCAATTCTTCGGCGCTCAGCCTTCTTCACAGTCCAACTCTCACATCCATACATGACCACTGGAAAAACCATAGCCTTAGGCGGACCTTAGTTGGCAAAGTAATGTCTCTGCTTTTGAATATGCTATCTAGGTTGGTCATAACTTTTCTTCTAAGGACTGGTATTAGAATTCATTAATTTTTTCATGAAATAATTATTGTGGCACATTTATAATCGGACTTTTTTGCTAAAGCAAAGCTAATATATGAGACATGACGATAGACTCTATGCTTTCTTCCTCTTTGAATTCCTGGGGCATTTGCTGTTGTCATTTGACTCATTTATGCTACTTTACAGTTGGGGAAGATGTATTCCTATCTTTCTGTAGATGAAGCATGAACCAGGGACAACTTGCCTGAGTCCTAAGTCTCTGAGTGAAACAATCCCCAGAGATGCCTTGTTGGGCTGAACTGGTCTCTGGGCAGGTGAGCAGCTCATCGTCAACACAGCAGCCATCTTTATCATTGAACCAGCTCCGAAAATCTGGAAACTTTTGCCAGTACAAAAAACTTTAAAACTAACTTTAACTAAACTTTAAAATCTTCAGGATCTTAAAGATCATGACCTGGAGTGTGCAGTGATAAATTCAAGTGCCCACAGTTTCTGGCAGATTTGGCTGTTATCAAAGCCCTGCTTACAGTCTCCTGGGGATGAGAGAGGGATTGTTTTCTATTTTTCTTTAGGTTGCACATGTTTGGTCCTGGGGGAGTATCTGTTATTTGGATTTGCCTCTTCTAGTAAAGATGATTAGGTGTCCTCTGTGTTTTCGCTTTTTTCAAGGAAAGTGAGCGACTTTTCTACTCTGGTTCTCAGTGTAATACATAATATTAAACAATTAAAAACTTGAGCAGTTATTCAACATAGATGTAGTACAGAGTCCCTAGAGAGACCTATATGAGTAAAGTTTTAGCATTTATCATAACATTGATTTATTCTTTATGATTATCTACTTTAATCTTGTTTTTCTGTATTTTATGAACCCAGGTCTGTCTTCTGAGGTATTAGATGAGAACAGGTATTTGTACCAGGTCATGATAAAGGGAAATGTATACATATCAAAAACAATATTGCTGGTAGCATTACTGGCCAGGTGAAAAGGAAAGAACAGTTTTGTTAGCTTGTTAAAATGTACATGAATATGGGTTTTATTTTTATTTTTTGAATATGTTTCTATTTAGTTTGGCTGCACTAGGCCTTTGCAGCATATGGGACCTTACGTCTTCATTGTGGCATGCAGGTGCTTTTAGTTGCAGCATGCAGATCTTTAGCTGCAGCATGTGGGCTCTAGTTCCCTGACCAGGGATGCAACCCAGGTCCCCTGAATTGGAAGTATGGTGTCTTAGCCTCTGAACCACTGGGGAGGTCCTGGATTTGATTTTTGAAAATCTGCTGAAGATATTTGGGTTGTTCCTGTTCTGTAGTTGGGTGTGGTTGCTGCTGTCTGGAGACATGGAGATATGTAGTTGGTACTGACTTTTTCCAGGAAACTCGCAGGATTTCTTGAGTTTTGGTCCTTAGATTATGGTTTTTTTTTAATAAATTTCTTTCTTTTCTTTCATGTACATATTGCTTTCTGGCTCAAGGATTAGATATTATTTAATGATGTCTTAGCAGAATCATTTTTTAAAAATTTACCACTATTAATATTTAACCACTTGTTGGTGCCTTTTGTCATACAGTATGCCATTGAATGGGTGCACTTATCAAGAGCAGTTGTATTGTTTAGATTTCTTCACTGGTAACAGTGTTTATTGTAGCCTAAAATGTTTTACATACTATACAATTCACCCGTTTAAATTACATAATTCAGTGGATTTTAGTATATTTATAGAATTATGCTAGAGGCAGATTTTATTTTCTTGGGCTCCAAAATCACTGTGGACTGTGACTGCAGCCATGAAATAAAAAGACGCTCCTTGGAAGAAAAGCTATACAAATCTAGACAGTGTATTAAAAAGCAGAGACGTCACTTTGCTGACAGAGGTCAACTATAGTCAAAGCTGTGGTTTTTCTACATTCTTGTATGGATGTAAGAGTTGGAGCAAAAGAGGGCTGAGCGCCAAAGAACTGATGGTTTTAAATTGTGCTGGAAAACACTCTTGAGAGTCCCGTGGACATCAAGGAAACCAAATCAGTCAATCCTAAAGGAAATCACCCTGATTATTCATTGGAATGACTGATGCTGAAGCTCCAATATTTTGGCCACCTGATGCAAAGAGGCTACTCATTGGAAAAGACCCTGATGTTGGGAAAGATTGAGGGCAGGAGAAGCAGGGGTGACAGAGAATGGAATGATTGGATCACCTTAGCAACTCAACAGATATGAGTCTACGCAAACTCCGGGAGATAGTGAAGGACAGGAAGGAAGCCTGGCATGCTGCAGTTCATGGAGTCGCAAAGAGTTGGACAGGACTTAGTGACTGAACAAAAACAATAATACAATTATGCATAATCAAAACTATTGATTGCCAATTCCTTCCTCTTCCTCACCACCCCAATTCCAGCAATAAACAACTGGTGATCTGCTTTCTGTGTTTATAGATTTGTCTGTTCTGGACATACAATGTAAATGGAATCTAGTAGTATGTGCCCTTTCTGACTGGCTTCTTTGACCTAATGTTTTAAAGGTTCATTGATGTTCTACTTCATATCAGCACAATTTTGTAGCATGTATAACTACTTCATTTCTTTTTATAGCCAAATAATATTCCATTTTATTATATACTGAGATTTGCCTTTTTTTAAAAAAAGCTTGTATGGTGACTCTCCTCCTCCCATCTTATCGTCCTTAACTTTAAGGATAAATTATCTTATTCCTAAATTTTGGGTTGTAATCTTGCCCAAACTTGTACATTGAAAGCTTTCTTTTTTTTTTAACTCTGGTTTCTGACCTTCTTTTAGACTGTGATATGCTGTGTGAAGTCTTACCTTTGCCTTTTGATGATGTTAAAATAGACGTTTCTAATAATAGGTATTATTAGAATTCTACTCTTTAGGACATTTCCCTCTGTTCCCCTGTCTCTTGTAGATTTTTGTCAAGATCATATGTTTTAATAGTTTACCTTGGACTACTGGATAAGTTAACTGTACATGATTAAATGTACATTTAATTGTATTAGTATGGTGAGTATATCCCTTGACAACAACTTTTCTCTGAATTTGAGTACTCTTAAGTACTAAATGGAATCATGAAATATTTGTCTTTTTGTGACTGGCCTGTTTTCACATAGCAAAATATCCACAAGTTTCAGTCATATTGTAGCATTTATCAAGATTTCTTTCCTTTTTTGAAAAAGAATTACTTAACTTTTGGCTAGTCTAGGTCTTTGTTGCTGCGAGGGCTTTGTCTAGTTGCGGCAAGCCGGGGGTACTCTGTAGTTGCGGTGTATGGGCCTCTGGGCTCTAAGCTGTGGGCTTCAGTAGTTGCAGCCTCCCGGGCTCTAGAGCACAGGCTCAATAGTTGTGGCGCACGAACTTAGTTACTCCACAGTATGTGGGATCCCCCTGGACCAGGGATGGAACTTGTGCTTCCTGCAATGTGACCGTGGGTGTACAAAAACACTCTACTTTGAAATTCTCTTGGAGATACACACACACACACACACACACACACACCCAGAAGCAGAATTACAGGATCATATAATTTTTTTTTCCCCTTAAAATTTTTTTTTAAAATTCTACATTGGACCACAGTTGATTTGGGCTTTCCTGGTGGCTCAGTGGTAAAGAACCTGCCTGCCAATGCAGGGGACACAGGTTCCATCCCTGGGTCAGGATGATCCCCTGGAGAAGAAAATGGTAACTCACTCCAGTCTTCTTGCCTGGGAAATCCCATGGACAGAGAAGCCTGGTGATCTATAGTCCATGAGGTCACAAAGAGTCTGATACCACTTAACGACTTAAACAACAACAACAGTTGATTTACAATGCTGTGTTAGTTTCAGGCATACAGCAAAGTGATTGAGTTATACATATATCTATTCTTTTTCCAATTTTCCTCCCGTTTAGATTATTACAGAATATTGAGGAGAGTTCCCTATGCTATAAGGATCATAGAGTTCTATTTTTAATTTTGAGGGGAATTGCCAAACATATTGTTTTCCACAGTGGCTACACTATTGTACATTCCCATCAAACAGTGTACAGAGGCTTCAATTTCTCTCTGTTCTTGCCATCACTTGTTATTTTCTGTCTCCTCCACACACTCACACCCCCGCTTCAGCCATTGTAATTGGTGCCGGGTTTACATAATGATTAGTGATGGTGACAATATTTTCATGTGCTTATTGACCATTTTTACATCATCTCTGGAGAAATATCTATTCAAGTCCATTCCCTGCCCACCACGCCTTTTTTTTTTTTTTTTTTTTTTTAAGAATTTTGTTTATTTTTGACTGTTCTGGATCTTCGTTGCTGAGAGTGCTTTTCTCTGGTTGCGGCAAGTGAAAGCTACTCCTCTGGTTGCCCTGCACGGTCTTCTAATTGCGATGGCTTCTCTTGTTGCAGAGCGCAGGCTCTAGGGCATGTAAGCTTGAGTAGTTGCGGCACTTGGGCTCAAAAGTTGTGGCACACAGGCTTAGTTGCTCCGTGACATGTGGAATCCTCCCAGATCAGGTATCAGACATTTGTCTCCTGCATTGGCAGGCAGATTCTTTACCTCTGAACCACCAGGGAAGAGACCCCTTGTGCATTTGTTAATCTGGTTATTTGTTAGTAGTAGAATTTTGTTAGTATTCACGATGTTACTTCTTTAACGAATGTATAATGTGCAGATATTCTTTGGGTTGCCTGTTTACTCCGTTCATGTCTTTTGATTCACCTGTGTAAAATCTAATTCTTTCCTCTCTTGCCTTTCATTCTGGGGGTCATATCTAAGAAATTATTACAAAATTCACTGTAATAAGCTTTCACTCTATATTTTCTTCTAAGGGTTGTATAGTTTTAACTCAGGTTTAGTTCATTAATACCCAATTTAGGATTCAGTTAAGAAAAACCAAAGAGTCACTGAATAAAACTATTTCTTTTGCTTGCTTGCTGTCTTGTTTGCTGCCCTCTTGGTCATTTATCAAAAATCTTACTATTAAAAATGGTATGTAATAGTACCTTCAGCTTCCTTAGTAGATTCCTCTTTTTGTTTCTCATTTCATTTTATAGTAGAGGCTTATGATGTCATGGTGTTTACACTAGATGTGTTTAAAAAGATTCAGAATTTTTAAAAGTATAACCTGCCTATGTTAAGCTGAAGTGTATGTTAAATGTTGTACAAGCAGAATTAAATTCTTTTCTCTCCTTTGAGCTCAATAGGTATTTGTGTCATTGGGGACCTGCAGATTGGGTGTACTGGTTGGGAATGTTGGTGCTGTTAGGAGCAATGTCAGTAATGTTTGGGCGGGTGTGTAAGGGATGAAGTTAGTAGGTTATAGTTGTGTGGAACATAAATATTATTTTTATACTTTTTTGTTTTTAAAGGATTTGGGCGTGGCAGAGGGAGAGGGGCAGGAAGATTCTCAACCCAAGGCATGGGGTAAGTCTTAGCTATCCTGTTTTTGAATTTGATACCTTCTCTTTTTGTTATCTCTAAGGCTTTCCTTCCTCTATCCTGTACCTGATTAACCATTCTGGTGAGTCAGATGTTTTTTATATTTAAAAAGAGAAAATACTAAAGAAATGAAATAGAACAAATGACATTGTATTGCAGTAAGCCTTAGAGCAATTTTTTAGTCCTGGCTTTATTGACGTTTTGGATTGGACAGTGGTTTATTGAGGTGGTGGGATTCCCTTTACATTGTAGGATGTTTAGCAACATCCCTGGCCTCTCCCTACTAGATCCCAGTAGCACCCCTCCTCAAGTTGTGACAGTCAAAAATTTCTCCAGACATCGCCAAATGTTCCCTGGGAGGGAGGTGCACAACCACCCCAGTTGAAAACCATTGCTTAAGAATTATGTTGGTAAATCCAGCAGTTGTCTTTGAATGGTAAGTAAATGCAATGTTTTTTTTTTTTTTTTTTATGAAGAACAATCATTTTTATCTTGAATTGTAATACTGAAAGATGAGTATATTATTTTTAAATAGATGGTATAGTCAGTTATTTACTCATTATTTCTGATTATTCTTTCACTTTTTGCTGTTATCTAAAGCATTAGCCGCCACCCCCCATTATAAAAAGTATTTAAACATCTTATAGAGGCTGTAGGTAGATGATAGTCAAGGAAGGAAAAGTCCTTTGTGTGTCCATAGCTTCCCGGCAGTACTGTTTTGGGTCACTGCCTAGAGATGGTGACTCTTGCCATCTCTTTTCTGCCTAAGCTCCCTGTGGACAAAAGAAGGATGAAAACACAGGAAGCAAATTGGATGGAACATTTGCACATATATTCCCAGCCTTGTAGCTCTGAAGGATTTTGTAGATTTTGTCCTCCACTTCAAAAAAAAAATGCTGTTGTGATTCTTTTTGTCAGTGACACCCCAATAATGCTAAAATATTTTTTTATAAGTTGTGAAAATTTTGGTGATGTTATTTAATTTGATTCTAGTTAGGCATCTCATGCAGGACACCATGGTTCAATTCTTGCTTGGAAAGATCCCCTAGAGAAGGGATAGGCTACCCACTCCAGTTTTCTTGGGCTTCCCTCGTGGCTCACATGGTAAAGAATCTGTCTGCAGTGTGAGAGACCTGGGTTTGATCCCTGGGTTGGGAAGATCCCCTGGAGGAGTGCGTGGCAACCCACTCCAGTATTCTTGCCTGGAGAATCCCCATGGACAGAGGAGCCTGGCAGGCTATAGTCCATGGAGTCGCATAGAGTTGGACATGAGCAACTAAGCACAGCATGGGCATCTGAATCATGGGTATTTATGGTTTTAATTTAAAAAGAAGCACTGAGCAAAATGTTTTCTTTTTATTTGTATCCATCTAAACAAAATGGATCATTTATTGTAAGAGGTTCAAAGCCAATTTGGATTCTGACTTGGGAAGAAAAGACCTGTTGCCTATTTAGGTCTAGGGTTAGTTGGCATGGGGTAGGTGGGTTTTTTGTTAGAGCCTTTACCCTGCCTAGAACTATTATAGGTCTCCACGCCTACTTTAAGATGCAGAGGACGACAGTTTAGGCAAGTAGAAGCATCATACAAGAGTGTATGGAAGTCCCTAGTCAGCCTCTGCTTTTTGGAAGCTCTAGATTCTGATGGCCAGAAGAATTGGCTTATGGTTAAATAGGAGAAGGAGGATGAAGTCTCCTACAGTGGTTCTTGAGAGGGACAGGGCTCATTTCAGGGAAGATGATATACAGTTAATTTTGTGATTATTTCATTTGCCTTTATTTTTTATTTCAAACCCAAGGACATTTAATCCTGCGGACTATTCAGATTCTCCATCTATAGATGGGTGTGGGACAAAACCAGTAGTTTGGGAAGCTGCTCAGAATGGTGCAGATGAGGGAACTGGTAAGTGTCTGTCCTCACCAGAGATGTATTTTAATTGTTTGAGCTCTTAACAGTCAAGGATAACATCGAAGTGTGCTGATGGAGAAAAATGAAAAACAGGTAGCTCTTCTTCCTCTAAGGCTACTCTTAGCTGGTCCTTAGCTCCAAAGTTTCTCATTTACTAAGCTTATTGATAATAAGGTATGTGGTTTTTTTCCTCTTTTGCACTCTGAAGAAGATGCTGTAACAAACCTGTGTAAAGCAGTACAAACCCACACTCAAATCTTGGTGTCAGAGATTCAGAGAATAATTTCTTAGTGGCAGACTTCAAACAAAGTATTCACTGTTCACAGTGGTAAACACAAATATGGCCAGATTAAGAGATTGATGATGATAGGTGAGTTCAGGGTAATAGTTGCTTTTGCAGGTTTTTTTGTATCATACAACTTTGGGGTTATTTGTTTACTGAAGTTCATAGATAAATACTTGTTAATTGGCTTATTTATTTAATAGAACTCTTTTGAATATTTGTTTCTGATAATATATTTTGATAATATGTATTAACTGCTGTGACTGTATTTGTAAAAACATACTTAGATACTTCATGAATTATAATCCCAAAGATAAAATCATAGCTCAGTAATTACCTAAAAAAGACAGTGGCACCATCACAGAAGCAGAGAAAACTAGGAATCAAATATACCATGGAGAGGACCAACAAAAGTTATAAAAATGGAAATGAAAGATTGTTGTTGAGCTGTGAAAGACGCCGGGATTCTTGGCCTCCAGAGGAGAGGAATTCAATCTGGGGCCAATGACAAGGCTTGATCGCTCAGAGCTTTTGTGTAATAAAGTTTTATTAAAATACAAACGAGATACAGAAAGCTTCTGACATAGACATCAGAAGGGGGCAAAAAGAGTGCCCCCCTGCTAGTCTTTGGCCGGGTGTTTTATGTCTGTTAGAAAGTTACTAATCAGATAATAGAGACACCTCAAGGCTGATGGAGTTTCATCAGGCCCCTCTCCCACAACATGCATTTTTGAGATAGGATGGCATGAGGTGTGTCATCCCCCAGCCATAAAACAATTGATATGAATACTGGTTTGTTAATCTATATCAGCCAAAACTTAGTCTTAGGTGGAACCATTTTGAAGAAAGGCAAATTCCAGAGCAAATACATAGTTTCATTAACATAGCTTAAGAAAAACATTTCCATAAAAAAATGGATTGGTTAGCTCAAGGTTTGAGAAAAGTTAAGTTCAGGTGGAACCAGGTGTCATCATGGCAACACAGAATTTTAAGAGAAAAAAAAAATTCTGAGACTTGTTGTTTGTTGTCTCTTGCCGCTTAAGGGAGAGAGAAAAACATCTGACACTTGCAGCCTATTTCCTCTTTTTTGGAGACCCGCTAGCCTTCCTGCCTGTTACCCTCTCAGTAGTTTGAAAACACTAGTAAAATTGGTAAGTTTATCATGAGACTGATCAAGGAAAGCAGAAGAAACATAATTGGCTATAGGAATGAGAAAAGGAATATTGATATTATAATCTATTATAATTAATATCATAGCTATTAAAAATTGTCACAAGATATTTTGTTGATAAATTTCTTTCTAACATTTGAAATTATAGATTAATCTCATTCTTCAGCACCAATGTAAAAATTTTAAATCACAATATTGGAAAACAATTCAGTAAACTAGAAAAAGGATATATCGTGGCCATGTTAAGTTTAAACTTGATATTTTAACATTTAAAAAATCAAACTACTCCTAGATATATACCAGAGAGAATGGAAGATACAGGTTCACATAAAAGCTATGTGTTCTTCAATGGATGAGTGAGAAAGAAAAATTATCCAGATTAGTCAGATAGAAGCAGAGGTAGATTGGTAGCTGCTGAGGGCTGGGAATGTTGGGAGAAATGGGGAGTGGCTACAAATGGGTTCTAGAGTTTTTTTGGAGTGATGAAAGTATTCTGGAATAGGTATTGTGATTGTTGTACACCTTGTGAATAGACTGAAAACTAGTCAGTCCTGTGCCCTAAAAGGGTGGATTCAAAAGTCACAGCAAACTTCACAATAATTAGTCATGTATAGAATATCTTTTTGTAACAAGATAAAGGACCTTACCTTTTTAATAAATATTTATTTTTAATTGAAGGATAATTGTTTCATAGTATTGTGTTGGTTTCTGCCAAACGTCAACATGAATCAGCCATCGGTATACATATATTCCCTCCCTTCAACCTCTCTCTCCATCCCAGCCCTTTAGGTTGTTACAGGGTCCCAATTTGAGTTCCCTGAGTCATACAGCAAATTCAGGGGGCTTACTTTTTCTTTCTTTTGAATAAAGGCAAAAGATTTAGTCAAAACTGAAGAGAAACAGGAGGATTGCCCTCATTATTTCTGAACCATTGAAATAATGAAAAAGAAAAGGATTGGAAAGGGAGGAAAAAAACCTGTCATCTCTGGCAATGATATAAAATAATCTATAGATAAATTAATGAAATTAGCTAGAAAGCTTTAAATGATGTAGCTAGTTCACTTAACAGGTAATATTTCTGTAATCAGAGAAAATGGGGAAAAAACGTAGCTTCAAAAAATGTCAGATGCCTGTGAAGTCTAATGATATGCAAAATAAGACTTCTATCTATTGAAATACAAAATATGAAATCTTACAGTACAATGTAAAAATTTAGTGTCTGAAGAAACATTAATGAGCAGAACTACCATTTATAGTAATACAAAAGCATGAAACCCCTATGTCTAAATCTGACAAAATATGTGTAAGATTTGTATGTCAAAAATTATGCAACATGAAGATAAATATCAAAGATGATCGATAAAGGAGGTAAGATACTCAGAGGTATTTATGAGTTGGAAGACTCATAAATGTTATTGATATGTTATTAATATATCATTGATATTGTTATTGATATGGCATTTCTCCCCAAATTGATATATAGGTTTGAACATGCAAGTTTGTTCAAAATCCTAGCAGGATTTTTTGGTGTCAGTTGATTCTAAACTTGATTGTGAAATTTTTATAGTAAAGTGTAGGTGTGAACATAGTCCAAATGGTTTTGAAAACTAATAGCATTCAAAGACTCACACTCCATGATTTCAAGAAATTACCCTAAAGTTACAGTAATCAAGACTGTGGAATTGCAGATAAATCAATTACATAATACCAAATCTAGAAATAAACACACAGATACAATTGGTTTTGGACAGATGTTCCAAGACAATTCAATACAGCGTACATTATACTGTATATTAAAAAAATAGCCAAAAGTGGATAATAGCTATAGATGTGAAAGCTGAAACCACAACTTCAAAAGAAAATACTAGTGTAAATCTTAGCCACCTTGGATTAAGGAAAAATTTCTTACATAGGACATAATAAGCATGATCTAAAAGAAAAACATGGTTCTTCAGAAGAAAGCAGAATGGAAGACCAAGGCATAATTTAGGAGGAAATATTTATTTAAAACCTCTACTTGAAAAAGGACTTGTATACAGAATATATAAAGAATTCTCAGAAGTCATTAAGAAGAAAACAAGTAACCCAATGAATATAGCAATTAAAACAACAGAAAATGAAAAAGTTGTGGAAATGGATGGTGATGGTGGCTATACCACATTGTGATTACTCAGTGGCAGTGAATTGTAACTTGAAAAAGGTTTGTTGTTCAGTTGCTCAGTTGTGTTCAACTCTTTGTAACCCCATGGACTGCAGCACTCCAGGCTTCCCTGTCCTTCAGCGTTAGCATGGTAACCCTAAAAAAGATGAGCATGGTAAATACTATTTACCACATGCACACTATTTTACCACAGTAAAAAACTGACATAGAATGGTATACACATTTTTTATCTATGGCAGTTGTCCTGGTATTAAATTATACTGGAATTATGTGAGGTGTAATCATCGTGGAGACTGAGGCAAAGATAACTTCTTGTGAATTTGTAATTATTTCAAAATAATAAAAAATGAGCAAAAGATTTGAACAGATGCTTCATAAGGGAAGAAACATGGATGGCAATAAGCAAACAAAAATGTGCTCATCATCATTGGTCATTGGGGAAATATAAATGTACAGTGAGTGCGTGCATAGTAAGTAGGCTACCTCCATTCATCCACTAAAACAGCTTTGAAACTGACAGTTCCAGGTGTTAGTGAAGGTGATGGTGTAATTCAAACTTATTCCTGGTGTGAAAGCACACATAGAGATGCTATACAGTCTTAAAATCTCAACCCTGGGTTTTTACTGAAAAGAAATGAAAGCACGTCCATACTAAGACCTGCCTGTGATGTTTATAGTGGCTTTACTTAGAACCTCCACTGAGTTTTAAATTGGATGTTTGAAACAATGTTGAATTAATCCATTAACTGCTACTTTTCTGTTTTCTTATTCCTCCTCCTTTTCTTCCTTTTCCTTTTGTCTTTATTTCTTCCCTCTCATCCCTCTAGTTTTCATTTAGAGTAGAAGATTCCTTCCTGGAAAACATTTAGATAAGCAAAATATGTTTGATGCAAAATACAGTTAAAGATGATGTCGTCTGATGGGATTCTGGCTATTTCTCTAGAAGCCTCACAGACTGGTATTGTCTTATTAATAACACAGTGTTCTGAGTCTAGCCCACAGCTTCATAGGCTCAGAAGCCTGACTTGAAAGGATGATAATCAAATCCATCCTTACGGTCAGACTCAAGATTGACCAAAACAGAAAGACTGAAGGATAGTCAAAATGCAAATTTATAAATATACTAAAAACATACCATTTAAACTGATTGTAATGTTTTCTTTGACAAATGGGAAGGGAACTTGGTGAACATGGGAATGAGAACAAGCATAATAGATGCAAATTGAATGTTTGAGATCTATCTGGCTGGTAAGATGCATAGTTGGGCCACAACAGTCTGTCATAGCATGGAGAGCAGAAGTTGTCTTTTTCCTTGGACACACAGCATATACTTAGCTGTGAGGCTGTCCCTTCATTGTTTAATTTACTTACTAATTTCTCTTCTGATGAACTCCTTCTGTCTTCTGATGATAGTTGAAACCTTACATTTTACATTGATCCATAGAACTGGCATCAGATGCTCAAAATGTAGCTCAGAATCTACCAAACAAAAATTCTTTTGGAATCAAAGGTATGGATTTTAAAAAAAATTCCTTAGTTAATATTCTTATACAATTCTTTTAAATAACTTCCCTTTTTATCAAGGCTAGCTAATAAAAATTCATCAGGTGAATGTTTGTAAACTATTTCTACAATTCCTTGATAAAATAATTATCAGGTTTTGATAATGGAAGTGTTTTTCACACTGGCCTTTTGGGCAGTGCAGAGTTTGGATCATTGTTGCTCCTTTTCCTGTAAGTCTGCCTTATTTGTGTTTTTGATAGAGGACTAACATCAAGTTAAACTGAACACAAAGCATACATTTCAGATTATTGTTTTAAGCTGAAAATAAATGAATGTCATTGAATTTTTCTCATAGTTTGAGGTGAAGCTCTGTAGGTATACAATGGGGGATAAGGTCTTCCTGTAAAAATTTTAATATTCCATAGTAAGATTAGGACCTGACTCTGTAGTCTTCTCTGTCTAATGTCATGTAGTTTTTACAGTCCATGTATCTAGGGTGGATCACTGCAACAGTTTGGCCCTGGCTGCTGATACGGGCATTCCTCTCTGTGGCCGGACGTAATGCCTTACTATGTAGGATGTCTGCCTACAAATTCATTCATTGTCTTCTGCCTGCTTTTGAATATACTCGGCTTCTCATCCTCTTTTGCATGGCTTAGTTTGTGTTTTAATAATTTTCAGAATACTTCTAAAATGGTAGGCCAGTCTCTTTACATATCATATATAAGAATGTGTATTTTAAATTATTAATTACTGAATTGTACACTTAAAACATCTTGCTACAACTTATATTGTTTTTTTTGGGGAAAAAAGGCATATTCTGAACTTAAGGTTAATTTTAATATATTTTAGTTCTTTGTAATTTCTCATCACTGTTTCTCTCTCCTGGAATATCCTTTCATTATATTTCTGGTTATTCAGCCTTCAGGATTTTTGCTGTGATTCATCTTCCCCATAAACTTTCGGTTAGCATTCTAGCTTTCCTTAACTTTTGTGTCCTGCAGATTTCCAGTGTATTAATCATGTAATTCATGTAATTTATCATTCACGTCACTCACTAAATTTTTAATGGTCTTTTCAGTGAGATATTTGATATCTAGCATCAATGCTTTATGTGTAGGCTTTTAACCCAGTATTATTTGGTTGATGAAGGAGATCCTAAGAACAATTCCATCATACATTGTTTCCTATTATAATTTTAATTGCTTTGAAGGTGAAAGTTTTAGGAATGATTTTTGAGGCAGAGTGTTCCTAAATCTCCTTAGATTGAGCCTCAGTTTTTTGTAGAGTTTGCAGTCTTTGGAGTGTTGTCTCCTGTGATGAATGTGACAACATGAATTTGGGGTAGGTGGGATGGAGGTGGCACGGAGAATATTATGTACTGACCAGCTTCAAAACTAGCCCACTTTGTGAACTTTTTTAAAAAAATATAAATTTATTTATTTTAATTGGAGGCTAATTACTTTATAATATTGTATTGGTTTTGCCATACATTGATATGAGTCTGCCACAGGTGAACATGTGTTCCCCATTCTGAATCCCCCTCCCATCTCCCTCCCCATACCATCCCTCTAGGTCATCCCAGTGAACTTTTAAAATATACATGTACTGAGACAAAAGTCTGGCAGGAAGTACATTAGAAGGTTGGAGATACATGTGTTAGTACTTAAGAAAGGCACTAGTTAGTACTTAAGAAACCATGATGATAGTGAAGTGTAGGTGGATAGCTTGCCTTGGATCCCTTTAACTTCATGTAAAGCATGCTCTAGAGATGTAAGTTCTGGTACTGATTTCCACTTAGGACTAATTGTACCTTGTGTTTTTTAACTTAAGCTATTACATCTTTCTGCTTTTGTTTATGAAAATATTTTAATTCAAAGAGATGTTTTAGGGACAGAAATTGATACTTGCTTTGTGACATTTCTGAAGAAATTATGGAAACCATTTAAAGATAGAATAAATTAGCCAAAGCAGTGGATCAGATTATCGTTTCAAATATTAAAACATTCCTCTATCAAGTTTTACTGTTATTATAAGGGTGCATACAATCGAGAGGGACAGAAGAGTAGGGAGTGCTTTCCTGTAACACACGTGCCCCATGATCTACAGTATTGGTGTGACGTGTGTGGGTTTCTCTCACACCAGGGAATGTGTTCATGTTTGAAACATCTCCCTTTTTATAGCCACAAATATAGCATTTTGGGGGTATTTTATAAGAAGTCATGTTCCATAAATCCATAGATTCTACTTTTGTTTGCCATAATCAGTCTTGAATTAGGGACATGCTGTTGAAAGCCTTCCACAGAGAAGGCCTCTTTTCTTAGGTTTACAGCATCAGTTTAGTTAATAGATTACTGACATGATTCCAAGGTAGTTAGATCTGTTCATCTGCCCTTTTTTTCCAGGGGTGTGCCCTTCCTCTTCCCACACACAAACCTCACTGCAGGTCAGATGCTCAATTATTTCTTCCTATTGAAGGAACTGAAAACATTCACACTCCTGCTTCGTGATGGTGGTTATAGTCAATATCTTGGTGTGTTTCCTTTTAAAACTTTTATCTGGATATGTGTTTGTACATATGTTTTAAAATAATGGGAATGGACACAGGATCACTAAGCACTAATATCCGCATATCTGAATTCATATACTTTTCTTCAAAGTACTTAATTGTTTTCTATATAGAAGATTATTCTGTAAGAACTGTGTGAACACATTTTCTGCACCTACTTATCGGGTATAGCAACAGACTTTATATGAACAGGACTAATGCTCAGCTTTGCTGGAGAACTGTTAGGAAATGATACAGTGGAGCTAATAAACACTTCTCTAAATCTGATAATCTGCCTGAAATGAGGGCCCAAAGCAGAGCTGCCTTATATTGAATTGTATTCTTTTTTAAATAATGTATCATAAGGATCTCCTTGTTAAATATATTTATTTTGCTGTGCCTTACTTTCTTAAGGCAGTGGATATTATCCAAAAGCAATTGGAGACATGGTTTGTGTGTGTGTGTTTAGTACTTAGCCAAGCTGCATTTGAAAACATGACTGATTTTCTTGAGATAGGTTAAGAACATCATATTTCTTGGATTGTAAACTATATTGCTAATGAGATACGTGATATATCTTGTGCTGTACACAATGGAGAATCATTTGGAATCAGACCTTATTTGACTTTGTGGTATAAACTGTGATTGTCAACAGGGGCCTGGAAGAATTCTGTGGAAGAGTGGACAGCGGAAGACTGGACGGAAGATGTAAGTGTTTAGCATCGGATGTGACTATCTTTCTTTTGGATTCTGGCGGGAACACATGTACTTTTGAGGAAAGCTTGAGATATCTTATGACTATTCTAAGCTCCCTTTCAGACTTCTATGGTTAAATTTTTTTTTTAAGCAGATGATTCTCAGAAAGATGTTGGTGTTTCCAGATTTTTGAGAAACTTGGTTTTAAAGCATCTATTTAAAGATGACCAGACGTTAAATAGGAGCGGCATCATTTTTTCACTATCTTTGTTTTATTTGGCCCAATAACCAGCTGATGCTATTACCCTGGCCTGTGAATGATTATTTACTCTTTATAACCTTTTTATTGAAGGAGAGAGTCTATGTTTTAGGTTTACAGTTGAAGTTAACCTCAATAAATCATTCTGGTTCTAGAGCCAAGCAATTCCCCTTTCAACTAGACTGGCTCTTTGTGTATTCATTTATTCCACAGACATTTTTGAGTATACTGTACTAGCTTCTTGGTATTAGTAGTATTCATCTTTAAGTTCTGTGTTCAGCATGCTGCTGCTGCTGCTAAGTCGCTTCAGTCATGTCCGACTCTGTGCAGCCCCATAGACGGCAGCCCACCAGGCTCCCCCATCCCTGGGATTCTGCAGGCAAGAACACTGGAGTGGGTTGCCATTTCCTTCTTCAGTGCATGAAAGTGAAAAGTGAAAGTGAAGTCACTGAGTTGTGTCCAACTCTCAGCGACCCCATGGACTGCAGCCTACCAGGCTCCTCCGTCCATGGGATTTTCCAGGCAAGAGTACTGGAGTGGGGTGCCATTGCCTTCTCCATAAGATACTCTTAACTATTTTTCTGTTTCACTCTTAAGGTCCAGAACAGAAGTATGTACATGTTAGAGAGTTACAGCTGACTCTGGGTGGGAGAGAATAAAAGGTTTACAAGTACTGACCTTCAAAATTGCATAAAATGACCCAGAGTTTGGGATTTTATTTTTCTTTTTGAGATTATCCTCCCTCCCTGCATTTGTACTTAAATTTTTTGAAAAAAGATACAAAACTGCACTTGAGCTTTCTTTTATCACTATTTTATCTGACTTATTAGGGAGTAAGCTGGATAGGGTGTAAGAAAGGAGAAGGATATACTGCTTTGGAACTTCAGAGACTTAGGTTTTTTTATTTACTTATCTCACATACTAACCATAAGACCTTGGGGTATGATGTCACCAGATTTTCTGTAACCTGTAATCTGAGGAGAGTGGACAAGATGGGTGGGTAATAGAGTCAGTGGAAGGATGGTACCAGTGATAAGAGGAAGTCAGAGTGAGTAACCTGTGGGCACCAGTACCTTATTTCAAACAGATCTGTCCTAGTTTTACATGTATTATGTTACTAGAATTTTTGCTAAGAGTTTGTTGGGAGGAACAAAAGGCTTCTAGAGCTAAAAGCTTTGTCTGGGGCAGCAGGCAGGATAGAAAGCCAGCCAGCTATCAGAGGGTGGATGACTTATATTCATATTCTAGCTGGGTTGACCTGTTGACCTTAGATGAGGCATCTTTACTTACCTTTCTTAGCCTCCTATTTTTCATCCCTAAAATGATTATCATAATAACCATCCTGCCTAACTGATGGGGTTTTTCTGTGCTTCAGGTGAGGTCTTAAGATGTAAGTCGCCTAATAAGCAGTTCAAATGCACACACATATAGGTAGTAATACTCTGCTGTGTAGGCTGTGTTGTATCACAATAGAATTACTGGAAAGAATTACAGTAGGGAATTTAGAAATCTTTTAAAAAAATTTTCCCGAAAACTTTAAACTTTTTATTTTCTATTGGGGTATATAGCCAATTAACAGTATTGTGGTTTCAGGTGAACAGTGAAGAGACTTGGCCATACATATACATATATCCATTCTCTCCGAAACCCCCTTCCCATCCAGGCTAGGACGTATCATTGATGAGAGTTCCATGTGCTATACAATAGTGGACATCTTCTTTTCCAGGAAATACCAAAATTACTTAAAAGTTTCTGACATTTACAAAGTAATAGTGATTGAATGGTGAGTTATCTAAAATGCAGATCCTGAGTTCCTTCTAGAGCTTAGGAGGAGAAAACAGTGCAAGTTTTCTGTTCTCTAGCGGATAAGATAGGATTTCAGTGATAAATGTATAATAGTTCTTATTTACCTTGAACTTTATATTTTAAGGCTTTAGATCTTCTGTTACTACTTTTAATAGAATTACTCCTTAATTGCTTCTTTCTCTTAATTTAACTCATAAGATTCTTTAGCAAAAATAGATTCCGTGGAATTCTTAAGATACTATCTTGAAATAGAGTGCAGTGCATAGTATAAGCCTTTCTTGTTGAAACAGTGTAATGAGTTTAGCACTTTTTGTTTTTATGGAAAGTGAACACCTAACTGCCTCCTCTGCTCCTGCCTTAATATTAATGTCTGAGGAAGTCTGATTTTAAGTCTGAGGCACTTAGCATTGTTAAGAATAGCATTTTCATTAGTTTTCAACATTGTCATTAGATCAACAGTATTAACGTTTACAAGACTGTGCCCCATTTTAAAAATATAAGTCTGCCTTTCAGCAGTGTCAGTTGAGGTTTCAAGAAATTGTATCCTGTGTGCCTTAAAACAATATGCATGAAACTCAAAATGATTATGTTCAGTGAAAAAAAATCACAAAAAAGATTATATGTTTAAAAATTCCACTTAAAATTCTGGAAAATACAGCTTAAGCTATAATGACAGAAGACACGCCTATGGTTGTCTAGGGACAAAAGTGAGTACTCAAGGAATTGATTACACAGGGATAGGAGCGAACTTTTGGGGTAATAGATATTGTCTTGATTTTGTGATGGAGTATATATATGACACACCTTATTCAGTTATTCAGTTTGAATATCCAGTTTATTATTTGTGTTACACCTCAATAATATTTTGATAAAAGCAGTAAGGAAATCCATGACTAGTAAATCTATTACTAATGAAGAAAATACTAAAGCCACCTGTCTTTAGGAAAAGAGAATGTCAGTAATTTACCTTTTCAAACTTTTCCTACTCCTTTTTGGTGTTTATAGTAACATTAGTGGTAGTTTTTATAGGAGTTCTCATTTAGTATAATGTGAAGTAGAATAGTGAGACTGGGACTTAAACTATTATCTGACTTGACTTCACTTTCTTGTTGCCCTGACGTGGAATCCTTATTGTGGAATTATCCATCTAAAATTATCTTCACCTTAAGAAAATTACATGGCCATGATCACTTGTTTATTTCTTTTCCTTTAGACTGCCTTTTGGGTGAACTAGAAGAAGAGTACTGATGACTAAAAATTATCAGGAATTTGTTACATTGTTTGGTTTTATATTATATAAAATAAGATTAAAATGTTTTTAATCCTCTTGTTACAGCTTTCTGAAACAAAGGTCTTCACTTCCTCATCTGTTCCAGCAGAGAATCATGTCACACCTGGGCAAAGGTAAATGCTTTTCCCCACCTTTTTAAATTCAGAGCAGAATTAAAATTTCTTGCGGTAGGAGAGTGGTTTTCTTCTTTAGATCTCTCTATTTTTTACCCTTTTCTTGAACCTCTTTCTGTTTTTCTCTTTTCTATCTAAGACTTCTGTTTTATCCCTTATCTGGTAAGCTGACAGAGCCTCCATCATTTCCTAATTTGTTGTGTCTGCTGATAAATTAAAATAGCAGTTATGGGCTTCCCAGGTGGCTCAGACGATAAAGAATTGCCTGCCACTGCAGGAGATGTGAGTTTGACCCCTGGGTTGGGAAGATCCCCTGAATTAGGAGGTGGCAACTCACTCCAGTATTCTTGCCTGGAAAATTCCATGGACAGGGGAGCCTAGTGGGCTACAGTCGAGGGGGGTTGCAGAGAGTCAACGTGACTGAGTACGTGGTCACACACGGCAGCGATAACGTTAAATCTAACAATTTGTTTTTACTTTCGTAAACATTTTTTTGACAGATAAACGTAATAGAAATCTCTTTTGGTTTCTTCATATAATGCCGTTTATTTAGATCTTAGGATAGTACAAAGTTGTCATTTTATATGGGTTCTAATAGTTTTAATCTACTACTTTCATAGATTACAGACAAGAAGGAGCTTTTGGGATGATAGAAACATTGTTAGAATGTGTGCAGAATTGAATTATTGAAGAGTATTTATTTACATTCTTGGATTTACAATAACTCTAAAAACCTTTGATTATGGTTTCAAAAAGTAGTGATCTAGAAGGATGAGAGCGTTGATATATATGATACCTGAGCATTGAAGGCAATTTTGAACCTAACATGCTCAATCTCTTGCTAAATGAGGTGGTGATAAGACTTCATTACAGGGAAATAAAAATCAAAGGTTATGTCTTACAATATATTATTTTGTGACTTGCTCAGAATTTTTCCTTAAATGGATGTATCTTCTTCATTGTATTTAGTATTTGATGAATTGCATAGCATCATTTTCATTTAAAAAATAAGTGGACCTTTTAGACTCCACCAGAAAATTACTAGAGCTAATCAATGAATATAGTAAAGTTGCAGGATATAAAATCAACACATAAATCCCTTGCATTCCTATACACTAATAATGAGAAATAGAAAAAGAAATTAAGGAAACAATTCCATTCACCATTGCAACGAAAAGAATAAAATACTTAGGAATATGTCTACCTAAAGAAACTAAAGACCTATATATAGAAAACTATAAAACACTGATGAAAGAAATCAGAGAAACTAATAGATGGAGAAATATACTATGTTCATGGATCGGAAGAATCAGTATAGTGAAAATGAGTATACTACTCAAAGCAACCTACAAATTCAGTGCAATCCCTATCAAGCTACCAGCGATATTTTTCACAGAACTAGAACAAATAATTTCAAGATTTGCATGGAAATACAAAAAGCCTCGAATAGCCAAAGCAATCTTGAGAAAGAAGAATGGAACTGGAGGAATCAACTTGCCTGACTTCAGGCTCTACTACAAAGCCACAGTCATCAAGACAGTAGGGTACTGGCACAAAGACAGACATATAGATCAATGGAATAAAATAGAAAGCCCAGAGATAAATCCACACACATATGGACACCTTATCTTTGACAAAGGAGGCAAGAATATACAATGGAGTAAAGACAATCTCTTTAACAAGTGGTGCTGGGAAAACTGGTCACCCACTTGTAAAAGAATGAAACTAGATCACTTTCTAACACCGCACACAAAAATAAACTTAAAATGGATTAAAGATCTAAATGTAAGACCAGAAACTATAAAACTCCTAGAGGAGAACATAGGCAAAACACTCTCCAGACATAAATCACAGCAGGATCCTCTATGATCCACCTCCCAGAATTCTGGAAATAAAAGCAAAAATTAACAAATGGGATCTAATTAAAATTAAAAGCTTCTGCACAACAAAGGAAAATATAAGCAAGGTGAAAAGACAGCCTTCTGAATGGGAGAAAATAATAGCAAATGAAGCAACTGACAAACAACTAATCTCAAAAATATACAAGCAACTTATGCAGCTCAATTCCAGAAAAATAAACGACCCAATCAAAAAATGGGCCAAAGAACTAAATAGACATTTCTCCAAAGAAGACATATGGATGGCTAACAAACACATGAAAAGATGCTCAACATCACTCATTATTAGAGAAATGCAAATCAAAACCGCAATGAGGTACCACTTCACACCAGTCAGAATGTCTGCGATCCAAAAATCTGCAAGCAATAAATGCTGGAGAGGGTGTGGAGAAAAGGGAACCCTCCTACACTGTTGGTGGGAATGCAAACTAGTACAGCCACTATGGAGAACAGTGTGGAGATTCCTTAAAAAATTGCAAATAGAACTGCCTTATGACCCAGCAATCCCAGTGCTGGGCATATACACCGAAGAAATGAGAATTGAAAGAGACACATGTACCCCAATGTTCATCACAGCACTGTTTATAATAGCCAGGACATGGAAACAACCTAGATGTCCATCAGCAGATGAATGGATAAGAAAGCTGTGGTACATATACACAATGGAGTATTACTCAGCCGTTAAAAAGAATACATTTGAATCAGTTCTGATGAGATGGATGAAACTGGAGCCGATTATACAGAGTGAAGTAAGCCAGAAAGAAAAACACCAATACAGTATACTAACACATATATATGGAATTTAGGAAGATGGCAATGACGACCCTGTATGCAAGACAGCAAAAAAGACACAGATGTGTATAGTGGACTTTTGGACTCAGGGAGAGGGAGAGGGTGGGATGATTTGGGAGAATGGCATTGAAACATGTATACTATCATGTAAGAATCGAATCGCCAGTCTATGTCCGATGCAAGATACAGCATGCTTGGGGCTGGTGCACGGTGATGACCCAGAGAGATGTTATGGGGAGGGAGGTGGGAGGGGGTTCATGTTTGGGAACGCATGTACACCCGTGGTGGATTCATGTCTGTGTATGGCAAAACCAATACAGTATTACAAAGTAAAATAAAGTAAAAAGAAAAATGAAAAAAATAAGTGGACCTTTTAAGGCTTATTTTTTCGACAGTAGTGCTGCAGTGTTCTTCATATATATATTTCATCAGTTGTTTGGAATAGAACTTCTGGTTTTTGTAGTTATGGAACTTTTGAGATGGGTCATATGTAATATAACTACCATGAATTTGTATCCCTGGAATTAGGTTATCATAAGCTAGAACATTCCTTAGGGTCCATAATACTGGATCCCATAACTGTTTCTCAGTTACGGGGACATGAGAGTGGGTAGTGTGTAAGGAGAAGAACTCAAGCCTAGGAACTTGGCTGTATATCACGAGTGAGTTTTCAATTATTTGACCTTCCAGAATCTGCCTCATTGGCATGGTGAGTTTCCCTTAGGAGAACTGCTGGGGAACTGCCCTTTAAAAGGATTTAATGGAGCAGATTACCATGTTAGGTCATTCTGTGGAGAAATTAGTAGTTCATTCTCATGTCAAGAAATATATTATCTGAAAGATCATTTCTTCCTCATGCTCTCAGGTTTTAAGGCCATGATTCCGAACTTGGAATCTCAGTCTTCCTAGGGACGTTATAGGAAGTCTAATTAACAGAGTATTTGTTAATATGTTGTGCATTTCCCCCCTAAATATTTAAGAGTGAAATTATGAGATTTATATTAACCTAAATATATCATGGGATAGAACACAAAACTTACAGGAATATTTATGGTAAATATCAAAACTGCTTGAATGGTCTAGCACAGCTTTGGTCCTCATTTCTCAAAAATATGGGTTTACTTTCCTTTGGGAAAGTTTAAGAGAGATTGGTTTTAAGTAATGAAGAGGGCCAAATATTCTAAAGGAAACAAGCCAAGAAAACTGTTGAGGTGTACTCTGTTGCTCCAGGTTTTCTAATCAGTTGTCATTGTGCCATTTCTGTGGAAACATCTCAGTGCACCTTTCTTTTCTCTTCTCTGCAAAGCCCTATTTGGGTCTCGGTGGCTTGGTGTGCCTTCTTGGTAGGGTAGGCATGTGGGGGGATGATTGAGAATTTCCTTTTGCTGCTCTTAAACTCCAGTTTCCAAAGATTTTCCTCCCTGGGATTATTTTTAGCATGAACTTATTTATAGTGATTCATTTCTCAAGTTTATTTTTTGGTAAGATTTGCCTCTGACTCATTCTTTCATTTGCTTTTTGTCTGCTTAGTGTTGATCTGGTAGCCTTGCTCCAGAAGCCTGTTCCTCCCAGTCAAGCCCCAGAAGTCAACTCCTTTGAAATTTCTCAACAACAGAGCTTTGGCCAAGCCCTTGTCTTCACGAACTCTCAGCACAACAATCAGATGGCACCAGGGACTGGCAGCTCTGATGCTGTCAACTCCTATCCGCCTCAGAGTTTGGTAACTCACTTTTCTCTTAGTATGGGATTTTAAGGAATGGTCCCATGAATAAATGTATTCTTGAATGGCACTTGCCTTATCACTATTTTTTTGCATATAAAAATCTCTACACTAGATCTCAGTCCAGAAAACAATGATGTCATAATTTCCAAGCACATATCTGACAGTTCTGTGTAGAATTCAACCACTGAGTTTTCTGGATGAAGATAAAAAGTACTTCTTTATGATTAGTTGAATGATGAATTAGTTCAGTCATAATCAACTTAGGGATCCTTCTAGTAACAAGGATGATTTTTTTCCTTGGGTTTGTTTCAGAGTCTGTCTCTATACTTAAGATGTTAAATTTTCATTTGTTTTACAGTTTACTTAGATACTAATGTTTGTCAGTATTGATTTGCTAATCTGCAAAAGCAGTTATTTCTAGATCTGCCTAGGTTCTTAAATTTTTAGCATTTTCGTTTTGTTATTCCAAACAGTTGTATAGTAGAGGCCCTTAAAAATTGAATATGCTTTTATTGGAACAGTGCCATCTGCTGCTGCATATATGACTTTGGCTTTTGTAACAGTTCAGCTCCCGGGTCTTCACTAGTGATCCAGTGGTTAAGGCTCTGTGCTTCCACTGCAGGGGTGAGGGTTCAGGGAACTAAGATACCTCATAGTTTGTAGCATAGACCAAAAAAGAGAACTAACTTCTGTCAGAGAAAAGCTCAGGAACTGTTAGTGAAGCAAATGAAGATAACTGATGGGAGTAAAAAGCTTAGAGCGTGAAAGAATGTAGCTGCAGAATGGTAAACTCAGGTCTCCGTCCAAGTGTGGGCTGTTCTAAGTTGCAAGACTCAAGGTTGAAAGGACTATAGACACAAATCCATAGCTTTCACTAGTGATAAAACTTTGATTCATTCTTTGTTGTGTTTAATCTGAAATCTACAGTTGAAAAATGGCATTTCTTATTAATATGATCTATGATAATCACACACACACACACACACCCCACCCCCCTTCCTTGATTCAGAATTTTTGCTTTTCCCTAAAAACTGGAGGCTTGAATATGAGAACTTCTCATTGTCATCTTCTCTGCATAGTCATGTCATGCCAAGTGTAACTAGCTTGGGAACTTGGCATTTTTAGCGTCATTGTTGATAGCGTTTGAGAGGGTGTCACTGCTTGAAGACGGACAGACCCAAGGCAGACTCTGCTTTGAGAGGGCCCATTAATACCCCTGAGTTTGATTGAACTATCCACTTCCTTTTCCCCAATCTGCCAATGGTACACTGATGTGATGTCCTTGCTGACTTGCTGGAATCATAGGCTACTTGAAAATGTAGATAGGACATTAGGGTTTTTATTTTAACAGCATCCTTCAGGTATGTTGTTTTTTGTCGTGAACAACATCTTGAGAAACCAGAGTACAAATTGTTTGTTTTGCATATGAGAGCAGTGATTCTCAGTGATACTATGCTTTTACTATCATTGGGAAACTTCAGTTATTACTATCTGGCATATTTAGTGATTATAAGATTAAGCCAGATTCTACACAAGACCGGTCAGGATCTTTGGCACTGGGAGTTGAGCATTTGTATGTGTTTATGTGAATGCATGTGCACAAGTGTACCCGTAGGCACATTTGTAAACTGTCCCCATTGATTGAAATGTAGAGGTGGAATTGAAGCCCTGTGCTAATAGGTATTACCTGAAGCAAGGCTTTAGTCATTGATGCAGTGATGTCATCCTGTTGTGAAACACACAGAAAGTGTGCTACAATTAAATTAGCTGATGCAGGGTAGAGATTGGGGAAGAAAAGAAGAAGATGCCTTTTTTTGAGCAAGTAGGCTTGAGCTAGGTTTTGATGCATTTATAAGCGACATAAGAGTGGTGTAGTGGGTGGCATGAGCACAGAGTCAGGAGCAGTGGTAAGTAATGTTATCACAGCTGTTTTAATAGAGCAGATTCTGTGTTTGAAGTGGAGTAATTGCCCACAGCCTGAAGTTTTTTGCTCACATTGGAGAATTTGGATATCTTTAAAAAGAACTGGGATAGATAGTCCATGGCTTTGGAAATTGATACCAGAAATAATTGATTCAGCTTTCTAGATCAGGCCTCTTGATGGAATGTAGATCATTTCTATTTTTAACATTTATGGTGGTTGTGGATTTATATTTTGACTTAATCTTTTCAGTAATTTAATGATATTGATAAGTAAAAATGCACTTGACCTGCCACTCTTAGGTTGGCTGGTCATTTGCTCTGGAAGTCTATTTGGTGTACTTGGTCATCAGAACATCTTGAAATAAACACAGCAGTGTTCAGGGCATCTGCTCAGTACACACATATATCCTTGTAATTTAGTGTTTGATTCTGGAATACAAACCGTTAAGTACTGTGATGTGCCTTTAACCTTATAGGATGATCTGATGGCTCATCTCTCTTGTGACTAACCCTAGTAAAAACTTTGCAAAGTTAAAGATGATTACCGTTCCACACTTAAGAAAATATTGTATTTTTTTTCAACCTTGTCTTTGTCATTTATTAATGATATTTCTCTCTACTTAAAAAAAATAATGTGTTTCTAAGCTTAAATGATACCACTTTTTGAATAAAAATAAATTTCTTAAAATGTAGGAAACTTAAAATCTAGGGAAATTCCTCTTCCCTCAAAGCTCTCGTATCAGAAGCAGGAAGGATTGTTAGGTTTATTTAGTCAGATCTTGTTACTTGGTAATATTTTGGTGTAGTATTTATTCAGATGAGTCTTACTAATTCAGAATGTTCTAGGCTATAATTTTTAAAATCCTTGTGAAAATACAGTGGCATGTAGAAATTCTGTATTGCTGAGGATTTTTGTTTTTCTTTCCCTTTAAAGTCATCAGTCCTTGGTTCAGGATTTGGAGAGCTTGCCCCTTCAAAAATGACGAACATCACCAGCTCCCAGATTTTGGACCATTTGAAAGCTCCGAGTTTGGGCCAGTTTACCACCACCTCAAGTTCACAGCAAAATAGTACGAGTTCTCCCACAACCACTTCTTCTTGGGACCTCAAGCCTCCAGCCTCCCAGTCCTCAGTCCTTAGTCATTTTGGTAAGTGTGCATTTTCTACGGTGGTTTGCCCCTAGTGAGGACATGCCAAACACTGGCAGAGTAGGTTGACTTTTCGACACTAATGTGGATTTGACCAGGCATATTTCTTTCTTTCTTTTTAATTAATTTTTTTATTGAAGGATAATTGCTTTACAGAATTTTGTTATTTTCTGTCAAACCTCAACATGAATCAGCCATAGGTATACAAATATCCCCTCCATCTTGAACCTCCCTCCAATCTGCTACCCCATCCCACCCCTCTAGATTGATACAGAGCACCTGTTTGAGTTTCCTGAGCCATACAGCAAATTCCCATTGGCTATCTGTTTTACATATGGTAATGTAAGTTTCCATGTTACTCTTTCCATACATCTCACCCTCTCCTTCCCTCTCGCCATGTCCATAAGTCTATTCTCTGTCTGTTTCTCCATTGCTGCCCTGAAAATAAATTCTTCAGTACCATTTTCCTAGATTCCGTATATATGTGTTAGAATATGATATTTATCTTTCTTTTTCTGACTCATTTCACTCTGTATAGATTCTAGGTTCATCCACCTCAACAGAACCGACTCATATATGTTCCTTTTTATGGCTGAGTAATATTCCATTGTGTATATGTACCACAACTACTTTGTCAATTCATCTGTCAATGGATATCTAGGTTGCTTCTATTTCCTAGCTATTGTAAATAGTGCTGCAATGAACAGTGGGATACATGTGTCTTTTTCAGTTTTGGTTTCCTCAGGGTATATGCCTAGGAGTGGGATTGCTGGGTCATATGGTAGTTTTATTCCTAGTTTTTTAAGGAGTCTCTCTAAGTCTTCCATAGTGGCTGTATCCATTTACGTTCCCACCAACAGTGCAAGAGCTTTCCCTTTTCTCCATATCCTCTTCAGCATTTATTGTTTGTAGACATTTTGATGATGGCCATTCTGACTGGTGTGAGGTGATATCTCATTGTGGTTTTGATTTGCATTTCTCTCATAATGAGCGATGTTGAGCATCTTTTCATGTGTCTGTTAGCCATCTGTATGTCGTCTTTGGAGAAATGTCTAAGTCTTTTTTCCCCTTTTTTGATTGGGTTGTTTGTTTCTCTGGCATTGAGTTATATGAGCTGCTTGTATATTTTAGAAATTAATCTTTTGTCTGTTGTTTCATTTGCTATTATTTTCTCCCATTCTTAGGGTTGTCTTTTCACCTTGTTTATAGTTTCCTTTGCTGTGCAAAAGCTTTTAAGTTTGATCAGGTCCCACTTGTTTACTTTTGTTTTTATGTCCGTTACTCTAAAAGATGGGTCATAGAGGATCTTGCTCTGATTTATGTCATCAAGTGTTCTGCGTATGTCTTCCTCTAAGAGTTTTATAGTTTCTGGTCTTACATTTAGGTCTTTAATCCATTTTGAGTTTATCTTTGTGTATGGTGTTAAGAGGTATTCTGATTTCATTCTTGTACATGTAGCTGTCCATTTATCCCAGCGCCATTTATTGAAGAGGCTGTCTTTGCCCCATTGTATATTCTTGCATCCTTTGTTAAAAATAAGGTACCCATAGGTGCATGGGTTTATTTCTGGGCTTTTCTTGTTTCCTTGGTCTATATTTCTGTTTTTCTGCAAGTACCATACTGTCTTGATGACTGTAGCTTTGTAGTATAACCTGAAGTCACGAGGGTTGATTCCTCTAGCTTCATTCTTCTTTGTCAAGACTGCTTTGGCTATTCAGGGGCTTTTGTGTTTCCATATAAATTGTGAAATATTTTGTTCTAGTTCTGTGCAAAATGCCATTGGTAATTAGATAGGGGTCACATTGAATCTGTAGATTACATTTGGTAGTATAGTCATTTTCATAATACTGATTCGTTCTACCCAGGAACATGGAATATCTATCCATCTGTTTATGTCATCTTTGATTTCTTTCAGTAGTGTCTTATGATTTTCTGTGTACAGTTCTTTGGTCTCCTTAGGTAAGTTTATTTCTAGATATTTATTTATTTTTGTTGCAATGGTGAATGGGATTGACTCTTTAATTTCTCTTTCTGAGTTTTCACTGTTAGTATATAGAAATGCAAGTGATTTCTGTGTATTGATTTTGTGTCCTGCAACTTTGCTAAATTCACTGATTAGTAATTTTCTGATACTATCTTTAGGGTTTTCTATGTACAGTATCATGTCATCTGCAAATAGTGAGTGTTCTGCCTATGTTTTCCTCTAAGAGTTGTATAGTTTCTGGTCTTAACATTTAGGTCTTTAGTCCATTGTACTTCTTTTCTGATCTGGGTTCATTTTATTTCTTTTTCTTCTCTGATTGCTGTAGCTAGGGCTTCCAGAACTGTTTAATAATAGTGGTGAAAGTGAACAACCTTGTCTTGTTCCTGATCTTAGGGGGAATGCTTTCAGTTTTTCATCATTGAGAATAATGTTTCCTGTAGGTTTATCATATCTGGCCTTTACTTGTTGAGGTAGGTTCCTTCTATGCCCTTTATTTTGAGAGTTTTAATCATAAATGGGGTGCTGGATTTTGTCAAAGGCTTTTTCTGCATGTATAGAGATTAGCATATGGTTTTTAACTTTCAGTTTGTTAATACAGTGTATCACATTGTTTAATTTGCATATATTGAAGAATCTTTGCATTCTTGGAATAAACCCGACTTTGATGTATGAGCTTTTTGATGTGATGTGATGAAAAGAAACTATCCTAAATTCTTTTCATTCTTTTTACTTTATTCTGCGCTTCAGAAGTTATTTCCACCATTTTATCTTCCACCTCACTGATTCATTCTTCTGCTTCAGATATTCTGCTGTTGATTCCTTCTAGAGTATTTTTAATTTCAGTAATTGTGTTGTTTGTTTGTATGTTTATTCTTTAATTCTTCTAGATCTTTGTTAATTGGTTCTTGCATTTTTCTCCATTTTGTTTTCTAGGGTTTTGATCATTTTTACTATCATTATTCTGAATTCTTTTTCAGGTAGTTTGCCTATTTCTTCTTCATTTATTTGGACTTCTATGTTTCTAGTTTGTTCCTTCATTTGTGTAATATTTCTCTGCCTTTTCATTATTATTTTTTAAACTTAACTGTATTTGAGGTCTCCTTTTCCCAGGCTTCAATGTTGAATTCTTTCTTCCTTTTGGTTTCTGCCCTTCTAAGGGTGATCCAGTGGTTTGTGTAAGCTTTGTATAGGGTGAGATTTGTGCTGAGTTTTTGTTTGTTTGTTTTTCCTCTGATGGGTAAGATGCGTGAGGTGGTAATCCTGTCTGCTGATGACTGGGTTAATATTTTTCTTTTGTTTGTTGTTTAGAAGAGGCATCCTGCACAGGGTGCTCCTGGTGGTTGGGTGATGCCAGGTCTTGTATTCAAGTGGTTTCCTTTGTGTGAATTTTCACTATTTGATATAAACTGTGGAAAATTCTGAAAGAGATGGGAATACCAGACCACCTGACCTGCCTCTTGAGAAAGGTCTTCACCTGTATGCAGGTCAGGAAGCAACAGTTAAAACTGGACATGGAACAACAGACTGGTTCCAAATAGGAAAAGGAGTACGTCAAGGCTGTATATTGTCACCCTGCTTATTTAACTTATATGTAGAGTACATCATGAGAAACGCTGGACTGGAAGAAGCACAAGCTGAAATCAAGATTGCCAGGAGAAATATCAATAACCTCAGATATGCAGATGACACCACCCTTATGGCAGAAAGTGAAGAGGAGCTAAAGAGCCTCTTGATGAAAGTGAAAGAGGCGAGTGAAAAAGCTGGCTTAAAGCTCAACATTCAGAAAACGAAGATCATGGCATCTGGTCCCATCACTTCATGGGAAATAGATGGGGAAACAGTAGAAACATTGTCAGACTTTAATTTTGGGGGGCTCCAAGATCACTGCAGATGGTGATTGCAGCCATGAAATTAAGACGCTTACTCCTTGGAAGGAAAGTTATGACCAACCTTGATAGCATATTGAAAAGCAGAGACATTACTTTGCCAACAAAGGTCTGTCTAGCCAAGGCTATGGTTTTTCCAGTAGTCATGTATGGATGTGAGAGTTGGACTGTGAAGAAAGCTGAGTGCCAAAGAATCGATGCTTCTGAACTGTGGTGTTGGAGAAGACTCTTGAGAGTCCCTTGGACTGTAAGGAGATCCGACCAGTCCATTCTAAAGGGGGTCAGTCCTGGGTATTCATTGGAAAGACTGATGCTGAAGCTGAAGTCCAATACTTTGACCACCTCATGCGAAGAGTTGACTCATTGGAAAAGACTCTGATGCTGGGAGAGATTGAGGGCAGGAGGAGAAGGGGACGACAGAGGATGAGATGGCTGGATGGCATCACCGACTCTATGGACATGAGTTTGGGTGAACTCCGGGAGTTGGTGATGGACAGGGGGGCCTGGCATGCTGCGATTCATGGGGTCGCAAAGAGTCAGACACAACTGAGCGACTGAAGTGAACTGAGGGTTAGTTCTCTGATTGTCTAGGCTCTTGGAGTCAGTGCTCCCACTCCAAAGGCTCAGGGCTTAATCTCTCCAAAGACCAGGCTAGGTTCAATCTACCAAGAGGAATTTCATCTGAAACGAAAGGGCCTTTACTTGAGTTCCAAAAGCCAGTGCACAAGAACACAACAGAGATCTCTGACTTAGCAGAAACTGGGAAGAAGTTATTACCACCAGCAAATGCCAAGATAAAATCCCTCCACCTTTGGTCCACCTTGATAAGTCAGCCAGAGACTACCCCTCTGGTCCTGACCACCCACCACCCCAAACCACAGCCACCCAGCACTCTTAGCCACTTTACCCCGCCAGCCAATTCACAAGCGGGAGACTTTGTGAAAGTGAAGTGAAGTCGCTCAGTTGCGTATGACTCTTTGCGACCCCATGGATTATAGCCTACCACACTCCTCCGTCCATGGGATTTTCCAGGCAAGAGTCCTGGAATGGATTGCCATTTCCTTCTCCAGAGGATTTTCCTGACTCAGGGATCGAACCTGGGTCTCCCACATTGTGGGTAGACGCTTTACCATCTGAGTCACCAGGGGCGACTTTGAGGTGAATGTCAATTGTTAGTGTTTATGGGTTCTGTCTTGACTAGGCATATTTCTTTTTAGTAGAACTTCTGCAGTTTCTGAATTAAATCCTTCAGCTTGGCATTGTATAAATACCTATATTTGTTTGTTAATATTAATAGTAGTAGTAGTCCATACCTTGAACAGATGTGCAAAAGCATGATAGTAGTCAAGCAGATATAAGGAAACAACACGTTGAATAAATACCTAGACAGATTTTTTTTTTTTGAGTTTTATTAGAATAAGAAGGTGGAATGTGGACAATACTTTAAGTCATATTCTCTGTTGTGTTCTGATTCTAGCACATGTGTGTATCTGCCATGATTTTGTCTAGCCTTAATGTCTGTGGTTTGTATTATAAATATTTTCTAAGTTAGATGTTTTCCAAGCTGTACACCCATAGACTTTGTAACATTAACTCTCTATTTCCCTCCAATACACATGCCACAATAGCAGAGGTGTACTTTAACCATAGGGTTGGCTGTCTGGTTTATGTTTAGGGTATACTGAGAGACGTGGAAATACATTTTTCTGCTGAATGAAATGGTTTACTGTTACAGGGGTACCTGAGACGACTCTTGGTTTGAAGTCTTCGTCTTTTCTACCAAAGCATTCATTAAAGACTCAACATCCAAGGGGGGATGTTTTTATTGGGGGACTGGTCACATGGGCACTCTCTACCTAGTATAAACCAAAATTGTAGAATCCCAGAAGGAGAGAGAACATTCAACATAAACCAAATTGTATAAATAATCGAGGTAAAGAAAGTCCCTTTTATCAGTTAGAGCATTGGCATCCTTTGGAACATACAAAAATTTCGTGTTTCTTGACAGAAGCTGATGTTTCTGATACAGGCCTCCTGTGTATGTTAACTTTTTCTGTGCATTTAACTACTGAGTGGTATGAGCTTTTAGATCTGAGCATGCTATTCCCATATTCTTTGAAAGTCTGTCCTCTTTGTACTTTGCTCTAATATCAAGATGAAAATAGATTCAACTATGATGGAAATAGACAAAGACCTTTGACTGGATTTGCCACCTATTTGTGGAAGCACAGTTTTATTGGAACACAGCCATTTATTTACATTTTATCTGTAACTGCTTTCAGTCTGCAAAGGCAGAGTTGAATAGTTGCTAAGAGATGACCTTCAGGGCCTAAAATATTTACTGTCTGGTTCTTTGCAGAAAAAGATTCTCTGTATGATAGAGGTAGCACTGCAAATCCATGGTGGAAAGATGGTTTATTTCTCTTGGGTATCTAGCTGGAAAATGAAGTTGGATCCCTAACTCCTACTGTTCAGCAAAGTGCCAAATGGGTGAAAATACTTCAGCATAGATAATGAATAACAATAACAGAAAAACATAGGAAGATTTTTATGTACGCTGTGTGAGGTAGACCCTACTTGTCTGGATATAATAGGAAATATCATAACCAAATGAAAAAGGAGACAAACTATGAAAAAAAAATCATGTTATAGGCAAAGGGTGAAGTTCCTTAATATAAAAAATATCAAGTCACTCTTTGAACCAGCAAGTCTGTTCTAGCAGTTGGTCCTGCAGCTGTGCTTGCACTTGACTAAAATGTCTTACATAAAAATATATTTATTTGCAGTATTGCTTTTCGTATCAAGAAATTGGAAAACTTCAAAGTTTATTAACATAATACTGGTTTTAAAAATCAGAACTTGTGTATAATATCTGACTTTGTAATTATAAAAATGGAGCAGTTCTTTGTGCATTAATGTGGCACAGTTTCTGAAAACTAAATACCTTTAATATTTTTATTCAAGAAACTGAGTACAAATGTCTGCTTCTGGGAACAGGGTGGAAGGGTGATTTTTATTCATCATATATATTTTTGTATGTTTTGGATTTTGTAGTATCACATATGTTATTGAAATAGTAATTTTCAAAAGTTAATATAAAATATGAATACCCGTTCTCCACCCCAGATGCTTTAGCATACACTGAATCTCCTCTCTGCATAAGACATTAGCTACAAACTCATTCAGGTGTCCTTTTCCATTTGTCACAGGCCAGTTGTTAAAATATTATAGACACACGCACACACCATGTTTGGGACTGAGGTAGAAAATGGTTGGGAGGAAGCAGTGGTGCCAGCAGCCCTCCACCGTCAGGGATGGCGGAAGAGGGAGCTGTGAGCTCATGTGCCTAAATGATTGATTGTTGCCTTCCCCCACCCCCACCCTGCTTCTTAGACTTCAAATCTCAGCCTGAACCATCCCCTGTTCTTAGCCAATTGAGCCAACGACAGCAGCACCAGACTCAGGCCGTCACTGTTCCTCCTCCTGGCTTGGAGTCCTTTCCTTCCCAGGTGAAGCTCCGAGAGACAGCACCCAGAGACAGCAGTACCTCCACTGTGAACAAACTTTTGCAGCTTCCCAGCATGACTGTCGAAAACATCGCTGTGTCTGCCCACCAACCACAGCCCAAACACATCAAACTCCCTAAGTCTCGGCGAATACCTCCAGCTTCTAAGGTGGGTCTTTTATCAGGAAGTCATAGTACCAAAGGTGGATGCATTTTAACACGTAGTTCATGGGGTATTTTCAAGTACATAGTCTCTTGATTTATGAGGAATCGGTCATTTCTGAGTGACTAATGGGTTTGTGCTAAGAGACAGGACTGTCCATTCAAATTACAGGTCTCGCTCAGGAAACCTGATGATCTTGTGCGTTTAGTTAAGAGAATCTGATGTTCTTCTATACTTACTTAGCTCTGTTCTGTAGAGGTAGGAGTGGTTCCTTGACCAGGAGATGCTTTCATTAGAGGCCCCTCTTCCTCACTCATCCATCACCACAATCCCGTGTCACACCCTCCCCTTCCCCCCAACTCCCACCCCCCATCCTAAGAAGCATTTGGTGGAACTGACCATTCTGTTAACTTTTTAATTTTTCTTGGCTCTGTTCCTTTCTCTTTGAAAAAAGAATCCTATTTCTTTTTCCTGCCTTTCACTCCTTGTTCCTCAGGCCTCCCCACAGGGCCCTGGGAACCCAGTGCTTGTTAGCTCTGCAGGCCTTTGGGGCTGGGAATCTCTCACTTCCGTTGCTAACATCATGGTTTTGCTTTTACAGATCCCAGCTTCTGCAGTGGAAATGCCTGGATCAACAGATGTCACAGGATTAAATGTCCAGTTTGGCGCCTTGGAATTTGGATCAGAACCTTCTCTCTCTGAATTTGGATCAGCTGCAAGCAGTGAAAATAGTAGCCAGATTCCCATTAGCTTGTATTCAAAATCTTTAAGGTATACAGTTTCCCACTTCTCTTTCTAGTTTTGATTAACTCCTTTGCAAAGTTAAACACAGTAGAGCCTAAGAAATCACCTGGTGGAGAAAATAAACCCTATAGTGATGGGTTTGTGTCACCAGTGGCTAGCTCTAGAATGTGTCTTCCATCCCCCTAAAAAGAAAGCCTGTGCCTGTTAGCAGTCTTGCCCAGCTTTCCCCTCACTCCATCCCTTGAAAACCATTAATTTGTCTCCTGATTTGCCTGATGTGGGATTGCATATAACTAGGGAAACGCAGTAAGTGGCCTTTTGGCTCTGACTTCTTTCATTTAGCATAGTGTTTTCAAGGTTCATCCATTTTATAGTGTGTGCATTTTGTTTTCCAAATAGTATTTCATTGTGCAGGTACATCACATTTTGTTTATCCACTCACTAGATATTTGGGTTACATCCACTTTTTGGCTGTTAATGAATCATACTAATGTGAAAATTCAGTTAAGTTTTGTGTGCTTTCATTTGCTTTGGATCTGTACCTGGGAATTGCTGGATCCTTTGATAACTCTTGAATTTAACCATTTGAGGATCTATCAGACTTTCGCCCTAGTGGCTGAAATACTTACATTCCTACCAGTAATCTATGAGTGGTGCAGTGTGTATACATCTTCGCTAACGCTTATTTTCTTTCAATGGAATATTTTATAAATAGAGGAATCTCAGATTTTAGATTTTCTTTTACTACATTTTTTACCTTCTAGAGCCAAAATCTGATATTTGCTTGAGTTCCCTTTCTAAGGACAGACTCAGAACATTTAGATTCTTTAAAGTTTCTTAAGAATTCTTAATAATGTCATGCTGCCTATTAGTTAAACTTGTTCAATCTCTAAGTTGTGTCCGACTCCACAACCCATGGACTGCAGCATGTGAGGCTTCTTTGTCCTTTACTGTCTCTCAGAGTTTGCTCACATTCGTGTCCGTTGAGTCAGTGATGCTATCTCACCATCTCATCCTCTGCTGCTCCCTTCTTTGGCCTTCAGTCTTTCCCAGCATCAGGGTCTTTTCCAGTGAGTCAGCTTTTTGCATTGAGTGGCCAAAGTATTGGAGCTTCAACATTAGTCCATCCAATAGAATATTCAGAGTTGATTTCCTTTAGGATTGAATGAATGGTTGATCTCCTTGGTGTCCAAGGGACTCATAATAGTCTTAACACCACAGTTGAAAAGCATCAATTCTTCGGTGCTCAGTCCAGCTGAGCACCAGCTCTTACTCTTATGGTCCAACTCTCACATCCATACATGACTACTGGAAAAACCATAGCTTTGACTATATGGACCTTTGTTGGCAGTGATATCTTTGCTTTTAATATGCTGTCTAGGTTTTTCATAGCTTTTCTTCCAAGAAGCATATATCTTTTAATTTCATGGCTGAAGTCACTGTCCGCAGTGATTTTAGAACCCAGGAAAAGAACATCTGCCACTGTTTCCACTTTGCCCCTTTCTGTTTGCCATGAAGTGATGGTACTGGATGCTGTATCTTTTTGAACATTCAAAGTTTTTCGAATGTTGAGTTTTATGCCTGATTTTTCACTCATCAAGAGGCTCTTAAGTTCCTCTTCATGTTCTGCCCTTAGGGTGATATTATCTGCATATCTGAGGTTGTTGATATCTCTCCCAGCAATCTTGATTGCAGCTTGAGCTTTGTCTGACCCGTTGTTTTGCGTGATGTACTCTGTATATAAGTGAAATTAGCAGGGTAACAGTATACAGTCTTTTGACATACTCTTTTCCCAGTTTTGAACTGTCAAATTAGGTTGCTCTAGTTTGGGAGGAGGGGTTAATTGTTCTTTTAATCTTCATTTGCCTGATATGAATGGCGCAGCAGTGTAAACTTTATAGTTACAGAGATGTTTATTTAATTTAAAATATGACAAGAGATGACATCGTTCTGCCTCATGAAAACAGTGAAGTGACACAGATTTATGTCTCATGTCTTATTCTCTGTAGTGATTCTTTGAATACCTCCCTACCAATGACCAGTGCAGTACAGAACTCCACCTACACAACTTCCGTCATTACCTCGTCCAGTCTGACCAGCTCCTCTTTGAGCTCCACTAGTCCAGTAACCACGTCTTCCTCCTACGACCAGAGTTCTGTGCATAACAGGATCGCATACCAAAGCTCTGTGAGTCCGTCGGAGTCAGCTCCAGGAACCATCACGGCAAGTGGTCTCTCAGGTTTACTCTCACAGGAAATTCCAGTTGGAGCTTGATATGTAGTTTGGGAAATTTCCTTTTAGAAAATTTCATTTTAGAAATCGGCTAACCTTTTGAGAAGAATCCATATTTATAGTTTGTGGCCATCTCGTTTGAAACCTGTGTTTCACGCACCCATACACAGGGATTGTGTGAATGGCCCCAGACGCCTGGTATACTGATAGTGTAGGATACACTCTGAGTTGTGCAGTGGTTTCGGTGGGGTGGGTAGGGACTCTAGTCTAATGTTTCACTGTCCTGTAAGGCAGACATTCAGGCATTACTACTGAGAGCTACTTTCGAGTGCTGAGAACATGGAAATAATAGAAACAGTTGAATTGGCGTAGCAGACATTTGGATACATTTTTTTTTCTTAAGTTTCCTTCTAAGATTATGAGGAAATATTTGCATGTATTGACTTAAGAGTTTTTTCCTCCCTTTCTTTTCCATCTTTCATGTTGGATGTTTTCCTCAAATGTCTGATGAATCTATTGTGCCCTGCTGCTACTGCTAAGTCGCTTCAGTCGTGTCTGACTCTGTGCGACCCCATAGATGGCAGCCCACTAGGCTTCTCTGTTCCTGGGATTCTCCAGGCAAGAACACTGGAGTGGGTTGCCATTTCCTTCTCCATGAAAGTGAAGTCGCTCAGTTGTGCCCAACTCTTAGCAACCCCATGGACTGCAGCCCACCAGGCTCCTCTGTCCATGGGATTTTCCAGGCGAGAGTACTGGAGTGGGTTGCCATTGCCTTCTCCGTCTATTGTGCCCACTTAACACTAAAACTGTCTATAGGGGTAGGTTGTTGGACATCGGCTTCAGTGAGGGACAGTGTGGTTGGCCATTTCTGTAGGGGTGGAAGCTCGTTCATCAGCCCTATGGGCCTTTCCTGTTGGGTTTATTTGGATTCTTCAGGGACTCTTCTTCCAGTCTCTTCCCTGTAGGACCTATACCTGTCTGTCAGTGTCTTAAAAGCCTAGTGTGAAGAGAAGGCTGCCGTTAAATATTCATTGATGAAGTTTAGAGCCTGTGGGAGAAGGTGGAAGGGGGCGTTCACCCTTCTGTGCAGAGTTTAAAAAATTCTCTTAACATTTAGCCCTGCCTCGACACCCAGTTCCAAAGTTATGTGATATATATTAGTACTGAGTTGCTTGGTATGGTTCTTGGATATAAGTTGAGTGGTTTTCTGGTTTTCTCAACTACTTGCTTAGGATTTGGCTTTACCAGGTCAGCTAAGTCAGTTACTATCTGGCATCTGCTTTCTACTGTATAAAATCTTGTTGCTCTCATTTTCCACCTGTATTTCTCTTTCTGGATTGATACTTTTTTAAAAAGCCATGTGTTTTCGATATATATTGTGTAAGAAGAAGTTAATTTTTGTGACTTCCAGCATGGTAGCCACATGTGGTAGTTTAAATATACAATTAAAAGTTCAGCTTCTCTGACACACCACGATTTAAATGTTGTCTGTCTAGATACGGTTGGTCAGTCACTATAGCAGACGACCAAGTACAGACAGACAGTATTTCCACTATTGCAGAATATTCTGTTCCCTTGGAAAGTGCTGGTCTTTAGTGTGTAAGACATAAATCAGACCATTTCTTTAAATCTCTGTCATCTGCACGACATCTCAGTTCCAACTCTAAGTTGACCTCTTGTTCTTGTTGTCCATATCACTGTTCAACTCATTTCATTCTCAGCTAATTGAACCAGATTTCTGATCTCTTTCGATCATTTGATGTTATTTTTGTTCCCAGCATACTTCTGCCTAGAATTTCCTTCATCCCAAATAACATGGCTTCTTTATTGTATCAGTTTGTCCATTGCTTGTGAAATTTTTGTTTGTTTTTAATAGTTTTAAATTCGAAGTTATTTAATTAATTTAGTTAATTTAAATTAATTGTAGTTAATTTACAATGTTGTGTTAGTTTCACATGTACAGCAAAGTGATTCAGTTATATGTATATATTCTTTTTCAGATTCCTTTCCATTGTAGGTTATAAGATATGGAACATGGTTCACTGTGATACACAGTGGGACCTTACTATTCGAATGTTTGTATTTTTTTTAAGGTTTATTTATTTAAAATTTGAGTATAATTGCTTTATAATTTTGTGTTGGTTTCTGCCATACATCAACGAGTCAGCCTGGGGCTTCCCTGGTGGCTCACATGGAAGGAATCTGCCTGCAATGCAGGAGACCCACATTCAGTCTCTGGGTCGGGAACATCGTCTGGAGAAGGGAATGGCAACCCACTCTAGTATTCTTGCTAGAGAATTCCATGGACAGAGGAGCCTGGAGGGGACAGTCCATGGGGTTGCAAAGAGTTGGACACAACTGAAGGACTAACACTTTCACTTTTACATACACATATATCCCCTCCCTCTTGAACCTCCCTCCCACCTCCCACCCCATCCCACCCCTCTAGGTTGTCACAGAGCAGCAGTTTGAGCTTCCCGCGTCATACAACAAATTCCCAGTGGCGATTTTTACATGTGGTCCAGGGTTTGTATTTTAAAAATGATTTTCTAGATGAAATGTTCCCAAGATGTGATGGCGGCTGTTTCATTCTTCTTTTCCTCTCTGTCTAGTGAGATTTTTCAGCTCTCTGGGTCTTCCTTGCTGCAAGGACTTTATCTTGTTGTGGTGTACCGTTTTCTCATGGTGGCTTGTCTTGTTGCAGGGCATAGGCTCTAAGGCATGGGGACTTCAGTAGTTGTGGCTCTCAGGCTCTAGAGCACAGGCTTAATTAATAGTTTTGGGGTATGGGGTTAGTTGCTCCAAGGCGTGTGGGATCTTCCTAGATCAGGGATTGGACCCATGTTTCCTGCATTGATAGGTGGATACTCTACCACTGAGCCACTAGGGAAGCCCTGGTATAGTTTTATGAAGACTTTGTATGTCGGTTTTGTGCTGTCTTGGAGGAATATGCTTGATGTCATGTGTGTATACGTACCGAGCGGTGAGCCATTGTTGAGAGGAAGGCAGAATGACGGAGCTTTGACTGCTCTCCATGTGCCCTTTGTACTGATGTTCCCTTCTCTGAGTCTTTGAGCTCTTGTTGAGCTTTGTTTTTTTCCCTAGCAGTTCTGTTTTATTGTCTACATTTCTTGTAAATAATCTCAAATTGTTTTAAGAATAAAATGTATGTAGGATTTTATGAAAAGAAAGTGTACTGAATTTCTGTTCTGAGAAGATCATCCCCTCAGCTTCCTTGTCCCATCCAGAGCCTGTCTGAGCCCTGTAGGCTCCACTGTCAGTTACTGTTTTTTTTTTTTTAAATAATAACTTTATTTTTTAATTGATTGGCTGTGCTGGGACTTCACTGCCGCAGAAGCTTTTCTCTAGTTTTGGTGAGCAGGGGCCTCTCTCTAGTTGGGACGCGCGGGCTTCTCATTGCCGTGGCTTCTCTTGTTTCTGAGCACAGGCTTCTGGGCACACGAGCTTTAGTAGTTGCTTCCCAGGCTCTAGAGCACTGGCTCAGTAAATGTGGCACATGGGCCTAGTTGCTCTACTGCATGTGGGGTCTTCCTGGATCGACTCAACCCTGCATCTCCTGCCTTGGCAGGAGTGGCCCTTTACCAATGAGCCACCAGCGAAGCCCTCAGTCTCTCTGCCGGGTCTCCACATCCCATCTGTGGAAGTAAAGTTTTCTTTGTGAGGATGCCTCCTTCTGTTTGAAAGTTCTAGGGAAGTGCTTCATGGTTAACTGAGACCAATTGAATGATATAAAATATGATAATTCCTTGCATGAAAGTTATCATTATAATTTGGAAACACTTACTTTCTAGTATGTGGGGTACTCAGGAGACAGAATGTCCATTAGATAGAAAGGCTTGTGGTGATTTCAATGTAGTGAGAGTTCCCAAGTCCTGCCTATGGCTTAATAATTTTTAGGACTGTTTCATTGCTTCCTGTGCTTTTGGTCTTATTTTTTATTCTTATTACTTCCTTAAATAACCAGTTTGGGGATTTATTAAGAATTTGTTGTATTGCCTCTCCTTTTCTTAAGAAACAAAACAGGTCGTAGTTCTTTGCTAAATTCATAATCTTCATGTTTGTGGTTAAATCCCAACTTAGGTTGTCATTCGATGGAGGGTTTACTTACTTTATTTTCTCTTTCTTATAGAATGGACATGGTGGTAGTCGAAGTCAGCAGACAGTAGACAGTAAGTATATGAGCTAACTATTCTTGTTGTGGTTGGTGGAAACCACAGACAGAAAAAGAGCATAGCTGATGTGGTGGGGAAAATGATTGGCCAGTGGCTAATTCTACAAAAGTAGTCCTTTTCCATCTTTCCTGATAGCTATCTCTGACTCATCATTGGCAACATTTCTTTCAGTTTAGAGTTGAGCTAAAGAGGCCCTGTGACCAGACTGTAGGTGATGGTATTACTAGAAATATATCTACAGGAAGAAGGGGGTCTTGCATCATTCTGCTGTCTTAAGACTGCATCCCAAGTGTGGTGTGTAGGTTGGATTTAAAATATGCTTTTCTCAGAGGCCCAGATTCCAGGAAGTTTCAGAGGGCTTTCACTTCAGTAATGTGAAAGATGTTTAAAGCAGAAATTGGCATGCTGGTTCAGGAGAGAGAGAAAATGTTGCTCACTGTAAATACTTGGGAGAAATGGAGGGAGAGCCCACCAAATCTAGTATAGCTCAGGGATCACTGGAGTTAATGTAGGTGAATTCCCATTAGTTGTTCCCTTTGTTCTTGGCTTCTTTATCAATGATTATGGTCATAATCTAAAATGAAACCGATTTTCATCGATCATTCAGTGAAGCAAATGGATATCTATTGGGTATGGAAGCCAGAAAGACCCTCTTTTTATTTAGAAATTTGGGGGAGTGTGGCTGTGGAATTTTGCCAGACCAGGAATGGGCCTCAGTTGGAATTGAAATGACACATTGATTTACCCAGAGTTGGATTTGCTGTTGAGGGACCGCCAGAGCAACAGATAACGGTACATCTAAGAACACTAGATGTCACAGGAAGTGTGAATTACTTAATCACAGTGTGGTGGAAAGTTTCTTTGGCCCAGGTGTGGGGTCGAGAACACACAGCGGTTTACTAACAGATTTTATTTGGAGATTTCAAGTGAGATAATGAGATGTGAGATGTCCATAAAACAGTGTGCATTTTAGGTAGGTTTTTATCTGCCATGTCCTCTTCTCCAGCCATCTCTCTCTCTCTCACTCACACAGACACACACACACACACACCCATCACACTCAATTCACCACACACTTTTTATGAACCTGTCATTGATGTGATCCAGCACCCAGGGAGGTGAGTTTTGGGCCAGGGACATCTGTGGTGTCTTTATCTGATTTCTGGAAGAACAGGTGCCATTTGGGAAGGCCTGCCAGTGACAAGCCTTGGGTGTGAGGACACTCTAAGACCTGAGCATGCCCAGTGTTGCCCTGTCACTGCCCGTGCTGGCTGTCGAGCTGTCCTCCCTTTCGGAGACTAGCTCATAACCCCTGGACTCTCAGGGCCTCCCGAAGCAAGGTGCTGCCCCCTCCTAACTGCAGAAGACAATGATGCTTTATTTCCAAGCACATATCTGAGTTGTATGTGTAGAGGCACGAAAACTGAGTCTTTTCTGCAGCTGGGATTGATTGCATTCTTATTCTTCTGAAAGCGTAATGCGTGCATTTATGTGCTCTAACGTCTGTTCTGTTGAAGTGTGTGCAAAGAAAATGCTCACTTTTGGAAGTAGCTGTGGAGGGCAGGGGTGTCTTCCTCAGCTTTTAGGTGTATGTGATTCTCCATTTTATGTACCCTGGAGAGGACTCTCAGCCCCTTGCTCCCCTCTACTGGCAATGAACTTTCCCAAGGTCAGCCTGCTGTGATACTCATTTGATAGAAGCAGACCTAACCCCTGGGTGGGTCCCCCACCACGTGGTCACTGTCCCTTGTTGTGTTCATGTTGTGACCGTATTTGTCAGTCTCTGAGCCTCTTTCCATGTCTGGGTGCAGCTCAGGGTCAGGTTCCTTTAGTCGGGAGGATTTGACCTGCACATCGAGGCTGTGTGTGATGGTAAAGATGTATCTTCCTCCTCGCCTGGGGCCTGTGTTCCAACCATCCTTCCCACCATCACAGCAGACAGGGCAGGGCCTGCCTGCAGCCTACTCATGCATTGTCCCCTGGGGTGTCACTCTGTGTGTGTCACAACCCAGCCAGCCTGTCACAAAACATTGAGCATTTCTTCGATACTCACAGTTGGTTCTAGAGCTAAACTGATCTGTTTCTTACAGCTACTTCATCCGTTCCAGCTCCAAAGACAACAGACCCTCCTTCTGCCCTCCCATCTGTGGCCTCCTTGCCCAGCACCACCTCCTGCGCTCCGCTTCTGCCCCCTGCATCCCAGCACACTGCCACTCTGCCCTCCCTCTCCCAGCCTGGGGACCTGTCCAGCAGTCCCCTCTCTCAGCTCAGCAGGTACGGGGACAACAGGGACCCAGAGTCCGAGGCACCAAGGCCAAGTCCTGGAGCTTCTGGATGGCTGTGTCCATGGACAGAGCCCACGTGCCCCTGCCTGTCGTCCTGGCCGTTTGCAGTGCTGCTGTGTGGCAGGGCTGGGGTCTCAGGCGCCGGGTGTGAAAGCCTTGCTGGCCTGTAATGCCTCTGCTGTCACACAGCCCTGGGTCTTTGGGGATGGGGTGGGGCCAAAGGGTCGCTTCTGCTCCTCTTTAGCCCTCAGGAGAGGGCCCTGTGCCTCGCCCCTGCCCCACATTCTGGGCCCCATCACTGTGATGTGGGGTGAAAGTGCTGGGGGATTTCTGAGCAGGTCTCTTGTGTGGCACTTGCTGTGGGTTCAAAGATGTGTGATCACAGGCATGGGAGGACCGGACTGGTGGGTCTTCACCTACCTTCTGAGCAGAATTCTCCTCTTGCCTCATGCAGTCTGGAGCAGAAGCCAGGCTTCTTGAATTCTGCATTTGATGGGCATTCAAGCTCTGGTGTTCGGGGCCGACGTAGGAACTTTCTTCCCACACACACAGATTTAAGGAGGTCTCCAAGGCTGACTGTTCTTAGTACAATCCTGTTCTTACCATTTACAGTCTCAGAGCAGATGGTTAGAGCTGCCTGAAGTGGGCTCTGTAGGTTCCCAGGGAAGGATGTCTTGGATCCTCATGGCGAGTGAGCAAGCCTTTAGGTCATTTCTAACCACGGAACACCTGTCCGAGGTGATGTGGAATGAAGGGTGTCCAGCCAGGCCTTCCCGTGGGGAGACAAGGCGAGCTCGTGGGTAGCTTGCCTGGCCAAGTGGCCCCTGGTATGGAGGGCCGTGGTGGACACATGGCGCCGTCTTGTTTTCCAGCTCCCTCTCCAGCCACCAGAGCAGCCTCGCCTCCACGCACATGCCGCTCTCCGCCAGCACATCCCACACAGTAAGTGTTCCTGCTCCCCCACCCACTCCCTCCTTAGCCAGCTTGGGGCCTAGGCATGGGCAGGGTTGGGGGAGGCTGTAGTTGTGAATCTGAATATCCAGATACTCTAATCACTTGGCTGTGCTGTCTCATCTTGGTTCGTGGTTTGAACAGATAATTTCCTAGGCCCTACGGAGGACATGTGGTTCATGCCTCTGTGGTGAAATCGGCTCTCCAAACCTGATGCGATGGGCAGGGCTGTCAGGTGGTGGATTTGTTCCCCAGAATTCACTGTTCATTCTAGGAGACCTTTCTGCCTGGCAGGGTTGGTTTTATTTTCTGGGGCTTCTTATGTTGGGGTCTTTGCAAGCTTTATTAGAGGAAGGTCGACTTGTTGCTAACTTTTGCTTGGCACCTGTTGCGTGTGTTCTCAGTCATGTCCGACTCTCCGTGACCCTGCGGACGGGCTGTGCTGAAAGTCCAGTTTTATCGAGAGCAGTGCTTCTGGGGAATACTCTGGTACTTTGTGAAGTCCATTGTAGGGAGAGTGTGTGAAGGGAAAGGAAGAGTCTGTGTGTCTTTGAGATGGACCGATGGTCCAGCCAGTGTTACCGCATCCAGTGTGTGTGGTCATGGGGCCTTCACTCCTGCCAGCCCAGGCCGTCTTCTCCAGCTCAGGGGTGGGGGCTTTGGGAAAGTCCTGTTGCAGAAACATGTGTGGAGGGGCAAGAACAGAAGTGCAGGCGGGGTCCGGCTGGGAGGTCCTGAGGTGCTGAAGGGTGACCCTGGATCATGGCTACTGAAGTCTTGGCAACTAAGCTTGGAGCTGGGAGCATGGTCTCGGCTCAGTCTAGACCGTGGGATGAGGCAGCGTAGGGGGTGGAGACAGTTCCAAAAGCTGGAAGAGACTGGAACATGGAAGGAAAGGTGCCAGGAAAGAACCAAGTGCCCCCTCCCAGGAGACAGCAGGCTTCCACAAGGTAGGAGTAGGTGGTCTTCAAGCAGGGAGGGAAGTTTTGGGCCCACGTGAATGGGGGAGTTGGGAAATTGGCAAATTAGTTTCTTCTGAAGAAGAAGTCAAATCTTTTGCTATAGAATGAAGTGGTGGAAAAGGTTCAGTCCTGTCTTTCATCAGTATCTGGCCAACATTGTGGCATTCCTATTCTAGCTTAAGTGAAATTGGTTTATACATAATTCTTTGCTTGAAACACACAGATCACTGTCTTCCTAGCAGAGGTTGGTGTGACTGTCTCTGTCCTTGGAGTAAGCTACCTGCCCACCACCTATACCCTGTATTTGGCCAGTGGGTGCCCTGAGATGTCCCCTTTGTGAGCCCTGGAGCACTGACCTCCCATCCTGGGCTCCCATCTCATGGTCCGCTGCACTGTCTCAGCAGGAACCGTGTCATACGGTCCCAGTGGCCACAACCAGAACTCGCTGTGCAATTGCTAAGGTGGTCACTGAGTCACAAGACTCAATAACAAAAGACATAAAAGACACACACTGAAAAGTTTTTGTCTTTTCTACTTGGTTTTGCCCCTTTTCCTATTATTTTCTTGATCTTCTAGAGTTTGTTTTCTTAACCTATCAAATGCATACACAGTCATTTTCCTTTCTGCTCTTTGCCTTGTCCTGTAATGTAAATGGGAACGTTCTATACAGTTTCCTGTATCTTTTCCCCTCACTCAACAGTGTATCTTTAGGTTTCTGTGTTGGATCAGAGTTCTTTGTTCTTTTTTCACAGCTCTGCTGCATTGCATTATGTAGTAGTCCTCCTCTGATGGAACTTGAGGGCCATTTTCAGTTTTGATATCCCAGAAATACTGCAGGTTTGGTTTTAGACCACTGCTATAAAGTGAATAATGTGGGAGAGTCGGTCACAGAAATCTTTTGATTTTTTTAGTGCATGGAAGTTTTGTTCACACTCTAGTCTATTACGTGTGCAATAATGATATGTCTAAAAAATACAATATATTTATCTTTTTTCTTTTTGCCTCTAAAAAATATAACATATTTATCTTTTTTTCTTTTTGCGTTGCTGCAATAACATTATGTCTAAAAAATACAACATATTTTTCTTTTTCCCTTGCTGATCCTGTGGCATGCAGGATCTTAATTCCCCAACCAGGGATCCAACCCATGACCCCTGCAGTGGAAGCATGGGGGTTTTCACCAGCAGACTGCCAAGGAAGTCCCCCAATATGTATATCTTAGTTAATAAATGCATTAGCTAAAAACGCTGGCCATCACCTGAGCCTTCGAGCAGGCTGTAATCTTTTTGCATTTGTAACATCACAGGTCATTGATCATCATAACAAATATTATGAAAAGTTTTGAAATACTGTGAGAATTACCAAAATGTGACACAGAGACGAAAAGTAAGCCAGCGCTGTTGGAAAATTGGCACCAGTAGACTTGCTTGACCCCCCAGTTGCCTTGGACCTTCACTTTGTAGGAAACGCAGTACCTGCAAAGCACAAGAACATGAGATGTACCTGTGCAGACAGTGGTGTACAGCCTTCTGCACATGCTGTGTCTGCAGGATAGACTCCGAGGTGGCATTGCTGGGCATTTATCATATTACTCTGCATAGTGATTTCAACCCACTTACCTCTTATTGGCAAACAGTGAAGTGTCCTCTTTCCCCACTGCCTCCCAAAATGATGTTACCAAATATTTGTATTTTTCTAATATGTTAATAGAAAAATGACCTGTCAGTATAGTGTTTAACTGAAAGAGCTTGAACCATCTATTTTATACATTGGTAAACCATTAAATTTCCTTTTGGCTGAGATGTTTGCATTTTTATGTCCAGTCTTGGTATTTATTTCCATAGTTGGGAGACTAGTAAGTAGCCCTTTGTGATGGGAAGTGCAAATATTTTTCCTAGGTTTGTTGTTTTAGAAACAGTTTTGATTTTTAAATAGTCAGGTATATCATAATCTGTCAGAGCCAGATCTCTCCCACTTTGTAAAGGATCTCGTCTTTTCTCCTACCCCTCGTGGTCTGGGGAAGGTGTGGTCAGCTGTGCTCTCCTGGGCCCATCTGGAGAGCTGAGTGACGGCCCCATCACATGGACTAAGTGGGCCAGCAGCCTGTCTTCTTCACAGATTCGAGAGGTGGAAGGGCAGATTCAGGGACCCTTTCAGGGCCCACTCAAGGCAGGAGAGGCTCTCTGGATGACTCCTGAGTGCCTATGGATTCCCCCTACTCCCCACACTGCCAGTTTTTTTTTTTTTTAATCCTGTGGTTGAAAGGTTGGGTGGCCAGTGACATCACAGTGCAGTGGTCAGAGCTGTTTCTGACTCTGGCTGGTGTCCTTGGATGGAAGCTGGGCTCTGTGCAGGGGATTGTGAAGTGTGGGTAGTGGGCACCTCAGCCCCACTCTGGGCCCTTCTCTCGCTGGTCTGTCTCTCCATCTCGGTAGAAGGGGCAGGAGTCCTGGGGAGCCCCGGGAGACCAGAATTTTCGGAGTCTGCACTTGCTGAACCGGATCTGGTTGTTACTGCCTAGGCGGGCAGGGCAGCCTGTGGGGCTGGGACCTGCACAGTCATCTGGGCCCTGGAAGACAGTGCACGCTGTCCTTTCTCCTGGTCTTTCCCGTTCTTCAGCTTCGCGTCAGTTTCCCAGCTTCTTTGTGGTGCACACGTTCAGTCTTACAGAGCCTTTTTTTCTGTCTTCGGCCCTCACTTTGCCTAACCAGGTATACCTCGTCCAGCTTCCTCTCAACCCTCAAAACCCTCCCTGCCACCTTGGTACTTGGCGCTCAGGCTCTTCAAAGCTTTCGCTGGGCTTTGCCCTTCTTTCCTTGGTGGCTCTTCTCAGGAAGGCCTAGGGCAGGGCCATGCCCTTCCTGGTGTAGACCCTGAGGACCTAGAGAATATCTAGAGAATATCCTCACCTGCGGCTTCAAGTCAGAGTGCCCAGGAGGCCTTGCCTTGGGCTGGGCTGTCGTGGCCCCGGGCTCCATTCTCCTGATATTTTATGAGGTGGGTTTTCACCTCCTATTGAGATTCTCTGTGTTCATCTATAAACTAAGGTTTACTTGAGGTTTCTGTGCCTGTTTCAGTTACCAGAGCATGAGCAACTTGAGCGATTTTTAGGACGATTTTTGGTCATAAATCTCAGTTGTGGTGGTCTTGATACTCAGCTGACCAATTGTGTCCCCATGGCTTCAGTGAGGGGCCAAGGCGAGCACACAGGTCAGCCTGAGGCCATGGGCCCACAGCCCAGGCCAGTCCTCGTGCATTCTCTGCTCTGCCCCTAGATCCATGTGCCCTGGCTTTTCTGTTTTGCCAGCACGCCAGCGTGGACAGCGCCCCTTCCCTACAGCCCTCGGCCACCTTCTCAACGGCAGCAACTTCCGCCTCGAGCGCCGTGTCCTCAGGGCTCAGCTTGCCGAGCGGCATGAACACGGTCAACAGCCTGTGCCTGGGCAGTGCCCCTGGGAGTGCCCCCAGCAGCAGCGCCAGGGCTGCGCCTTTGATGACCTCAGGTGTGTCCCCGTGGCCTGGGAGGAGGCCCCGGTGGGCAGCCATGGGGGTTCACAGGCATTGAAAGCGCACAGCTGTGTCCGGCTCAGCCCCTGTGGGGTTCTTTTCTATCCCACTGACCTCCTGAGGCCTGGTTCTTCCAGAGCTGGGATTGGGGTGGGGGCCAGATCCTGGTTGATGGTGAAATCAGTTTTGCGGGGGAAGATGCTCCCTGGACAGGATTTCCGGCAGCCTTTCTGCTTGGAGCGGTCCATTCTTTCCTGTCCTCACTCATCCCTGCAGCTGAGATGAGGGGGCAGCTCTCATGGGCTGCTCCTGGTCACTTTGTGTGACTGCCCATCAGCCAGACCTGGGCAGGCTGCGTGGGCCCAGCCGACAGTGGTTTGCCAGCAGCTCACCCCCTGCAGCCCAGCCTGTCCCTGTCCTGGGGCTACCCAGTCTGCTGCGTTCTGCTATGCCCCAGAAGCTGAGGAATTGTACTCGTGTGGGGGCCACGTTACTCCATTTGATTTTTGCCCTGTAGGCAAAGCGCCCCCTAACCTGCCTCAGGGGGTGCCTCCCCTGCTGCACAACCAGTACCTCGTGGGCCCCGGAGGACTGCTTCCTGCCTACCCGGTGAGCGCTCCCGGCTTCCCTCAGCCCAGCTGGCCTTGGGGGGTCTTGAGTTGCCCCCGTTGCCCCTGAGGGCAGCTCTGCCCTCAGACCCTGGGCCTTTCTCTAGCTGGACTCAGTCAAGGTGGGGCATCTGCCCACAGCAGCTCGTCCCCGTCTCCTTCCTGCATGTGTCCTCCACCTCCAGCCTTGTTTTTGGCCCCATATGGGGTGGCCTGTGGCCTCTTACAGCTTTTGTGTCCCCACGCAGATTTACGGCTATGACGAGCTCCAGATGCTGCAGTCACGGCTGCCAATGGTGAGTGGGGTTTGGGGGAGGCTGGGGGCTTCAGGCTCTGAGTCTCACGTACCCCACCTGCTGGCTGGCCCTCGGGACACGTCCCGCCTGAGGACTCCCTCAGCACCGCAGCTGGGAAAGCTGCTGTGATGGTGGTGCCTGGAGCAGCTATAGTCTGGGCACTTTGAAGTTCTTTGGGACCTGGGCCCCAGTAGGCAGTGCCTCTAGCAAATGTGGGTCCTTCTCTCCCCTTAAGCCTCCCCCCATTAAAAACAAAACAACCGACCAGGATATGGGGTTACTTGCCTGTCCCTAGGCTTTTTATAAAGTCCTGTCCTTCAGAGTGCTATCTAGTGTCTAGCTTCTGCAGTGGCCATCGGTGATGGCAGCGTCGTTCTTTGGAGTGAGTGGCTGGAGCAAAGGGCCCTTCCAGGTTTAGCCTGCCATCTGTTTGTAAGATTGCTGGCCCTGGGAGCTCTCTGATTGCTGCAGCCTCACTCTGAGGTCAGTGTTGCCTGTCTGTCTCGGCCCTTGCTCCCAGGATGAGGCACTGGGCCTTCTCTGGGATGTGGCCGCATGAACAGGACGCAGCGCAGGAGCGGGATATGAGGAGGCATGCGCCCTGTCTGGACAGCCTGCAGGCTCCTGTCCTGCCGCCCCCTTCTTGGTCTGCTGCTGAGCAGACTGCTGCTCATTCTCAGCGGTCTGGGCATCTGTCACGTTGTCAGGGAGTAATGCTATCTGGACACTGATGTCAGCTCTGTTGGGCATGGGCTTTCCTTTTCCCCAAGTGAAGGTGAGGTGTCCTTTGTGAGACTGAAGACTGGAGTGGAGTGCCCCCTGCCCCCCAACCCTGACACTCTGTGCAGGGTGAGGTGGCCTCCACAAGTAGTGTTGCCTGCTCTGGGCTGACCGCAGAGAGCTCAGGGAGCTGTGGGCACCGGGCCCAGTGGCTGAAGCTTGTTTCTCTTGGGAGACTCTTTCATCTGCTGGAGTATTTCCTGAGGCTTGGAGCTGGGCTGCTTTTCCCCAGTGTGCAAACCAGCAGCCACTGCAAACCCATGCTACTGCCTGAGGGCCTGTGGGGCTTTCTGCCCACATCCCCAGAGGGCCCAGAAAGGTATTGAGGACGTCCTGGCAGATTTCTATGGTGTAAAACAGAACTTGGGGTTTCTGGGGATGCCTTAAGCCCTAGGGCTTCGCAGGGAAACCAGGAAACGCGGCCCAGGTCCTCCTGACACTCAGGAAACCTCGCAGCCCCAGGGCCTCAGGGATGGAACGTGGGAGCTGGTTCTGAAAGACGAGTCTGTGTGTGGTGCTGGGTCGGGCCCCTCAGAGTGGCTTGGTGGGATTCCAGGCCCGGGCGTCGTCCTGCTTCATACTCCGTTCATCTTTTTGTGCCTTAGAAGAAATCGCTTGTAAGCCTGTCTTTCGAGGTAGAGATTTTTCTTTCCCCTTGGTCGTTTCCTAGGCTCTGGTGTGTTTTTGCTCGTTTCCATCTTCGGGTTTTCTTCTGTGAAAGAGCACCGCCTCCTGGGTTTCCTGTAGGCCTGTCCCCACTTGAACCGTACCAGCTGTGCTTTCCTAGCACCCCCTGCTCTCAGCCATTTTATGTCACAGGTGGATGCTGCTGAGGGTCATGGGCCAAATGAATTCAGTGCCTTCTCCAGTGAGAGGGACTCTAATGGACAGCTAGGAAAGTTACCTGGACAAGTAGAAACCTGAGGGGGAGGAGGAGCCTCAAGGGTTTAACAGGTCGGGCAGCAATTACAGGCAGGCACACGTCAGTCCTGAGCTAGAAGAGACCAGCCCTCTACCGTAACAGCCCGGACACTGCACGAGAGCTCGAAGTGTGTGCGCAGAGGTGAGACACAGTGAAGCCCTGTGGAGAAGGGGAGGCCTGCCCTGACCCTTAACACCCAGGGCTTTGCCAGTCCTCGACATTCTGCACCTGGGGCCTCTGAGCTGAGGGAAAGCCCTCCTGCTTTGCTCATGGGCAGCAGTGTCCCGGAAAAGCACCCACACCCTCCTCTGGATCCACTGGCTTTATTGCCAGGAAATCTCCCAGGAAATCCACAGCATCTTCAGCCCAGGATCATATTGTGTGATTGGGATCCAGTGGCTCTGCCGGGGAAGGCTGAGGGACTGGTCAGTGAGTCTGCGTGCTGTGTGGCTGCCACAACTCTAAAGGGCACCATTTGTTTTTATTTCCCGAGTGCTGCCCTCTGGTGGTCCACTCAGGAACGTGGCCTTCCCTGGAGCACCCAGCTGCCTGCAGGGCCCTCAGTCCTAGGAATGGGTGAGGCCATTCTGCTGACCGAGCCTCTGGTCTCTCCTAGGATTACTATGGGATCCCTTTCGCTACACCCCCAGCCCTCGCCAATCGAGATGGGAGCCTCACTAATAACCCGTATTCAGGTTAGTCTTCTTCAGGGGGTTAGGAGTAGGGGCTGCTCAAAGGACTGGCCCATGGCCCATCCCAGGAGCCTGGAAACAAATGGAAGGGCTGCAGAGACCTGCCAGCTTCCTGTTGTTGAGCCAGCAGCCAGCCCTGTTCCTATTTGCAGGGGCCTGTCTGACTTTTTCCTCCTGCTGGGATGAGGAGTAGGGACTGCATCAGTGCCCCTGTTCCCCTAGGTGATGTCACCAAGTTTGGCCGAGGTGACTCTGCGTCCCCTGCACCCCCCACCACCCTGGCTCAGCCACAGCAGAGCCAGTCCCAGGCCCACCACACAGCTCAGCAGCCCTTTCTGAGTCCCGCCCTGCCGCCTGGCTACAGCTACACTGGCCTCCCCTACTACACAGGCGTGCCCAGTGCCTTCCAGTATGGGCCCACCATGTTTGTGAGTATCGGTGGGGGTGTTCCTCCAGCTCCAGGGAGCAGAAGCAGGGAGGGGGGACAGGTCCCCACTCGGGCTCACCTGGCCTTGAAGAATGGGTCAAGGCTGGGGTTCCTGTTTCATCTGCTTGGAGACCTAGCGGGTGTGGCACTAGTAATGACACGTTCCTGGTGGTTGTGCCACCTGCTGCCCGAGGCTGAGCTGGGCGACCTGCTCCCCTCACTCTGTTCTCCACTAATGCCTCTGCTGCTTTTCCCTCACCCAGGTCCCTCCGGCTTCAGCTAAGCAGCATGGTGTGAGCCTCAGCACCCCCAGCACCCCTTTCCAGCAGGCCAGCGGTTACGGCCAGCACAGCTACGGCACAGGTGAGGGGCGCTCCCAGCCTAGAGAGGCACGGGCAGGACTGGCTCACCGAGCTCACACACGCCTCTTGTCCCTGCCACGCTAGGTTATGACGACCTGACCCCCGGCACTGCAGCCGGAGACTACAGCAAGGGTGGCTATGGTGGATCATCACAGACACAGAACAAGGCTGCAGGCTCTGGGCCTGGCAAAGGTAGCATCACTCCCTTCCATCCGGGACTGAGGCCCAAAGCAGTTGTCTGCCACCCTGACTCCTCAGGCGAGGCCACCCCAGAGGGCCTCTGGAGGTGGGGGAGACCGGAGCTGGGCCCTGCTGCCATGGGAACCACCCACCGCTTTTCCTTCCAGGAGTGTCGGCGACTTCGAGCACCTCTGGCCTTCCTGATATGACTGGGTCTGTCTACAACAAGACTCAGGTGAGCGGGGCCTGGCGCTGGGGGGCCAGGCTCGGGCAGGTGCCGCCTGGCCGGCCCTCACTGTTGTCTCTCTGCCCTGCAGACATTTGACAAGCAGGGATTTCACGCAGGGACTCCACCCCCATTCAGCCTGCCCTCGGCCTTGGGCTCCACCGGGCCCCTGGCCCCCGGAGCAGCGCCCGGGTACGCGCCCCCGCCGTTCCTGCACATCCTGCCCGCACACCAGCAGCCTCCCTCGCAGCTGCTGCACCACCACCTCCCGCAGGATGCTCAGGTGAGCTGTCGGAGGCAGCGGCTACCTGGCCCTGCGCACCCAGGTGGGGGTGATGGTGGTCCGCTGCAGCCTTGACCACCTTCTCTCCTCCTCAGAGCGGCTCCGGTCAGCGCAACCAGCCTAGCTCACTGCAGCCCAAGTCACAAGCCTCCAAACCTGCCTACGGCAACTCTCCATACTGGACAAACTGAACCCTGAAGCGGGGCAGGCTTCCCCTGGGCAGGAGAAAACACATGGAGCCCATTTCTCTGGGAGCCCGGTGCCCTTTCCTAGAATTCCTGAGACATGTAACTGTGTCAGCCGAGCCTCTCTGGGGGAGCCTGCCTCCCAGACTTGCTATTGTATGTAATGTATTTATGTACGTATTTGTAAATGTGATACAAGTCTTAGGGGAGTGGGGAGCAGCTGCTACTCTCCCCACTGAAGCCCCTTCTTGCTGTAGCAAAAGCAGCGCCCCCTCCCCTCTGCCTCAGGCCTCCTCCATAGCCCCCTGCACGGGCAGTGTCTGGAGGGGCTGGCTTAGGGCAGTTCGGGTACTAGGGTCAGGCACCAATGAAGAATCACGATTTATATCGCTCCCTTGTAAACCATTATTTGAGTTTTTGTCCCTGTGTAATTACTTTCTCCCTCACTTTTTGAGAAACTGGTCCTTTTGTCATTTGTCATGTTCCCCTCCATCCAAATCTTGATCTGGGAATAGCAGAGATATACCCCCCACCCAACATGAAAGTGGCACCTATTTGTCTCCATAGAGAGCAGGGGTGGCTGACCATTCTTAATTCTGAATTTGCGCTCAGATATTCAGCCAGTCAGCTCCCCCCTTTAAAAAAAAATCAGATATGCTTTCATTTTGGTGAGAGCACATCTTCAGCAAAGGCTCCTCTATTCCAGTTGTCCTGAACCAGGAGGGTGACTATTCTGGAGGTTTTCTCTTTTGCCCAAACTCCACCTAATAAAGTTCTGAGAGCATGCTTGGTCTCTTGTATGGTGTGACTGAAGGAAGGGGTCAGGGCAGAGGTGTCTTTATTACAGTGCCAGGTACCCTGGACTTCACAGGGTTGAAGCAGAACTCACGTCTTCTGGTAATAGGTCATCAGGGCTTCAGTGGGTATTTGGGTATTCTCTGCTTTGCTGGGCCCTTCTCTTGCTCCAGTCAGCATTCAGGGAGATGGCAAAGGTAAAGGATACAGCTGACAAGGTAGCTAACCTAGCAGACATTGGTAGCTAACCTCGCTGACATAGCAGACATTGCCCGTTACCTTTGCTTTTCTTGCAACTCTGTAACAGACCTAGGGGACGAGCAGGGTAATTTCTTTTCCAACCAAAGGTAAGAGCTGAGAACACAGTTCTAGGCCTGTGAGAGAGTTTAAGTTTGAATAGTTACACTCTGTCCTTTGCTTTTCATCAGCCAAATGCCATCTTGACTGATAACTGTAACAAGTGAGTCAAGGTGCTGTGAAGTAGGTAAGTGGGTCCTGAGCTAAATTGCTCTAGAAGGTCCCAAGGAACTATTCACCTGAGGCCAGGATTCTGACTTCCCTTAAGCTCCTCCTCCTTGATTTCAGGCCACCAGTGCAGAAGGAACTGGGGCCATAAAACATCCACGTCTCTTGCCAGGAGGCAAATCTCCATGCTTGTCGAGGCACAGATGTAATGCAACCTGGCAGCTAGTTCAGGGCCCTGAGGTGCTGCCCAGAGCATTAGATTATAGCATCTCGTTTCAGGTCAGCATGCTGGACGGAACCAGCCCGGGGCACAGTCCTCATTTTCGCTGCTTTTGACCTCTAAAATTAAGAGGTCAGATATGTTGAGCACTGCTGGCTGGCTTAAAAAAAGGTTAAGTGTACACAATTGAAACTTACCACTATCACGGCACCTACTGCCTCCTAATCACTGATTAACAGCAGGAAGTTAAGACAAGAAAAACAAAAACCTTGCCTAAGGAGGGCAGTGGAGCACCTGTCCATCAGTCCACCGACCTACTTGTACCAGCAGATTGTGCCCTATTTCAGAATTAAGGTTAACAAATGGCTTTGTCTTTCTTTAGTAACCTTTCTTAAACTAGTAAGGATTTGTTTTTTAAAAAATTTTCAGCTGAGTCCTGTATATAAACTGGGAACATAGGAAGTATTAAGACCACCTTTTAACACACAAAAAAGAAAAGGGTCATTCCATGGGGAAGTAGCAATACAGGTATATTTTATTTCACATTTTATTAGTAGACAGATGGGCAGAAAAAGACAAAAATAAATCACTAAAGGGGAAGTTGAACACAAAATGCATCAGATCTTTTCTCATAAGTTAAACTGAAGAAAAACATCTACAATTTCAGCTAAGAAAACTATTAAAGTCAGGTGTGTCCTGCTGGTTTCAGAAGAGTTGAAAATTGCATCTGAATCTTTGTAAATGTAAACCTTTTTTTTAAAATCAGGATGGGGGTGGGGTGGGTGGAGGGTTAATTTTCAGTGGAGAACTACACATTTTCCCCTTCAATCACTTACTATGTATTTTCCAAACATAAGGAAACCAGCAAATAAAGAAGCAAGTAATTACCAGGAAAGAAGAAGGGACTACAAAAAAGTCTGGCTAACAGAAAAGAACTCTGGAATGATGTGAAAGTGGGGAAGACTGTGAGAAGCAACGACAAAATCACGATGATACACTTGTCCACCCGGCCTCAAACACAGACCTGAAGAGCATCCAGAGGCCTCCGCTACAGTCTGAAGGAACCTCAAACTGCAGGGTGGTTTCTGAATTCATGTTACACCAAACAGCACAACTATACTCCCAAGGTTGTGGCCTGAGCCTAAGATCTCCACTCCCAAAAGCAAGCACGTGCTCAAAGTCTCCTGTGCCGTGTTACAGAGCTCTGGAACCAGCACCTGGGTTTACAAGTCAGAGCTATCCGAACGTCCACCTTCTAGCAATTCTAGCAAATCAACACACACCCCAGTCTTTTCTAGAATTGATTGTACTCTCATCAGAGGCAAACCTAACCCTCAAAAGTAAAACCCCAAAGGGCTGAGAGGTACAACCTCCACCTGGCTCTCTGGCTCCCTGAGTCAATGTGCAACAGAGGCCACAGGGCCTAATGGGACAGCACCTCCCACAATGCCAAAGTGTCTGGCCTGCGCTGGGAGAGAAATGCTTCAGCAGGAAGGGGAAGGCTGTTTTAGGGTTCCAAGAGTAAGACCAAGCTACTGGCTGTAAACGTGTGTGTGTGGGGGGGTGTGTGTCTAGTAGTGGAGGGTGGGAGTACATGTGGGGCGTAAAAAGTACTTTCAACATCACTGTTTCATCACAGGAGAGCTGCTTTGTTTTCTGAATCTGACCACAGTTGTTGATTCAGAGGTGCAGGTAGCCCCATGGAGTTTGGACAGATTCTGGGACCAGGCTCAACATTGTCCCATATGAACCTTAGCACGTTTAACATTCCCGATTTAATACTAGACCAAACCTAAGATTCCAAAGAGGGCTGTTGGGAATTAGTCAGCAAATGTTTGGAGAGTCTGAAGAGCGAATGAAAACCCTGAGATCAGAAAGGAAGGAGGAACTAAGGACCTAAGCATCACTTACTCTGTCCTAGGATCCATCCTACCCCTGTCCCTCATCAACCCTTTTGTTCTTTCTGAGCTGTAGGATCTGAAGAAAAAGAGTTGATGCTAGCGCACAGGGATCTGAAGTAAGTTTATAGCGGTATTTTTCCCACTGATAAGAACACTGCCCTCTTATGCACTGGCCCGCCCCCACAAGAAACAAAAATCATCGCCACGTACAGAAGTCCCTGGTTGGTGAAGGCTGATGGAACTTGATATTGATTGAAGTAACAACACGATCGGCACAAGGGGAGTCAAAGCTGCAGCAACTGTGCGGCAGGAAGATCGAGCGTTGCCTGGACACTGCCTGCAGCCAACTCCCCTGGCCCTGCCAGAAGAGACAAAGCAGCTCAGGGGAAAGCTCCATGCACAGCTGCTGCTTGCACTCCGCAGCCCGAGTACATCAAGAGGAGACAAAAGTCGGGGTCACATCCAGTGAGGAAAGCAGGAACCAGTCACTCAGGTCTCACATATATCCACAGTTACCACTATCAGTATAAGCAGCTCAATGAAAACCAAAATCTTAAACACATGCACCTAGTATTAATACTGAGTAATTAAAACCTCGCTACTTAAAAAAAAATGCTCGTGAGAGTGTATCTTTCAGGGAAAGGCCATGTTACATATATGAAACAGATGTTTTCTCTCCCAACAGTGGTCACCAGCAGTTTGACTTTCCCCCAGCAGCATCAACCAAAACTGGCATAGTGATTTAAAATCTTTGTTCCCATCACTAAGTCTCCACACACTCACGCTAATCCCCCCACTCCCCACTCCCTGGGGGGCAAAAATAACTCTGCCTTCAAAATAAATAGCAATCAGTTCTATGTAAAGTATGAATATTTATTTCAGGCTTTAGATCCCAATTTCAAAAAACAAAATCTGATTCCTCTCTTCTGTGTGAGGATGATTTCCTGGAGGCTGAACAGTTCTGTGCCCTTAGGAACATGTCTCAGGTTCAGAACAAAGTCCCTGACGCCCACTGTACCCCAGCCTTAAGAAACAAAACTCACCATCATGGGGCTGAACAAATGCACACACACATAAATGAGCAGCTAAACCTTGGCAAATCTGCTTAAAAAAAAAAAAGTTTGTTTTCTGGGGGTTTTGGGGTGGTTTTCTTTTGCTACTCAGCATATGCAGCACTTGTGAACTCCCAATGGGTTCCCAGCTTTAAACACATTAAATGTCTTGGTGAAAGACTAATTCTTCAAGAATCTAAAAACAGACCAAACGTGTTTTGCTGTGAACGCTTTGTAGAGACGAAGTGAGGCAAGAGTTTGGATTTAAAGAAAGGAAAAGAAAAAAAAAGAATCAATACAGTGATGGAAGGGTAAAGAATGCAAGAATTCAGACATTCTGTGGAGGATTACTTTCTCTCCATTAAGAGGTCCATAAAAAGGAGCAAACTGAGATCCATAAGGGGAGTCAGCAGGAGCCGTGTTTGTTTTCCCCACCCCCGTAATAGCTTTTTGCCGAGGGGCCACTGCTAGGTCCCCACTTGCTCCCCTCCCTTTGGCCTGAGACGGCAGGGCAGTACAGGGGCCTTGAAGGAGCACGTCACGACTCCTCATTTCCAGAATCATCATCATCGTAACAGTCGGCATCTTCCTCCTCCTCATCTTCATCATCAATGTCATCGTCGTACAAGTCGTCATAAAGCAAATCTGAGCTGTTGTCATTGGAAGGCACTTTAGTTTTGATGCAGTATTCCGCCAGGGTCGTAGGGACCTTCACTCCATCCTTTTCTGCTTCGGCTTTAGTGGCTGACACCTGTTTCCTGAAGAGAGGATAATTTATGTAAGTCTCTGGAACATGGATTTATAATTGGCCAAAATAATCCAAAAATCTTTGTGACTTGGGTTTTTGAACTTTAGAACCTATCTACTTAAAAGCATCTTCGACAAATACCCTCTACTACACCAAAAGTTCTAGCCCATCAGGTACCCGTCTGAAGGACACTTAATAATGACCCTTCTGAAGGGTGTTTGAAGCCATGGATCTCAAATACTGGTTAACTGGAGATCATCTCACTTTTTTTTTTCCAGTTGGTCTCAAACTAAACCTAGAATACAGGCCCCAACAACTCAATAATCCTCCTACTCAGAGTAAAATCCAAATATCTCATGTTAAATTCAAAGTCTTGCATAATCCACCTGCCTACCACTTCACTTTCTCCAATTCCAAAACATTCAGACCCCTCTGGGGTATTTTTTAGTACCTTCAAACACACCTAGTTTTTCTGTGTGGATCAGTTGTCCTGCCCTACACATATGAACTTATGAACATATGTCACCTGAGAGGAGGCTTGTTCTGACAGAAAAGAAGCCATCTTGTCATTCCTTCATATTACCCTAGTCCTCACTTGTTCACGTTTCTGTCATTCTCACCCCTGAATGTGAGCAAAGACCTTGTCTGTCTTAGTTAATTCTGTTCCCCTGCTGCTTAGAGTGCAGTCTGTCATACACAGCTGTGCGACAGATACTGACTGTATGAATGCATGAAGGTTGTTTTCTTCAACAAGAATGAAAATTTGATCCCTCAAGGGGTTAGAGAAACTGAACTTAAAACATCAAACCACTATTCTCCCCGTCTTCCTTTTAATTAGACTCCTCTTGGTTGATCTTGCTGCCTTGCATGCTGGTGTTGAGACTTTCAGGCTTGAACCTCTCTTCTCACAATCTTCTCCTGGGACCACATTATCCATTCCTATGGTTCTAACCCTTCATACTGACAGCACTCGAATCATCAGGGTCCAGCCTAGACTTCTCTTCGGAGCGCTATACCCTTCTCCGTCCTGATGGAATCCTAACGCAGCAAGTCTTCACCTGTCTGGTCTGTTGCCATCCTCCTCTGTGGTCAGTTTCTCCCATCTTTCTTCTCGCAGCTCCTTACTTCAAAGTCCTAAATATTTTCAAATCTGTTTTCTCATCCTTGTTTGTCACTTCATCAGTTTCGTCTTCATCTCAGCCTCCTCAGATCTCAGCTGGTCTCCTGGTCAATCACTTTCCTTTGGAACTCAAATAGGATTATCCTTTCACACAAAGTCTTTAAGTGACACTCTATCACCTCCTTCTGACTTCACTGTCTTTTAAGACCTGATGCCTTTCTTAATTTCCCATCAATTCTCAAATTAGAATTTATGATTCTCTTGACATATCATGCTGTGTTTTAGTAAACATGTTTCTCCCTCTCTGAAAAATTCTTGGTTAAGATGTATTCTCTCTCCTAGGAACATATTATATATTCCTTCCACTGTATCTTGTTTATGGTTCTGTAGTTGCACTTATCCTATTACACAGTCATTTGTTTACAAACAGAAGTATGAATTCCATTAAGGAAAAAGATTGTGCCTGACATCCAACCTTCCCATGAACATTAGACTTCCGTCTGACAATTTTATGAAGAATTCCCATTTTCAAATCCTCAGTCCACTTCCACACTCAACTTCTTACTACTTACACTAGTTATCTTCAATCTTTGGTATAAACCAGTCACCGAAGTGGCTGGTAAAAACAAAATACAGATGTCCAGATTCTATCCTTGTAATTTCATTAAATGACTGTGAATTAGAGAGAGGGTCTGAAGGTGATTTACAGATAACTTATTCAGCTGTCAGATGACATGCATTAAAAAAAAAAATCACATAATATTGTGCCAACTAGATTTACAGAGAGGGACTTTTAAAATAAATTCTAGTGCTTACTAAAATTCCTATACACAGAATGGGCTGGGATTGTCCCTGGGGCTCTACCAATCCTTAAGTACTGTTAGGAAAACCTTTTATTCTATGCAGGATATAACTAGAAATGAATGGCTGAGCCTAGTACCATCTACCTTTTTTTTCCTTCTCCAGATGGGAAAATTAAAGACCCTCAAAAGTTAACTGATAGGGGCTTCCCTGGTGGTCTAGCAGCGAAGACTTCACACTTTCAGTGCAGGGGATGTGGGTTTGATCCCTGGTTTGGGAACTAAGATCCCACAGGCTGCAACTAAAGATCCCGCATGCCATAACTAAGACCTGGGGTAGTTAAATAAATAAATAAAGTTAACTTATAAAAGGTCATATGAGGCATGGCATGATTCTTACTCCTTTCTGTTAAATCATGTACTACAGCTGCTGGTAACAATTGTAGGGTAAGGGAGTTAGAGAAGGCGAGGATGATTCTTAGAAGAAGTTGCTGTGGTTAAAAACATCAATAATTTATAGGATTTCATTAATAAAAATTTGAAAACAAAAATATCTGGAATAGACATCTGGAATACCTTGGGTGTTTGCTACACTAAAAGGACATGTTGAAGGCCTAGAACAGTGTCCCTAAACTGATCAGAAGGAAGAGTTTGCAAACTTGACTAGCCAGAACATGGACGTTCTCACATGTACACCCATGGCGGATTCAAGTCAATGTATGGCAAAACCAATACAATATTGTAAAGTTAAAAAAAAGAACATGGAAGTTCTGGAAATCAGATCTGCTGCTCTCTCAAAAGCCAGTATCATTAGGCTCAGGCACAAATCTCTTCCCAAACGATAAATCTAATTGGCAAACACAGAGTCAACCTTTAAGTTCAATTTAAGCCCTTGGTTCTAGGATATACTTTGATTTTGTATGAAGACTTGAAGCAAACAGGAGACAAAACAAAATACCTTACCTAATGATTTCAGCATATTCTTTGTCTTTTCCTTTACTGTCCCTCCATTTCCTGAACATAACCGAAGCATCCACATTGGCTGGGGAGAAGGTGTTGGGCTCATTAAGCAATGAGATTACACTTAACAGGATAGTCCTAGAAACAAGAAAAAAGGGTCAGCTATGAATATTTACATTCACAGTATTCACAAGTTTTTGTTTTAAATTTAAGACTATAATATTTGAGGCTTTAGGGGAGTATCAAAATTTTGTTTCCAGTACTGGTTAGACTAGGAATAAGTTGCTATCTGGGAGACAACGCACAGGGAATCTGAGTTTAGCATGAAGGTTGGTTTGCAGGCCAAAATATGAATTCTGTAGAAGGTACTGTCTTAACTGGCAACATGTTCCAATCTACAAAAATCGGACGTCTGGAAGCTTTTCAAATAAAATTTTAAAAATGAAAAGTTTTCTTTTTTAAGGTTAAAATTTTTTTATTGCAGTATCTTATTTTTTAAATGCCATACAGTTTTTATATGGGTGTGTATATATATATATACACTTTTAAATTTTTACAATGATGTGCTGGTTTCTGCCATACAACAACACAAATCAGCCATAATTATACCTACATTCCTTCCCTCCCTAGCTCCCTCTCCTCCCACCATTTCCCCTTCCAGGTCATCACAGAGGGCCACACTGGGCTTCTTGTGCTACACAGCAACTTCTCACCAGCTATCCATCTTATGCCTGATAGTGTGTATATGTTGATGCTAATTTCTCCATTAGTCTCACTCTTTCCCTCCCCTACTGTGTCTACAAGTCCATTCTCTGAGTCTCCATTCCTTCCCTGCAAATAGGTTCATCATTGTTTTTCTAGATTCCATGTGTTAATGCTGTATTTGTTCTTTTTCTTTCTGACTTACTGCACTCTGTATAACAGACTCTAGGTTATACCTCACTAGAACTGACTCAAATTCATTCTGTTATGGCTGAATACTATTCCTTTGTGTATCTGTACCACAGCTTCATTATCCATTCATCTGTCGATGGACATCTGTTGCTTCTGTGTCCTGGCTACTGTAAACAGAGCTGCTATGAACATTCGGGTACATGTGTCTTTTTCAGTCACGGTTTTCCCGGAGTAGGGGGTAGTATATACCCAACAGGGGGGTTGCTGGGTCATATGGTAGATCTATTCCTAGTTTTTTAAGGAATCTCCAAACTGTTCTCCATAATGGCTGTATCATTTTACATTCCCACCAACAGTATAGGAGGTTCCCTTTTCTCTACATTCTCTCCAGCATTTATTGTTTGTAAATTTTTGGATGGTGGCCATTCTGACTGGTATGAGGTGAGACCTCATTGTAGTTTTGATTTGCATTTCTCTAATAATTAGTGATGCTGAACATCTTTTCATGTGTTTATTGGCCATCTATATATCTTCTTTGGAGAAATGTTTAGGTCTGCCCATTTTTTGATTGGGCTGTTTGTTTTCCTAATGTTGAGCTGTATGAGCTGCTTATATATTCTGGAGATTAATCCTTTGTTAGTTATTTCATTTGCAATATTTTCTCCCATTCTGAAAGTTGCCTTTTAATTTTGTTTACTGTTTCCTTTGCTGTGCAAGAGCTTTTAAGTTTAATCAGGCCCCATTTGTTTATTTTTGTTTTTATTTCCATTACTCTAGTTAAGAGCAAAAGGAAAAAGCAGAAGCAAAAAAAACTTAGCTTGAAGGTAATCTTTTCATGGCAAAGGGTAAAAATGATGCTAGACTCCATATATCTAATTTGTATCATGGCTGCTTAGAAGATCTGAAAACCAGTATTACATACAAATGTATTTCTTTCCCATACTTCTAAAGCAAGTAAGAGTTAAGCAGGAGAATGGAGAAAAAGCAACAGTCTTAACATGGAAGAACTAATTTCTTAATAATAGAAATCTTATTCAAGAATACTTACTAAGCACTTACTATTGTACCAGAGGCACTAAGTGAGATGCTGAATGTACAACTGTGAGAGAGTTAGATGCCATCCCTGATCTCTTAGGGCTCAGAAATTCTGTGAAAAATTTTCATCCACAGATAAAACTAGATACCTTAATTACAGGGAATGAAGTTTCTGTTAGATGAAATAAACTCAGTAAGATCCAAAAATGTCTGAAATAGTTCTCATGCTTTTTTCTTCCCTAAAAGCTATGTGCATGAAGTTAAGAAACGTGGGACGAAAAATTAAATTTCTCTACCTTTTCTCATTGGTGCGAGGTTACAGATTGTGTTGTTGCAAAATAGCCTTTTGCTCCTGACTCCAAGCAAAAAATAAAGGGAGGGAACCGGGCAATTAGATGTTTGATTTGATGAAACCTTCTCCTTAAAAGGGTAAAGAGTTTCTGTTACGTGATTATACAAGATTACCACAAAGGCACTTTCAAAGAAAACTTTCCCATCTAGTTAAAATCCATTTATCACATATATGCAGCCCCCCTTTCTATTAGGTTAACTCCTTGTTGTAACTCCCAAACCCATCCTGGATTTCTTCAGTAGTTACAGTAAGAAGATTCAAAGAAACTCATCATTGCCAAAAATGGGACTGACAATATCCTAGAAGCAAAAGAAAAATATGGGTAGAAAATTCTGTAAGGACTGTTTCAGAAGAAAACATACAACATCTGTTTGAAAAATAAGCAGAATAAGGACAAACTCTGGTACAGATTAATGGTCCTGATCAGTACTGTATCTTCACAACTTTCTGTGATGGAAACATATAATCTGTGTTATCCAATATAACAGTGCCTACTGGACAACACAGGTCCAGATAAATTATATTAACAGAATTAGGAGACTTTTCCCAGGAGTGTTCATCAAGTAGATTTTTCATATGTTGCAATGTAAATACCATATTGAAACACCAAATTGGAAAGTACAATTTAAAAAAAGGGTACATCATCCATCTCTATGAAACGAAAATCACTTCCAGTACCATAGACTCCCCAAATTGAAATCCATAATGCTTTCAGAAGCATCAGGCACTAACTGTAGTAGACTGTGATAATATTTGTTAATAACAGTTATTAATCCAGCATGTTTTCACTTCCTCCCTTTGTCTGGAGAGCAGAAATCATTTTTTTTGGGGGGGGGTACATGGAATCCATGCCATTGGTTCAGGTGGGGTTAACCTTCTTCATCTGGTACAGCTTCAAACAACAATGCCACACCTTCATGAAAACAACCCACCACAGCAGTAGACATACAACCAAGTGCTAGCAAAGGACTCAACACTAATGAAGAATCCTGAAGCAATTCCATTTGCAATATCCTATTCAAAGCTTCCCAACCAGTATGTTGTGACTGGGTTACAGAAAAGTTGTTTGTGATTCCCCTTATGCAGATGGGTGGGGAGGACCTGGGACAACCTGAGCCTCTGGAATGGTAACTTCTGGCCAAAGGAGCATTTTCAGTTTAATACACTGTTATCTACAAATAATATAATTTCATTTTTCCTATGTACTGTGACTCAAAAAGGTTGGCGAGTATATTATACACACAGTTTAAGCTGTCCAGCACTTGTGCCACTAGCTCCCTTCCCTTTCAGTGGGTTGTAGAGAAGACCAGACAGGAGAACACCCTAGCCTACTCCTGAGAGACCCTTGTATGTGACAGTGTGTCCTCTGGAGTGGATCCATAAATCTGGTCCCATGGAAAATTAAACACTTTTCTATCCTTTGGAGGAAAGCAAATCCTTAACAAAGACCACTTTCCTATCCAAGAGCCTGCAGTAGATATGGCAGGTAGTTCTGAGGGTGGTTCCTCAGAGAAAGCACTTGTGAATCCTACTGCAAAGTCTAAGAGAACCCCCACCCACCCATGGAAAGCTCTCATTTGGTTCTTGAGAGAATATGAATTAAGGCACATTTTGTTTCTTCCACTGAGAAGAGGAGGCATGGTGCTATGGGCCCCTAAACACAAACACGTGGCAGCATCAGGGGTCCCAACCCTCCCAACTTCATTTTTTGTTGACTAATGCCTACTTCTCCAAAACTTCCCAATTCTCTAAGGAACTCCCGTCCTCTAAACTTAATCCTGGACATCTGAGGACAGGGCTGTGGATCTCTTCTTCCAGAAAGTATGCCGGCTTCCTCTAAGAGGAGGAGACTACTGAGCTCTTTGTGGAAACTAGTTGGCTGATGCTCTGGATCCCTACAAGTGTAGCACAGCGCATTTTCCCCCTTTAGCCAACTCTCACTACTCAACAGGTCTTGTGATATAAATCGACTTAGGCTTGCAAAGGTAACTGGAATTCCTTCCTCTTCCTCAGGTTACAAAAGCTTGCACAACTTTATCTTCTGAGTATGTTCACTGAGGTGCTAAATCAAAGACCAGTGCACGTGGTCATGAAGAAGTCCAAACACATGTGAACATGGAACCACTTTCAGATAACAGAGCCATTCAGCAGTCAAGACCCTACAACAGGCTGAAATGAACCTTTTGCCGCTTCCACTGCCTTAAACTCGATATGGAGCTTAGAATCCTGAGGCAGACAAGTGCTAGATAATTTAGCAACAAGCAGGTATCAACAATAACCTTTGGTACCTCATATCTTGCCGCTTGATATTTCAGTGCCATAAATAACCTATGAGAAATACATACAATTTACTACCTTAAAACAAATAACACACTGACAAATGTGGTGTGTTTCACATTAGGTAGTGCTTTTCTGACTTTTCAGAGTTCTGGGCATCACCAGGAGTTCCAGATGAGGTTCCACAAGTCATACAAAACACCATGCCCTCTCTAGAAATACACAAACACCAAAACTCTCCCATTACTTGCCCACTCCAAGATCAATACATTGAAGAATCATCCAATAATTACATGGAATGAAGAAACAAAAAGGTCCGAGAAGTTCACTAATGACTTCCAATGCAAATACCTTTTGGAGCAGTGGGTAACGATCAAGGGGACAATCTGAAGATACTTAAGTTCTGGCTGTAAAGATTCTAAATAAGAAAGCATAAAGGCAAGGAAAGCAATCTCTTGATGTGAAGTCCAGGTGCTTCTCAACTGGGGCTCAGGTTACCTCAGGGTCCAGAGAGAAAAAATACTGATGCTGGTACCCAAAGTAGTTAAGGTAGTTTAAGAGTGCAGAGTAATACGAAAGGAGTTCCTTGCTCCCAAAGGACTGGATTAAATGAGAAACAGGCCTTTCTCTTCTTTCTTTAGGCCATTCTGTGTGGTTTGCAGGATCTTAGTTCCCTGACCAGGGACTGAAACCTGCTAAGGCAGTGAAGCGCTAAGTCCTAACCAGTGGACCACCAGGTACTCCCCAAACAGGCCTTTCTTTTGAGGGGAAAAAAAAATTATAATATTTTAAGCTGAGACAAGGCAAATACAGTCTTTGTATATTTGCACAGTAGTAAAGGCAAAAAAATTGAATTGCTATGGGCAATGGTAATAGGTTTTCCATCTAGGCAGCACATGAATACAAAGAAAAATCTTGTTTTGGGCTTTGCATCTGAAGAATGGGAAGGCTCAGATTCTATGCTGTAGTTTTAATCCCCAGTACTTCAAACTATATATGGAGCAGAGTCTCTAGAGAGGTAATAAAGTAAAAATAAGGTCCTCAGAACAGGTCTTAATCCAATATGACTAATGTCCTTATAAGAAGGGGCAATGAGGACACAGATATGAACAAAGGGATGACCATGTGGAGATAAACTGAGGACAGAGGCCTCAGAAGAAACCAACCTTGCCAACACCTTCAGTTCAGTTCAGTCTTTCAGTCGTGTATGACTCTGCGACCCCATGAATCGCAGCACGCCAGGCCTCCCTGTCCATCACCAATTCCCCGAGTTCACTCAAACTCACGTCCATCAAGTCCGTGATGCCATCCAGCCATCTCATCCTCTGTCGTCCCCTTCTCCTCCTGCCCACAATCCCTCCCAGCATCAGAGTCTTTTCCAATGAGTCAACTCTTCGCATGAGGTGGCCAAAGTACTGGAGTTTCAGCTTTAGCATCAATCCTTCCAAAGAACACCCAGGGCTGATCTCCTTCAGAATGGACTGGTTGGATTTCCTTGCGCTCCAAGGAACTCTCAAGAGTCTTCTCCAACACCACAGTTCAAAAGCATCAATTCTTCGGAGCTCAGCTTTCTTCACAGTCCAACTCTCACATCCATACATGACCACTGGAAAAACCATAGCCTTGACTAGACAGACCTTTGTTGGCAAAGTAATGTCTCTGCTTTTGAATATGCTATCTAGGTTGGCCATAACTTTCCTCCCAAGGAGTAAGTGTCTTTTAATTTCATGGCTGCAATCACCATCTGCAGTGATTTTGGAGCCCCCCAAAATAAAGTCTGACACTGTTTCCCCATCTCTTTCCCATGAAGTGATGGGACCGGATGCCATGATCTTTGTTTTCTGAATGTTGAGCTTTAAGCCAACTTTTTCACTCTCCTCTTTCACTTTCATCAAGAGGCTTTTTAGTTCCTCTTCACTTTCTGCCATAAGGGTGGTGCATGTCCAAAAGTGTGAAAAAATAAATATCTACTGTTAAAGCCACACTCAAAAAAAAAGAGAAAGAGAGAAGGCTTGCTTTCTCAAAGAGTGGGTGGGGTCGTATGGGAAGCATCCGATTCAACATTCAACCTCCAAAAGCAAGAATCACTAACACCTCAGAACTCCTTCTAGTCTAGGGTTAATGCTAGCCCTGAAAAACAAGCACCAAAATCACTTAAAGAACAACTCTGCAGTTTTGGTCCAATTTTTCAACAAATCTTCCCCAATATTTAAATCCTTTTCTTGAAAGAGATGAGAAACAGGGTAGCCAAACTTTTCCACAGCAACCATAGAGTAATGCCAATAATATCCTCAAGGAAAGAAAGCATGATCCTGAAATCTTACATTCTAGTCAAAATCTGTCATTTGAAATATAATGGCAAATACACTAGTATACACTAATAAACACATATACACAGCACATAATATTTTGCATGTGTTAGAATTCAGGGAATGAAATACGGCTCCTAGGAGCAATCCCTTGAGAAATTACTAATGAACAAATTTCAGCCAATTAATAGACCAAAGGAAGTAAAATAATGAGCAGCAAATAGTGACTTGATCTAACAACAGGAATAAGAATTTTAAAAACTGGGATTATGTCACATTATAGTACAGATCGTAAGTTTTATAACCCTGACAATGCAGAAACAATAATACTTAAAAGCTAGAGGGGGAAAGGGGAAGCAGAAGATTTCCTTTTCTTTTATATCCAAGTGTCAGTGTATTATTTGATGCTGAAAATTCAAGTAATAAAGTATATATGAGCTAAAGGTACAAATACTCAGCTAACAGTGGTATGATGCTTAGATACGAGGGGATAAGGCAGAAAAATACTAATTTTCCTAATGATCCTAAAAGATCCTGTGTAAAGCAATCGTCTTGAAACTAATATACATGTGACCCTGGAGATAATATAAAATATCACATCAGATCCTTCCAGCTTCCCTTTCCCTTCCCACAAGAAATGCGTATTTCCCAAACATCCCAGGTATTTTCATGGTGCTTTGCTTAGTGGGGATGAAACGTCAGAAGTGTAAAACAAAGAGAAATTTACATATAGAGATGTTTTTCCTTCCTCGTAAATAATTTTGTTAAAAGCATAGAGTGATTTTTTTAAAGACTATTTTGCTATTGGTGGAGTATAATAAACTCAGGTATGTACAGATTCGGGCTGCTGGAATTACATCTTCACTAAAACAAACTCAGTAATTCCATCTCTGAATACTGTTGAGAAATGCTTCAAACCCAAGGGAGAATCCCATTAAAGCAAAGCAGAAAGTATAGGAAATGTGTAATGATTCTTTATTTCATAGACATTATAAACTTATGGCAAGTCTTAACACCTGATCTGAGAATTATTCATAGGCATGATGCTTGTCAAGGTGAGGTGTATCAACACATTTAGTTGAATTAAAAAGGGAAGTCATTTTTTTCTGATTAAGAAAATATACTTGCAAGATGTGGTGAAGTCCAAAATATACCCATTTTTCCCAATCCTGTATACTGGATAGAACAAAGTACCTAAAAAGAATTGAGTAACTAGCATAATCAAAAGTATCTCATCTGTCTTGAACAGTCTTTTAGGTATACTCATTACAGAGAGTGGGAAGCAAATACATAACTTGAAGAAACAGGTAAGAGAGGCTTGCATACATCAGGAAGCTTCTAATTCTTTGCTTTTGACAAAAACAGAGATTCTAACTGAATTACTAGATTCCAGATCATTAAAAAAGATTAACAAGTGGGAGAGCAGATTAATTTCCTATACAGAAGAACCTGAAAGATATCCCAGCCTCCTGGGGATATAGTTCCCCACTCCTTAGTGTGGGCTGCACCTACAACTTCCTTTATACAGAACAGAAAGTAGGAAATGAGGAGTTTTACAGTGGAGAAATCCTAAAAGCAAGTCTCAGCCAGGTGACGAATGTTACCAACAAGAGTGATAAGTCATGCTGACAGTATGTAACCTTGATATGACATGATAAAAATGTACTTTACCTTAATTTCTCCCAATACTCACAACTCCAATAAAATAAGCAGAAAAAAGCATCAAACAAAATCCCAGTTGGGGGACATTCTATAAAACACCCTTCAAAATTGTCAAGGTCATCAAAACCAAGGAAAAGTCGAAGAAACTGTTGCAGTTGTCTAAGAAGAAACATCTATTAAATATAACGTGCTATCTATAATGTGTAGGATCTTAGAGCAGAAAAAACGACATTAGGTAAAAATTAAGGAAACGTGAAAGAATATGGACTTTGATCAATCATAATGTACTAATACAAGTTCACTAATTGTAATACATGAACCATACTAATGTTAGATTTTAGTAACAAAGGAACCTGGCAGGTGTGGGGAACATGGGTACTATCTGTACTTCATAATTTTTCTGATAATCTAAAATCATTATAAGTTTTTTGAAGTTATTTTAAAAGAAACACACTGATGACAAAACTAAAGTAAGAATACCCAGTCAACCTTCTGGGATAGTTATAATAAGAAACATGGAAAATAACGTGCTAACAAAGATCTGGAGAAATTTGAATTCTCTCACACTGCTGGTGGGAATGCACTAAAAATTTAGTGTAGGCATGTTGGAAAACATGGCAGTTCCTTGAAAAGTTAAACATTGAGTTATGACCCCACAATTCCATTTCCAGGAATAAGTCCAAGGAAATGAAAACATATATGCACATAAAAACTTGCATGCAATGTTCACAGCGGCATTATTCATAATAGCCAATGAGTGGAAACAACTGAAATGTCCATCAACTGATGAATGGATTAAAAAAAAGTGTAAACACTAAGACTTTTCAGCAAAAAGTAGTAAGAGTCCTAGAACACAGAAGCAACCAATTCAAACACAGAAGTCATGAAATCTAAAGCAGCAGGGTGGAACTCAGATAATGCAAGAGGAAGAACTAAGAGTAGAATAATTCTTCCAAAGTGAACACAGAAATGAGCAACATATGCATTATTAGCCCATAAATACAACTCTTCAAAATGATGCACGCATGCTACATAAAGCTCTAGCATAAAACAAAGCAATCATATATAGAAAGGATTCTTTTGTACTTGTTAAAAGATTATATCCAATGTTAAGAGCCAGCTAGAAACCAGATTATTCCTTATGTAATTCCTTACCTGACATTTTGAGTAGGATTCCACCTTTCAGAGGGCAGTTCTCCACTCTGTGGGTCATCTACAGGTGGATGAAGAATTGAAATGCATACATCTCCATTCTACAAGACACAAATAACACATTCAGTAAATACTCAAAAGTATAATATATAAAAAAAATTCTGCTGAAATTTCTTTTATTCCTAGAAAACTTGTTTTCTTACTGCTGGGGAGTAAACTGCTTTTTCTTCATGTTTAGATCCAATGATAGAGAAGAATTAAGCATTTTTATATTATAAATATTCATTTTGACCAACCTCCAAAATACTTTTCTTACTTTTGCCTAAAATCTGCCTAGAGACAGCATATATGACAAACCTACAGCAAACACCATCTCACTGGTGAAGAACTAAAAGCATTTCCTCTAAGATCAGAAACAAGACAAGAATGTTCACTTTTGCCACTATTATTCAATTTGGAAGCCCTAGCCACAGCAATTAGAAAAGAAAAATAAATAAATAAAAGGAATCCAAATTGGAAAAGAAGAAGTAAAACTGTCACTGTTTGCAAATGACATGATACTCTATATAGAAAATCCTAAAGATGCCACCAGAAAACTACTAGAGCTAACCAATGAATCTGATAAAGTTGCAGGATATAAAATTAATGCACAGAAATCTCTTGCATTCCTATAACACTAACAATGAAAGACCAGAAAGAGAAATTGAGAAAACAACTCCATTTACCATCGCAACAAAACAGAATAAAATAAGCAGAAATAAACCTACCCAAGGAGGCAAAAGACCTGTCCTCAGAAAACAAGAAAACACTGAAGATAGAAATCAAAGACAACACAAACAAATGGAAAGACATACCATGTTCTTGGATCGGAAGAATCAATCCTGTGAAAACGATTATACTACCCTAAAGCAATTTACAAACTCAATGTAATCCCTATCAAATTACCAATGCATTTGTCACAGAATAGAACAAAAACTTTATAATTTGTATAGAAACAAAATAGATCCCAAATAGCCAAAGCAATTTTGAGAAAGAAAAGCAAAGTTGGAGGAATCAGGCTCCCTGATTTCAGACTATACTACAAGGTCACAGTAATCAAGACAGTATGGTACTGGCACAAAAATAGACCTATAGATCAATGAACAGGAGAGAAAGCCCAGAGATAAACCCACGTACCTATGGTCACGGTCATGTAATCTATGACAAAGGAGATAAAAATATACAACAGAGAAAAGACAGTCTTTTTGGTAAATGCCGCTGGAAAAACTGGATAGCTACATGTAAAAGAATGTAATTAGAACACTAACACCATTCACAAAAATAAACTCAAAATGGATTATAGACCTAAATGTAAGATGGTACACTATAAAACTCTTAAAGGAAAACATAGGAAGAACACTCTTTGATACAAATCACAGGAAGATTTTTTGGTATCTACTCCCTAGAATAATGAAACAAAAATTAAACAAATCTAATCAAACTTAAAAGCTTTCACAGAGCAAAGGAAACCATAAACAAGATGAAAAGACAAGGTTCAGAATGGGAGAAAATATTTGCAAACAAAGCAACTGACAAGGGATTACTCCAGAACATACAAACAGCTCACGTAGCTCAATATTAAAAGAAAAACAAACCCTAAACAACCCAATCAAAAAAATGGGCAGAAGACCTAAATAGACATTTCTCTCAAAATGACATACAAATGGCCAAGAGGCACATGGAAAGATGCTCAACATCACTAATTATTAGAGAAATGCAGATCAAAACTGCAATGAGGTATCACTTCACACCAGTCAGAACAACTATCATCAAAAAATCTACAAACAATAAATGCTAAAGAGGGTGGGGAGAAAAAGGGAACACTTTTGCACTATTGGTGGGAATGTAAATTGATACAGCTGCTATAGAGAACAGTATGGAGGTTCCTTAAAAAAACTGAAAATACAACTACCATTCGACCCAGCAACCCCGCTACTGGGCAAATACCCTGAGAACACCGTAATTCAAAAAGACACAGGCACCCCAATGTTCACTGCAGCACACTATTTACAATAGTCACAACATACCAGCAAACTAGATGTCCATCAACAGATAAATGGATTAAAAAAGATGTGGTGTGTATATATATAGAGGCTCAGTGGTAAAGAATCCACCTGCCAATGTAGGAAACACAGGTTTGATCCCTGGGTTGGGAAAGGGAAATGGCAACCCACTCCAGTATTCTTGCCTGAAAAACCCCACAGACAGAGGAGTCTGGTGGGTCCATGAGGTTGCGAGAGTCAGACACAACTTAGTGACTAAACACCACCACCACATATATATATATATATATATATATATATATATATATACAATGGAATATTATTTGGTCATAAAAAAGAATGAAATTGGGTCATTTGTAGAGATGTGGATGGATTTAGAGACTGTCACAAAGAATGAAGTCAGAGAAAAATACCATATATTAACGCATATATGTGGAATGTAGAAAAATTGTACATATTTGCAGGGCAGGAACAGAGACAGATGAAGAAAATGGATGTGTGAACATGGGTGGGGGAAGGGAGGAATGAATTGAGACATTGGAACTGACATAGATACCCTACCATGTGTAAAATAGATCACTAGTGGGAACCTGATGTATAGTGCAAGAAGCTTAGCTGGGTGCTCCATGGTGACCTGGATGGGTGGGATGGGGGTAGAGGGTGTGGTAAAAGGAAGGGAGGTCCAAGAGGGAGGGAATACATGTTTATATATAGCTGATTCACTTCACTATACAGCAGAAATTAACACAATGTTGTAAAGCAAATATACCCCAATTTTTTTAAAAAGAAAATCTGCCTATAACCTGTCTACAGAGAAGCTATAATCACCTTTAATATCAATGACTGGCTTCAATAAGTATGGTTTATATAAACTGATACATGCCTCCTAACAATTATATATAACTCCCTTGGTATATGGATAGAAGAACTCACCACTATGTATAATATTCTGGTTCATAAATTTAAATTATAGGATCTAATTCACAAGTGCTAAGTTAAAACACACATGGACTCTCTCATATGCAATAGAGACTGTTAACAGAAAAGACTGAGAAAGATGTAGTAGCCTATTGGTTTAAAATAAAAGATTCAAATGTTTAAAAAGAGAGGTATAACCATATAAAGTAGAATAAATCTTATATATAAACCTAAATTTAAATACATGTACATACACACCCAGATAAAAGAACATTTTAAAAAGGAAAATACAATTTTAATAACATCAATGTAAAACACTATATTCCAAAACTTTGTATTAATGTTAGATAACATGAAAAAGGTAAAAAAAAAAAACACTATGGAAACGAGGAGAGAGAAACCAGATATATTTGGAGAGGACACCTAGGAGGTGCTTTGGAAGAAAAATGAAAGGCTTAAAGGTTGAAGAAGCTTAAATAATGATTTCAATTTTAATAACCTAAAGGAAATTTAGACATGAGATTGCCTGAAAAAATAAACCAACATCAGAAATGTTTGGGTAGTTATATTTATTTTGTACTATTATACCAATTACCACAAAATTGGCTGAAAACAACACAAATTTATTGTTTTACAGTCTTGTAGGTCTAAGTTTGACACTGCTCTCCACAGGGTTAAAGTCAACTGTGTGGGTAGCAACACATTCCTTACTGGAGGCTCCAGGAAAGAATCCCTTTCCTTGCCCTTTCTGGCTTCTAAAGGCCACCCACATTCTTTTGTTCTTGGCCCTCTTCCTCTAATCCTCAAAGGAAGCAATGCTGCATTTTTGGAGCCTTTCTTCTAAAGTCACATCTCCTTCTCACTCTGATTTTCTTCCTACCCTACCTCTTCCACTTTAAGGCAGTGGTCCCCAACTTTTTTGATGCCTGGGACTGGTTTGGCGGAAGACAATTTTCCACGACCAGGGGTGGGGAAAACTTCCCTGGTGGTTCAGACGGTAAAGTGTCTGCCTACAATGCGGGAGACCAGGGTTCAATCCCTGGGTCGGAAAGATCTCCTAGAGAAGGGAATGGCAACCCACTCCATATTCTTGCTGCCATCCCCACCCCCCACCAAAAAAGGGGCTCAAAGAAATATTTAGACTTCCCTAGTGGCTCAGATGGTAAAGTATCTGCCTACAATGCAAGAGACCTGGGTTCAATCCCTGGGTTGGGAAGATATCCTGGAGAAGGAAATGGCAACCCTCTCCAGTATTCTTGCCTGGAAAATCCAATGGACAGAGGATCCCGGCAGGCTAAAGTCCATGGCGTTGCAAAGAGTTGGACATGACTGCTGCTGCTGCTGCTGCTAAGTCGCTTCAGTTGTGTCCGACTCTGTGTGACCCCATAGATGGCAGACCACCAGGCTCCTCCGTCCCTGGGATTCTCCAGGCAAGAACACTGGAGTGGGCTGCCATTTCCTTCTCCAATGCATGAAAGTGAAAAGTGAAAGTGAAGTCGCTCAGTCGTATCCGACTCTTCGAGACCCCATGGACTGCAGCCCACCCGGCTCCTCTGTCCATGGGATTTTCCAGGCAAGGGTACTGGAGTGGGGTGCCACTGCCTTCTCCGATGGACATGACTGAGTGACTTCAATTTCAAAGGGGTGGGGGTGAGGGGTGATTTTGGAATGATTCAAGCACAGTAGGGTTTGCACTCCTATGAGAATCTAATGCTCAGGCAATAATGTGAGCAATGGGGAGCAGCTGTAAATACAGATGAGGTTTGGCTTGCTCGCCCATCACATGGGGGCTTGCTCACCCACCTCATTCTCTGTGGCCTGGTTCCTAAAAGGCCTAGGGATTGGGGACCCCCTACTCTAATGGGGACCACCTAGATTGTCCAGAATAATCTCAGTTCAAGGTCACCTGATAAGCAAGCCTAATTCTTCTTAACATGTGAAGGTACATATCGCAGATTCCAGGGATTACAATGCAGATATCTCTGTGGAAGCATTATTCTACCTACCACAGGAGTGAAGAACACTGTTTGAATGAAAAATAGAACAAACAGAGGAGTATGTTACTTTGTTCACAGTTTAGTGTGTGTGTTAAGTAAAGTTTCTGAGTAGTGAAATGATGTAAACAGATATGTATGTAGAAATGACATATCAAAAGATGGGCATCTCTGAAGGAGGGCATGGCAACTCACTCCAGTATTCTTGCCTGAAAAATCTCATGGACAGAGAAGCCTGGCGGGCTACAGTCCATGGGGTTGCAAGAGTCGGACACAACTCAGTGACTAAACAACAGCAGCAATTTTACAACAACCCTAAATGAGCAACAGCAGGATGGACAATTCCAGCAAAAGTCTCATCATCAGTGAATTCAATGAAGACGTCAGCAGTTGTATTTGTCTTTTGAGCCCAGATCACTGGAAGAGAGCAATCAGTTTCACCTGCTGGATTTAACTTGGAATAAAAACATGGTTAAGAATAAAGAAAATGCCCTTGTTTCCATTAAAAAAAAAAAAAAAAAAAGATGGGCCTCTCAACTGATTCAGGCAAAGCACTCGACAAGACCCAACACTTACTCATAATAAAAACACTCAGAAAACCATACTTCCCAGCTATCTTAAAAGTGTAAATGGGAGTTATATTAAGAAGATAAATAAATTTGAGACCAAAAAACCAACCCACAGCTAGCATCCTCAATGGTGAAAACTTTCCTGAGATCAGAAATAAGACAAAGGGTACCCACTTTTACCATTGCTATTTACAATGTACTGGAAGTAGTAGCCAGAGGAATTAAGAAAAATTCTGAAAGTGTACAAATTGAAAAGGAAGAAGTAAATCCATTTTTATTGTAAAAGTCAAAGAAAATTCCAAAGAACTCACAAGAAAACTACTAGAGAGAATCAATTCAACAAAGTTGTAGGATATAAGATCAACAAGTCAGTTCATTTTGGGATTTTTGAAATTCCAGTGGAGGCATCTCTGGAGGAGGACATGGCAACCCACTCCAGTATTCTTGCCTGAAAAATCCCATGGACAAAGGTTAGAACTCTGTGCTTTCACTGCCCAGGACCTAGGTTCAATCTCTGGTAAGGGAACTAAGATCTCACAAGCCATGTGGCATGGCAAAAATAAATAAAACAGATTCAATCCAATCCCAATCAAAACCCTAGCTTCCCTTTTTGTAGAAACTGACAAACCGTCCATAAAATTTATAAGGAAATTTAAGGGACTCACAAAAGCCAAAACAATCTTGGAAAATAATAAAGTTGAAGGATTCATACTTCCTGATTTCAAAACTTACTACAGAGCTACAGAGAATAAGACAGTTTAGGACTGGCATGACAGATATATAGATCAAGGCAACAGAACTGAGAGTCTACACAGATTCATACAACATGGCCAATTGTTTCTGATAAGATGGTAAGTTCATCCAATGGGGAAAGAACAGTCTCTTTAGCAAATGATGCTGGGACTGGATTTCCAAAAGAATGAGGTTGAACTCCTACCTCACACCATATACAAAATTAACTCAAAATGGAACAAAGATCCAAGAGCCTAAATCATAAAGTCTTTTTATAACAGTGTGTCTGTGTCTGTCTGTATGTGTGTTTAAAATCCTCATGATGACAAGACGCAAATGGCGAGTAGACAAAGAAAACGACTTCCAAGTCCTACCGGCTAGACTCGACGCTGGACATGTCTATGAGCATGATCGCATACAGCGAACTGCGGCTCAGACGTAGCTCGAGAGATCCATGAAGCCATTAACGCTGACATGATCATTTGCCGAGATGTGGCAGCATGTGCGTTAACGAGACTTACAGTGAATCAAGCCTAGATATTGCACTACTAGCGATTCCATCACTACAAGCGTAAGCAGTCGCGGTATGGCACTTCCGTCATCCTCATAACTGCTGCATAAACAGAGATTCTCTAAAAAAAAATATATAAAAATAAATCTGACTTGATTTAGCATGCTTTTAGGTATGCACAAACATGCTAACAGATAACTGACTCTCATCAAATCAGCACTTTTGTGCAAAGGACATTATCAAAGACAATGGGAAAAAAACAATCGATAGGTACGAGAGGAAATATCTGCAGGTTATAGGGAAGTGACAAGGGTTTGATCCCCGGGCCAGGAAAATTCCACATGCTGTGAAGCAACTAAGCCCATAAGCCACAAACTATGGAGCCAGTGCACTAGAGCCTGCAAGCAACAACTACTGAAGCTCTAGGAGAAGCCACTCCAAGGGGGAGCCTGCGCATCACAACAAAAAGTAGCCACTGCCTGTTGCAAATAGAGAAAGCCCATGTGCAACAACAAAGACTCACCATAGCCAAAAATAAATAAATCTTAGAAAAAAAAAAAAGGAGGGGGGAGGGAGAAGTTCTAAGCTTTGAGAAAGGCAGTTCTGAGATGTAAAATGAAAACAAATACAAAGAGCAGTGAGATTTTTGAGTTGCCATAGCTGTGAAGTTCATACTGAAGAGTTTGTGTACAAAAACTTCATTTGAATACATGATTTGTGAAGCAAATGGGCTTCCCTGGTTATCTGCTTCTGAACACACACAACACATGTAACCAGGCAAACTGTTACTGAGATCACTTAACATATTATATAAAGTAAAAAGGAGTCAACTGTGTAGCATGGTCATTGATGACAAGTTCATATTAAATTTCTTTTGTTCTCCAAGTTTCCCCTTGGTATTTATAAATTTCACAAATATGGCAATGATAAATGTTGAAATTGGTAACAGCAGTTTATTTATAACTTTGGGGGCTACAGTAATATCTGTGAATGTATTTAACACAACTATACCAAAGCTCTAGTTTTTAAAAACTTCATAAACTATTTTCTACCCAAAATAGTCCTTACAATATTTTTAATGCTCACAAAGTTAATACACAAAAAACTCATCAATTCATATATTTTAGCATTTGAGTAGGCTTTTGCTTTAGTATTATTTTGTTGCTGTTGATATTGTTGTCACTGTTCCCCCATTTCAATCCCAGTTCTATTAAAAATAATTCTGTAGTAAACAATTTGGTGACTAGAACAATTTGACACTGAGGTCCGTTGTGTTTCTAGGTGACAACATAGATGGATGAGTAGAGAGCAATTTCCAAGAATATCCCATCCTTTTGGCTAAGAACCATAAGCCCTAATGTCTAAAATCACAAATACATACTTGGGCCCCCAAGTTCAATTCTGATACCATTTCCAGAATGTAGCAAAGTAAACTAACAAATGTCACAAGGAAAGTCTCTTGTGACTCATTTGATTACATCAAATTTAATGCTTAACTATGACTTAACACTTGTTTACAAACAACTTATAGGGCATGGTAAACAACTGCATATCTGTAAGATATGCATATATTATTCTACTGCTAAAATTTTTATGAATATGAAAAATATTTCTAAAAATAATGATCCAATGCTAAATCTTAAGAGACAGAACTAGGTTGCCTACCTAAGTGGTGAAAAAGCAATGGAAAGGGGACTGTATCTACCTACATTTTCTTCTGAAAAAGCTTTGGTTCCTTTATCATGCTTTTTCTTCTTTTTTGGCAAAAGTTTGAGAATTAGATAAATGAGATGGAAACAGGCAAGTGTGTGGCTCTAACGTGAAATGCATTCTCAGTGGCAAGACAAGGTATATATTTGTTACATAGAACAGTATAACACATTCAATGTTGTTTTCACTTCTCTTTTATTATCTAAAACCTATATATACCACCTAGTTTTGAAGGCAAGAATTTGTGATTATTAAATGGAGACAGACACAAAAATATTTCGGTAATAACTGACTCAGTTTTAACTTATGAAACAGTGAAATATTTCTATAGTCTCTCTCCTACAACAGGATAACTTTGTTATACAGAACAGTATAACACATTCAGTGTTGTTTGTATTATGGTTATGTCAAATACTAAAGATACTAAAGAAAACAATATTCTGGGAGCTTATTTCTGGAAATGTTACAATGTATCACCTTTTGAGCACTCTTTGTCCCGTTTTAAGGAAAGAAAAATGAAGATAATGACTTACAGAAAAAAGCAGATTGTGAAAAACAATAATGCTGCTCCAAGGTGTTCTTTATATAGACTGAGATCTATTCAGCACTATAGAATAAGTAAAGGCCTTGTAGCTCTATTTCTGGAGCACAGGAGGTTGCCAATATACATGGTGACCAAAAAAAAAAAAAAACCCAAAAATTATACTACTAAAGTCGCAAATTTAGAAAAACAAATTTAATGCTTGGGCCTCAGTTACAACTTCAGAGTCCTACTGTAATGAAACAGACTACAGAATGGTAAAGGAGTAGACTCAAAGGATTTATCAGTGGGCCTTGACATATACCCCAAGAAACATAAGGAATCATTTCAGGATCCTTAAAACTTAGCACAAAGCTAAGTACATTTCATCAAAAAAGCTAGAAATTGTTTTCCCAGGCATGTGCACTTGTCCAACAGAAGACCCTAACCCTGAATTTATTTCAGAAGAGACTCTCAGCCAGTATGCAGCAACTCCTTAAAGGAGACCAGTACAAATGATTCCCACTCCCTTCGCCACAAGCTGAATCTCTGATTAAAGTGCCAAATTGTGAAGCTAGAGTCTGTGAAGCTAGGGAACAGGTACACAAATAAATTTGTATAACTTTATTAAATTTTTAAAAATGTAAATGCTAACACATATGAATTATAATCTTAGCAATGAGCAGCAAAGTTTTAAAGTCTCAATCTTAAATTAACCGTAATATGGAACAGTGTGTGCTCAGTCATGTCCAACTCTTTGCGACCCCATGGACAGTAGACCGGCAGGCTCCTCTGTCCATGGAATTCTCCAGGCAAGAATACTGGAGTGGATTGCCATTTCCTACTGCAGGGGAACTTCCCAACCCAGAGATCGAACTTGTGGTTCCTGAGTCCCCTGTACTGGCAGGAGGATTCTTTACCACTGAGTCACCTGGAAAGCCCCAACCATAATATACACTGGTATAATAAAAGCCACAAATAGTTCTTTGTCACCACAGTATACTGAGCTATGGAGGTTATTTTAAAGGACAGTGTCAAAAAATCAAATCTTCAAAGAAATTCATGATAGATATCTCTTACCTCATAAATGTTGGGGTGCCACATTTTGGTCAAGAATCTGAAGGTAGGTGGTGAATATGGGTAGTCAATAGGAAATTTAATATGCGCCTAAAAAGAAAAAAAAAATGAAATGCTAATAAGTAAGACTACAGGTTACTTATGTGCCTAACAATTCACCCTAATATACTCCAGTGAAACTGAATATTTTTCTACACCATAAACTCTGGAGATTAAAACAGTTCATATGTATTTTGTTAGCCCCAATGCTAGGGTTATTAGCATGTTTTTACAACTCTCTCTTTATTTATTTATAAAAATTTATGTTAAATTGCCAATGTTCAACAATTATATAATTTTTACCTGAATAAACATGAATGAAAAAGTTTTATATGTGTGTCACATTAATGGCTGCATTTCATATTAATAACAATTAATACAACCTTATGGTATAATATAGAACAAAGATAATTTGTTTTACTTAACACCATTTAACTATCACCAAGGAGTAACAAATGCTATCATTTTGATAAGGCTCCTACCGGAGTTTTTCATGCTCAAGTATGCTTATCTCTTTACAAAGCTTATTTTCAATTACTGTATTTATACTGTTCCTTTCCATCTGTATTATATCATAAACATTTTCCTTTGTATGTATGATTGTCAGTATTTGCAAAATGTTTCCATCAAATGGATACATAGATGAACCATTAAAAAAAAAAATCTATTTCCTTATTTTGGAACATATTGGTGGTTTTGCACTCTTTTGCTATTGTAAATACATTTACAGTGAATGTCCTCAGCAGAATCCCACACTTCAAATATGAATAAATCCAAACAAAGTCTCATCTAACCGTACCAGTAAAAGGGAATGAGGACAGGAATGAAAGGACAAGCTGAGAGTAAAGCTGAGGGTAGTAGTGAAAATGGGAGTTAGGATCCTCAAAAATTCTGTCTTCAATAAAAGCAATGAGAAAAATAGCAAAAATTGTAAGAATTAACTTCTTCAAAATTTAGAAAATCACGTGAGGCTTGTAGCAATTCAGGGAGGATTTATTCAAGGAAAATAGTTGAACTGGTTTTTATAGTAAACTCTGTGGTATTTTAACTTGCTCTAGTTAAAAGATCTCCAGGAGATCGTCCCAATCCAGGGATCGAACCCAGGTCTCCTACATCACAGGTGGATTCTTTACCATCTGAGCCACCAGGGACTCAGCAGGTCAAACAGACTAAACAACTATTTTAATAGGAAAGGGTGGAATATGAAATGTCTGTATGGCTTTGAAAATCTCTGACCAATTTCTAACTAGAAGATCAGGCCAGCCATGAACATGCTCAGAAAAGTCACAAGAGGTCATTAGATGGCCTTCAACTAGCACCTCTGGTGAACCTGAGATCTGCACAAGCAGGAAGTGAGAGCTAGGCTGAATTTGCAACTACCTAGCTGAGTGTTAAAGGCATGCCCCCAAATGCACACAGAGCTCCTCTAAAATGCCCCCAAAGACACACAGAGCTCCTCTAAAATGCCCAGGAGGTTTGTTGATTCCAGGAAAACAATTGCATTTCATTTAATAAGGTAACCTTCTGCCCAATCACTGGGTGACCACTCAGCTAACCAAGTGAAGACTTTACTGGCCACACACAACCAAGAACACAGACGTTTCAGAATTAGGTCAGAGAAGTCATTAAGTAAGGAAGCAACTACAACAAACAAGAACAACCAAATTCCTGTTGCCACAATATATTATTTAAGCATCCAGTTTTCAACAAAATATTACAAAACATGAAAACAAAGTATGGCACATACAAAGGGTAAAAACAGCAACCAACAGAAACTGGAAGGTTAGATATTTAATTTATTAGAAAAAGACTTTAGATCAGCTGTATTAAATATATTCCAAAGATTAAAAGAAACCATGGCTAAAGAAATAAGGAAATGTATATGGAAAATCTTTCAGCATATGAACATGAAGAAATTGTAAAAAATAAGCAAAAAAAAGCTTTGGAGGAAAAGAACCAAATATAAACCACAAAGCTGCAAAATACAGTAACTGAAATTTAAAAAATCTGCTAGATAGGCTGAATAGCAGATTTGATGAAACAGAAAAAAAGAATCAGTGAAACTGAAGAAAGCTCTGTTTAGATTAACCAGTCTGAGTTAAGAGAAATAGAAAGTAACTAACAGAGACCTATGGGACATCAGGTTATCAATATATACATATTAAGAGTATCAGGAGAGGAAACAAAAGGGGCAAAAAGAGCATCTGATGAAATAATGGCCAAAAATTTGCCAAATTTGATTAAAACAATGACTCTAACAATCAAAAGCTCAACAAACTCCCAAGAGAAAAACTCAGAGATACACATCTATCTATATATCATAATCAAACTGTTCACAACTAAAGAATGAATCGTGAAAGCAGCAAGAAAGAAACCATCCATCAAACAGAGGCTGTCTCACCAGAAACTAGGAACCCAGAAAGCAGTGGAATAACATTCAAAGAACAAAGAACAAAATCTGTCAATTGAAAATTCTATATCCAGCAAAACTATTCCTCAAAACTCAAATAGGCAAATTAAAACATTCCTAGGTAAACAAAAACTGAGAACTAGCAGATGATGACTAGCGGACCTCACCTGCAAGAAATACTAAAGGGAGTTTTTTAGGCTGAAAGGAAAGGACACTAACTACTATGTGAAACAAAGAAAGAGCACAAATAAATATATAGTACAAGTACAGGATAGATACAGAAGATATAATAAATGTTCTTTTTGTTTATAACTTTTTCCTCCCAATTTGAAAAACAGGGCTTCCTTGGTGGCTCAGTGGTAAAGAATCTGCCTGCCAATGCAGGAGACATGAGTTTGATCCCTGATCTGAGAAGCATGATCAAATCACGTGATCAAACACAGCATGAAGAAATTAAGTCCATATGCCACAACTATTGAGCCTGTGCTCTAGAGCCTGGGAGCTACAACTACTTAGCCCACTGGCTACAACTACTGAAAGCAACATGCCCTAGAGCCTGTGCTCCACAACAAGAGAAGACCCTGCAGTGAAGAGCCTGCACAGAGCAACTAGAGAGTAGCCCCCACTCCCCACAACTGGAGAAAATCCCAGTGTGATTTGGATGTGAAGAGCCATCACAGCCAAAAATAAATAAATTAAATTTAAAAACTACATAGCATAATAATTATAAATCTACTAAAGAGCACAAAGCACACAAAGAAGTAATTTGTATACCAATAAATAATTGAACTGTATAGTTATATGATGTTGATTATAGAAATAACTCCACAAGTTCAACACCCCTTCATGACTGAAAACACCCAACAAACTAGAAATACAAGGGAAATTCCTTGCTTTGACAAAGGACATCTAGTAAACAAAACTGCAACTAATATTATACTTAATGGTTAAGGAATTTCAGAAATTATACAGGGATGTCCACTCTCATCACGTGTATTCAACACTGTATTGGAGATGCTAGCCAGGGCAATTGGCAAGCAAATGAAATAAAGGGTATCTTGGTTAGAAAGTAAGAAGCAAAGTTATTTCTATTTGTAAATTATATAATCCTGTATACAAAAAAATCAAAAGAATCCACTAAATATATTAGAACAGCAAATCAGTAAAGTTGCAAGATAAAATTTATAATATCAGCATCAATTATATTTCTATACAGTAGCCCTGAACAAAATCAAAATGAAATTAAGGAAATTCTATTTATAATGGCAACAAAAATAATAAATACTTAGGAATGAATTTAATAACAAGAAGTGCAAACTTGGGACTTCCCTGGTAGTCCAGTGATTAAGACTTCCCCCTCCAATGCAGGGGGTGTGGGTTCAATCCCTGGTGGAGGAGGGAAGATCCCATGTGCCTCATGGCCAAAAAAACCAAAATATTTTATAACAAAAAACAAACAAAAAACCCAGAATAAAGACTTTAAAAATGGTTCACATAAAAAAGAAAAAATCCTTAACAAAAACATGTGCAAAACTCACTCTCTAAAAAGTACAAAACATTTTTAAAAGAAATTAAAGACTTAAGTAAATATTAAATATCCATGTTCATGCAGTTTCCCAGATGGCATAGTGATAAACAATCTGCCTGCCAATGTAGGCAACCCAGGAGACATGGATTTGATGCCTGGGTCGGGAAGCTCCCTTAGAGAAGAAAATGGCAACCCACTTCAGTATTCTTGCCTGGAAAATTCCATGGACAGAAGAACTTGGAGGGCTACAGTCCATGGGGTCACAAAGGGTTGGAGACGCCTGAGCAAATACACACACACACATGTTCATGGACTGCAAGATTTAATATTCTTTTTTTTTTTTTTACTTTATTTTACTTTACAATACTGTATTGGTTTTGCCATACACTGACATGAATCCGCCACGGGTGTACATGAGTTCCCAATCCTGAATTAATATTCTTAAGATGGTAATCCTCCCCAAGTTGATCCACACATTCAACATCACTGTATGGAAATCTCTGCTACCTTCTTTCAGTTCAGTTGCTCAGCTGTGTCTGACTATTTGCAACCCCATGGACTGCAGCACAATAGGCTTCGTGTCCATCACCAACTCCCAGAGCTTGCTCAAACTCATGTCCAATGAGTCAGTGAGGCCATCCAACCATCTTATCCTCTGTCATCCCTTCTTCTCCTGTCTTCAATTTTTCCCAGCATCGAAGTCTTTTCCAGTGAGTCAGTTCTTCACATCAGGTAGCCAAAGTATTGGAGTTTCAGCTTCAAAATCAGTCCTTCCAGTGAATATTCAGGGTTGATTTCCTTTAGGGATTGACTGGTTTCATCTCTTGCAGTCCAAGGGACTCTCAAGAGTCTTCTCCAACACCATAGTGCAAAAGCATCAATTCTTTGGCATTCAGCTTTCTTTGTAGTCCAACTCTCACATCCATATATGACTACTGGAAAAACCATAGCTTTGACTAGACGGACCTTTGTCAGCGAAGTAATGTCTCTGCTTTTTATATGCTATCTAGGTTGGTCATGGCACCCCACTCCAGTACTCTTGCCTGGAAATCCCATGGACGGAGAAGCCTGGTAGGCTGCAGTCCATGGAGTCGCTAAGAGTTGACACAACTGAGCAACTTCACTTTCACTTTTATGCAGTGGAGAAGGAAATGGCAACCCACTCCAGTATTCTTGCCTGGAGAATCCCAGGGACGGGGGAGCCTGGTGGTCTGCCATCTATGGGGTTGCACAGGGTCGGACACGACTGAAGCGACTTAGCAGCAGCAGCAGCAGGTTGGTCATAGCCTCTCCTCCAAGGAGCAAGCACATCTTTTAATTTCATGGCTACAGTCACCATCTGCAGTGATGCTGGAGCCCAAGAAAATAACGTCTGTCACTGTTTCCATTGTTTCCTCACCTGTTATCTATTTGCCATGAAGTGATGGGACTGGATGCCATGATCTTAGTTTTTTCAATGTTGAATTTTAAGTCAACTTTTTCACTACTTCCTTTACAGAAATGGCAAAATTGGTACTTGGGGGACCCAGAATAGCTAACATAATCTTGAAAAAGAACAAAGTGAGACAACTCATACTACCCAATTCCAATATACTACACATCTACAGTGATCAAGACAGTTTGGTATTAACATAAGGACAATTCAATGGGGAAAAGGCCTTGTCAACAAATTATGCTGAGACAACTAGATTCCACATGCAAAGGAGTGAAGTTAAATCCTTTTAAATACACCGGAGGATTCCGCTTTTAACTAGGCATGCCCTCAGGAGAAACTACTTAGAACCTAACTTGGAAGGATTATTGTCAAAGCATAACTAACCTAGGGGAAGAGAAATATAGAACTCCAACCCTAATATCCCACCTCAGGGGCAAAGAAAAATTGAGAAACTCTTTTGAAAAGTTCACAGTCTAGAGGCAAAGCCTCGCTAAAAGGCTGAAACATAATCACAGAAGTACACAACTCTTTCCCTTCCCCTCACACCCCACCACTATATTACTGAGATACTTATAGCATATTCCTTTAACAGAGTATATCACAGCTAAGTAACAAGAAAAAATTACAAGGCATAACAAAAGGATATATCACACAAGAAACAGAGCAAATTATCACAACCAGATATGACAGGGATATAGGCATTATCAGAATTTAAAACAACTATGATTAATATTCTAAGGATTCCAGTGGACAAAGTAGACAGTATGCAAAAACAGATAGGCAACATAAGCAGAGAGATGGAAATCCTAAGAAAGAACCAAAGTCAAATGCTAGAGATAAAAACACTGAAGAATGCCTTGATGGGCTGCTTTCTAACACTGGACATGGTTTGAGGGAAAAAACCCTCTGAACTACAGGATATTATGCATAGAATCCCTGAAAACAGAAAAGCAAAGAGAACAAAGAACTGGGGTAGGATGGACCAGAACAGACTATCCAAGGACTGTGGGAAATGCAAAAAGTATAAGATACATGTAACAGGAAAACCAGAAGGAATGAAAGCCATCATTAGGAAAATGAAAATACAACCAACCTACAGAATGGAGGTAAATTCTTGCAAATCTGATAAAGGACACATACCCAGAAAACATAAAGAATGCTTATAACTCAGTAATAAAGACAAATAACTCAATTTAAAAATGGGCACAGTATCTGAACAGACATTTCTCCAAAGAATATAAACAAATGGCTAATATGCATATGAAGAGATACTCAGCATCATTAGCCATCAGGGAAGTGCATTCTAAAAGTAAAATGAGATATCATTTGACATACACCTACTGGCTATAGTTGAAGAGAGCGATTTAAAAAAAAAATGTTATAGGATGTCATGAAATTAGAATGCCTTATACATTGCTGAAGGGGATACTAAATGGTAGTCACTTTGAAAAACAGTCTAGCAGTTCCTTGGAAGAATAAACTTGTGCCAGACCAAGTCCGCTACCAGGTATGACCAAGAGAAATGAACTACATAAGAACTTGTACAGAAATGTACACAGCAGCATAACAGACAAAATGTAGAACAACCCCAAATGTCCATTACCTGAGGAACGAATGTACAAAAGGCATTATATATCCATACACTAGAATATTATATGACAATTAAAAGGAATGACGTACAGGAGTTCCCTGGTGATCCAGTTGTTAGGACTGAGCTTCCCTGTAGGGGAAAAGAGGAATGAAGTACTGACACATACTACAATGCAGATGAACCACAAAAACATCAGCTATGTGAAGTAAGACAGTCACAAAAGACCACATATTTATGAAAACGAGAGATTAGCGGTTCTTGCCTGGAGAATCCCAGGGACGGTGGAGCCTGGTGGGCTGCCGTCTATGGGGTCGCACAGTCAGAGACGACTGAAGCGACTGAGCAGCAGCAGCAGGGTAAACTGGGAGGAAACAGACGCATGAACTTTTGGGATGAGGAAAATGCTCTAAAACTGTTTATGGTTATGGTCGCAAAATTTAATGAATATACTAGAAACAGATGAATTGTGTACTTTAAATGGGTGAACAGTATATGTACATTAAAATCACAAAAAAAGCTGCTTATTTTTTAAAAAGGGGCAGGTGGGGGAGGGTTTCCTGGTGGTCCAGTGGTTTAAGAATCTGCCATTATTTGTAACGCAGGGGACACCGGTTCAATCCCCAGTCCAGGCAGATCCCACATGCTGCAGGGCAAGTAAGCCCGTGCTGTGCTGTGCTGTGCTCAGTTGTACCCAACTCTTTGTGACCCCATGGACTGCAGCCTGCCAGGATCCTCTGTCCATGGGATTCTCCTGGGAAGAATACTGAAGTGGGTTGCCATTTCCTTCTCCAGGCCATCTTCCTGACCCAGGGACTGAACCCACAACTCCACACTGGCAGGCAGATTCTTTACCATTAGTGCCACCTGGGAAGCCCCAAATAAGACCGTGTGCCACAACTACTAGAGCCCGTGCTCTGCAATGAGAGAAGCCACTGCCACAAGAAGTCTGTGCACCTCAATTAGAGAATAGTCCCTGCTCGTCGTAAGTTGAGAAAGCCCAGCATAGCCAAAAATAAACCTGGAGTCCAAATGCAGTCACATCCTAATAGCAACAAGAATACTCAGTTCCTCAGATCTTAGTTTCAAAATACCATTTTCTAATAAAAAGAATCAAGGCTATTTGGAGGAATACTTGATACTGGATCTGGGGGAGTGAAATACAGCATGAGCATGGAGCATCTTACAGTGCCTGAAAGTAAGGAAATGTTACAATGGGAGCATGCCAAAAACAAAAAGCAAAAACAAACACACACCACAGAGGCCAACCTGAAAGAGCCCCTACTGGCCAAATGTAAAGCAATTTATAGTACTGGGTGATAAACCAAGGTAAAGAGTAAATATAAATGAGTGCATATTGGTATAAATTATTGAGTGAAAAAATATTATGGAAGGGACAAATCTTTCTTACAGCAGCACTCCAGATAATATACATAGGTATATCCCATTAACGAGGTGGAGTTTAGTTCCCCTCCCCCTGGAGTGTGGGCTGGGCTGAATGACTCACTTCCTAGGAATAGGGTAGGGCAAGGAAGAAATACTAACTTTACAGTAGAGAAACCTGGCAGACAACACCTTAATCAAGTGAATAAGATTAACATCACTGGTGTCAAGTCATTGAAATCATGACCTCCTGATAAGATGTGAAGAGAAATGCAGCCCATCTTGGTGATGCTCTTACCCCAAAACCCATAACCCTTCTAATCATGAGAAAAACATTAAACAAACCCAAATAGAGGAACATCCTACAAAATATCTGACCAGTTCTTTTCAAAACTGTCATGAAAAACAAAGAAAGATGGAGAAATCATCAAATACTGGAGGAAACTATAAAGAAGACATGACGACTAAATGCAATACAGTATTCTGAAGTGTATCCAGGAATAATAAAAGGCAATTACAGGTGGTAGGGTAGAATTGAGCCTGACTGCTAATGGATATGAGATTTCTTTTGGAGTTGATGAAATTAACTGGAGTTAGATGGTGATGATGGCTGTATGACCTTGTGAATTTAAAAAAATCCAATACACTGTATACTTTGAAAGCCTACAATGTACTGGTCCTATGGCTAGGTGTTGCCTTAAGTAACGCCCTGAGTGGATTAGAGCAAGAAGGCACAGAATGAGGAGCCGCAGGTGCGGCAGTGAGATGCTTGGTGGGTTAACTACAGAAGACTGGATGGAGGCAGGCTGAGGCCATGTTTAGGGGTTTTAGGGGAAAGCTGTACATGCATGCTCAGTAACTCAGTCATATCCAACTCTATGCGACCCTAAGGGCATAGTCTGCCAGGCTTCTCTGTCCATCGAATTTTCCAGGCAAGAATACTGCAGTGGGTTACCATACATACAGACAGAAAAGGCCAGATGTATACTCTAGAAAAATGACTCTAGGACAGTACTGTAAAAGATGAATTGAATGGGATTTAAAAAAACAGATGTAAGTTAGAAGTGGTTTCTTTTCTTTTTCATTTTATCTGTTTCATCTTCCGGATCTGTATATACTTTAGAAAGCTTTAGTATTTATTACATAGTTATATGGGCTTCCCTGGTGACTCAGACAGTAAAGAATCCACCTGCAATGTGGGAGATGTCGGTTCAATTTCCGGGTTGGAAAGATCCCCTGCAGGAAGGCATGTCAACCCACCCCAGTATTCCTGCCTGGAGAATCCCCAAGGACAGAAGAGCCTGGCACGCTGTAGTCCATGGGGTCACAAGGAGTCAGACACGACTGAGCAACTAAGCGCACACAGCACACACTCAGTTATATAATGCATGTTTGAATAAAACAGGATTATAAAAATTTCCATAAAAGATTGGAACTCTGGTGCTTGAAAATGTAGCCTCATCATATTTCTATGAGAAATTAGATTATCCTTTCTAAAAATTATAAAATTTAGTACCATTAGTCAAAATCTTGAGGTCTCCCAAAATGTTTTCCTAGACTACTACTATAATAAAAGAAATTCTTCCAGAGTAACTAAGTATGGCAGTATGAAAATTTATAAAGAATGTATGAAATTCACCAATGCAACAGCATGAAAGAATAGTAAAGAACATCCGTTCAAGAAGCTAGAGCACCTGGGTTTGAATCCTGGCTCTCCCACTTATCAGGATTTTTTCGAAATAAGTTATTTGTGTCTCCAATTTCCTCATCAGTAAAATAAAGTTTATAGTACTTATTAAATGGCTTGGTACAAGGAATGAGTAAATGCTTGTAAAATGCATTAGAACAGTGCTTAACATATAATAGGGCTTCCCTTTGCGGCTCAGCTGGTAAACAATTCACCTGCAATGCGGGAGACCAGGGTTCGAACCCTAGGTTGGGAAGATCCCCTGGAGAAGGGAAAGGCTACCCACTCCAGTATTCTAGCCTGGAAAATTTCCTGGACTATATAGTCCTTTACACATCTATTTGTAAGGCCTCCTCAGACAGCCATTCTGCTTTTTTGCATTTCTTTTCCATGGGGATGGTCTTGATCCCTGTCCCCTGTACAATGTCACGAACCTCCGTCCATAGTTCATCAGGCGCTCTATCAGATCTAGTCCCTTAAATCTACTTCTCACTTCCACTGTGTAGTCATAAGGGATTTGATTTAGGTCATACCTCAAATAGGAAAAGGAGTACGTCAAGGCTGTATATTGTCACCCTGTTTATTTAACTTATATGCAGAGTACATCATAAGAAATGCTGGGTTGGAAGAAGCACAAGCTGGAATTAAGACTGCCAGGAGAAATATCAATAACCTCAGATATACAGATGACACCACCCTTGTGGCAGAAAGTGAAGAGGAACTAAAGAGCCTCCTGATGAAAGCGAAAGAGGAGAGTGAAAAAGTTGGCTTAAAGCTCAACATTCAGAAAACCCATCACTTCACGGGAAATAGATGGGGAAACAGTGTCAGACTTTATGTTTTTGGGCTCCAAAATCACTGCAGATGGTGATTGCAGCCATGAAATTAAAAGACACTCCTTGGAAGGAAAGTTATGACCAACCTAGACAGCATATTCAAAAGCAGAGACATCACTTTGATAACAAAAGTCCATCTAGTCAAGGCTATGGTGTTTCCAGTGGTCATGTATGGATGTGAGAGTTGGACTGTGAAGAAAGCTGAGCACCGAAGAATTGATGCTTTTGGACTGTGGTGTTAGAAAAGACTCTTGAAAGTCCCTTGGACTGCAAGGAGGTCCAACCAGTCCATCCTAAAGGAGATCAGTTCTGGGTGTTCACTGGAAGGACTGATGTTGAAGCTGAAACTCCAATACTTTGGCCACCTCATGTGAAGAGTTGACTCACTGGAAAAGACTCTGACGCTGGGAGGGACAGGGGGCAGGAGGAGAAGGGGACGACAGAGGATAAGATGGCTGGATGGCATCACTGACTTGATGGACATGAGTTTAGGTAAACTCTGGGAGTTGGTAATGGACAGGGACACCTGGCGTGCTGCAATTCTTGGGGCTGCAAAGAGTCGGACATGACTGAGCGACTGAACTGAATTGAACTGATATAGTCCTTGCGGTCCGGAGAAGGCAATGGCACCCCACTCCAGTACTCTTGCCTGAAAAATCCCATGGATGGAGGAGCCTGATAGGCTGCAGTCCATGGGGTCACTAAGAGTCGGACACGACTGAGCAACTTCACTTTCACTTTTCACTTTCATGCACTGGAGAAGGAAATGGCAACCCACTCCAGTGTTTTTGCCTGGAGAATCCCAGGACGGGGGAGCCTGGTGGGCTGCCGTCTATAGGGTCGCACAGAATTGGACACGACTGAAATGACTTAGCAGCAGCAGCAGCAGTCTTTACGGTCACAATGAGTCTGACACGACTAAGTGACTTTCACTTTCACTAACATATAATAAGAGATATGTAAGGGTTTTGTTTGCAAATTTAACGGTGAAGGGTTATGGTCATGAAATCTTTTTTTTTTTAAAAGTGTCTTTAACAGACTACTCATTTTCACTTTGTTTTATTTTATCTCTTTCATTTACTTGCCTTTTGATTCTAACACTACCAGTTTTAGAAAAGTCAACTGGAGAGATGCTTCCCAACCTGAACTTTATGGAACCAGTTTCTTAGAGCTTCACCAATTCTGATTACTTTTTACTTAAATATAATTAACAAACATTAATTATTTAATATTTTAATTGGGTTTCTCTATTTCCTCTACACATCAACAAATATTTTGAGTTATTTCTTTTGAGCTTTCATCTGTAAACAATCTCTACCTTGAACACTAGTTTTCTCTGCAAAAATTTTAAAAGTAACATCTCCAGGCTAAAGTCAAGTTTAAACTACTATTGATTGATTTTTAAAAGTATCATGCTGGAGAGTTCACTGGCAGTCCAGTGGTTAGGACTTGGTGTTTTCACTGCTGTGGCCTGGGTTCAATCCCTGGTCAGGGAGTGAAGATCACGGAAGCCGAGTGGTACAGCCAAAAGGAAATATTAAGCCTAAATTATGCTTACATTACAACTGAAAAAGGTTAACATTGGGTAGTGTACCCCCACATAGCTATCTAAAGTTCTTATAAGAACTCTTTCAATCAAATTTACAATCCTAAAGAGTTTAACTGAAGTTAAAAATCAAGGGGACTAGTCTGCTATAGTGCTTCCCTGAGATTACACACATTTTTATATTTTTTTCCATTATGGTTTGTCACAGGATACTGAATATAGCTCCTTGTGCTTTATACAGTAGGACTCTGTTTTTATCCATCCTATGTATAATTAGAATCGGTTTTAAATTGCTAAATAATACCTGACAGTTCTACAGGCATGCAGTAAGAACCAACTTTAAGCCCTTTTAAACAACTTTCATCAGTGAGTATGTTTTTGCAAGCCAACCTATCAGTAACAGTCCCTTGCTTCTGAAAGCCAGCCAACTGGGAACACACTCCTGTCAACAAACACACTTCTGAATACCAATCAGTAATGCTCTCAGCCAAGTACCCATGCTTCCACAGCTAATGCCAACTGCACAACAACTATGAAAAATCCACTAATCTCTAAACTTCACACTTTTCAAATGCCCTATAATAAGATTAGCTGTTTGTTCTACATGGAGAGATTATGACTGACTAGCAAAGGTCTCTTTTCTTAAATAAGCAATAAACTGAGCTTTGTGGTTCTGGGTTTAAATACTAAGATCTGTTATACCTTTAACAAATTAATTCATGAAGTACAGTTTTAAATTTCATATATAACTATATCAAGAGATACAAGAAATAAATGTGAAAAATCACACCTACAATTGTTTTACAAGTAATTTAAACTCTCTCTTTGTAGGCAACTCCTCATTTTTTCTTGGCTAACTTGCAAACTCATAAAGTCAAGTATCTCCAAAATATTTTCTGTACCATTACAATATATGCCTTCTCTAAAATGCCAAGCTAACTCTGTCCTTAATGAAATCACTGAACTCACTAATCTATGATTAGTTACTCACACATTGAGCATTTATGTTAATAGTTTCATTTAGTCAATCATTCAATACATCACTGTTGAAAATCAATCATGCTGCCAGATACCAATATGGGAGGTAAGAAACAAAGGTATTTATTATAATAACTTATTTAGGGGCTTCCCTGATGGTCCAGGGGTTAAGACACCTGCAGGGGGCATGAGCTCCACCCCTGACTGGGGACCTAAGATCCTGCATGCCATGGGGCTACATATGCCACACAACACAGCCAATAATAACAACAAAAAACAACTATGTGCCTATATCCCTACCCCAGAATGGCTGTGAACTAACTGAAAACACAGACACACAAATAAATGATCACAATTTAAGTGTCTTAAGAGAGATATTTTGGCTGTGGTTCCCCACCCAGGGATCAAACTCACACTCCTGCAGTTTTACCCTGGGGACCACCAGGGAAGTTCTATTTTTAAAAAACATTATTTATTTATTTTTGGTTGCACTGGGTCTTTGTTGCTGGATGCCAGCTTTCTCTAGCTGCTGTGAGCAAGGGCTACTCCCTGATTGTGGTGCGTGGGGCTTCTCACTGTGGTGGATTCTCTTGCTGCAGAGCACAGGCTCAGCAGTTGTGGTGCACGGGCTTAGCTGCTCTGCAGTACGTGGAATTGTCCCAGACCACGGATCAAACACAAGTCCCCCGCATTGGCCGGCAGATTTTAAACCATTCGTCCACAAGGGAAGTCCTCAAGGACTTTCAAGGCATCTAGAAATATAATCAATGAGATCTAGTAATTGATTTGATTCTGGGATTGAAAGAAAGGGAAAAACAGGATGAGGATGACTCTTTTGATGTTTTCTGGACTGAGGAAATGGGTGAACAATGATAGCTGGAACTGCTAATAAATAATCATTACAAAGTATGTACTAAATGGCTGTCACTGAACTAAATGTTTCGTATGTATCATTTCATTACTCAGTTGTAAAATCAAAAGGTGAGATGTACATACACCCACAAACACAGATGACTTTTAACTGAGTTATATATTATTTCCAGTCCACATTTCTGACTACCAAGAAGCATCTCTCCATGTTTATCATTTTGTTTCACGATCTATTTCCTGTTGTTATTCAGCCGCTAAGTTGTGTCCGACTCTCTGTGACCCCATGGACTGTGACATGCCAGGCTTCCCTGTCCTTCACTACCTCCCAGAGTTTGCTCAAACTCAGGTCCACTGAGTCAGTGATGCCATCCAACCTTCTTATCCCATTGCCCCGTTCTTCTTCTGCCCTCAATCTTTCCCAGCATTAGGACTTATCCAATGAGTAGGCTCTTCACATCTATTTTCTGGGCTTCACCAATTCCATTGTCTCCTCATGCTCTCTCTTTTCTGCCCATTCTTTATCACACTCCTTAGCTCCCCTTGTCTCCTTTTTAATTTGATGTGCTCTCATATAACTTTTCCCAGATTCTTTATTCACCCCAAATGTGACACACCACAAAAACCAAAAACTTCTGGGCAAAGAAAAAGAAACCCTACAATGCACAACACCAAAAAACAATTTAGATAACAATACTATATGAAGTACACATCTGCTTGGGACAAAATTTTGCTAACTTCAATGTGCAACATTAATTTTGTTACCCCCTATTTCTATACAAAGGGAATTTCAGCTATAACATAACAAAAAACAAATATGAAGAGTGAAACATATTCTAATTATTCCTGTTACCTTGTTATTAACATACTATTAAATAGTGAGGAAAAAGTTTCCAGTTCTAAACATAACTATATTTGGTAGTAAGTCAGTTGACTGCAAATGCAGAGTTGCTGCTGCTTTTGGATTAGTGCCTGAAGATAGTGTGAAATGAGGACACTCCCACTGCTGAGTTTTTCTGCTATGTCATCAGCTCACATCTGCTATAAGATATGTTTCCAACATGACACCAAAAGCAATCAAAACATATTTTCTTATTAACTTGCTGAAAGTTTCAAAAATCTGTCAATTACCAGTACAAACTTAAATTGTCCATTAATAGTATACAAAAAACATATACCCAGTGGTGCTATTAATATATGCCACAGACTTTTAAAATCAAGAAATTATGTCTTTATTTGTTGTTGTTTAAGTTGCTAAGTCATGTCCAATTCTTTGTGACCCCATGGACTGCAGCCCACCAGGCTCCTTGTCCATTGGATTTCCCAGGCAAGAAAACTACAGTGGGTTGCCATTCCCTCTCCAGAGGATGTTCTCAATTCAGGGATTGAACTGAATCCACACCTCCTGCATTGGTAGGCAGATTCTTTACTGGTGAGCCACAATGGAAGCCCCTTTACTGATTATAAATCTCAATATAAAAAGTGAATTTACAATTACTATAATACTTAATGTAGTTATTCTAAAGTTAAGATGAAATAATAAACAGCAGTAAACCCATGATGCTCTTACTGGACTCTTTTTTGGGGGTTGCACTGTGTGGCATGTGGGACCCTAGTTCCTGGACCAGGGATCAAACCTGTGCCCTGCAGTGGAAGCATACAGTCCTAACTTCTGGACTGCCAAGGAGGTTTCCTGGACTCTTAAAAGTAAACCTCTGACAGTTAAGGAGAAGTAACTCTCAGTATTAATGCTGATAGTCTTATCTTTTTTAACAGAGTAATATAAAAATGTTCCTCTCTGCTTAGAAAGTAAAGCCTTATTATTCCCAAAACACACTACTAGATTATAAGACTGGGACTTCCCTAGCAATCCAGTGGTTAAGACTGCACTTCCAACGCAGAGGACTCAGGTTCAATCCCTGGTCAGAGAACCAAGATCCCATGCCTTGCAGCAAGGCCAAAAAACTTAAAAGGAAAAAAAAAAAAAAAAAAAAAGGCAACGAATTCAAAGAGGAAAGTTAAGAAAATAATTCTGTTTACAACCATATCAGCAAGAATAAAATATTTAGGCATATGGAATTCTCTGGTGGTTCAGTGGTTAGGACTTGACACTTCCACCACAAGAGGCACTATTTGACTCTTGGTCAGGGAACTAAGATCTCATCTGCCACATGGCGCAGCCAAAACAAAAAGAAAGGAAGAAATGAAATACTCTTTTTTTTTTAATTTACTGCTGAGCCACCATGGAAGCCCCCTTATTGATAGAGGATGCTCTATCCTTACAGGTATCTCTATAATAAAGTATTTACATATATTATACATACACACACACACATATATATAAAGAATAAAAAGAATAAAATACATAGACATAAACTTAACCAAAGGTGAAAGATTTTCACACTGATAACTACAAAACATGACTCAAAGAAATTGAAGATGACACAAACAAATGGCCCGACAACCCACGTTCATGGGTTCGAAGACTTAATGTTGTTAATATATTCAATACTACCCAAAGTGATCTACAGATTCAATGCAATCCTTAGCAAAATCCCAACTATAACTTTTGGGGAAACAGAAAAATACTTCTATACTTTCTTCATTCTAAAAGTCAAACGGGATCTCAATGGACTCCGAATAGCCAAAATCATCTTCTCCAAGAACAAAGTTTGGAGGTCTGATACTTCCTGATATCAAAACTTAATAAAAAGCTACAGTAATCAAACAACATGACAAAGGCATAAAGCAAAGACACTAATGGAATATAATTCTAGAAAGCCCAGAAATAAACCCTCACATATGTAATAAAATAATTTTTGCCAAGATAGTTAATGGGGAAGGTACAGTCTTTTCAACAAATGGTAGAAAAACTGGACATACACATAGGAAAGAATGAAACTGACCCTTACCTTACACCATATGCAAATATTAACTCAAAATGGATCAAAGACCTAAATATAACACCTAAATTTATAAAAGTAGAAAACAGGAAAAGCTTCATGACACTGGCTTTGGTAATGATTTCTACATGGTGACATGTAGGTGACAACAGAAGTATAGTAACAGAAGGAAAAAAAATATAAACTGGGCTACATAAAAATTTAAAATATTTATCCATCAAATGACACTATCAACAGAGTGAAAAGGCAATCCACAGAATAGGAGAAATTATCTTCAAATCATATATCTGATAAGGAATTAATATCCAGAATATATAGTGAACTACATACAACAATAGGATTAAAAATCAGACAAAAGACAAGTAGATATTTCTCCAAAGAATATTTACAAATGGCCAATAATCACATGAACAGATGCTCAACAGCAACACTTCATTAAGGAAATGTAATAACTAAACCACAAAATCACAATGAGATACCACTTTATAACCATTAGGATGGCCAAATCAAGACAAAACAACAAAATAAATTGTTGGTGAGGATGTGGGGAACCGGAAAACACTTCCCATACAATGCCAGTTGAAATGTAAAATGGTGTGACCACTATGGAAAACAGTATTATGGTACCTCAAAATATTAAAAATATAATTACCATATGAGTCAGCAATTTCACTTCTAGGTATATACCCAAAAGAATAAAAAAAAAGTCTCAAGCAGATATTTGCACTCCTACATTCACAGCTGCTTATTTGTAATAGCCAAATATAGTAAAAGCAACCCAAGTATTCATCAATGAACAAATGGATAAACAAAATGTGGTACATACACAGAATGAAATATTTATTTAGTTTCTAAAAGGAAGAAAATTCTAACACATGTATGAACATGGAGAACCCTTAAAGACATTATGCTCAGTTAAAGTGAAGTCGCTCAGTCATGTCTAACTCTTTGCAACCCCATGGACTATATAGCCTGTTAGGCTCCTCCATCCATGGGATTTTCCAGGCAAGAATACCAGAATGGGTTGCCATTTCCTTCTCCAAGGCATCTTCCCAACCCAGGGATCAAACCCGGGTCTCCGGCATTGCAGGCAGACTCTTTACTGTCTGAGCCAGCAGGGAATCCCAAGTTAGGCCAGTCATAGAAGGACACATACTATATGACTCTACTTACATAAGTTCCCTAGAATAGTTAATGATTCAGGGACAGAAAGCAGAACGGTGGTCGCCAGGAGCTAGAAAGAGGGGTGGGGGTGAACAGTTATTATTTTATTTCATGGTTCAATTTAAGACGGTCACATTCTGGAGATAGATGTTGGTGATGGTTATTCAACAACATGAATGCACTTACAATGCCATTTAACTGTGAATTTAAATATATGTTATCACACACACAGAATATCTTCATGACACAGGAGAAGATAAAAGTTCTCAAATAAGACACAAAAAGCACTAACCACAAAAGAAAATACTGTTAAATTTCACTCCATTAAAACTAAGAACTTCTGGTTCATCAAAAGACATCAAGACTAAACAAGCACAAGCAGAAGAAAATTCACAATACATATATTCCACAAATGATTTGTATCCAAATTAAATAACTCCTGCAAATTAATAAGAAAAAGGAAAAAGAATAAAAATGGGCAAAAGACTTAAACAGGCACATCATAAAAGAGAATATCCAAATGCCAAGGATAAAATAAAAAAAGATACTCAACCCCATTAGTCATTAGAGAAATGCAAGCTTAAAACACAATACCTCAAATGAAAGAGACTGGCAAGGCAATGATGCAGTACAGTAACTCTCACACGGTGCTTGTGTGAATATATAGCAATTTAGAAAGCTGTTGGTAACTAAACAGCAATAAAAGCATTTAGAAATATGGGGGTAAATGCCAGCAGATAAGGTTGAGAAGATTCAAAGTAGCTTTCTTTGGGGAGAAGTGTTCAGGGATAGGAAATGGACAGTGAAGCTCTTGTAGGATTATCAGAGTCTTCACACTACTTACATGTATCAATTTGACAACTTAAAAAAAAATAGATTTAACTGTTATTACCAATCATGTAGCATTCTGGCCTCTCACAGAGTTCCTACTATATAACTATGTGTTACAGGTTATCCATGAATGATTTGTTATGGCTAACTTAAGAATGATGGAACTCCTGGCAGGCAGGATAAGACAGTCCTGAGTTCCTGATCTGAACACATGACCTCAAAGCTAAAAACAAAACAACAACAACAAAAAAATGCTTTCAGTCACAAGAAAAGGCATTCTACTGCTAAGGGATTTTTCCTCTCAGCTCTCTCTGCCTTTATTAACAAGGTATCTTTTAGCACCTCATATATTTAAATATGTGAACAATGGCAAATAAAATTACTAACCAGTTTTGATGCTGAACTAGGTGAGCATACCTCAGACAAATAAAAATTGATTTACGTAAACATTCCTAAAATGGTACTGTAAGATAAAGATCAGTTATAGGAAATTCCCTGGCGGTGCAATGGTTTGGATTCGGCATTCTCACTAGCAAGGCCAGGGTTCAATCCTTGGTTGGAGGAATGAAGATTCCAAGCTACACGACCAAAAAGATTGATTATATTCTTTCTAAAATTTTCATGAAAAACTTTAATTCCATCATGACACCAAAAGTTAAAAACCCTGATGAATTTTATAATGTGAAAATTAATTCCATATAACACAGCAAATATACCATAAATATGGATAAAAGCATAAGCACAAACTGGGGGAGAAATATATAACTCTTCTGACAAAAATATATAGACTTATGCATAAAGCATAAAGATAAAACTATCTACAGTAAAACAGGTAAAGGAAATGAACAAGCCAGAACAGAAAAATATATTCTTAGCAGCTTTTTCATGAACTCTCCAAGACTGAGAAATTGAGATAGAAAGCCACTCCTATATGCAAAATGAGTCAGCAACTTTTACAAATATAGGATATTTTTTTATGTATACTAGTGGGAAATGAAAGTACATAATACAACATATAATTCAGCCAAGCAGAGAAATACATGCCAAGAATCAACTTTATCAAAACAAGAAAAAGAATCTAACAATATTCTGCTTATATACTATCTTCTGCATTCCCACCTAACTAAATACTAGTTTCTTGAGTAGGAGGCTAACAGGAGAGAGGAGGTATTTGATAAGGGTATGCATGACAGCTGAAGGGGGTTAAATTAACTCACCAGAAAGGAGGGCGGAAAAATCTAAATTTTAATAGCGGCAATGACAAAAGAGAAAAAGGAACAAATTGCTAATTCTTGGCTCTGCTTCTCTTATCAAATGACAAGCATAACATTTTATTACCAAAGATAAAAGCATATCAACAAAGGATACCTCCTTTGAAACAACAGAATGAAAAGATTTAAAACCCTTTCTTCATTAATCCATATTTTACTGTCAAATAATAATAAAGTTTAATATAACTATGTCATCTTTTTTCAAAATCAGTAATTTCTCAGGTACAGAAAATAGATCTTCTGGGAGGGGGGTTCTGGATGGGGAACACATGTGCACCCGTGGCTGATTCATGTTGATGTTTGGCAAAAACCACTACAATATTATAAAGTAATTAGCTTCCAATTAAAATAAATAAATTTATTTAAATAAAAAAAGAAAGAAAATAGATCCTCACTAAAACTGCAGAGGAGGAAACATAGATCTTATCTTGGATTATTAATTACTGAAGAATACTTCCTAACATTGAGTTAACTCATATTGTTTACCAGACCACCCCAAGGAAAAGAAAAGTAGGTGTCAGACATGACAAACAAGTAAAAAATGGGTATACAATCATGGATCTGTGAAACTCTGATTTCAAACACACATGATTTCTCAACAGTGAACAAATGACAAAAGAGGAACTCATTTATTAGAAAAGGTATTGGCAGCAAAGATTTTACTTTGACAAAAAGTGATTGGAACAGTGCGATGGAATGTTACGCCATGCCAACATAACAAGGTGCTGCATCCTCACGCTCTCAAAATGGTACTTATTGTTTGCAAACTAATTAATTATAGAAAAAGGTTAGAGCGAAGCCACTAAGACTGATGCTGAAGCTCCAATATTTGGTCATCTGATGTGAAGAGACGACTCACTGTAAAAGACCCTGATGCTGGGAAAGATTAAGGGCAAAAAGAGAAGGGGGCAACAGACGATGAGATGGTTGGATATCATCACCGACTCAATGGACATGAGTTTGAGCAAACTCCGGTGACAGTGAAGGACAGGGAAACCTGGAGTGCTGTAGTCCATGGGGTTGCAAAAAGTTGGACATGACTGAGCAACTGAACAACTAGGAATCAGAATGCAATAAAATACACACTTATACCAAAGGCTAAGATGTCAGGAGAAAAAGAGACTTAGGTACCAATATTTGACATGTGAGGAAGTGTTATGCCCAATTAAAAGAATTTCCTTTCACAAAATTACTTGGAAAATGTGTGTTCCTAAAATGCACCATTAAATAAAATAGCTTGAACTCCCACCACAAGGATTATATACTAAACACTAAATTTATTTCTAAATAATCAAATTGTGTTTTCTTGACTACAAAAATCATCCTGTGAAACAAAACAAAAAAACAAGGTCTCCTATGTCACACACAAGCACAGGGGAAAAAAATCCTAGTTCTAAGAAAAACAGTATCTACAAATATATCCCAGTCTTATGATTTTATCAGTCTGTTTTAATAATTTACACAAGTCATTCTGTGGGCACTCTGAAAATATGATGACCTTCCATGTTAAAACAAGGATATTCTCAAGGGTGTAAAACTATCAGGTAGGACAGGAATTCTAAATTAAACTTAGGCAATGAGCCTAAACAAATTTAAACATAAATTGTCATTCCTGGTTCTGCTCTTTTCATGAGGATCCAAGTGTGTCAACTTAGGACAGATATTAATCTGATTAATCTAATTACAAAGGCTACATGGTTTTCAAAGTATTTGCATTTCTGCTCCCAAATACAGAAATCATAACTTACAGTGTATTTCTAAAAGACAATAAAATGAACTCTTCCATAAACTGAAATGTAAAGAAAACAGACTATTACATGGCACAGTCCAGAGTGGAATGCAATTGTTTAGTAATGATTATAATTAGAAATTTAACATTTATACTGTATTATTATAGATCATCAATTTCCAAAAACCTAAGCTTAGCAAACTATAATTATTGCCTTTACCTGTTCCCCTGGTAACAGACCAGTAAGAAGGCATTTTATAGAATAAAGAGCACTATCTCATGATAATGCTAAGCCATCTTTCTAAATCTAATTTAGCCTTCCTGAGAGGATTCTGAAACTTCAGGAAACTACATCGAAACTATTATTTATATCACTCAATAATGTACTTAGGTAGGTATGTGAAAGTGCATATTTTATGTGCAAGAAAAATGGAAGTTCAAGAAAAAATAGGTTAGCTTTTATTACACACAATTATTCCATGAGTTCAAAAAAAATTCAAATGAGCATAATTAGTGCCTTAAAAAGTATCTTAGCCTTATAGTAGTAGAAAACAGAATACAACCCAAGACTTCCTAACTTACATGTAAGAAATGAAAATAGCTACTCCCAGCAATTCCTTAAGTCACTGTGTATTACAAGCAAAATAGCTTGAATGCCTTTCAACAATTAGCCAATCTTTTGCATAAAGCATAAAAGGCTAACAATCTTATCAGTCTAATCAGCTAGCTGAGTTGTTTCTCAAAGCTAAATATTATTACCTTATAAATTAAAAAATACCTAATGTGACTTTCAAGTATATTATCACAGGAAACACTTTGTAACCTAAAATAATTTAAGTCAATACTAATTGTGGTTTGAACACGAAAGAACTTAAAATTCTAAAACCCTAACAAAAAGATCATAAGAAGAATAAAAATACATATAACCTCAAAAGGATAAAGAAAATGGAAGAGGACAGCAGACCAGATATTGAGAGAATTTTGCAATATGAAAAAGATGAAGTTAGCAGACTGGTAAAAGGCTGAAACCTAACGGTGGGGTGGGGGGGAGGTGGTGGGAGGGGTGGGGGAGTGGTACAGAATGAGGCGCTAAAGCTCTTGTGTATAGATAAACCTGTAAAGGCTTAGGATCCAAACAGTCTGAAAGTCAAGGTGTGAGATGGGGCTGAAAAAAAAGGATGAAAGGTTTTAAAAAACACAGTTAAACATATCTCTTCCTCTAGCTCTTCAGTCAGGTGACTACCCTTATAAGGCAGAAGGTTTGTACTATGGGAAGGTTAAACAAGAGAACCTCTAGCTGACAACAGAATTAAGATTTATTGAAAAACACGGAGACTAAGTAAAATTCTGTAACTGAATACTAAAACCACAGGCTTCTCTCATTCATCTACCCAATCCAAACACTAGTCTTCTCTCTCTCTCGGGTGAAGATTAGAGAATTCTTCTCCAGAGAAACTAAGAGAAGAGGCCTGCAGATATTGATGCTTGTGGGTTCCCCATAAAAAGGTTGATGCTCTAACCTAAATTTGTTGAGCCCCACAAATCAGAAAGGTACACTCAGTTTCCCACTTGCAGCTTCTTAGTGACTCACTTGTAAATATAAACCAAGAGCAAAAGAAAACTAGAAATTTAAGGAAAACCTCCAGAATGAGAGGCAAAATTAGAACAAAAAGTAAAAAGCAACTAAGACAGATAAATGAAAAGAAAAACACTGTAATTAATATCTTCAGATAATTTTTGTTTCCCAAAACAGTAACATGAATGGGAAAACTTGCAAAAACCAAGCCCCCAGTTAATAAGACAATCACAGTTAGAGAAGCATATTCAGTTATTTATGGGTAACATGGCACGATATCTAAATCTGCTCTCAGAAACTACAGAGAAATGAAATATTGGTAAAAAGTTAGTCACTAAACTGAATGATAGGTGCAGCACTGTTTTAAGATTCTATCTCCACTTTTTTGTTTACAGTTTCAGTAATAAAGTTTTTTAAATGATAAAACTTTAAAAAACAATTCATAAAACTGTAAAGATTAACGCTGAGAAAATCATTGAGCAGACAAAAATGTAGAAAATAAGAGTATAAAAATTTAAGAATTAATCTAACTCATCAGGCAAGTAATACAGGAGTTTCAGAAAGAGAGCAAAGAAAATGTCAGAAAGAGAATTAAAGAAGTTAATAAAATTTCCCAGGAAAAAGGACTAGAGTTTTCAGACAGAAAGAAGCCTCTAAGGTAAACACCTTAGAGGTGTGCATTCTTGCATGCTAACTCACTTCAGTCCTGTCCCACTCTGTGCAACCCTATGGACTGCCACCCGCCAGGCTCCTCTTCCACGGGATTCTCCAGGCAACAATACTGGAATGGGTTGCAGTGCCTTCCTCCAAGGGATCTTCCCCAAGGTAAGTATCAGTTCAGTTCAGTTCAGTCGCTCAGTCATGTCCGACTCTTTGCGACCCCATGAATCGCAGCACACCAGGACTCCCTGTCCATCACCAACTCCCGGAGTTCACTCAAACTCACATCCATCGAGTCAGTGATGCCGTCCAGCCATCTCATCCTCTGTCGTCCCCTTCTCCTCCTGCCCCCAATCCGTCCCAGCATCAGAGTCTTTTCCAATGAGTCAACTCTTCACATGAGGTGGCCAAAGTACTGGAGTTTCAGCTTCAGCATCATTCCTTCCAAAGAAATCCCAGGGCTGATCTCCTTCAGAACGGACTGGTTGGACCTCCTTGCAGTCCAAGGGACTCTCAAGAGTCTTCTCCACACCACACTTCAAAAGCATTAATTCTTCGGTGCTCAGCCTTTTTCACAGTCCAACTCTCACATCCATGTATGACCACTGGAAAAACCATAGCCTTAACTAGACGGATCTTAGTCGGCAAAGTAATATTTCTGCTTTTGAATATACTATCTAGGTTGGTCATAACTTTTCTTCCAAGGAGTAAGCGTCTTTTAATTTCATGGCTGAAATCACCATCTGCAGTGATTTTGGAGCCCAAAAAATTAAGTCTGACACTGTTTCCACTGTTTCCCCATCTATTTCCCATGAAGTGATGGGACCAGATGCCATGATCTTCGTTTTCTGAATGTTGAGCTTTAAGCCAACTTTTTCACTCTCCTCTTTCACTTTCATCAAGAGGCTCTTTAGTTCCTCTTCACTTTCTGCCATAAGGGTGGTGTCATCTGCATATCTGAGGTTATTGATATTTCCCCCAGCAAACTTGAGTCCAGCTTGGGCTTCCTCCAGCCCAGCGTTTCTCATGATGTACTCTGCATAGAAGTTAAATAAGCAGGGTGACAATATACAGCCTTGATGTACTCCTTTTCCTATTTGGAACCAGTCTGTTGTTCCACGTCCAGTTCTAACTGTTGCTTCCTGACCTGCATACAGATTTCTCAAGAGGCAGGTCAGGTGGTCTGGTATTCCTATCTCATTCAGAATTTTCCACAGTTTATTGTGATCCACACAGTCAAAGGCTTTGGCATAGTCAATAAAGCAGAAATAGATGTTTTTCTGGAACTATCTTGCTTTTTCCATGATCCAGCAGATGTTGGCAATTTGATCTCTGGTTCCTCTGCCTTTTCTAAAACCAGCTTGAACATCAGGGAGTTCATGGTTCACGTATTGCTGAAGCCTGGCTTGGAGAATTTTGAGCATTACTTTACTAGCGTGTGAGATGAGTGCAATTGTGTGGTAGTTTGAGCATTCTGTGGCATTGCCTTTCTTTGGGATTGGAATGAAAACTGACCTTTTCCAGTCCTGTGCCCACTGCTGAGTTTTCCAAATTTGCTGGCATATTGAGTGCAGCACTTTCACAGCATCATCTTTCAGGATTTGAAACAGCTCAACTGGAATTCCATCACCTCCACTAGATTTGTTCGTAGTGATGCTTTCTAAGGCCCACTTGACTTCACATTCCAGGATGTCTGGCTCTAGGTGAGTGATCACACCATCATGATTATCTGGGTCGTGAAGACCTTTTTTGTACAGTTCTTCTGTGTATTCTTGCCAGCTCTTCTTAATGTCTTCTGCTTCTGTTAGGTCCATACCATCTCTGTCCTTTATCGAGCCCATCTTGCATGAAATGTTCCCTTGGTATCTGTAATTTTCTTGAAGAGAACTCTAGTCTTTCCCATTCTGTTATTTTCCTCTATTTCTTTGCATTGATCGCTGAAGAAGGCTTTCTTATCTCTTCTTGCTATTCTCTGGAACTCTGCATTCAGATGCTTATATCTTTCCTTTTCTCCTTTGCTTTTCGCCTCTCTTCTTTTCACAGCTATTTGTAAGGCCTCCCCAGACAGACATTTTGCTTTTTTGCATTTCTTTTCCATGGGGATGGTCTTGATTCCTGTCTCCTGTACAATGTCACGAACCTCATTCCATAGTTCATCAGGCACTCTGTCTATCAGATCTAGGCCCTTAAATCTATTTCTCACTTCCACTGTATAATCATAAGGGATTTGATTTAGGTCATACCTGAATGGTCTAGCGGTTTTCCCTACTTTCTTCAATTTGAGTCTGAATTTGGTAATAAAGAGTTCATGATCTGAGCCACAGTCAGCTCCTGGTCTTGTTTTTGTTGACTGTATAGAGCTTCTCCATCTCTGGCTGCAAAGAATATAATCAATCTGATTTTGGTGTTGACCATCTGGTGATGTCCATGTGTAGAGTCTTCTCTTGTGTTGTTGGAAGAGGGTGTTTGCTATGACCAGTGCATTTTCTTGGCAAAACTCTATTAGTCTTTGCCCTGCTTCATTCCACATTCCAAGGCCAAATTTGCCTGTTACTCCAGGTGTTTCTTGACTTCCTACTTTGGCATTCCAGTCCCCTATAATGAAAAGGACATCTTTTTGGGGTGTTAGTTCTAAAAGGTCTTGTAGGTCTTCATAAAACCGTTCAACTTCAGCTTCTTCAGCGTTACTGGTTGGGGCATAGACTTGGATAACTGTGATATTGAATGGTTTGCCTTGGAGACGAACAGAGATCATTCTGTCATTTTTGAGATTGCATCCAAGTACTGCATTTTGGACTCTTTTGTTGACCATGATGGCTACTCCATTTCTTCTGAGGGATTCCTGCCCGCAGTAGTAGATATAATGGTCTTCTGAGTTAAATTCACGCATTCCAGGTGAATAAATTCACCCATTCCAGGTAAGTATAATACATTATAAAAGATTTAAAATGAAACCAAGAATAATTTATTTGACCATGTAAAAAATAGTATTCAAGGGGGTTTTACAGTTCTACAATATTAAAGAATTTGGAATCATAAATGAAGAGTGACAAAGAAAACCAAGTAAAATGGAAAAGCAAGACAACTATTAAGTCCAGGAAAAATTACAGAATTTCTAAGAAAGGAAATGTAATCATACTACACACTGGGGACACAGTCAACATAATACTTACATGTAGAGCCATCTCTCAGTATCCATGGTGGGGACTGGTTTCAGGACCCCCACGAATTCCAGACTCTGAGAATGCTCAAGTCCCTTATATAAAATGATGTAGTATTTGCATTAACCCACACACATCCTCCCATATACTTTAAATCATCTCTAGAGTACTTAAAGTGCCTAATACAATGTAAACCATTGCCAGCACATGGCAAACTCAAGTTTTGCTTTTTAGAACTTTCTGGAATTGTTTTTTTCCTGAATATTTTCAATCTTTGGTTGGATCAATCTGCTGATGTGGAGCCCATGGATGCAGAGGGTCAGCTGTATTAAAAATAAGGAATATGTATGCATCAAATGAAAAATAAACTAGAAATTGCTATAAACATATTAGGAGAGACAAAGGAAGGGGTAATGGTGATAAGAGTCCTAGAGTGGGTTGCCATTTCCTTCTCCATAACAGCAATTCAAAAGAAAATATTAAAAGTTAACAATCATTTATAGTATTAGCACACCATTTAGAAATCTGGAGGAAAAAACCATATAAGAAATCAAGACTGAAGAAAGAAAATGTGGGAGAGATAGGTAAAGCAGTGTACTGCTATTTAACAATATTATATTTAACTGCTATCATGGGGCTTCCCTGGTGGCTCAGATGTTAAAGCGTCTGCCTGCAATGTGGGAGACCTGGGTTCGAACCCTGGGTCAGGAAGATACCCTGGAGAAGGAAATGGCAATCCATTCCAGTACTCTTGCCTGGAGAATCTGATGGACGGAGGAGCCTGGTGGGCTACAGTCCACAGGGTCACAAAGAGTCAAACACGACTGAGAGACTTAACTTTCACTTTCTTTAACTGCTATCATAAATCTAGGGGCATTTTTTTTAACTATGTACATAATTATTTGCAACAGACAAAATATCCCAATAACTTAACCATCAACGGACTAATGGACAAAAGAAAATGTGGTATATACATACAACAGAATATTATTCATCCTTAAAAAAGAAGGAAATCCCACCATTTGTGACAACATGGATGGCACTGAACTAAGTGAAGTCAGTCAGTCACAGAAGGACAAATACTGCATGATTCCACTATATGAGGTATCTAAAATGCCAAACTCCCAGAAGCAGAGAATAGAATGGTGGCTGCCAGGGAATGGGGGGGGAGGGGAAATAGGGAAGTTGATGTTCAATGTGTATAAAGTTACCACAAATAAACCCACCCACAACTATATATACACATCACTTTGATAAGAGTGGGGGAAAAAAACCCCAAAACTTTAGAAAACAGTGCTTTGCTGAGTGCTGCTGCTGCTAAGTCGCTTCAGTCGTGTCCGACTGTGTTTGATCCCATAGACGTCAGCCCACCAGGCTCCCCCGTCCCTGGGATTCTCCAGGCAAGAACACTGGAGTGGGTTGCCATTTCCTGAGTGCTACCTGGGAGAAAAAGACTGCCTAACAGAAGCAGTGATAAAGAATAGGATGGTGAGAGGTTTTACGTTTTCATTCTTAGTTCTCCCCTATTTACACTTTGGGATAATGACCACCAGTCCCTTTCTCCAAATAAATCTACAGTTTAATCTCACTTTACAAGTGTCTTCAGTGTAAAGTCAGGACAGTGCAAAAGCCTTGCTACTGTAACGCACTGACAAAAATGCATACAAAGAGCTTACCTTACCCTCAGCATTCACTTTTCCAAGCCTTTCTCCCTTTCCTCCTCCAGATCCCCAGGAAAGATAGACTATAATCTAAGGCTTCCTTCCACTTTTTCCTGTGAGTCTCAAAGTAAAACCCTGCCCAATGTTGTCGTATAGCAGCAAACAGGAATGACTAACACAGATTTTATGGTGCCTAGGGCTCATTCTTTCTCTAGAAATGTACACAGACTTGGACCTGGACTTTGATTATTTCCATTCCCCACAATAGTTTTAATAGCTGAGAACTAACAAACACAGTTGCTAAAAACCTCAGAAAAAAGCTACTCATGAAACAAAACAATCACCTGAAAAATATATACAACTATTATAAGAGACAGATAAAACCAGGCAACAATACAATTTTAATCCTTTATTTCCTTAAAAATATTATGATAGTCCACACAGTTTCCATCCCAGATGCCCTGAGGAAGGGGAGGGGCTTAGGAAGCCCTACCTTCTTGAATACCATCAATAAAGTACTGTATACCCCCCAAAATTATCATGCTTATTTTAAATTCTCGATCTATTTCAAAATCCAACAATTTGTTATCTATAAGATTAAAAAATATTGGAAAAAACAAAAGGGTAGAATAATGTACTAAGAAAAAACATGCTAAAAGTTGAGAAGCAATCTGATAAAATGCAATTTAAGACCAAAAAATGCCTTTAAGAGACTAAAAGAATATACATTTATAGATTGGCCAAAACAAGAAAGCTGCATATTGTTAAGTGTTGGCAAAGATAAAACAAACATCATGTACTGCTACTTAAGAGTGCAGATTCATTTCTTCCCTATTCTATTTGCTAGAGAAAAATCCTACACTCTTCAGTAAAGTTAAGTTGGCATCCCTTATAATCCAGCAATTCTGCTCCTTGTTTTATATTCCAAAGAAATTCTCAAAAAGGTATGTAACAAGACCCATATTTGGATGTTCACTATAGCAGTAATGATCACAAAGTAGAAAGTCAATCTGGATGATTATCACTGAAAATGAACAGCTAAATTATGATGGACTCATACTATAATGGGGATGTCCCTGATGGTACAGTGGCTAAGACTCCATGCTGCCAATGCAGGGAACCCATGTTCAATCTCTGTTCAGAGAACTAGATTCCACATGCTGCAACTAAGAGTCCCACATGCCACAGCTAAGACCTGGCCCAGCCAGATAAATAAATATATATTTGGGCTTCTCAGATGGCTCATTGGTAAAGAATCTGCCTGCCAATGCAAGAGTCTGATCCCTGGATCAGGAAGATCCCCTGGAGGAGGAAATGGCAACCCACTCCAGTATTCTTGCCTGGAAAAAGTTCATGGACAGAGGAGCCTGGTGGGCTGCACTCCATGGGGAACCAAAGAGTCTGACACAACTGAGAAGCATGAAGCAGCAGCATACTACAATATTAACTGAAGCAATTAGGTATAGACAGAGCATGCAGCATGGATGGATCATTAGAACAAACTACTTAGGAGGAAAAAAATTAACATAAAGGAATACATAAAGTACATATACATGAAAACACATTTTATAGGAACAAGAACTTTAAGTTAAGTAGAACAGCTGCCAAATGAAAGTGGAGTTTGGGGATAAAAGGAAAGATATGGCAATAGAAGTATAATTTGCACAAACCGTGACAACAATGGCCATAAACTAAGGACTGTGATTCATTCTCCATTAATCTGCATCAGAGATACAAAAAGAAAATTGTTTGTCGTGAATAATCAACATAAATTTGAAAATAATTCAAGAGTGGCAATAATACATAATAGAATTAAAATAAAAAAGCTGAAGACACCATGACTTGCTTTGGAAAAGAGAATTCTTTTACATAGCCAGAACAAGTCCTGAGAGTAGGCCTTATATAAATACTACCTGAAAGAATCTTTTGCAGTGCTGGAAAAGTTTCTACATAAATTACCTACTCACTTGCCTCATTTCATACATGTCAACTTATCAGAAAGTATAGATATTAAAAGAGAAAATTAAAACCACTGATACTACAGTAAATATATTCACCTACCATTCACCTCTGCCCTAAAAAAGACAACAGTGAGGCCTGGAAGAGAAAACCAGGCCCTCTGTCTCAGAAAGCAAGGAGGCAGAAAACAGTCTTCTCATTCTCAGTATTTGCCCGACCCAATCTCCTAAGATTTTGTCAAACAACCTGGCAACAGCTATCCACACCTATAACTGGGGCTGACACCAGAAGTCCTAGCCAGCCAAATCGTCTGTTTATATTTATCCTGAAGTGGACAAATGCCACCAGGTGGCACCAAACTGCAGTCATGATCTGATCAGATCAGCATCAAGCAGCTGGATTTTTTGTAACTCCAGGCCAGCTAGAGGCGTCTCTTGGGGCTCAGCTAGTAAACAATCCACTTGCAATGTGGGAGACCTGGGTTTGATCCCTGGATTGGGAAGATCCCCTGGAGAAGGGAAAGGCTACCCACTCCAGTATTCTGGCCTGGACAATTTCATGGACTGTATAGTCCATGGGGTCGCAAAGAGTTGGACACAACTGAGCAACTTTCACAGGCCAGCTAGAAATAACACTAGGCTCGTATTTTGTATGATGAAATTTTTGCATCTCCACCTATCTATGGTGGAGTTCTACTACTCACTACCAACCAGATAATCATTCTGAATATTCTAGAATATGACCTTCTGGATTCACATCCCATTTTAATACTTTAATATGCTGCTGCTGCTACTGCTACTAAGTCGCTTCAGTCGTGTCCAACTCTGTGCGACCCCAGAGACGGCAGCCCACCAGGCTCCCCTGTCCCTGGGATTCTCCAGGCAAGAACACTAGAGTGGATTGCCATTTCCTTCTCCAATGCATGAAAGCGAAAAGTGAAAGTGAAGTCACTCAGTCGTGTCCAACTCCTAGCAACCCCATGGACTGTAGCCTACCAGGCTCCTCCATCCATGGGATTTTCCAGGCAAGAGTACTGGAGTGGGGTGCCATTGTCTTCTCCATTAATATGCTGCTATATATTAAAATAAAATTAAACAGTATCATTTACACCATTGTAATATGCATGCATATAAATGCATATTTTATCTGAATGCATAGCATTACCCACTGAATAAAACACAAAACTATGAATCCATACAGACATAAATATTAAAAAATTCAAAGTTGAGTAGGAGTTGAGACTGGTTCAAAACTGGGGAAGGAATAAATCAAGGCTGTATATTGTCACCCTGCTTATTATTTAACTCACATGAAAAGTACATCATGTGAAATGCCAGGCTGGATGAATCACAAGCTAGAATCAAGACTGGTGGGGAAAATATCAATAACAACAGATATGCAGATGATACCACTCTAACGGCAGAAAGCAAAGAGGAACTAAAGAGCCTCTTGATGAGAGTGAAAAAGTAGAGTGAAAAAGGTGGCTTAAAACTCAACATTCTAAAAACTAAGATCATGACATCTGGGGTCGCATTACTTCATGGCAAATAGGGGAAAAGTGGAAACAGTGGCAGATTTTTTCTTGGGTCCAAACTCACTGCAGACAGTGACTGCATCTATGAAATTAAAAGATGCTTGCTCCTTGGAAGAAAAGATATGACCAACCTAGACAGCATATTAAAAAGCAGAGACACTCCTTTGTTGACAAAGGCTTGTATAGTCAAAGCTATGGTTTTTTCCAGTAGTCATGTATGGATGTGAGAGTTGGACCATAAGAAGGGCTGAGTGCCAAAGAACTGATGCTTTTGAATTGTGGTGCTGTATAAGACTCTTGAGAGTTCCTTGGACAGCAAGGAGATCAAACCCATCAATCCTAAAGGAAATCAACCCTGACTATTCATTCGACAGACTGATGATGAAACTCTAATACTTCGGCCACCTGCTGTGAAGAGCTGTCTCTTTGGAAAAGACCCTGATGGGAAAGACTGAGGGCAGCAGCAGAATGGGGTGACAGAAGATGACGGGGTTAATGGCATCACTGACTCAAGGACCATGAGTTTGAGCAAACCCTGGGAGAAACAAGGAAGCCTGGTGTATTCTAGGGTCTCAAAGAGTTGGACACGGCTTAGCAACTGAATAACAACAGAAAGTGAGAATGTATGCAGTTTCATAATAGCTTCCAACAAAATACTTATTCATTAAAAGGGGAAGGGTAAAACTTTATAGAACCCTTCTAAGTCACCAGATCTCTCTTAAGTGACCAAAGTGGACATCATCAGTAATGAGACAAATCAAAACCATGTGCCACCCTAAGTGAACATGAGGAAATTTTCCTAACTCAAACTGAAGGATATTCTACAAACAGAATACTGTCAAACCTATAAAGGGCATGCAAGTCCAGAAAAGACTAAGAAGGAATGATTACAGTCTGCAAGAGATTATAAGAGATGGGCAACTACTAAAAGCAACACATGATTATGAACTGGATCCTTCCACTACAAAGAATAACATCAAGATAATTCACAAAATAGAATGGAACTTGAGGATTAGATGCCAGTAGTGTCTCAATCTTAATTTTGTTACTGTTGACAATTATGATTATGTAGAAGGTTCCAGTTTGTAGGAAATAAATTCTAAAATATTCAGAGGAATGGTGGGACATCAGAGATTGGCAACTTGCTCTCAAATGGTTCAAAAAGAAAGCTATATGTCTGTAACTATTGAAAAAAATTTTTTAACCATTAAAAAAAAAGTACCTACCAAAGGATATTCATAAAGTTGCTAGAATGGTTGCCCACGGGATAATGAGAGGGAGAAAAATGGGAATGAGAATAAAAAGAAATGGATACATAAATACATATCAACCATCAAAAGAAAGGTCTAGTATAGGCAAAATAATATAAAGAGCTTTGAACTGAGAAGTATGATTACTTCAATCCTAGGAACAGTAACCAAAAAAAATGGTTTAAATAAATATGTGATTCAGTCTTGGGGTAGGGCTCACCTAATGTGTGGCTTTATGCTAGAAATAGCACAGGAAGTAACCTAAGACTCACTTTCTCTCCATTTCTAAAACAGCTACAAGACACTGCTTTTGAGTAGCGGGGGACTAGCAGTAAGGGACTAATGTCCCTTTATAAGTTTTATAGCATGTTTGACTTTTAAAACTATATATGTGAGTTATTTTTATAAATGAGAAATTAAAAAAAGGAGCAAGCGTCAAATCAGTAATGAGAAGGTAGTAAAGAATCTAAATTAGGATTTAAAGGATCAAGAGTAAGCCAGAAGTCAGGAATCCAGATTGGCAGGTCAGTTAAGTTGCCAGCCATCAGGACACAGGTTAAACTTGTTATTGCAAAGGGGATCTAAACCACGAGTTCAGCAGCTCACAAATCCAGTTGATATCAGGGCACAGCCAATCTGGTATCATGAGAAGAAAGTAAATACTGGTAACTTAGAAATGAAGTAACTAATGATGGCCTTGTTCCCAGTTTCTGCTTTAATCGTACCTATAGCTGGCTACTGCCACTTTCAACACCCAGAGAATCTGGGCATCCTTAACTCCCAGGGACAACTCTGACTTGATTACTATTTAAAGACCTCAATCCTCAGACTCAGTTGAATCCTGAATGGTCTAGACTCCAACCTATTTCATCCAGCCCAAATGCCAAAGTATGCGAACTCTAATGATGAAGTTCTTGTTCTAAAAGTATATTCAGTTTCTGTTATGGCCAATATCTTACTGAAGGCTGTATCTGTCCAAACTCCAGTAGCAGGGATCTATCTGGTCCTCTAACCAAACAACTTCCTGGAAAACCTCTCTTTCTGAACATTCAAGTATCCTGCTTTGGAGCCAGGGCAAAATTAAGGCAGACAGACTTAATAAGCTAAAGAACCAGGAATCTGTATAACCCTAGACTCAAACTCCCTGCAAGCCTTAGTTTACACACACACACACACACACACACACACACACACCACACACCAGCATACACACACACACACACACACAGGCATACACCAGAATTCAACATCCATTCTTGACCATTTTTTTTTAAAAGTCAGATACTTCAATAGCATAGTAAAAAAAAAGTGTGTGTGTGTGTGTGTGTGTGTGTGTATATATATATATAGATATATATATATATATATATATATGGAATCAAGATTGCCAGGAGAAATAATAACCTCCGATATGCAGATGGCAGAAAGCAAAGAAGAACTAAAGAGCCTCTTGATGAAAGTGAAAGAGGAGTGTGAAAAAGTTGGCTTAAAACTCAACATTCAAAAAACTAGATCATGGCATCCAGTCCCATCACTTCATGGGCAAACAGATGGGGAAACAATGGCAACAGTGACAGACTTTATTTTCTTGGGCTCCAACATCACTGCAGATGGTGACCGCAGCCATGAAATTAAAAGACACTTGCTCCTTGGAAGAAATCTACAATAAACCTAGACAGCATATTAAAAAGCAGAGACATCACTTGGCCGACAAAGGTCTGTCTAGTCAAAGCTACGGTTTTTCCAGCAGTCATGTATGGATATGAGAGATGGACTATAAACAAAGCTGAGTGTCGAAGAATTGATGCTTTTGAACAGCGGTGTTGCAGAAGACTCTGAGGGCCCCTTGGACTGCAAGGAGATCCAACTAGTCAATCCTAAAGGAAGTCAGTCCTGAATATTCATTGGAAGGAGGGACACTAAAGCTGAAACTCCAATATTCTGGCCACCTGATGCGAAGAACTGACTCATCTGAAAAGACCTTGATGATGGGAAAGACTGAAGGCAGGAGAAGAGGATGACAGAGGATGAGATGGTTGGATGGCACCACCAACTCAATGGACATGAGTTTGAGCAAGTTCCGGGAGTTGGTGATGGACAGGGAAGCCTGGTGTGGGGCAGTCCAGGGTGTTGCAAAGAGACAACTAAGCGACTGAACTGATACATACATACATAAAATGAGAGAGAGAAACTGGCTCAGTAAAACTTACCTCATGGGGGTGCTGTAAGGAATAAAGACAGGAGCAGCAGCTCTCACTTACCGACTGCTTATTATGTGCCAGGCACTGTTCTACATTTTCTACATCTATTAACTCATTTAATCTTATTTATTGGCCACACCGTGCAACTTTGCAGGATTTTAGTTGCCCAACTAGGAATTCCACCTGGGGCCTCAAGTCAGTGAAAGCATGGAGTACTAATCACTGGACTGCCAGGGAATCCCCTTAACTCATTTAATTATTAAAACCACCTACAAGGTAGGTATTATTATCAAACCTCTATTGCAAAGAGGAAGATAAATAAAAAGAATTTTAGAAATTTCCATCAAGTCACATATCTAGTAACTAGTGGAGTGGAGATACTAATATATATTAGTATATAGTACTGTATATAATTTTTACTTGCACTTAGCACAGAGCAGGGCACATGTCAATCACTCAATAAACAGTGCCTAGTATTAACTTTGTAATTCTCTGTTAAGATAATATACTCATCTCAGATTAGACTCATCTTGGCCTGAAAATTGCCCAGTCCATCAGACTGGACTATTTTCTACATGTGTGAAGTTGGTTCAATTCCAGGCAGTCTTAGTTCAAACAAGTGGGCAAGTGTAGACCCTTCTCCACCTTCCTTACCTGGTTCTAGTTAATAACCATACACCACCAGGTTTATTTATCAAATCATTTAATGATTACAGAACTGGGAGTAAAAAATCAGATGATCATCCTCAAAGATCCTGAAAAGGCATGCAAGAGAATTCAACATTCATTCTTGACTATTTTTTTTAAAAAACAAGATACTTCAATACCATAGTAAAGCATATTATGTCTAACCCAAAATCCAACAATCTTTGCTAAGTGCTCACAAGCATTCTCAGCAAAAGTTAGAAAAAAGGATATTCTTTACTATTAAAAGTTGTTTACATTATTCTGCATGTACCAGTCAATATAATTAAAATAGGAGAAATAAAAGTGCAAAAATCAGAAAACTATCAGGATTTTCAGTGATATGATTTACTTGGAAATCTATAAAGAATCAACTGGAAGATTATTTCAATGGTAACAGAATCCAGTTAGGTGCTGGTACAAATTAACAGCAATAAATTAAACATTACCTCCACATACAAATATCTATTTAGAAAATAAAAGCAAGTACACCTGTGTTTGAAATAACAATAAAAATTACTTAGCAATAAAACTGAAATGTGCAAAAACTAATAACTAAAGGAAAAAAGAGGATACTCTTTAACAATATGGAAAGTATGCATTAAGTGTAAAAAAGGGTGCTGCAAATTAACTGTGCAGAAAAAGGAATCTAGACACAGGCCTTATATCCTTCACAAAAACTAACTCAAAATGTATCACAGATCTAAAATAAAACATAAGATCACAAAACTCCTAGAATGTAATGTAGGAAAAATTTCAAATGACCTTGGATTTGCTGATAACTTTTCAGATACAATGCCAAAAGCACAAAAGAATTGATCAGGTGGACTCTGTTAATATTAAACACATCTTCTATGGAAGACACTGCCAAGAAAATGAAAAGACAAGCCACAGAGTAGAGAAAATATTTGTGTAAGATACATATGATAAAAGACTTATCAAAAATATAAAGAAAATAACCTTAATTTAAAAATGGGCAAAATATCTGAACAGTCATCTCACTAAGGAACAGATATCTCAACTAAGGAACATATACAGATGGCAAATAAGCATATGAAAATATTTTCAACATTCCACATCACAGAAATTTCAAATTAAAACAATGAGATTTCACTACATATCTATTAGATAAAAAACAAGGACAAATACCAAATGCTGATGAGGATATAGTGCAAACAGAACTCTTATTTATTGCTGGTGGGAATGCAAAATGATACAGCCACTCTGAAAGACAGTTGGCAGTCTCTTACAAAATTAAACGTACTCTTCCCATATAATCCAGCAATTGTGCTCCTTGGTATTTAAAACCCAAATCAGTTCAAAACTTATGTCCACATAAAAAACTATACATGAATATTTATATAACAACCTTATTCATAACTGCCAAAACTTGGAAGCAACCAAGATCTTTCAATAGGTGATGGATGAGCAAATTTTGATACATCCAGCAATGGAGTATTATCAAGTGATAAATAGGCACAAGATATCAAGACACTAAGAAGACATGAACACTGGTTATCCATTTTAAATACAGCAGTGTGTACATGACATTCCCAAAGTCCCTAACTATCAGCAAGGAGCTCAAACTAGTCAATCCTAAAGGAAATCAACCTTCAATATTCATTGGAAGGACTGATGCTGAAGCCCAAGCTCCAACACCCTGGCCATCTGATGTGAAGAGTCGATTCACTGGAAAAGACTCTGATGCTGGCAAAGATTGAGGGTAAGAGGAGAAGGGGATGAAAGAGGATTAGATACTTGGATAGCATCACCACTCAATGTACTTAAGTTTGAGCAAACTCTGGGAGATGGTGAAGGACAGGGAAGCCTGGTATGCTACAGCCCATGGGGTCACAAAGAACAGGACACAAATTAGCTAACCGAACAGTAAGCAGTAACAGTACTGATGGCTGACTGGTCAAAAGAAAATAAGGAAGAGAGAGTGTGTGTTTAAGTACACACAGTGGAATATAACTCAGCCATTTAAAAAAAGGGGCGGGGGGGAATCCTGCCACCTGGGACAGTATGGATGAACCCTAAGACCATAATGCTAAGTGAAATAAGTTAGAGAACCACAAATACTGTATGATCTCACTTATATACGGAATCTAAACATCACAGAAACTAGCGCATAGACTGGTGGTTGCCAGGGACTGGCAGTGAGGGGAAGCAGGATGGGAGAAAAGAAGAGATGTAGTCAAAGGGTATGAACTTCCAGTTACAAGAGGAATACAAACGGGGACCTAATGTACAGCACAGTGATTACAGTTAACAGCAATGTATTGTATACTCGAAAATTACTAAGAAAGTAAATTTTAAATCTTACTACCACAATATGGTTATTATGTGAGATGAAGGATGAGTTAACAAACTTTATTATGATAATCAGTTTACAATACACATATCAAAATTATCATATCATATACCTTACATTTACACAAGGTTACATGTCCAAAGGTCCGTCTAGTCAAGGCTATGGTTTTTCCAGGGGTCATGTATGGATGTGACAGTTGGACTGTCAAGAAAGCTGAGCACCGAAGAATTGATGCTTTTGAACTGTGGTGTTGAAGACTCTTGAGAGTCCCTTGGAGCGCAAGGAGATCCAACCAGTCCCTTCTGAAGGAGATCAGCCCCGGGATTTCTTTGGAAGGAATGATGCTAAAGCTGAAATTCCAGTACTTTGGCCACCTCATGTGAAGAGTTGACTCATTGGAGAAGACTCTGATGCTGGGAGGGATTGGGGGCAGGAGGAGAAGGGGATGACAGAGGATAAGAAGGCTGAATGGCATCACCGACTAGATGGATGTGAGTTTGAGTGAACTCCGGGAGTTGGTGATGGACAGGGAGGCCTGGAGTGCTGCGATTCATAGGGTTGCAAAGAGTCGGACACGACTGAGCGACTGAACTGTCCATTATAACTCAATAATGCTAGAAAAAATAAATTAAGTCAGAAAACAGTGGAATGACAACTTGGAGGTGCAGAAAGGAAAGACACAATGAAAAAAAAAAGCCAATTTAGAAATCTACACCTAGCCAAAAAGACTTTCAAAAAGTAGATGCTTTCAGGCAAACAAAATCTGAAAGAGGGTGCTGCACAAAATTTATTAAAGATTCTGTAGACTGAAGAAAATATCTTAGACGAAAGTACCACTGCAGGAAGGAATGAAAAATGAAAAACTGGAAAGAGAAATACATAAATACAAAAGAACATTCGTGACACATGAAAAAATATATAAAATTCAGTTACTTCCCTGGTGGTCCAGTGGTTAAAAATCTGCCCTACAATTCAGGGGGACAAGAGTTTGATCCCTGGTTGGGGAACTAAGATCCCACATGCTGCCAAGCAACCAAGACCTGAAACTAAGACCTGACACAGCCAAATAAATAAATAAACAATATATAGATATATATGAAGTTCAAATTTCAGTATCTGTAAGATAAAATTTTACTGGAACAGTCATGTTCATTCATGACTTGTCTGTGGTTGCTTTAATGCTCTAATGGTAAAATGAGCAGTTGCAACAGAAACTATGTGCAGTGCCCTTACTGCTTCATACTGCTGCGTCATGGTACACTAGAAGCTGCAGTGATACAGATATATCCAACAGCATTTTGACTGTCACAAATGCTGCTGCACCATGACAATTTTATTTATGAGTACCTAACCCATCATGTCAAAATAAGAAAAGTGCACTTCAAATGCCACACATTAAGGCACAGTGGAGTGTGTTTTGTCATCAAATTAAATGGCATAGCCTTGTCTTTACTATGCAATAACACTATACTATGCTAAAGAATACAATATACATAGATATTACTAGATGGCACTCACCACAACAACTCCCAAACTGACAGGAAAGCTACAGTCAGAAAAATAAGAAAATTTATACTGTAGTGGAATTTTTTCATAAAACAAAATATGCAACTGCAAATAAAGTAGGTGAGTGAGCGGCTCATTGGTCAGCCTAGCAAAAAACCCCATTTACTATTCCTAAGTTAATTAAATTGTGCTTGATTACACAGAAAGTAGTCAAAGTGTTGGATTACACAGTAGTCAAAGAAATGCATCCAGAGAAAATAAACTTGTTTATTAGCTTTGGGACTTCCCTGGTAGTCCACTGGCTAGGACTCGGTGCTCCCAATGTAGAGGGCCGGGATTCAATCCCTGGTCAGGAACTAGATCCTACATGCCACAACTAAGACCTTGTATAGCCAAATAAATGAATACCGGGGGAAAAAAAAAAAGACTGAGCTTTTTGGTGAGAATGGTCGTTCAACCAAGTTGAGATTATTGGAAACAACATCAACAGTCAACAAAGGGAATGTTCCTGGTGATCCAGTGGTTAAGACTCCCCACTTCCAATGCAAGGGGTGCAGATTTGATCCTTGGTGCAAGTTAGATCCCACATGCTGCTTGGTATGGCCAAAAAATTTTTTTAATTAAAAAAAATTCAATTAAAAAACAAGACAAATGGTTTTCACTGGGTTTCCTTGACTCTAGAGGAGTCAAAGATGTTACTGATCGCTGCCCAGTTGTTTGAGCAGTCAATACAGAGTTCGAAGTGACTACAGAATTAGCCTCTAAGGTCTATGTCAAACCACAACAGGGAACAGTATTTTCAAACTTGAGAAAACACCAAGTTAGTATAACCTGAAGCAGAATCTGCTGAAGAATATTACAAACGATGGTGGCAAAAAATATGTATAGAACAGAAAAGGGCTTATTGGACAAATTAACAAAACCTGTGAAAATGTAAAATATGTAAGCTTATAGTTGTCTTGCAAGCTTATAGTTGTTCATCAGCAGGTACTTTGTGGAAAATATTTGAATTAATCATGTCTTATTTACCAATAGTGCCAAAAGATATATATTTCATTTGCTTTCATGGATTTAGCCATCTTCTGTTCCAAAACAGAAGCCAAATATCCTGACTTGCCACTACACAGATCATGTTGATAATGCGGGTATGAGCACAAATTTTTTCTAAAGGAAAAGAGCTAGCCTCAATCATTATTACAAAACACTAAAATGGCTTTGGAATTTTTGCTTACAAACATGATAATGTATCTTAATAAAATTATAAGGTAAAATACCACTTATATGCAAAACTTACACAGTAGTAAAGCTTAAAATATTCTGATGACAACTAAAGCCAGTTGGAAACACCTGTAATGTTGAACGTTTTTAATGTTAAGTGAATAATGCTTTATTCACTTCCTAAACAGTCAAAGTTTAAAACAAGTGAGGTCACCATTCCTAAAAATGTGCAACACATACATTTTCTGAGCTCAAAGGATAGTTTCAGTAGTGTTTCTAAACTCTGAGCAAAGTATAAGAGAAATTTACATATTCTTAAATTCATTCAACCGTGCAATCTGAAGTGATTGGACCGTCAATTGAAGGTGAAACCCTTCGATTGAAAGTGATTAATCTGCATTGTAACAACATGCTAAAAGACAAATATCAAGAGGCGAAATCTAACAGAATTTTACAAATGACTTCCTAGTAATCAATATCCCAATTAAAATCATATTCTGGTGGACTGATACCTGTTTTTGGTAGCACCAATCTCTGAAAAGACATTTCAAAGAGGAAACCTCATTAGAGATCAACACAGATGAACATTTACAATCAAGTTTAATGATAATGAGTAACAACTGAACCCAAACTAAGTGAAGTATTATCTAACCCTCCCAAATTAATTCCATTCTTCTCATTAGCAAACCTGTATTTAAAAAAAAAACTATATTCAATTACTTGTATTTTAAAACTTTTCAATAAAGATTTATAGAAATTTCTCTTTATATAACTAAACAGTATCTTTGAGTTTGCCTTTTGGCCCACGAAGCCCAAAATATATGCTCTAACTTTTTACAGAAAAAGTATGTCAATCTCTGAACTAGCTAGTTCCCCTAAACTATATATTAATTACTTGCTAAAAATAAATGAAGGTTAAAAGAGTACAGTAGTGGCCCCTTATCCACAGATTTACTTTCCTGAGGGCAAGGAGTCCAAACACATTACAAGGAAAATTCCAGAAATAAGCAATTCAATTGTTGTTCTGAGTAGTATATGAAATCTCACACCATCCTCTCCATCTTGCCTTAAATATGAATAATCTCTTTGTCCAGTGTATCCATGCTGTACATGCTGCTAAGTCACTTCAGTTGTGTCTGACTGTGGGTGACCCCATAAATGGAAGCCGACCAGGCTCCCCAATCCCTGGGATTCTCCAGGCAAGAACACTGGAGTGGGTTGCCATTTCCTTCTCCAGTGCATGAAAGTGAAAAGTGAAAGTGAAATCGCTCAGTTGTATCCAACTCTTAGCGATGCTATGGACTGCAGCCTACCAGGCTTCTCTGTCAGTGGGATTTTCCAGGCAAGAATACTGGAGTGGGGTGCCACCACCTTTTCCAGCTGTACATGCTACCCACCTATTAGTCACTTAGTAGCTGTCTGGGTTATGAGGATCAACTGTCACAGTACCACAGGGCTTGTATTCAAGTAATACTTACTTTACTAAACAATGGCCCCAAAGCACAAGAGTAATGATGCTGGCAATTCAGATGTTCTCTTACTGTACCTAATTTATAAATTAAACTTTATTTTATGTATATGATGAGGCCACTCACTGGAGAAGACCCTGATGCTGGCAAAGACTGAGAGCAGGAAAAGAGGTCAACAGAGGTTGAGATGGTTGGATGGCATCACCAATTCAATGGACAAGAGTTTGAGCAAACTCTGGTAGATGGTGAAGGACAGGGAAGCCTGGCGTGCTGCAGTCCACGGGGTCACAAAGAGTTGGACATGACTGAACAACCGAACAACAACCATACATAGGGTTCAGTACTATCCACATTTTCAGGCATCCACTAAAGGTCTTAGAACATATCCCTCACAGAAAAGGGGTGACTACTATACAGTGGTGGCGGTGGTGGTTTAGTTGCTAAGTCGTGTCTGACTGTTGTGACCCCATGGACTGTAGCCTGTCAGGCTCCTCTGTCCACAGATTCTCCAGGCAAGAACACTGGAGTGGGTAGCCTCTCCTTCCCCAGGGGATCTACCCAATCCAGCAATCAAACCCAGGTCTCCTGCACTGTAGGCAGATTCTTTATCAACTGAGCCACAAGGGAAACCCACCATATACTATGTAATGGCAACATAATCTGATAATAGTACGGATACAAAATGAGAAGGAAATGAGGATAACGTGCAAAATATTTTTTTAACTGTTCTCAGTGATCATATTGGAAATGGTAACATTAGTATTGCTATTCTGAGACTATTGTATAGTGTGGAATAAAACAAGTGACTAATCAATAATGATTAAAAGTCTAATTCATTATCCCTTATATCCTTGAGAACCAGAATTTTTGTTATGGAAAAAAAGAGCTATAGATGTAGCATAGAAGAGAGTAAATTTTTAAAATCTTTTATGAGTGAAGGTATGTATATACAGATATACAGATGTACCTGTATCACCCTTAACTCTGTCCAAGACACAGTAACTCACAGCAATGAGCATACTCAATACCCAGATTACATCCTCAAACACCATTTCCCACTAAAACCAGGACTTGGAGAAACTAGCTGGTTACAACTTTGGAGCTGTAAATATAAAAGATAAGCCTAGAACACTTAGTCATAACAGATAACAAGGATGCTACAAAGACTACCTGAGTGGATCAAGTTATTTAGAAACGAACTTCAGGCTCCAACTGACCAAAGATATGACAATTTTAGCATAAATAATAATAACTGACATTGATTAAAAACCATCAAATATGTCTAAATCCCTGAATTCACACTGATATTTAAAAAAATAGCTTACAAAATTCAAGAATTCCCTAGTGGTCCAGTGGTTAAGGACTTCACACTTCCACTGCCAAGGGCCCAGATTCAATCCTTGGTTGAGGAACTAAGATTCCACAAGCTACGGCACAGCAAAAAAAAAAAACAAAAACACCACAACTTTCTCTTAGAGGAGAATTAATAAGAACTATTTTGCTATCCTGAAAAGTAATAAAACCAAAGAATCAAGCATCTATCCTACCTTTCCTATATAACCTCTACTTCAGAGTAACTAAATACAGTTGAACAACATTCAGGTTACGGTACCGACTCTACATGCGGCTGAAAATTTGCATACAACTTTACAGTTAGCTCTCCACATATGTCATTTTGCATCCATGAATTCAAACAGTGGATTGGGTAACACTCTAGTACATATCTATTGGAAAAAACCCACAAATGAGTAACCCACACAGTTCAAATCTATGTTGTATAAGGATCAACTGTAGTAGATAAGTAGTCAGTAAAATTCAAATTTTGGCAAGAGTTCTTCAACAAAAAAACTAAGGAAAAGAAAGGGACAGAGAGATAAATTGTACACTAAAAGGTATTTATAAGAAATCAAATTTTAAAAACTGAGTAACATTACAGTGTCTAGGAATGCACACTTGTGATAAAACTTAAAAAGAAAAGGAAATGAATTACTGTAAGAGTTAGAACCGTTACTATGGGAGCAGGGAGGGAGGGAGTTATAACTGAAAGGGGTTAACTTTTTTATTTTGTATTCGAGTATAGCGCATTACAAATAGCTGAAAAAGAAGAGAAGCTAAAGGCAACGGAAAAAAGGAAAGATATACCCATTTGAATGCAGAGTTCCAAAGAATAGCAAGGAGAGAAGAAAGCCTTCCTCAGTGATCAGTGCAAAGAAATAAAGGAAAACAACAGAATGGGAAAGACTAGAGATCTCTTCAAGAAAATTAGAGATACCAAGGGAACATTTCATGCAAAGATGGGCTTGATAAAGGACAGAAATGCTATGGACCTAACAGAAGCAGAAGATATTAAGAGGTGGCAAGAATACATAGAAGAACTATACAAAAAAGATCTTCGTGACCCAGATAACCACGATGGTATAATCACCCACGTAGAGCCAGAGACCCTGGAATACGAAGCCAAGTGGACCTTCAGAAGCATCACTGTGAACAAAGCTAGTGGAGGTGATGGAATTCCAATAGAGCTATTTCAAATCCTAAAAGACGATGCTGTTAAAGTGCTGCACTCAATATGCTAGCGAATTTGGAAAACTCAGCAGAGGCCACAGGACTGGAAAAGGTCAGTTTTAATTCCAATCCCAAAGAAGAGCAATGCCAAAGAAAGCTCAAACTACCGCACAATTGCACTCATCTCACACACTAGCAAAGTAATGCTCAAAATTCTCCAAGCCAGGCTTCAGCAGTGTGTGAACCATGAACTTCCAGATGTTCAAGCTGAATTTGGAAAAGGCAGAAGAACCAGAGATCAAATTGCCAACATCCGTTGGATCATTGAAAAAGCAAGAGTTCCAGAAAAACATCTACTTCTGCTTTATTGACTAGGCCAAAGCCTTTGACTGTGTGGATCACAACAAACTGTGGAAAATTCTTCAAGAGATGTGAATGCCAGACCACCTTACCTGCCTCTTGAGAAATCTGTATGCAGGTCAGGAAGCAACAGTTGGAACCAGACAAGGCCAAATCAGGAAGGGAGTATACATCAAGGCTGTATACTGTCACCTTGCTTATTTAACTTCTATGTAGAGTACATCATGTGAAATGCCGGGCTAGATGAAGCATAAGCTGGAATCAAGATTGCCAGGAGAAGTATCAACAACCTGAGATACACAGATGACACCACCCTTATGACAGAAAGCAAAGAACTAAAGAGCCTCTTGATGAAAGTGAAAGAGCAGAGTGAAAAAGTTGGCTTAAAACTCAACATTAAGAAAACTAAGATCATGGCATCCAGTCCCATCACTTCATGGCAAATAGATGGGGAAACAATGGCAAAAGCGACAGACTTTATTTGGGGGGGGCGGGGTGCTCCAAAATTACTGCAGATGGTGACTGTAGTCATGAAATTAAAAGACGCTTGCTCCTTGGAAGAAAAGCTATGACAAATCTAGACAGCATATTAAAAAGCAGAGACCCACTGTCGACGAAGGTCCAACTAGTAAAAGCTATGGTTTTTCCAGTAGTCATGTATGGATATGAGAGGTGGACTATAAATAAAGCTGAGTGCTGAAGAATTGATGCTTTTGAACTGTGGTGTTGAAGAAGACTCTTGAGAGTCCCTTGGACTGCAAGGAGATCCAACTAATCAATCCCAAAGGAAAGCAACCCTGAATATTCATTGGTAGGACTGATGCTAAAGCTGAAGCTCCAATAATTTGGCCACCCGATGCAAAGAACTGACTCACTGTCAAAGACCCTGATGCTGGCAAAGACTGAAAGGAGGAGGAGAAGGGGACGACAGAGGATGAGATGGTTGGATGGCATCACCAACTCGATGGACATGAGTTTGAGGAATCTCCAGGAATTAGTGATGGACAGGGAAGCCTGGCATGCTGCAGTCCACAAGGTCACAAAGAATCGGATATGACTGAGCAACTGAACTGAACTGATAGCTGATTAACAATGTGGTAACAGCTTCAGGTGGACAGCAAAAGGATTCAGCCATAACATACATGTATTCATTCTTCCCCAAACTCCCCTACCATTCAGGCCACCACATAACATTGAGTAGTGTTCTCTGTGCTATACAATAGGCCCTTGTTGGTTATCCATTTTAAATACAGCAGTGTACATACGTCAATCCCAAACTCCCTAACTATCCCTTCCTCCTATCTTTCCCTGGCAACCATAAGTTTTTTCTCTAAGTTTGTGAGTCTATTTCTGTTTTGTAAATAAATTCATTTATATCATTTCTATCTTATTAATTATTTTTGTCTGTGCTGGGTTTTTGTTGCTGCATGAAGGCTTTTTCTAGTTGCAAGCAAGTGAGGGCTACTCTCTAGTTCTGGTGTACAGGCTTCTCACCAAGGTGGCTTCTCTTGTTGCAGAGCACAGGCTCTAAACACACCGGCTCAGTAACTGCAGCACCGGAGCTTAACTGCCCCTCAGCAGGTGGAAATTGTTCCAGGTCTAGGATCAAACCTGTGTCTCCCTGCATCAGCAGGCAGATTCTTAACCACTGGAGAAGTCCTGTATCATTTCTTTTAGATTCCACACATATAAGGGATGTCATATGATTCTCCTCAACTGTCTGACCTACTTCACTCAGTATGACAATTTCTATTCCCATCTACAAAAAGTTCTACTTCTTGACCTAGGTGGTGTGGTTACAAGGATGTCTGCTTTATTTATTTTAAAATAAGTTTGTGTGTGAGTGAGATTTTCTGTTTACTTTACAATACAAAGGTTAAAATTATAAACTATGTAAAACAACAACACTATTGCCTTAGAGGTTTATAAAACATGTGAAACTAAAATATACAACAGCATTGATAGCACAAAAGGCAAGAGGCGGGGGTGGGATGGAGTTAAATTGTTACACGATTTCTTGTATTCTTTGAAAAGCATTATAAACTGTAATAAATTAACAAGGCAGACTGAAATATCTAGGGCCATGGTTCTTAACTAGAGGGTATTTTTGGCCCCAGGAGGACAGTTGGTACTATCTGAAGACATTTTTGGTCATCAAAACTGGGAAATTGGGGGATGCTAGTGGATTGTGCTAGTGGATTGTGACCAGGGATGCTGCTAAACACCCTATAATACACAGCACAGCCCTCTCCACCCCAAAACAAAAAATCACCTGGCCCCAAATATGCTAAGAATGAAAATTTCTGATCCAAGGTAACCACTGAAAATGAAAGTGAAAGTCACTCAGCTGTGTCCGACTCTTTGCGACCCCATGGACTGTAGCCTGCCAGACTCCTCTGTCCATGGAATTCTCCAGGCCAGAATACTGCAGTGGGTAGCCTTTCCCTTTTCCAGGGGATCTTCCCAACCCAGGGACTGTACCCAGGTCTCCCGCACTGCAGCAGATTCTTTACCAGCTGCACAATTAAACAAACAAGTAAAGAAGGAAAAAAAAAAAAAGAACAATTTCACTTACATCAAGTTGAAAAACAGGCAAGGCTAAATCGCGGTAATGTAAATCATCAGAACAATTACTGGCTATAGGAGAATGAAGGTACTAAGTTGAAAGTGGTACAACAATGCTTTCTGGGAAACTAAAAATGTTCTCTCTATTGTTCTAGGCAGTGAATATATGAGAGAGTATACAGTGAAAGTTCATTAAGCTGTACACTTAAGATATACATACATACACACACACATATATTATACCTTTTACTGTACATGTTATGTCTCAATTGAAAACTACTAAGCAGATAACCAGAGATTACAAGACATTTGGTCAAAGTATTTAACACAAAATATACCTATCAAAAACAAATAAGAACTTGGAAGAAAACAGCCTACAAGAGAAAGCAAACTTTTAAAATATACATATTATATACTACATTGTGTGCATGCTCAGTCATGTTGAGCCTTTGCAATCCAATGGAGCCTTTGAGGCTCCTCTGTCCGTGGAATATTCCAGGCAAGAATATTGGACCGATTTGCCATTTCCTACTCCAAAAGATCTACATTGTCAGGCAGATTTTTTACCACTGAACTACCTGGGAAGCCCATACATTACATTTTACACACACACCACACACACACACACACACACACACACACACACACACAGTGTCCTCAGAGAGTTCGAGGAGACACTGCAACCATGACTCAACTCAAAACCAGAATGTTTTTATTTTATAATGTTATTTTTAAAAATCAGATATCAAGACAGCTCTTAGAAATTAAAATGTACACAACAAATACTACTCCTAGGCATTTACCCAAGAGAAATAAATAAATGCTCACTAAAAGACCTTAACATGAATGTTCATAATAACTGCTCTATTCAGAACAGCCAAGAATTGCAAACAACTCAAGTATCCAGAAGAGAAATGGACAAATTGATGTAATAAAAGTGGAGTAGCGCTCATCAAAAGGAACATACATGTACATATGTTAATCTCAAAAACACTATGTTGAGCAAAAAGTAGCTAAACCCAAGAATACATACCATATGATTTCATTTGTAAAAAGCTCTGGAACAGGAAAAATTAAGGGCAATGGTGACAGAAAAGAGCAGTGGTTGTCTAGGATGTCTTGGGAGAAATGACTGGAAAAGGGAACTTTCTGGAATAGTGGAACGTTCTATAAGTGTACTATCAGTTTAGTTCAGTTCAGTTGCTGAGTTGTGTCCGGCTCTTTGCGATCACATGAATCACAGCACACCAGGCCTCCCTGTCCATCACCAACTCCCGGAGTCCACCCAAACCCATGTCCATCAAGTCAGTGATGCCATCCAGCCATCTCTGCCGGCCCGTTTTCCTCCTGCCCCCAATCCCTCCCAGCATCAGGGTCTTTTCCAGTGAGTCAACTCTTCGCAGGAGGTGGCCAAAGTACTGGAGTTTCAGCTTCAGCATCAGTCCTTCCAATGAACACCCAGGACTGATCTCCTTTAGGATGGACTGGTTGAACCTCCTTGCAGTCCAAGGGACTCTCTCAAGAGTCTTCTCCAACACCACACTTCAAAAGCATCAATTCTTTAGCGCTCAGCTTTCTTCACAGTCCAACTCTCACATCCATACATGACCACTGGAAAAACCATAGCCTTGGCTAGACGGACCTTTGTTGGCAAAGTAATGTCTCTGCTTTTAAATATGCTATCTAGGTTGGTCATAACTTTCCAAGGAGTATGCATCTTTTAATTTCATGGCTGCAATCACCATCTGCAGTGATTTTGGAGCCCAAAAACATAAAGTCTGACACTGTTTCCTCATCTATTTCCCATGAAGTGATGGGACCAGATGCCATGATCTTCGTTTTCTGAATGTTGAGCTTTAAGCCAACTTTTTCACTCTCCTCTTTCACTTCATCAAGAGGGTTTTTAGTTCCTCTTCACTTTCTGCCATAAGGGTGGTGTCATCTGCATATCTGAGGTTATTGATATTTCTCCCGGCAATCTTTTTTTTTTTTCCCCCAGCAATCTTGATTCCAGCTTGTGCTTCTTCCAGCCGAGTGTTTCTCATGATGTACTCTGCGTTAAAGTTAAATAAGCAGGATGACAATATGCAGCCTTGACGTACTCCTTTTCCTATTGGAACCAATCTGTTGTTCCATGTCCAGTTCTAACTGTTGCTTCCTGAGCTGCATACAGGTTTCTCAAGAGGCAGGTCAGGTGGTCTGGTATTCCCATCTCTTTCAGAATCTTCCACAGTTTATTGTGATCCACACAGTCAAAGGCTTTGGCATAGTCAATAAAGCAGAAATAGATGTTTTTCTGGAACTCTCTTGCTTTTTCAATGATCCAGCGGATGTTGGCAATTTGATCTCTGGTTCCTCTGCCTTTTCTAAAGCCAGCTTGAACATCTGGAAGTTTACGGTTCACGTATTGCTGACGCCTAGTGGCTAAATGGCGTATATATATGTTTTTGAAAACTAATCAAATCACACACTTGAAATTGGCGCATTTTACTGCATGTAAATTTTACTCAAAAAAATATCAGACAAAACATAAAAAGTTCCATAGAAAGCATGAAAGATGAAGATGAGATAAAAAGTAGTAAAAACAAAAAGAAACTGAAAAAACAGAGAAAAAGACTTTTTAAATTAAAAAAGTAAGCCAGGCAATCCAATATCCAGATAATTGGTGCTTCCAAAAGAGAATAGCAAAAATTAATAGTAGAAAATATCATTTAAATAATTCAAGAAAAATGTCCAACTCTGAAGAATATGAGTTTCTAGACTTAATGTACCTATAGTACATTCTGAAATTTCAGAACACTGGAAACACAAAGAAAACAGTTTACATACAACAGACAGGACTTAGAATGGCTTTGAATTTCAAACAGCACTTCTAGAACCAAGAAAATAATGGCTTCAAAATTCTAAAGCTATGTGATTCTCAATCTAGAATTCTTTACCCTGTCAAGCAGTATAAGTGTAAAGTTAGAGGAGTTCAAAAAAAATTTACCTGCTATACATATTTCCTCAAAAATCTACTCAAGGATATGATAAACCAAAACAAGAGAATCAACCAAAGAAGACAGAAGACAAAGGAAACCACACCAACACAGGTAGAAGGAGCCTCCATAAAGTACCTAGAACAATTGTCAAGGGGGTGATCTCAGGTAACAGCTGTGAACTAGGTATAGAAAAAGCAACCGTGCAGAATGAAGTTCAGAGTTCTCCAGGAGACTCAAGGGAAGGTAAAATGATGCAGTCACTTTGAAAGACAGTCTGGCAATGCTCCAAAAGGTAAAACATAGTTACCATATGATCTAGTAATCTGACTTCTAGGTATACATCCAAGAGAAATGAATTTAAGTCCACACAAAACTTGTATACAGTCACAGAAGCATTATTCATAACAGTCAAAAGGTGGAAACAATCCAAATGTTCATCGACATATGAATGGATAAACAAAATATGCCATGTCTATATAATGCAGTATTATTCAGCAATAAAAAGGAATGAAATACTGATACAACATGGATAAACCTTGAAAAATTATGTTAAGTGAAAGCAGTCAGTCTCAAAAGATCACATATTATATACTGGATAATTCCATTTACATGAAATGTTCAGAACAGACATATCTATACCAACAGAAAGAAGACTGATGACTGCTTAAGTTAGAAGAGGGTGAGGGGAAATGGAATGTGACTGCTAATAGATAAAAGATTTTCTTGGATAATCATTTTTAGAATATAGATAAAAATATGTATTTTAAAAATGACTATAATAATGGCTGCTGCTGCTAAGTCGCTTCAGTCATGTCCGACTCTGTGCAATCCCATAGACGGCAGCCCACCAGGCTCCCCCGTCCCTGGGATTCTCCAGGCAAGTACACTGCAGTGGGTTGCCTCCTCCAATGCAGGAAAGTGAAAAGTGAAAGTGAAGTTGCTCAGTCGTGCCTGACTCTTCGCGACCCCATGGACTGCAGCCTACCAGGCTCCTCCGTCCATGGGATTTTCAAGGCAAGAGTACTGGAGTGGGGTGCCATTGCCTTCTCCGATAATAATGGCTACACAAGTCTAAATATATTAAAACCACTAAATTATACAAATTGGTGAATTATATGATAATGTGAATTATATTGCAATGAAGCTATTATTAAAAGTTCTTAGTAGTAAGTAGATAGAAAACTAAGGAGAAAAAAATTAACTACATGGAAAACAAAATATTACATGAGAAATTAAAAATATATAATTATACCTTAAGATTGTAAGCACTGAAAATCATATAATTATGACATAACTTTACTGGGAGACTGGAGATATCTATGTGCATGTATGTGTCAAAGTATGTACATGTATGCTGGAGGGAGAAAGAAGGACGTGGAGGGAAAATAATGAAATCCTTATCTTCCATGGGGAGCTATCATATATAATGAATAAAATTTAAAAAGCAAAAACTAGTGGCAATTCCCTGGTGGTACAACAGTTAAGACTCTACATATTCACTGCCAAGGGCCCAAGTCGATCCCTGGTCAATGAATTAAGATCCTATAAATCATGTGATGCAGCCAAAAAATAGTGTTTATAAATAAAACACAAAAATCAATGGTATTAAGCAATGAACTACACACTTTTGTTAAATGGTCAAAACTGAAAAATTTCATGTTATGTATACTTTACCACAACTTTTAAAATAAATTAGAAAGAAAAACCTCTAGATTATAATATTTTTACCTTGCACATATATTAACTTATAAAGTGAAAAGTAACATTCAAAACAGTGTAGCTAACACTAGTAGCAGCTAACACTGGGTGCTTTTTATACAGTGGGCACATTCTATGTACTTCTACATGTACTAACATACAGCATTTAATTCTCACAGTATCCTTAACAGAGTAGATGCCACACTTTCCTCCATTTTACAGATGAAACAAAGACAAACAGGATAAATCATCTGCCCAATATCATAATCATAGACCCTGAACTGGAACCTAGCTCTCCAACTCCAGAGCTCACATTTTTAACCACTATCCTATACTGCCTCTCTGTTCTTTAACATTAAGAATGAGATTAAGGACTTTCCTGGTGGTACAGTGGATAAGAATCCATCTGCCAAGGGAACGGGTTCAATCTCTGGTCTGGGAAGATCCCATATGCCATGGACCAACTAAGCCTGTGGACCACAACTGTTGAAGCCCATATGCCTAGAGCTTGTGCTCCCCAACAAGAGAAGCCACCGTGATAAGAAGCTGAAGCACCACAAGGAAGAGTAGCCCCTGCCTGCTGCAACTAGAGAAAGCCTTCCCACAGCAACAAAGACCCAAGGAAACCAAACCTAAATAAACAAAAGAATGAGATTTAGCACAAAACTCAAAGGATCACTAAAATACATAATGCCTACTCTCTTTACTCCAATGAGAAATAATATTAGTTTTTTTCCAGTGGCAACCTTGAAGCTATACTAAAGCTGCTTGCAGACTCTAAAATCATAACCCATAAAAAAAAACAACAACCATCAAATTAGCTACAATGAACAGCACTTTAAAAAATCTTACCACAAACCTTTGCAACAGAAAAAAAAAAATCAACTTTTACTCACTGCCTTCTACTTGATTAACCCCAGGAACACATACACTAAAGAATAACACTCTTTAGCTCTCCAGTAAGATGCTCTTCCATGGATCCTCATGGTTAGCTCCATCCCTTCCTTATGATTTTACTCCAAGTCACCTTCATCTTTCTTCAGAGAGGTCTAAAATGTGACACACAAAGATTTTTTTATAACCTCTTCCCAACTTCAGACTCTCCCTCGCCACTTCACCCTTTTTTTCACTAGAGAACTTACCACTTCTAAGATGTCACATACTTTTTTTGTTCATTGCCTGTCTCTCCCATTGAATGCTCCATGAAGTAGAAAATTTTTGGTTTTGATTCACTGTATCCTCAGCATCAACAAAAGTGCCTGACACAGAGTAAGTGCTCAATAAATCTTTGATGATGAAACTACCAATAAAAACAACAAACTTTAAAATAACTGTTCTCCATATTTCTAATACTAACAGTTTTAATTATATATGAGAAAGAACATATTGACGGTTTACTTAGGCCCCAAATTCTTCCATAAGTGATCAAGAATTACCTAAGAAGCTAAAATATTCAGTTTAGCAATACTTTCTACCCATGTTCCCATTTACTAAGGAGATGTATTCAGTTCAGTTCAGTTCAGTCGCTCAGTCGTATCCAACTCTTTGCAACCCCATGAATTGCAGCACGCCAGGCCTCCCTGTCCATCACCAACTCCCAGAGTTCACTCAGACTCATGTCCATCAAGTCAGTGAGGCCATCCAGCCATCTCATCCTCGGTCGTCCCCTTTCCCTCCTGCCCCCAATCTCTCCCAGCATCAGCGTCTTTTCCAACGAGTCAACTCTTCGCATGAGGTGGCCAAAGTACTGGAGTTTCAGCTTTAGCATCATTTCTTCCAAAGAACACCCAGGACTGATCTCCTTTAGAATGGACTGGCTGGATCTCCTTGCAGTCCAAGGGACTGTCAAGAGTCTTCTCCAACACCACAGTTCAAAAGCATCAATTCTTCGGCGCTCAGCCTTCTTCACAGTCCAACTCTCACATCCATACACGACCACTGGAAAAACCATAGCCTTGACTAGACAGACCTTTGTTGGCAAAGTAATGTCTCTGCTTTTGAATATGCTATCTAGGTTGGTCATAACTTTCCTTCCAAGGAGTAAGCATCTTTTAATTTCATGGCTGCAATCACCATCTGCAGTGATTTTGGAGCCCAAAAGATAGTCTGACACTGTTTCCACTGTTTCCTCATCTATTTCCCATGAAGTGATGGGACCAGATGCCATGATCTTAGTTTTCTGAATGTTGAGCTTTAAGCCAACTAGATGTATTACTGACTCAAAAATATATTAGATATGCTATGAAACAACTTCTGTATCTGAACAAAAATCAAAACTGTCAACTACTCATTAAAAACATACATAATATTGTAAATTAACTATACTTCTATTTTTTAAAATCATACACAAGAATCACTGGAATAAAATTATGCAAGCTATTAACAGTAATTCCAAAGCTTAAGAAAACTTTACAATTTCACAGGTGTGTCTTTCACAGTAGGAGGGGAAGATAGTATTTGGCAATTAGAGAGAAGCCACATAATAATAATTTTAAAGTATTCTCTTTTTTTCTGGCTAATAAAGAGTTTATAGATACAGTACCTTTGGAAATGCATTCTACCCACAAACTAAAGCAAAACATAGAATCATACTGAATCTCAGAACAGGACAGGAACCTTGCTTTACATTAGAATCACCTGGAGATGCCCACCAGCGTCCCTGGTCCCTTCTCAAAAGACTGATTCTAGGGACTTTCCTGAAGGTTCAATGGTTAACATTCCACGGTTTCACGCAGGGGATGGGTTCAATTCTGGTCGAGATTCTGCATGCCAGAAGACACAGCCAAATAAAAAAAGATTCTGATTCTACCAAACAGTGTGAGGATAGAGACAGGCATCTTTATTTCTAAAAGTTTCTAACATGATTCTAAAGCAGCTTAATCATTCATCCAGATCATTAACATCCTCTTAGAACACTGTCCTTCAGAGTCATCCAATATGCATTTGACGACCCCCAGAGACAAAAAATTCACTACCTTCTCAAATACTGAATTCTAATGGAAAGCACTAAATTTGGGGAATCTTACAGTAAAATATCATCTGCCTCCCTTTACTTTTTTTCCTCCTCCAGTTTCTATGTAATTGGTTATTAAAGTGAAAGTTGTTAGTATTCACTACCAATACTACTCAGGCATTGGCTATCACTCAGGAAAGAAAATTACAATCTAAATACACTTCAGCAACTTGTATCAAACTAATTTTTGTGACTATTAAATGTGTAACAGATATCTTTAGATGTGAACACATTTGATCCATAAAATCTATTCTTAGGAATTTATCCTAAAGATACAACTAAACTAACTGTATTTACAGTATTTTGTGCCAAAACTGAATATTGGTTGCAATGGACTAAATTTATGTTGGCCCCAAAACCCATGCTGAAATCCTAACCCTAAATGTGATATTAGGAAGCAAGGTCTTTGAGCGCAGAATCCTCGTGAATGGTACCACCCTTAAAATAAGGAAACCCAGAGAGCTCTCTAGACCTTTTCTTACCATACTTATTGTACCATATACAGTCAATCTACAACCTGGAAGAGAGACCTCACCAGAACCTGACCATGATGGCAACCTGATCTCAGAGTTCAAGCCTTCAGAAGTGAGAGAAATATATTTCTGCTGTTTATAAGCTACTCAGATATGGTACTCTTATTTGTAACAAAGTAATTTTTGCATCCTTTTTAAACAAAGGTACTTTTAATTCTTTAAAATTTTTACTGTATCTTATTTTTTCACCCTTACTGAGGTATAATAGGCAAATAAAATTATGATTAAATGTATTTTTTATATTTTAAATTATATCTAGCAGTATTCATTTTCTCAGCACACACTATTATAAGTTTTAGCATGTACACAGATTCCTGTAAAAACCATCATAAACAGAATACAAAACACTTCCAATATTCACAAAGAATTCCCTCTACCTCTTTGTAGTTAAACCTCTTACCTCCATCCCTAAACCCTGGTAACCAATGATCTGTTCTCTATGCCTATAGCTTTGTTTTTTTAAGAATATCATGTAAACAGGGCCATATAGAATATAATTTTATGGAACTGCTATTATGCCATTGATACTTATCTGTATTACTGGTATGTCAACAGTTGATCCCTTTTAATTGCTAAATAGCATTCCATAGTATAGATGTATCAGTTTGTTTATCCATTATCCATTTATCCACTGAAGGACACTTACGTTGTTTCCAGTTTGGGGTGATTAGGAATAGTGCTGCTACAAACATACACACACATATTTTAGTGTAAACAGTAAGTTTATATTGCCCTACGGGTTGGGGGCAGGAAGAGAAGGGGATGACAGAGGATGAGATGGCTGGATGGCATCACTGACTTGATGGACATGAGTCTGAGTGAACTCCAGGAGTTGGTGATGGACAGGGAGGTCTGGAGTGCTTCGATTCATGGGGTCGCAAAGAGTTGGACACGACTGAGCGACTAGACTGAACTGAACTGAAGACCTATCCCTAGAAGTGGGCTTGTTGAAACCCATGTTAACTGTATACTTTGCAACAAACTGACAGATTTACCCAGAGTTTGCATTCTCACCAGAGTTTCAGTTAATCCTCATCCTCAGCAATACTCAGTATTGTCAGTATAATATTTCTATTATTTTAGCCATTCTAAAAGGTATGCATGATTCCCAGAGATCAAATTGCCAACATGTGTTGGATCACTGAAAAAACAAGATTCAAAAAAACATCTACTTCTGCTTTATTGACTAGGCCAAAGCCTTTGACTGTGTGGATCACAACAAACTGTAGAAAATTCTTCAAGAGACAGGAATACCAGACTACCTTACCTGCCTCCTGAGAAATCTGTATGCAGGTCAAGAAGCAACAGTTAGAACTGAACACGGAACAACAGACTGGTTCCAAACTGGGAAAGGAGTACATCAAGGCCGTATATTTTCACCTTGCTTATTTAACTTCTATGCAGAGTACATCATGTGAAATGCCAGGCTGGATGAAGCACAAGCTGGAATCAAGATTGCCGGGAGAAATATCAATAACCTCAGATACACAGATGACACCACTCCTATGGCAGAAAGCAAAGAACTAAAGGTATGTAAATGGTACCTCACTGTGGCATAATAACTTAAGATGAACATCTTTATGTGCTTACAAGCCATCCAAACATCTCTGAACTATCTGTTCAAATCTTTCATCCATTTTTAAAATTGGGATGCTGGTTCTCTAGGGGTTCTCCCCGACTATGTTGAGTTTTGAAAGCTCTTCATAAATTATGGTTAAGTCCTTTCTCAGACATGTGGTTTGTAAATATATTCTCCCAGTTCATAGTGTCCTTCACAGAAAAGTTTTAAATTTTGATGAAGTTCACTTCATCAATTTTTTCTTTCATGGATCATGCTTTTGGTACCGTATCTAAGAGCTCCTTGCCAATCCAAGGTCAAGAAGACTTTCCAATGCTCTCTTCTAAGAGTTTTACTACTTTATGTTTTACATTTAGGTTTATGATCCATCTTGAGTTAATTTTTGTATAAGATATGTTGGATAGATTGAGGCTCACTATACATATGGATACTCAGTTTTCCAACATCATTTATTTGAAAAGACTATCCTTTCTCCATGGAAATATGTTTGCACCTCTGTCAAAAAATCACTTGACTATATCCAAGTAAGTCTATTTCTGGGCTCTCTATTCTGTGCCTTTGGTCAATACACCACACTGTCTTGATAAGTGTAGCTTTACATAACATCTTAAAATTGGACACTGACTCTTTCAATTTCATTCTTTTTTCAAAACTGTTTTGGCTATATAGTTCTTTTTCAAAATTGTTTTGGCTATTCTAGTTCCTTTAACCTTTCTATACATAATTGTTTAAAACTAAAGCCATAATAGCTACCTCTTAAATGGTTTATCTGCCCCCTAGAAAACTGGCAATTTTTACTGTTGCCTTTTATCTTGTCAAAACTAGTTCAAAATATAACATATAGGCACCCAGAACTTTCGACCCAATATATCCAGTACTAGGAAACTTATGTGGAAAACCCAAATATAGATATAAAAATGTGTTCATCATAGTCTTGTTTAGAAACCAAATCTCCAGCTCCAACAAAAGGGGAAAGGTTAAATAAAAACTAGCTGAGGAAATGGTCAAAACATGTTGCTTTTAAAAAATGGATACACAGTATCCAACTTTTTAGATGAAATATAGTATATTTCAGAAAAAATATATATTAAAGTATTTTTGGATAGCATCATTATAAGTGACTTTTTTCTTCACAGTTTTAAGAACTTTAAAAACTTTCTACCATGAACACATGTTGACTTATAACTGGAGATAATACTGAGTTTAAAAAATGGTTATTGCCACTTACACAGAAAAATCCAAGCACCTCTGTATCACCCTGTACATTATTAGTATCAAGCTTGTTCATAATGTATGAATAACCCACATGACAAGTTAAGAGAGTTTAAACTATAAATTCTTCTCTGCTGTCACAACAGTTACAACACAATTTTCTCTATGCTTGACTCCATGTTTAACTTTGCACAGAATTCTAAATATGTTAATTACATTATTAATAAATGACACACAAATATTTGCAACATACAATACATCTGACCAGTAACTAACTTCCTTTATACAAACAGCTTTTATCTATTACAAAAAGAAAAATAGGCAAAGGACAAATATAGGTAACTTGCATAAATATTACAAATGGCCAGTGATGTGAAAGTAAGTTAGATTTCACTCATGATTAAAAGAAACAACCATCATAAAGACCGATTTATCTTGACTGTAAACTTCATATTTGACAACCCCTATGTTACACTACAGAATATAAATTAATATTTTTGAAGGGTAATTTGACTATCATGTAAAATTTAAATACACAAACCCTTTAATTCAGCAAATGCACTCAAAAAAGTAGACGTACGAAAAAATGCCCCTTTCAGCTTCACTTATCAAGAGTAAAAAGCTGAAAATAATTGATTTTTCATCAATAGGGGAATAAAAAAAGTACTTCCTTAACAACTGGAATATTGTACAGCAGTTACAAATTATAAGATAATTCATAAATAATGGAAAGATCTCCAAGATAAAGTTTTTTTTTTAAAGATGCAGAAAAATACTTGTAGTCTAACTACATTCATAGTTTTAAAATGCTTAGATGTGCCTGTAGATAAATGGAATATTTCTGGAGGATTACATTCAAACAGTTAAGTAATTTTCAGGGGCAAGACTTTCTTACTGCTTGTTTTTCTAGACTGATTTTAAGAAAAATTATTAAATCAACACCCTCAGTAATATCCCTCATTACATCTTTTGGGCTTCCCTGGTAGTTCAGCTGGTAAACAATCTGCCTGCAATGCAGGAGACCCTGGTTCAATTCCTGGGTTGGGAAGATTCCCTGGAGAAGGCAATGGCAACCCAGTCCAGTATCCTTACCCGGAATATCCCATGGACAGAGGAACCTGGTGCACTACGGTCCATGAGGTCACAAACAGTCAGACACAACTGAACAACTAACTCGAACACATTACATCTTTTAATGTTAGGAAATATATATTCCTCTATAACACCTACATGATAGATTAATCCATTATGAACTTATTATTTTCCCCTAGCAAACCTACTATACTAAATTTAAGTGGCTCCATGTTGAAGCTGAGATATGACAAGGTCCTACATGAGGTGGTTTATGAATTAAACTAGGTTAAGAAATAATGTGGAAAAATTAGGTAGCTAACTGGATTTGGTGCTGGAGAAGACTCTTGAAAGTCCCTTGGACAGCAAGGAGATCCAGTCAGTCAATCCTAAAGGAAATCAATCCTGAATATCCATTGGAAGGACCGATGCTCAAGCTGAAGCTCCAATACTTTGGCCACCTGATGCAAAGAGCTGACTCATTGGAAAAGACTCTGATACTAAGAAAGACTGAGAGCAGGAGAAGCGGGCAACAGAGGATGAGTTGGTTGGATGGTATCATGAATCCACAGACATGAGTTTGAACAAACTCCAGGAGATAATGAAGGACAGGGAAGCCTGGCCTGCTGCAATCCATGTGGTCACAAGGAGTCCAACAGGACTTAGCAACTAAACAACAACTAGATTTGGGGCCAGAGCTTACCATAATTACTTTATAACAAATGTATGGTGACCTCCAGTTAGAAACATAGTAACTTTCCTTTACTTTTAGTACTATAAAAGTATCTTTAGTTTGGAATAAAATATAATCATCAGTCCAGTTTCAAAGTCTTAAAACTGAAGACAGGAGTTCAGCAGTTAAATATATTCAACTGCCAACAAATAATTTTTGGAGAGAGAACAAGTGTTTGTGCAGATATAGAGAAACTAGAATCTTCTTTCTACTACTGGGAATGTATTTTGGAAAACAGTCTAGCAGTTCCTCAAATAGTTACACACAGAGTTATCAGATGACCTAGTAATTCTATTCCTAGGTAAATACTCAAGAGAAATGAAAACATATGTCCACAGTGAAACTTGTACACAAATGTTCATATCAGCATTATTTATAATAGCCAAATAGTGGAAAACAACCCAAATGCTCATCAACAGATGAATGGATAAATAAAAGGTCCATACAATGGAAGATTATTTAATAATGAAAAGGAATGAAGTACTGATACATGCCACAACATATATGAACTTTGAAAACATGGTAAGTGAAAGGCCATATATTAAATGATTACATTTATATGAAATACAAATCTACACATTTAGAGATGAGGCAAATTTACAGTCCCAGAAAGTAGACAAGTTGCCTAGAGTGTGGGTGAAATGAGAAGTGACTGCTGATGGGTATGGGGTTTCATTTTGGAGTGAAAATGTTCTAAAATTGTGGTAATGGTTTTGTACATTTAAATGGGTAAATTGTATTGCATATGTTATATCTCAATGAAGTTTTTTTTTTTTAAGTAAGAAGAGAAATCAATTACAGTCTTAAGAGGCACATCACCAAAAGCAACAGGGGGTCTTGATTCAAATGAACTTACAAGTGTATCTATGACACAACTGGGAGAATATGAACACTGGATATCAGATAACATTAAGGAATTATTATTTATTCAATAAGTATAAGAACAATATAATTATTTTTTAAAAAAGATTCCTTATCTTTTAGGGACTCCAGTATTTAGGGGTGAAAGGACATGTCTGGAATTTACTTTAAAATAATCTAATTGGAAAGAGTAGGAATTAACAGGAGAGAACCCAAGAGGTCATTCATAGTGAATTGGGTCTTAAAGATATAAATTAGAGTTCAAGGACTAAAGAGGGCATGAGAAGAAATGAAAAAGACAGGTAACAGCTTAAGAAATGGCACTGTCAAAGACCACCTATGGGGCAAGAACAGAAAACACAGAAAAGTAAGGAACAACCAGATCATGAAGAGTCTTATATGCCATACAAGGAATTTTTATTTAATTTTATGCAAGACGGACTGCTCCCCCCGCCCTTGGTGGGGACAGGTCAGATTAGAGGTTTAGACAGGTTACTCTGGTGGCATTATAGATTGAAGGGGCACAAAACAGAGTAAAGAGGCTACTGTCATAGTCCAGGGGAGTGACAATTCAATGGGAACTCATACGGTGGGAGCAGAAATAAAGATTAGAGGCTAAAACCTCAGACATGAGATACTAAAAATAATTGCATATGCAGAAAGAGGAAGCAGAGACCATCTGAACTGATTTCTAGCATGTAGGCTTGTGCAACTAGATAGACAATGTCCAACATGCAGGAAAGTGAACATAGAAGAGGATTAAGAAAAAAGGTAGAGTTCAGCTTAGTGTTTAGTGTAAAAGGACATACTGGTGGAAATGTGTTAATAGCCAGGCAAAACCTCAAGAGAGGCTAATTAGAAAATACAGACATAAAAATCTTTAGGACATATTTGGTAGCTGGAACAATAACCAAGGAGAGCTTGTTTGTTACAACTGACACAACACAGAAATTTAACCTGGGCAAATTTAATTTGGGCAAACTCCAGAGATCGTGAGGGACAGGAGGCCTGGCACGCTGCAGCTCACAAGGTCGCAAAGAGTCAGACATAACTTGGCAACTGAACAACACTCCCTACTCCACCTTGTTAAAAATTAATTATTTTAAAGTGTTTATGTAAACAGAATGATCAAGATGTGTTAATTTTATATTTAGACTATATATTGAAGGCAGGAGGAGAAGAGGACGACAGAGGATGAGATGGTTGGATGGCATCACTGACTTGATGGATGAGCAAGCTCCAGGAGTTGGTAAGAGACAGGGAAGCCCGGCATGCTGCAGTCCATGGGGTCACAAAGAGTCAGACACGACTGAGTGACTGAACTGAACTATACAGATACAGATATAGGAGAAAGAAGAACATATACGCATTTGGCTAAAAGTCATCAAAATTATTCTTTTAACACATTGCACACATGCAGCATTATTTTCAAAGAACAGCTATGAAAATGTACTTTTCTAATTATTCTGATTCCTTTAATGTATCAAGAACATTTAAAATATTCATAACATTTACAATCAATATTTAAAAATCCTCCACTGTATAAAAAATTCTGCACTTCTAGTCTGCTTTTAACAGATCTTATCCAACTTCCCTGGTGGCGACTAGATTCTTCCCTGGTGGAGAATCTATCTGCCTGCCAATACAGGGGACATGGGTTCAACCCCTGGTCTGGGAAAATTCCACATGCCATGGGGCAACTAAGCCCATGCGCCACAGCTACCGAGCCCATGTCCTGCAGCTAACGAAGCCCGAGTGCCTAGAGCCTGTGCTCCACAATGAGAAGCCCAAGCACCACAATGAAGAGTAGTCCCCAATCATACTGCTATTACAGAAAGCCCATGCAAAGCAACAAAGACCCAGCACAGCCAAATATAAAAAATAGTAAGTAAATAATAAATAAAACTTTTTAATGATTCAAAAAAATAATAAAAGATCTTATGTCTTCAGATATTCTTTAAAAAGGCTAAAACAACTGGATTTAATTATTTTGTTTTATTCAGTAGATTTCCAAATGAAGTTAAGCAATCTTTATCTTCATGGGACTACAAAAGTCAAAGTTGCTATTTCTAGCCAGTTTTCCCAATGCCTCTCGTTATTACCGCTCCAAAATTCTTAACCTCTCCTAAATAAGTTTTCTAACACTTAAATTATAAGAGGAGCCCTTTACAAAGATCCTAATTTCCTATATTACTATAACCAAGATTTCAATCTTAATTAATTTTTAGCTAACCTTCAGTCACTAAGAAAATTAGATTTAACTGAGGCAACCCAGCAACTACAGAAAAATGTCATTGATGGAAAAATCCAAATAAAATCAAAGTTCTCCAAAAGGGGAAAGCACAACTAGAGGAACTAAGCAGTCCAAATACTGAGCCACTAGTCTTACCACTATATTCAAGACAAGGGATTAATCACCTAAGATCTATGAAGAAACTCAGGTAGCAGTTATTTCTTGAAACTGCCCAGAGAACTGGGCAGGGGGACAACTGTCATCCTTCAAAGACGTGGCCTCGCCAAGAGATCTTGTATTACTCTTTCAACTCCTGTGCCCGATGCTAGGGAATGTCAAAGACTGGAGTAAGATCTAGTCATTTCTTAAGAAGCCCATAATCTAATGATTTATGTAGACTCTCACACTACTAGGTTTGGACACAATAGAAAAAAAAATTTTAAGCTAAAAATATCTTCTTAGTATAATACATGACCTCAAGTAACTTTTTCAGTTTTACCACTTACACTTTCAGTTTTACATCATTTTTATTTAAAGAAACTCTCTGTACATTACTTATTCAACAATTTATCACTGAAAAAAAAACTTTTAAAAAATGGTTATATAAAAAACATAGTAACTCATCAAATCCAAACTCAGGAAGTGCACTCCCCTTAAAACCCTTTTAACATAAGATTCCTTAGATACAATCTAAATTCTACAGAATTTCCATATCTTCAGTTTAAGACGTCTTTTTTTTTTGTCTAGCTATTTTTCCTTCATTCTTAGAGTAAATGTTGAAACATGATTAACAAAGTGAAAGAACTCAGGGTAAAAATCCTGAGGACAGTTACTGTATATTTTTTCCCTTTAAGTTTTATTGAAGTACAGTTGATTTACAATGTTGCATTAATTTCTGCTGTACAGCAAAGTGACTCAGTTATATGCATATATATTTTTTCATATTCTTTTCCATTATGGCTTATTACAGTACATTCAATAGTTCCCTATATTATCCAGTAGAACCTTCTTGGGGTTTTTTCCGTTCTTTTAATTTTAGGGAAGTTGTGGAAGTTTTCCACAAGGATTAGCTTATATTGTTCCTTTCCCTATTTAGCCAATGGGAGAAAGAGCAGTTATGTGACAAAACCAAGATGAGCCTTAGGTAATAAGGTTTTTTGTTTGTTTTAAACTCAACTACCACAGAACTCAAATGAGCTTTGTCCCCTTCAAAGCAAACACCTCAGAAGGTTGGCTATATATCCACTCCAACAGTGCTAGACTGCCACTGTTCAAAACTCTTTTTTGAGAACTGCCCTCAGAATCTATTGTACAACTTCTTAATGTCCTTATTAGCGGCAAACCTTTGCTTCTTGTGGACCTTGTTTTTAATATCCAAAGGTGATTCAGATTCAACTTGGTAAAGGAGGAAAATAATCTGAGTAATACTATATTTTAGCCAAAAACAAATGTGTGGCTTCCCTCGTTGCTCAGTAGTAAAAAATCTGCTTGCCAATGCAGCACATGGGGTCAGTCGATAGCCAATCCAGGAAGATCCTGCATGCCACAGGGCAACTAAGCCTGTGTACCACAACTGTTGAGTGTTACGCTCTAGGGTGTGGAATCCACAACTACTGGGCCTATGTACCACAAATCCTGAAGACTGAGCGCCCTAGAGCATGTGCTCAACAAGAGACACCACCACAGTGAGAAGTTTGTGCACCACAACTAGAGAAAAGCCCACACAGCTATGAAGAGCCAGTACAGTCACAAATAAAATAAATTTTTTAAAAAATCAAATATGAATGTGAAGTATTACAGAAATTTTACCTGTGCCTCTACCAACAATTTCAAAAGTTTCAAATCATATGAAGGATATTTTTTTGAATAACGAAACTTTTTTGTTTCACCACATATAGTATGAAGTATGATTTCCAGTAAACTTAAAAGTCTGTATTCTAAGCTTTAAATCACTCTTCTATAAAGAATCATTAAATATTGTCCAATTTTTTGTGACTTTGCCAATAGTATCTTATAAATGGTTATTTTCAATGAGATAATAAACATCAATGTTTACAATCTGAATTACTATGTATGCTACTAAGTGAGTCACATAATCCAAATTATTTCAAGGGATTTATCCCTCAAATTAACCATCAGCTGTCCATGCAGCAAATATAGCAAACCAGATAACTAAATAACTGTGAAATCTGACTTCCCTGGTGGCTTAGACGGTAAAGCGTCTGCCCACAATGCAGGAGACCCAGGTTCAATCCCCTGGATCAAGAAGATCCTCTGGAGAAGGAAATGGCAACCCACTCCAGTATTCTGGCCTGGAAAATCCCCTGGACTGAGGAGACTGGTTGGCTACAGTCCATGGGGTCTCAAAGAGTCAGACAGGACTGAGGGACTTCACCTTCACTTTCTTTGTGAAATCTGAAAATCCAAATACACATAGACTGAAACTATGGCAATGATCTCAAGATGCTATAAAATGCATGAATATATGGCTTCCTCTGATGATTAATTTTTTAACATCTTATTTTGGAATAGTTACAGATTCACAACATATATTTGAAAAGATTCACAACATATATTTGAATAGTACACAGAAATCTATTTTTCACTGAATTTCCCCCAAGAGGCTGCATCTTACATAATTACAGTCCCATATTAGAACTAGGAATTTGACACTGGTACAATATATAAGTGCAGTTCTGCATCATTTTATGGCCTGCGTAGATCTGCGTAACTACCAACACAATTAAGATATAAAACTATTTCATCCACAAAGATCTTATGCTCCTCCTTCATAGTCACATCCACCTCATTCCCATAACCCAAACATCTCTAAACCCTCCTCCCTCACCCCCCCCCACCCCTCTGCACTCACTGGTTTGTTTTAATCTTTATACTTTTGACATTTTAAGAATGTTAAACAAGTGGGACCATGTAACCTTTGAGATTGACTTTTTCACTCAGTGTAATCTTCATTCAAATTATTACATATATCAATAATTTTTAAAAAAAAGATGCTGTAATAGAGATAAGGAATACAAGGTAAAACTCAACTGAAAAAAACAATAAATTCTCAACTTTACACTGCTCAAGTTTCTTATGACGTTTAAATATACTTGGAAAAGTATTGACATTATTTTAAAAGCATAAAGCAACACTGTATTAAGAAATTTAACTTCCTCTATGATCCAGTATGACTTCAAAGATGTTTACTATCATCTTTAATCCCAAAAGTAGCTTTTTAGATTTATACTTCTGAACTCTAGCTCTAGCACCATCCCACTCTTCCCATAATGAAAAAGTTGCTATCAAAGGAGTTAATTTGCTAAAAAAAAAAAAAAAAAAATCCTTCTGTAATATGACTTGTCCCTCTCTAATCCAAGTGGTCCAAGAACAACATCAAAATCCAATTCTTCAGTCAATTTAAGATTTATAAGCAGAAGTCGTAATAATCTCCCTGAAATTTGAAGGAACAAATTACCCTCGTGACCTTGAAACTTGTACAATTTAAAATAAAAAGTTCCTTTTCAAATGTTCGAAAAATTTCATTTATTTATTTACTTTTTGACTACACCATGTAGCATGTAGGATCTTAGATCCCCAACTTGGGATCAAATCCGCAACCTCCTGCAGAGAAAGTAGAGTCTTAATCACTGGACCACTAAAAGTCCCATTCATAAATTTTATTTTCTTAAAGCTCCATTTCTGTACCTTCAAACATCATCAAAAATGATAAAAGATCTCACCAAGAGAATACACAGGCTTTAGAACCAAGCAGTCTGATAATCCATCTTGATATTACAACTTCCTAGCTGAGGACCCCAGGCAAGTTAAATAAGTTCTGTGATTGTTTCTCTATATAAACGTGAGAGTAATAGCAGCACACCTCACAGGAGAATTGTATGAAATATTCTATATAAAGTACATGGCACATAGTAAGTACTCAATAAACATTAGCTACTAACATCTACATTACTGTAATAAGGATGGTAGCGTGTATTTGCAATTAGACATGACATTCAGAGTTTTGCATGTTTTCAATTACCCTGCCAACAAGTTTACAACAGTAATTTACTGTGTTGTAACAAAAACATATTTAATTTGTTATTAAAACAAATCAACTAAAGGTGCTTAAAGTGGATATTCACTTTCTATGTTAAATACATATCCCCAAATTTGAATATTCCAATTCTTTTTTTTCCCCCTAATATTCTAGTTCCTATATGGAGGAAAATTTATGTAAAATCAAACCTTAGCAATCCAAACTAAAATTTTCTCTTCAGTTAAGTATTTATCATCCCATAATTTCAGAATCAATTCATTTAAAGATACTTAAGCATAAACTCAATAGTAATTTCTCACTGAACGAAGCTGAAATGAATTAATTCTGTGCTGACAAAACACTTTCAAAGAGGTTCAGCTTAGTCTTATTCAGATATATATGTAGCTGTATATGATGAAACATCCAAAAGAATTTCAGGAACATGAAAGAATTAAAAAGTTTAAATATGACCTTTCAGCAAGATAGGAGTTCTATTGTCTTAAATCCTGAATTTATAACTCTTTGTTTTCCCAAACTATATTAGCAGAGGTGGGCCAATTTCTTAGATAATTTCTTTTATTTCACCTGTCTCCAACAGACAGATTCTTCTGGAACCTTACTTAGTCTAGGACCACTAAAACTGTTTTAAAAATGGAGCAGAATATTTAATCACGACAGACTGTGGTTATGTTGGCCAATGCACTAACTGGCCTTAAAACTTTGATTTTAATTACCATTACAGTTCTGTCAGTAACACCTACCCCTCACATTTCTGCACAAAGACTTTTATGAAGATTATTCATAAAAATTCTAAGGTTATCAATGTCCTAATACTTTTCCTCACTATCTGAAAGGCAGTGACACTTCCTATAGTGCTTTGCCTTTGGTGTGTGTTCAGTAATTATTGTTTACTAACACAAATCTCTGAAAAAGAGGAATCAACATCAGCAAAAAAGTACTAAGGAAACAAATCATTCAAAAAGAAATAATTCTTATTGATCAAATTTAAGACACTGATGCTGGCATTTAAAAAAATTTTATCAGATGATTTCAATGCAAGGGTCTCTCTCACAGCTAGGTCACAAGTGCCACCTAGCTGATGCCAATTCTAAGAATTCCTGGACTCATCCCAAATTTGAGATGTGAAACTAGAAAAATATGCATCTTAGAATCAACTTAATATGGTAAAAGTATAATCTATGAAATACTGGAATGCTGCATTTGCCAGGGATGCAGGCTGGGGACTAAAATTACACTCAGTGTCCCAAATCAATGGACATTAACCATGTTTCCACCTAAAATGTTTCTTTAGTTTACCCAGCACTCAAGACAAGTTCAGCTTCAAGAAAAGGGTACAGCTAAAAGTCCTAAGAGGTGTTCTTAAACTGACTGAGAAAAAATTTTAAACTAAGAAAATTTTAACTGACTGAAAGACTTATCATATATTGTTTTTTTTAAAGCAGTATTTTTTTTACGACGTCAAAGGAGGTTAATTTTGTTTTTAAAGCTGACGATCCAAATCCCTTAAAACAAGGATTCAGTTAACCCTCCTACATATAAGCTAGTTTGTGTGTTCTCATTGTCTTCTGAAGAATATTTATAAAGTTCTCAAAAGGATCCCTACGCCAAAAAGACAAAGCTACTTAGAAAGATTGTTTCAACTATATATTAAAAATTTCAGAGTCATAAAATAGTTTTTATGGGGCAGGGAGGGGTGGCACGTGAAGAATAGATTCCAGAACAAATGAAAATAATGTATGTCCTTTATCTTAAACAATTACTATTGAAGAGTTTCTTTAATATAAAATGAAGTGTTACATTCGATAAAGAATATCCTACTAAGGAAAACTCTGAAAATATAACAAAGACTTCCTAAATTTTATCTGTTGGGAGTTATCCAAAAATGGAACACACCTGTATTTCATTCCCATACATTACTGAATAAAATCACAACTACAAAACCTGCAATACTTTAAGCATTCTGTAACACTTAAATGTTATGCCTATCATGAAAGAGTCACTCTTTCTGATCTCCAGACTCATTGCTATTATATAAATAATGCAGGAGTTACAAGGAGGTTCTATACAAAAGCAGCCACACTAAGTTATGATCACTATCAGGAGTTATTTGAAAATACAGTTGTTTCTAAAAGAATAGGGGTAAACTTGTTAAAAGTCATTACTACTGCTCACGTGATCAACAAGTTCCTCTGCCAGTAACATAACAGAATTCCAACTCGCTCCACATTAGCAAAATTAAGATCAGAAGTGTTCTGGGTATTCTAAGTCATCTCCTACTTTGTGTTCTACAAGATTGACCCCAGAGAAAAAATTTGAAGCAGCAAAGAAATTCACTCTGTGAATCAATGAGATCAAGAAACTGGACAAACGACTCCCCTGGAGGTCCAGCGGTTAAAGCTCCTGGATTCCAAAGCAGGGTTACCAGGGTTTGATCCCTGGTGGGAGAACTAAGATCCTACATGCCACGCAGGGGAGCCAAAAAAATAAATAAAAATAAAAAATTTTTAAATTAAAGAAACTGGACAAAAAGATAATGAGGCCAAAGAAGAGTTTATAACATGCAGAAAGTCAGACACAAGAAACTACTTTTGCCCACCATACATCTATATTCCTCTCGATCCCCAACCCAAGCTAAGAATCATACAGATTCAAGATATTTGAAAAATAAGTTGAAAAAACAAATTTTGAAATACAGGTCTCACAAGTCTCTACTACAACAGATGCCACAGTTAAAACAGACTAGGGTCAACTATTTCATGGTGAATAAGATCAGTTAGAAGTCTATTAATATGTAAAAGGTAAAGGAGTTAAATTATGAAAAATTTAAAATGACTGGCAGCCCACTGCCTTTGGAAACTATAATACACCATCAAGAAAATAGTTTCACTTGGAAATAAATTACATTAAATGTTCAAGAACCACCATTTGATCAGGGAGAATAATAGTAGAGAAAGATTTGTGCCAACTTTTAACTGCAGCTGTAGTAGACACACTAAAAGCCTTGTTTCACAAAAGCACTGAAATAAAAAACAATGGTTTTAAACCTGTCACCAGTGTTAACTGCTCATGACCATAAATTTGCCTTTTCCAATGAAAGACTTTGGAATAAAAAGCCATTTAAAAAAGAAAAAAAAATGAAGACGAGAACAAAATTGAACAAAATTCTCACATAACACTAAAACACTAAATCTGTTTAAGAATTTTCATACATTTTTTACATGTCACAAAAGTAAAAAAATATACATCTAAACATACAACAAAACGAGATTCTTTTTAAATAAGACTGAATTTAAAAAGCAGTTAATTTAAATCAGTGCATGCTTCAAGGAATCCTCCTTCCATATTACCTATGCCAAACAGAGGGTTCACCACACTCCATTCTCAATTACCTAAGCAAAACTATTACCATTTTAAACCCATTATTTCCTTTGTTTGTTATTTGTTTTTAATGCATTGCCTAGGAGTAAGATAATTCTAACTAGTAACCATTTATCCTGACAAGTGATTGTCCCAAATAATGATACTTTTTAGAAATTAAACTTCATTTCACTAAAGTTAGCCAGTAGATTTTGCAAGTATTTTCCTCTGAAGAGTACAGTGTATGGTTGGTATATACAATATTCTAAATACTAAACGCATGCTTCTAACCAGCTATTAAGTGACTATCACAGACATGTATAGTAAACATTCCACAATCAATTCTTCACATTTCTACAAAACAGACCCAATCTCAAGCCTGAAACTGAGGCTTCTACCTTTAGAAGAGTAGAAACTAAACTGACTGGGCAGTCCTTAAAAATACACGTAACTACATGACTAAGATACTCATTTAAAACTTATGCCAAGATAGCCCCTCCCTTCAAAACAAACTAAGACTGACTCACAGACCTATTTCACTTAATTTTGGAAATTAAAAAAAAATTAACTTAAAAGAATTCTTAAGTACTCATTTCCTCTCTGTCCCCCATCATTTAAAACTTCGACCTTCAATCTGTGATTTTCCCCTTAAAAAATGGTTAAATAAAAACAAAAACAAAAGACCCTCAATATTTCCAACTATCTATTTGGAAACTGAAAAAACTACTGGACTCAGGAATGATAAAAACCACTGTTCTAACATCTTGGAAAACAATAGAAAGTATAACTACCGTCGCTAAGGAGCGGTCCTACTTTGTGAAACCATCCCACCGCAGATGTCACTCTTCACCTGTGAGACCACCCCCCCCTCCCCGTTTGCTAGAGTTAGCCATCTAAGTAAAAGGTTTCAATTTTGTCTCCCTGAAGTGGGAAATCATCAATCTCCCTATACAACATGTTCCACCCTCAGTGGATATTTCTACACGGGAGGCCGGGGAAGGCGGGGGTGAGTGCAGTAAAGTTGGTGGCAGGGTGAGGACAAAGGGCATTTTGAAACAGCATTGAAGTAAATAGAAAATGAGGACAGAAAGAGGGCTAAATTCGAGTTCCCTCAAGTGGCTGATGGCAAGAAAACGCAGGCGCCCTTGTTTACCACCCCTAGGGTCCTATTCTCCATTACCATCCACTGGAATGCGAAGTTGGAACCACCACTATATGCAAGAAGCCCTCAAATCCCCAAAATGTCAGGTCAGTAGGCAGCCTCTGGAATGACAGGCCGATACCCCTCCCCCACGCTCCTACCCCACCCCCCCACCCCCAAAAAAAAGGTCCAATCCCGTAAGTGCAGGTCACTCTGCCCTCTGGGGTAGTTCCAGCCGGCGCAGAGATGGTTCTGATGGGAGGCCGTGGGGGACCCCTTTCTTTCCGTACACCCTCGGCGGGGGAAACAAAACAAAGACCTCCCCCCTCCTCCTCCGGTAGCCACTACCCTAGCCATAGAGGCTTTCCTATTTCCCGGTGCAGGCTGGCCTCCCGCCCCCGCCCCCATGACAAAGAAAAGGCACCGGGTGAGCAAGCGAGGCCTTCCTGCCTCCACGGATGGGGGGAGGGGGCTGCCGAGGTGAGGAGCCCCCTCCGCTCCCCCGCGCTCCCACTCTCGGCCGGGAAAACAGCCGAAAACTGCGGCCTCCGCCCGGGGAAGCCTGAGCGGGGGTGCGGGTACCTTGAAGTAGCCGCCTTCGTAGAGCGTGTTAGGGGGTCCGAAGATGGCAACCTCCCAGTTGTAGAGGTCGGATTCATCCACCAGGGTGATCCGGAAGCCCTCCACCGGTTCCTCCTGCAGGGATTTCAGCTCGAGCATCAGGGCCTTCTGCGAACTGGTCATCTGCTGCTGGGCCATCGCGGCGGCGGCGGCGCCGGGCCGGGGCCCCAGTCCTCACGCACCAGCCGGGCCGGACCAGGCCCCTCCCCTCCGCTCGCCCTCTGCCGGGCCGCTCCGGGCCCCTGTCTTCACACACCCGGCGGCCCGGACCAGGCCCCACACGGCCCGTGGGCCGGCCCGGTTCCTCCTCACACACGACGCGGGCCGGGCCGGGCCCTTCTCCTCACACTCGGGCCGGGGTGGGGGGAGGGGTGGAGAGAGTTAAAGAAATTCGCTCCGGGTCTCGGGCCTCCCCCCCCCGGAGGGGGCCTCAACTTGGTTGGCGGTGGGGGGGGGAGAAGAGGTGGAAGCGGAGGAAGGCGGCGAAAGGCCGGCGACGGTGAGGAGACCGGGCCGGGATGGCCCGGGAGCGCCGCGCTCGCTCGCTCTCTTGTTCTCCTCGGGGGCCGCCGGGGCCGAAGGGCGCGCGGGGCCGAAGGGCGGGGGAAGCGCGACACGCGGGGGTCTCGCGGCTGCGGCGGCGGCGGCGGCGGCTGCGCGGGGGGAGGGGCGACGACGGAGGAGGAGGAGGAGAAGAGCGAGAGCGCCTCGCGCCGCGGGAGCGACGAAGCTGAGAAGAAGAAGGGAGGGAGGAGGGGCGCGCGTCGGGAGGGAGGAGGGGCGCGCGTCGGGAGGGAGGGCGGCTCTTGGCCGAGAGCGGCTCTAGGCGGCGAGCGACCCGACGCGACGCGCGTGCGCGCGCCCCTCCCTCCCTTCTCTCCCTCCCCACCTCCTCTGCCCCTGCCGCCCTCCTCTCCCTCCTCCCCCTCCTACTCCTCCCACTTCCCCGCCTCCTCTCCACCACCCCGCCAGGTGGCGGCGCTTTGTGACGCCGGCGCGCGTCCCCCACCCTTAAAGGGCCAAGCGGCAGTGGGGGGTGACGGTGAGGCCGGGGTTTGAGGGTGGCCCCTGGGGGTGCCCTTGTCCCCAAAATGACGGTTGTGCGGCTTGACGTTACGTTTCCAAAGGCGCGCCCGGGAAGGGACCTCTGTCCTAGAGCTGTCATCGCCCTCCTCCCCCTACTTGTATCCTCAGGCCTCCCGCAGTTGTCTTCCTAAGAGCCCTGATCCTCTACAGGCCTAACGTCCCCTCCCCACCCCGCCGTAACACACGGTCTGTCGTCCCAGCACTCAGTAGGTGCTTGACAAGGATGTGCTGACAGTGCGGGTTTTGTCGTTGGGAACAAGCGTCCTGACATTTCTACGGGTCCAGTCCTCATGCCATTGTGTCTTTGGAGAGCAGCGTGTTGCCAGCTTAGGGGGTTGAAGTGCAGTTTCCCATCCGAGAAATGGGGAAAGCAGATAGGTCAGTTTCTACTTCCCTTAACTACAAAGAGGAAGCTGTGGGAAATAAAAAGAGAAATAATCACACAGACTGAACCTGGGTTCTTGGCCCTTTTCTGTGTGATTTGGGACAAATGCTGTGGCTATCCTCCATTTACCCATTTGTAAAATGAGGTACTTGGTTGAACTTTGACCCCCTGCAGATCTTAGAACTGGGGTTCTTTTAAAATAATCATGAGTGAAGTGAGATGTGGAAATTGTCTACAATCCCATAATTTAGGCCCGGTTTCTCTTTGGAAGGCCTGTCCTATGAAAACTGAACATTTTCTAGAAAAGGCAGGATACTGTGAGTTCCACACATTTAGAATTCTGGGATCAGAAACATCCCTGGTTCCAATCCTGGCTCCACCATTTATATTATATTACCACTTCCTTTTTCATCAGCTTCTGTAGAAGAGGTTAATTATGCCTAACATATAAACAATTATAAAAATTAAATCATCCATGTACAGAGTTTAGCACAATGACCAGCATATGGTAAACACTCCATAAATAGGAACTTTAAGAAAAATGGGAGGGGGATTCAGGGTTGGGAACTCATGTACACCTGTGGTGGATTCATGTCAATGTATGGCAAAACCAATACAGTATTGTAAAGTAAAATAAAATTAAAATTAAAAAAATAAAAAAATGTTAAGGCATAGTTATATTCTGGATACCATCCCCTCCATTTTTTAATAGACTTAAAAAAGCAGAGAAAATAGTACAGATAATTTCCATATACTTGGCATCCAATTTCCCCTTATTAACATCTTACATTAGTGTAGTACATTTATTACAATTAATGAACCAATGTTGATATATTATTAACTAAAATTTTAGTTACTCACATTTCCTTAGATTTTACCTAATGTTCCTATTCTCTTCCAGGATCCCATCCTAGATACTATATTTTTTTTTTCTATATTTAGTTTTCATATTTTATTAAGGCTCCTCTTAACTATGAAAATTTCTCAGACTTTCCTTGTTTTTGATGACTTTGGAAGTTTTGAACAGTACTGGTCAAGTATACTTTAGAATATCCCTCAGCTAGAATTTGTGATGTTTTTCTCATGATTAAACTGGAGTTTGGGCTTCCCAGGTGGCTCAGTGGTAAAGAATCCTAATCTGCCTGTGAATGCATTGAACCAGATGCTGGTTCAATCCCCGGGTCAGGAAGATCACCTGGAGGAGGAAATGGCAGCCTACCCCAGTATTCTTGCCTGGAAAATTCTGTAGACAGAGGAGCTTAGCTGGCTACAGTCTGTGGGATGGCAAAGAGTCTGACATGACTGAGCAACTGAGCATGCCCACAGGGGAAGAGATCCCAGGAGAAAAATATTTTCATCACATCATATCAAGAGCACATAATATCAACAATGATGTATTGATATGCTGATATTGACCTCAATCACCTGGCTGACCTAGTGTGTCAGGTTTCTCCACTGTAAGTTCAGTTCAGTCACTCAGTCGTGTCCGACTCTTTGCCACCCCATGAATTGCAGCACACCAGGCCTCCCTGTCCATCACCATCTCCTGGAGTTCACTCAGACTCACGTCCATCAAGTCCGTGATGCCATCCAGCCATCTCATCCTTGGTCGTCCCCTTCTCCTCCCGCCCCCAATCTCTCCCAGCATCAGAGTCCCTTCCAATGAGTCAACTCTTCGCATGAGGTGTCCAAAGTACTGGAGCTTCAGCTTCAGCATCATTCCTTCCAAAGAAATCCCAGGGTTGATCTCCTTCAGAACGGACTGGTTGGATCTCCTTACAGTCCAAGGGACCCTCGAGAGTCTTCTCCAACACCACAGTTCAAAAGCATCAATTCTTCGGCGCTCAGCTTTCTTCACAGTCCAACTCTCACATCCATACATGACCACTGGAAAAACCATAGCCTTGACTAGACGGATCTTAGTCGGCAAAGTAATGTCTCTGCTTTTAAATATGCTATCTAGGTTGGTCATAACTTTTCTTCCAAGGAGTAAGCGTCTTTTAATTTCATGGCTGCAGTCACCATCTACAGTGATTTTGGAGCCCCCCAAAATAAAGTCTGACACTGTTTCCACTGTTTCCCCATCTATTTCCCGTGAAGTGATGGGACCAGATGCCATGATCTTCGTTTTCTGAATGTTGCGCTTTAAGCCAACTTTTTCACTCTCCTCTTTCACTTTCATCAAGAGGCTTTTTAGTTCCTCTTCACTTTCTGCCATAAGGGTGGTGTCATCTGCATATCTGAGGTTATTGATATTTCTCCCGGCAATCTTGATTCCAGCTTGTGTTTCTTCCAGTCCAGCGTTTCTCATGATGTACTCTGCATATAAGTTAAATAAGCAGGGTGACAATATACAGCCTTGATGTACTCCTTTTCCTGTTTGGAACCAGTCTGTTGTTCCATGTCCAGTTCTAACTGTTGCTTCCTGACCTGCATACAGATTTCTCAAGAGGCAGGTTAGGTGGTCTGGTAAAGTCTGGTCTCCACTGTAAAGTTACTCTTTTTACCTCGTTTCTGTCCTAAGAAGGAAGTTACTATGCACTATCCACATGGAAAGAGCCCCTTCATTTTGTTGTTGGTATTAATTTTTTTCTCAGACACAAAGCCTCAATATTTTAAATAATCATTCCTTAGCTCCCAACTCTATTCTCTTGATCTTGAGACCAAACTTCACTGGCATTAGAGCACATCTTAATCAGTGTAGCCCCTCCTTCCCAAAGGATGGAGTATGACTGATTCTGACTTCTCCTACCCTCCCCCCCATTCAATTTAAGGACCAGAAGATTGCTGACCTGGAAAGGTAAGTGATGATGTTGACACTTTTAATAGCAAGGCTATGAGTAGACGAATAGGCAGAAAGTTCATCTTCAAAGCATTTCACCCACATAAACTCATCACAGCCCCACCCTTACCCAGAAGATGGCAGATCCCTAGTCTTAAGTCACTGAAATATACACCTGGCACCCAGACCAAATGCCACTGCCTGGACTCAAATCAACTCTCAAACCCATACCAAGTATTCACAATGCCATGACCCTAAGATGGGTGACTAACAAACATATACCTATCAAGGAAGCTCACAGCCTAGTGTCTTAATGAGCTGTTTAAAGACTCCATCCTTAGGTCAGAGGAAGTCAAATTCCACAGGACTTCTATCATGCCTTTTTATCTTAGCAGGTGAGACATTGTTTATTAGTAGGTTACAACTGTGTCTTATTCATCCCTGGATCCTCAGCAACTAGGACACTCTCTGACACAAAATAGATACTAAGTAGTTGTTCTCAAGGGCCCACAGCCAAAGGCAGGAAGATAATCAGTAACAACAACAATAACAACAATGAATCACAAATTAAGCCTCACCCTCGACCTCTGTAGTCTAATAGGGTCTCAAAGACACATAGTAGGTGCCCTGTTCTGTAAGGACAACAGGTCTTGCTCATATCCATATCAGTTCAGTCCCTCAGTTGTGTCTGACTCTTTGCAACCCCATGGACTGCAGCATGCCAGGCTTCCCTGTCTCTTACCAACTCCCGGAGCTTGCTCAAACTCATGTTCATCGAGTCAGTGATGCCATCCAACCATCTCATCCTCTGTCATCCCTTCTCTTTCCACCCTCAATCTTTCCCAGCATCAGGGTCTTTTCCAATGAGTCAGTTCTTATCACGTGGCCAAAGTATTGGAGTTTCAGCTTCAGCATCAGTCCTTCCTAAATTAAAGTAGTGATTTCCCTTAGGATTGACTGTTTTGATCTCCTTGCAGTCCAAGGGACTGTTAAGAGTCTTTTTCAACACCACAGTTCAAAAATATCAATTTTTTTGGCACCCAGCCTTCTTTATTGTCAAACTCTCACATCCATACATGACTACTGGAAAAACCATGGCTTTGACTAGACGGACCTTTGTTGGCAAAGCAATGTCTCTGCTTTTTAATATGCTATTCAGGTTTGCCATCATTTTTCTTCCAAGGAGCAAGCATCTTTTAATTTCATGACTTCAGTCAGCATCTGCAGTGATTTTGGAGCCCAAGAAAATAAAAGTGTGTCACTGTTCCCATTGTTTCCCCATCTATTTACCATGAAGTGATGGGACCAGATGCTGTGATCTTAGTTTTCTGAATGTTGAGTTTTAAGCCAGCTTTTCCACTCTCCTCTTTCACTTTCATCAAGAGGTTCTTTAGTTTTTCTTTGCTTTCTGCCATAAGAGTGGTGTCATCTGTGTATCTGAGGTTATTGATATTTCTCCTGGCAACCTTGATTCCACCTTGTGCTTCATCCAGCCCAGCATTTCACATGATGTACTCTGCATAGAAGTCAAATAAGTAGGGTGACATATACAGCCTTGATGTACTCCTTTCCCAATTTGGAACCAGTCTGTTGTGCCTTGTCCGGTTCTAACTGTTGCTTATTGACCTGCATACAGATTTCCCAGGAGTCAGGTAAGGAGGTCTGGTATTCCCATCTCTTGAAGAATTTTCCACAGTTTGTTGTGATCCACACAGTCAAAGGCTTTGGCATAGTCAATAAAGCCTCTTGTTTTTTCGATGATCCAACGGATGTTGGCAATTTGATCTCTGGTTCCTCTGCCTTTTCCAAATCCAGCTTGAACATCTGGAAGTTCACGGCTCACATACTGTTGAAGCCTAGCTTGGAGAATTTTGAGCATTATTTTGCTAGCGTATGCTGCTGCTGCTGCTGCTAAGTCACTTCAGCTAGTGTATGAGATGAGTGCAATTGTGCGGTAGTTTAAACATTCTTTGTCATTGCTTTTCTTTGGGATTGGAATGAAAACTGGCCTTTTCCAGTCCTGTTGCCACTGCTGAGTTTTCCAAATTTGCTAGAATATTAAGTGCAGCACTTTAACAGCATCATCTTTCAGGATTTGAAATAGCTCTATTGGAATTCCATCACCTCCACTAGCTTTCTTCACAGTGATGCTTCCTAAGGCCCACTTGACTTCGTATTCCAGGATGTCCGGCTCTAAATGAATGATCACACCATCATGGTTATCTGGGTCATGAAGATCTTCTTTTGTTTAGTTATTCTGTGCATTCTTCCCACCTCTTCTTAATATCTTCTGCTTCTGTTAGGTCTATAGCATTTCTATCCTTTATTGTGCCCATCTTTGCATGAAATGTTCCCTTTTTTCATTATGTTACCTTTGCATAAAACATTCTAATTTTCTTGAAGAGATCTCTAGTCTTTCCCATTCTACTGTTTTCCTCTATTTCTTTGCATAGATCACTGAGGAAGGCTTTCTTATCTCTCCTTGCTATTCTTTGGAACTCTGCATTCAAATGGGTATATCTTTCCTTTTCTCCTTTGTCTTTAGATTCTCTTCTTTTGTCAGCTATACATAACTGTATTCAAGCTACTATAATGTTTGGCTACTTTACAGCACAAGTAATGAATGGCAGAAACAGCGTCCTAGAGCTTTCTTAGTTTCATGACAGGTAGAGATTGACTTGACTGACCGGTGCCCTCTGGTGGCAAAGAAAACAAGACGTTTATCCCTAGTGTCTATGGCATCACCTAGTGCTCTAGCCAGGGCTCCTCTAAAAAATCTATTACCTTTCTTACAAAGAGAAAAGATGTGGAAATAAATGAGAGGGAGGGTCTTTGCTTTAGAAAAGTTAATTCTGACTTTACAGAATAACTTTTTTTTTACACACTGCATGGCACTGCAGCCATGAAATTAAAAGATGCTTGCTCCTTGGAAGAAAAGCTATGACCAACTTAGGTAGCATATTTAAAATCAGAAACATTACTTTGCCAACAAAGGTCCGTCTAGTCAAGGCTATGGTTTTTCCAGTAGTCATGTATGGATGTGAGAGTTGTACTCTAAAGAAGCTGAGTGCCAAAGAATTGATGCTTTTGAACTGTGGTGTTAGAGAAGACTCTTGAGAGTCCCTTGGACTGCAAGGAGATCAAAACAGTCAATCCTAAAGGATATCAGTCCTGAATATTCATTAGAAGGGCTGATGCTGAAGCTGAAACTCCAATACTTTGGCCACCTGATGTGAAGACCTGACTCATTGGAAAAGACTGTGATGCTGGGAAAGATTGAGGGTGGGAGGAGAAGGGGACAACAGAGGATGAGATGATTGGATGGCATCACTGATTCAAAGTCAGCATCACTGACTTTCATGGCTGCAGTGCCATGCAGTGTGCAAAAAAAAAAAAAAAGTTATTCTGTAAAGTCAGAATTAACTTTTCTAAAGCAAAAACCCTCCCTATCATTTATTTCCACATCTTTTCTCTTTGTAAGAAAGGTAATGGATCCTGGCTAGAGAGTACTAGGTGATGCTATAGACAAATGAGTTTGAGTAACCTCTGGGAGTTGGTGATGGACAGGGAAGCCTGGCCTGCTGCAGTCCATGGGGTTGCAAAGTCAGACATGACTGAGTGACTGAACTGAACTGCATGGCTTTTGGGAAATTGTTTCCCTGGTCAGGGATTGATCCTGGACCATTCAGTGAAACCCCAGAATCTTAATAATTAGGCCACCAAGGAATTCCCTAGAATGACTTTTTTTAAAAGCCCACTATTTGGTTTCATTTTGCATATGTTAACACATGTAAGTCTTAAACGGTGCTTCTAAGGAGGCACAATCTTCCTTTAAAAACAACAGCTAAGATTTGCTATGCATCAGTATGTGACAGCCTCTCCACATGTGGTAAATCTCACTTAATTCTGACAAAAATCCATGACATGATCATTACTAGAAATATCTAGGGTTTCCCTGGTGGCTCAGACAGTAAAGAATCTTCCTGCAATGCAGGAGACCTGGATTTGATTCCTGGGTTGGGAAGATCCTCTGGAGAAGGGAATGGCAACCCATTCCAGTATTCTTGCCTGGAGAATCCCATGGACAGAGGAGCCTGGCAGGCTACCGTCTGTGGGATCACAGTGAGTCAGATCTGACTGAGGGAGCAACTAATGCACAGAGGAGCCTGGTAGGCTACAGTCCATGGGGTCGCAAAGAGTCGGATACGACTGAGTGACTTCACCATCACCATCACAGGGAGGTTAAGAAAATTACTCAAGATGAAACAGGAGAGAGGGGGGCAAGGCACAAACTTTAAAACAATGATGTAGCCCAAGGACATGATATAAACTGACTAGAACAAAATGGGTCCAACATAGTGGATGAGACAAGTTGCACTAGACATTGAGCCTCAGTATACACTCACTGTAACATATCTGCAAGCTAAATGACACTCCCATGGGTGCCATGAAACTTTTAAGGCCGAGCATTAAAGACCAAAAAGTGTGTGGTGGACCAATTCCTGGAAATCTTTGCCCCTTCCCTAAAATAGTTGGGACAATCCTCCTGCTCATTAGCCTATGAAATTACCCAGCCTGTAAAAGCTAACCACATCATATTTTGAGGCCAGTCTCACATTTTGAAATGGTCTACCCTCTGTTTGTAGAGTATGTTTCTCTCTCTAAATAAATCCACTTCTTACCTATCACTTTTTCGCTCATAATTCTTTCTGCGATGAGCTTCATTAAGTCCTGAAATCAGGTGTGTGATATCGGTAGGAAGACTGTGGGGTCTGGCCATGTTTGAGCTCTGGTACATGGGTTCAAGGCCTAATGTGAGGTGAACAGTTTTAAAGGTTACCCAGTGAGTGACTGGTAGAACCTAAAGTTGAACCCTGGCCATCCCACCGTGGTGTGACTGCTTGTAAGCACCGTGCTCTTCCTAGTCTAATGTGCCCACAGCAATCTGTACATATATGCTCTACTGCAACTATTTGTTTACCTCTTTCTCTCAGCCTCCAAAGTGCTTCTAGGAAAGAGACATTCATGGAGGAGGAAATGGCAATCCACTCCAGTATTCTTGCTTTGGGAAATCCCATGGACAGAGGAGCCTGGTGGGATATAGGCCATGGGGTTGCAAAAGAGTCAGATATGACTTAGCAACTAAATAAGACCATGCTAACAATATTTTCAAGAGTATAGGATATTTTCTTACTTCTGTCATTTCTTTAAAAATAGCATTAAAAATAAAATTATTTTGCCCAAACATTGTTAATATAAGTAGCTAAAAATTATTATATATCCAGGGCTTCTCTGAAAGACAAACATTATACATTGCCTTCTACTTTAAAATTGCTCATTTTATAAACATGACTTTGGTTGATCTTTGATGTAAAACAAATTTGATTTTCCTCAATTCTGTGATTTAGATATTTCCCACATTGAACAAATAATAAAATTTGTATTTATGTTTTTAAAAAGTCATTCACTCATTCAACAAATATTTACTGAGTGCCTGCTATATGGCAGGCCCCTGCTTAATGCCAAGGATACAGTAGTGAATGAGACAGAAAAGACTGGGTTCTGCCCTCAAGGAGTTTATATTCTAGTGGTTGAGACAGAAACAGAAAAAAGCAAGTAATTAGTAGACAAATAAGATTATTGCAAGTTTTGGTGAGTACTAATGAAGGTGATTAAAGTGGACAGCCAAGACTGAAACCACCAGGGTGGATGCAATTTTAAATGGAGACAGAGTCAGAAGAAACCTCTCTGAGGTTATGTTCAAATGAATACAGGGATCATCAACCTGTGAAATGTAAAGGCAAGAGCATTATTCCAGATTTCTGGCTTGTGATCATTATGTCTTATTTATCTTTATCCTTGACATAGCACAGGCCTTGATGTTATGGAATGAAAAGTTGACTAATCTCTGGCCCTTTTGGTCTTCCTCAGACTTCCAGGATGGCATATCCTCCCTTGATCAGTTCAAACTCAAATCATACTTCTGGACTCAGCACCAGTCCCATCTCCTCCAGGAAACCTTACTTAACAATCAAAATACTCTTCAACTATAAAGAAGGAAATGTTGCCATTTGGGACAACATGGATGAACACTGAGGGAATTATGCTGAGTGAAATAAATCAGAGAAAGACAAATACTGCAGTGTCTGGTAGTCCCTGATGGCTTAACGGTTAGGATCCAAACTTTCACTGCCATGGCCTGGGCTCAATCTCTGATCAGGGAACTGAGATCCTGTAAGCTGTGTGGCCTGGTCAAAAAGAAACAAACACTGTAGTATCTCACTGACATGCAGAATCCAGAAAAGTCAGACTCAGAAACAGAAAGTAGATTGGTGTTTGCCAGGCCCTGGGGGGTAGGGGAAATGAGATATTGGTTAAAGGGTACCAGCTTCCAGTTATAGAGGAATAAGTTCTAGGGATCTAGTGTACAGCATGATGACTATAGTTTAAAATATTGTATTGTAGACAGCATATTAAAAAGCAGAGACATTACTTTGCCAACAAAGGTCCATCTAGTCAAAACTGTGGTTTTTCTAGTAGTCATGTATGGATGTGAGAGTTGGACTATAAAGAAAGCTCAGCACCGAAGCACTGATGCTTTTGAACTGTGGTGTTAGAGAAGACTCTTGAGAGTCCCTTGAACTGCAAGGAGATCCAACCAGTCCATCTTAAAGGAAGTCAGTCCTGAATATTCATTGGAAGGACTGATGCTGAAGCTGAAACTCCAATACTTTGGCCACCTGATGCAAAGAACTGACTCATTTGAAAAGACCCTGATGCTGGGAAAGATTGAGGGTGGGAGGAGAAGGGGACGACAGAGGATGAGATGGTTGGATGGCATCACTGACTCAATGGACATGAGTTTGAGTAAACTTTGGGAGTTGGTGATGGACAGGGAAGGCTGGCGTGCTGCAGTCCATGGGGTTGCAAAGAGTCGGACATGACTGAGCAACTGAACTGAACTGAATACTTGAAAATAGCTCTAAGAGTAGATCTTAAATGTTCTCATCAAAACAACAAATGGTAATTAGGTGAGGTGAAGGATATGTTAAATGTGTTAACTAATCTTACTGAGGTAACCATTTTGCAATATGTGTGCAACAAGTCATCACGTTGTACAACTTAAACAGTTATATGTCAATTTTATCTCAATAAGGCTGTGAAAAAAATATCAAAACATTGGTAGCAAAGAAGGTGGTAAGCTCAAAATCCCAGGACAAGAAAGCAAGATAGAGTAGGGAAACTCCCAAGTAGTTCAGTATGGCTGGGCCTTAATATTTGAAGGAGACAATGATGACAGACAAGGTTGGAAGGTTGACAGTGGTCACATCATTCAGTCAGTAAACACTTACTGAGGATGTACAGTGTACTGGGTATTGGACATGTACACCTGATCCTTGTTTTCACAGACTCACAGTCAAGGATGGAGTGATAGACAATTGATAAACAACAAAAAATCATTTTTAAAACTGCTAAAAAAAGGAATCAGTGGGGTGAAGAGATAAGGGAAAACATATTTCAGGTTGGGTGATCAGTGAAGGCCTAACTATAGACATGTTATTTACACTGAAAGCTGGGGGGATGAAAGGGAAAAATTTTCAGAGCAGCATTCCAGGCAGAGCAAACAGCGTGGCTCAAGTCTCTGAGATAAGAGAGAACTTGATACAACCAAAGAATTGAAAGAAGGTGGATATTGCTGGAGCTCAGTGATGAAGGGGTAGAATGCTGAGAAAAAAGATGGGGTAGCAAATGAGGGAATATATTTATCATGGCCTTGTAGAAGTCTGTATTTCATTCTAAGTGCAAGGTAGCCACCCACTGATGAGTTTTTAAAAGGAGCGTGACATGATAGGGTTTCAGTTGCAGAATACTCATTCTGGCAAGCATGCGAAAATATATTGAAGAAGGACAAGACCTCTTTTGTGAAAATTACTTTAAAAGCATTGCATAAGCTAACTTATGCTATTAGAAGTCAGGACAGTGGTTATTTTTCCAGGGTTGTGACTAAAAGGCAGCATGAAGGGAGATTGAAAAGGTGCAGAAAATGTTCTTTTAAATTAAAATTTATTTTTGTGTTTATTTTTGGCCTCACTGGGTCTTCATTACTGCTTCTGGGCTTTCTCTTGTTGCAGTGAGCAGGGTCTATTCTTCATTGTGGTGCATGGACTTCTCATTTTGGTGGCTTCTCTGGTTGTGGAGTACTGGCTCTAGGACATGTGGGCTTCATATAGTTGTGGCTCGCGTGTTCTAGAGTTCGAGCTCAGTAGTTAGGGTGCACATGCTTAGTGGCTCCGTGGTGGGCGGGGTCTTCCTGGATCAGGAATTGAACCTGTGTCCCCTGAATTGGCAAGCAGATTCTTAACCACTGGACCACGAGGGAAGTCCCTTTTTTTTTTTTCCTGTGAGTTGAGTACATATGTATGTTTAGTTTGTGACTATCCAAGGTGTATACTTGAGATATGTGAGTTTTTCCATATGTGTGTTGTGCATGGGTGCTCAGTGGTGTCTGACTCTGTGACCACATGGATTGTAGCCTGCCAGGTGCCTCTGTCCATGGAATTTTCCAGGCAAGAATACTGAAGGGGGTTGTCATTTCCTGCTCCAGGGGATCTTCCTGACACGGGGATTGAACCCAGATCTCTTATGTCTTTTGCCTTGGCAGGCAGAGTCTTTACCACTGCATACTTCAATAAAAAAGATTTAAAGAAAAAGCTATCAAAGGAAACTGCTATATTCTTCAAAACAGTTGTTAGTGGGGGAAATGGACTTCCCTGGCAGTCCAGTAGTTAACATTCTACACTTCCAATGCACGGGGCAAGGGTACTATCCCTGATCAGAGAACTAAGATCCCACATGCTGCACAGCGTGGCAAAACCAAAAACCAACACATACACACACACAACAAAAAACAAAAAAGGCAGAGAATATGTTCCAGATTAATTCAGACTGAGAGGGAAAAGAAAGATGATGCCTAAACAGATGCCTGATCTTGAACCAGGAAATAAAACTCTACTATGTAAAGGGTATTTTTGAGATAATTGGCAAAATTTGAATATGGACTTAATACATGAACCATGAACTTCCAGATGTTCAAGCTGGTTTTAGAAAAGTCAGAGGAACGAGAGATCAAATTGCCAACATCTGCTGGATCATTGAAAAAGCAAGAGAGTTCCAGAAAAACATCTATTTCTGCTTTATTGACTATGCCAAAGCTTTTGACTGTGTTGATTACAATAAACTGTGGAAAATTCTGAACGAGATGGGAATACCAGACCACCTGACCTGCCTCTTGAGAAACCTATATGCAGGTCAGGAAGCAACAGTTAGAACTGGACGTGAAACAACAGACTTGTTCCAAATAGGAAAAGGAGCACATCAAGGCTGTATATTGTCACCCTGCTTATTTAACTTATAGGCAGAGTACATCATGAGAAACACTGGGCTGGAAGAATCACAAGCTGGAATCAAGATTGCCGGGAGAAATATCAATAACCTCAGATATGCAGATGACACCACCCTTATGGCAGAAAGTGAAGAGGAACTAAAAAGCCTCTTGATGAAAGTGAAAGAGGAGAGTGAAAAAGTTGGCTTAAAGCGCAACATTCAGAAAACGAAGATCATGGCATCTGGTCCCATCACTTCATGGGAAATAAACGAGGAAAGAGTGGAAACAGTGTCAGACTTTATTTTTTTGGGCTCCAAAATCACTGCAGATGGCGACTGCAGCCATGAAATTAAAAGACGCTTACTCCTTGGAAGGAAAGTTATGACCAACCTAGATAGCATATTCAAAAGCAGAGACATTAGTTTGCTGACAAAGGTCTGTCTAGTCAAGGCTATGGTTTTTCCAGTGGTCATGTATGGATGTGAGAGTTGGACTGTGAAGAAGGCTGAGCACCGAATAACTGATGCTTTTGAACTGTGGTGTTGGAGAAGACTCTTGAGAGTCCCTGGGACTGCAAGGAGATCCAACCAGTCCATCCTAAAGGAGATCAGGCCTGAGTGTTCACTGGAAGGACTGATGTTGAAGCTGAAACTCCAGTATTTTGGCCACCTCATGTGAAGAGTTGACTCATTGGAAAAGACTCTGATGCTGGGAGGGACAGGGGGCAGGAGGAGAAGGGGACGACCCAGGATGAGATGGCTGGACGGCATCACCGACTCGATGGACATGAGTTTGAGTGAACTCTGGGAGTTGGTGATGGACAGGGAGGCCCGGCGTGCTGCAATTCATGGGGTCGCAGAGTCAGACACGACTGAGCTACTTAACTGATGATAGTATTGAATGAAAGTTACATTTCTTGAATTTTATAATCGAATTATGACTACATAAAGGACAGGGAAGCCTGGAGTGTTCCCATCCATGGTCGCAGAGTCGGACACGACTGAGGGACTGAACTGAACTGAACTGAAGAGATAGTCCTGGGGCTTCCCAGGTGATGCTAGTGGTTAAGAACCAGGCTGCCAACGGGCAGGAGACCTAAGAGAGGCTGGTTTGATCCCTGAGACAGGAAGATCCCCTGCAGGTGGGCCTGGCAACCCACTCCAGTATTCTTGCCCAGAGAACCCCAGTGACAAAGGAGTCTGGCAGGCTACAGTCAGTACGGTCGCAAAGAATGGGACAAGACTGAAGTGACTTAACACACACACACACACACACACAAAATGAATAAACTCAAGACATATTTTGCAAGTAGAACTGACAAGATTGGTTAATTGATAAAGCAAGAAGAGGAATCACTTACGTAAACAAACCCTCCCCAAAACGCCCAAGCTAGCCCCTCCCTTTCCCCGGTGTTCCAAGAAGAGGAAGTGAGGAAACGGAAACAACTGCCAAGTTGCCGGCAAGCTTCCGGTCTGCTGTCGCAAAGAGGCCGTAAATCGGAGAACTCTGTTTGGCCCCTCCCCCGTGATGGGCGGTCCTGGAGAGTGACAGGAACCAATGGCGAGCGAGTCGTCGGGCACTCACCCAATGGCTCTGGAACTGGGCGGGGTTCTTTGCCATGAGGCTTGCTAACACCAGTACCCGCGTTTCTGCCGCGGTTTGGGCATTTCTGCCAACGTGGGTAGAATCTCTTCAGAGCAAGTGGACTTTACACCCAAAGTGCGAGAGCAATACATGAGGGATGGGCCCCGCACCTGCGAGAGCGGAGCATCACGGAACTGCTGGGGAGCCGGAGGTGGGCGAGCGGCCTGGGAGGAAGGGATGCGCAGCGTGCCGGAGACAGCAGAACCTAACAGTTTGCTAGGGAGGGACACGAGATTGGCCCCTTAGGGAAGAGCCTCATTTCCCCCGATGCTTCCAGCTTAGGATACCGAGGCAGGGCTCGGTAGAGGGAGGTAGAACTTGGCTTTACTTGCAAAGTAGTAAAGCCTATGGACCGTCTCTGTTCGTTAGCTCTACACCTTGAAATTGAAGAGTCCCGCCCCATTCCCTTCCGCGGCTTGGGTCTTTCCCCTAAGTCTTTCTGGACCTTGGGCAGGATATTCTCCCTTCCTGTGTCTAGTTTTGTGCTCCCCACGTGGTGGCAGTCCTGCTGCGCTACAGTAAGGCTCTTCCGGCTGTGGAACCATGGAGGGGGGCGGAGCCCAGGGCTGCAGGGTAGAAGGTTTGGGATCCCGCGGACCAGGGTTTGAAGCCTGCTCATAGTTTAATCATACCAACTGGAACCACAAGCTCAACGGAGCTTCGTTCAGGTGTTTGTTTTCTGTTAGGATTATTATAAGGATTGAATGATTTATTGAGTATATTCTTCAGAGCCAGTAGGCTCCATCACTGAGCACTTAATGTATACTGATATAGCCTATAGTAAGGGCTTGCTGGGGCAGGGGGTGCGTGTGTGTAACCTGGCAGGATTTGGATAGAGCAAGAGTGGAGTTGGTATTTGCGACGTTCCAGAACTAACTCAGCAGAAGAGAAAGTCTTGTTACTTGGAAGTACAAGGAGCTCAGGCATTGCTTCCAGGGCCCATTCAGCTACTACCCCTATGACTCCAAGCAGAGTTACATGCTTGTACTGTTAGATAGATGGGAACCCTCAACTCAAGGAGTTTTCAGTCTAGAGCTCCATAAGTTCTTTTAACTAAAAATTATTCTGTTTTACACAATCTGATTCCTGTTCAAGAGAGACCAGGAGCAGGTGAAGCCTTTACCTGCATCTGGTCCTGGTGGCACGTCAGGCAGTGGATGCTGGATGTCTGTGATGTCACCCTGGCTTCTCCCTGTCATTGGCCACAGGTGATGGAGTCAGCTCTGGAAGGCACAGGCAAAGAGGGGAAGAAAGAATCCTTAAAGAAACGTAAGATGGCTGGGTCTCCAGGGGAGGGCCTCCTGCAGCCTGTGAAGCTCAGCCGGGCAGAACTGTACAAGGAACCTACCAATGAGGAGCTCAGTCGCCTTCGGGAGACTGAGAGTCTGTTCCATTCCAGCTTGCTTCGTTTACAGGTACTGTTGGGTGGTTGGGGCTTGTGTTAGAGGGATGGGCTGAGACCCTGAGGCTGAAATACTACTCTCTCCTGCACCATCTTACAGGTAGAGGAGTTACTAAAGGAAGTGAGGCTGTCAGAGAAGAAGAAAGAGCGGATTGATGCTTTCCTACGGGAGGTCAACCAGCGGATCATGAGGGTGCCCTCAACCCCTGAGACAGATGTAAGTCAAATAGTGGAGGGAACTGGAAAGCCCAGAAAAGGTCCTCAGGGACCTTGCTATTCTCTGAAGGGGATGGGGTGCTAGGGAGCTCATTCTCACTGCCAGGAGGCTCAGCTGGGAGAGCAGTCACTTATTTGTTCATTCAGCAAACACTTATGTGCCTTGCAGTAGTTGTGTTCTTCGGATGTGTTGTGCTTAGTCGCTCAGTCGTGTCCGATTTTTTGCGACCCCATGGACTGTAGCCTACCAAGCTCCTCTGTCCGTGGGAATTCTCCAGGCAAGAATACTGGAGTGGGTTGCCATGCCCTCTTCCAAGGGTTCTTAGGATACATCAGTGAACAAAGCAGCCTGTGTTCTAGTGTTGGAATATGGACAATAATATAATGAACATGACAAGGAAACTGTATGGCAGTGTTCGAAAGTGGTGGTAAGCACTATGGAAAAAGGAAGGACACATTAAGGGGATCATGGGAATATCAGAGGATGAGAGTGGTTGGCAACTTTAAATAGGGTAGTTGAGGTAGGCCTTACTAAAATGACATTTGTGTAAAGAAAGTGAGTCAGCCATGTAGATATTTAAGGGAAGAAGACTATTCCAGGAAGGGGAAACAGCCAACACAGAGGCTCAAAGGCAAGAATAGGTCTGGTACTTCTTTGGAATGAGTGAAGGGAAGATAGAAGGAGGTCAGTTTAGAAAGGTAATGGAGGAAGTGGGTATATCATGCAGGGCCTTGTGCACCAGAACAAGGACTTTGAGCTGTTGCTTTGGGGCTTCCCTGGTGGCTCAAATGGTAAAAAATCTGCCTGCAATGCAGGAGACCTGAGTTTTATCCCTGGGTCAGGAAGATTGCCTGGAGAAGGGAATGGCAACCCACTCCAGTATTCTTGCCTGGAGGATTCCATGGACAAAGGGGCCTGGCAGGGCTACAGTCCACGGGTTGCAAAGAGTTGAATACAACTGAGGGATTAACACTTTGGGTGAGATGGGGATAACTACAGCATTTTTGTTTTGTTTTGTTGTTGTTTTGTAAAGTGATTTTGTGATCTAACTTCAGTTTTAAGAAGTTCACCCAGACTATTAAAAGTAGAATGGAAGGGAACAAAGATGAAATCAGGGAGACTAGTTAGGAACCTGTTGTGCAGTGATCCACTGAAAAATGGCTCAGACTAGGATAGAGTAGAGAAGTGATCAGTGTCTGGATACCTTTTGAAAGTGAAATGGGTGTTTTTTTTCCTCTTAACCTGTATTCATTTATTTGGCTGCACTGGGTCTTAGCTGTGGCATGCTCACTCTTAGTTGCAGCATGTGATATCTAGTTCCCTGACCAGGGATTGAACCCACACCCCTGCACTGAGAGTGCAGAATCTTAGCCACTGGACCATCAGGGAAGTCCCAAAATGGGGGTTCTTAATAGAGATGAGTCAAGGTGATTTAAACATTTTTAGCTTGAGCAGCTAGTATGGAGTTGCCTTAATGGGGAAGATATACTTATAGGAAGATCAGGAGCTTGGTTTCAGACGTTTTGACATGTTGAATTTGAGATGTCTACTAGACATTAAGGGGACATGTTAGGAAGGTCATCAAATATGTGTCACTGTCTCTGTCCCTGCAGCTGACCAACCAGGCATGGCTCCCAGATGGGGTTCAAGTCCCTGTCCACCAAGTACCCTATACTGTGAAGGGCCGTTTCCATTTCCTGCCCCCAGCCCAGGTCACTATTGTGGGAAGTTACCTTCTGGGCACCTGCATCCGGCCGGACATCAATGTGGATGTGGCACTGACCATACCCAGGGTAAGATCCAGAGTTTGGGAAGGAAAGGTCTGCCATTTCACCACCTACAAATCCTGGATCCCTTTCTTTTTCCCACCTCACACTTGCCAGAGGATTGAAATCTGAATTTTGAATCCAAAGAACAGACCACTGCAGTTGTCTTGAAGGAGCACCACTTTGCCTTCCTCATCCAAGATGTGGTGTTGCTGGCCTTGACTTTGGCATCCTCGCCAGCAGATGGGGTTGCCAAGCTTTGCTCTCACTTTGGCTTCATCTTGGCCCCCAAGTCCTCCATCAACAAACAGTTAGGCAACTTGGCCGTCTCTCTCTCTTCTCCTGACCGCCTCCAGGAGATCCTACAGGACAAGGATGGGCTGAACCAGCGCTACTTCCGCAAGCGTGCCCTCTACCTGGCCCACTTGGCTCACCACCTGGCCAAGGACCCACTTTTCGGCAGTGTTCGCTTTTCCTACCCTAATGGCTGCCACCTGAAACCCTCGCTGCTGCTGCGGCCTCACGGTGGGAGGACACACTGGGTGGAAGGCACAGTATGGGTTGATGGGCAGATCTGGTAGGGGAGGCACAGGGGTCTTAAGTCCATGGTGAGAGAAGACCTGGGCCTCAAGTCTCAGGGGAAAAGTATTGGGACCTCAAATTCTGAGGTGGGCAGGCATGGGGCCCTTATGTGGGGGGATAGTGCAGGGGCTTCTCTGACTCCAGGGTGGCTGCAGGGTCTTAGCATCACCTGTGTCCCCTCAGGGAAGGATGAGCGTTTGGTCACTGTTCGTCTGCATCCCTGCCCTCCACCTGATTTTTTCCGCCCGTGCCGCCTGCTGCCGTCCAAGAGCAATGTGCGCTCTGCCTGGTACCGAGGGCAAAGTCCTTCAGGGGATGGTGAGTAGACAGTGATGTCAAGGCTGGGTTGGAGGAAAGGGTATTGTGCGGCCCTCTCCTCTCACGGCTTCCCCTTTCCTCCCACAGGTAGCCCAGAACCCCCAACCCCCCACTACAACACATGGCTCCTGCAGGACACAGCCCTTGAATCCCATGTGCAGCTGCTGTCAGCTGTGCTGGGCTCAGCCTCAGGACTGAAGGATGGGGTGGCACTTCTGAAGGTCTGGCTGCGGCAGCGGGAACTGGACAAGGTGAGCTGGAAGTGGCCTAGTTACCCGGGGCCTCGCTGAGTGGTGGGCTGGCTCTGAGCTTTGGTTTCTCCATCCGTTTCTCTCTCAGGGCCTGGGAGGATTCAGCGGGTTCCTTGTCTCCATGGTGGTGGCCTTCCTCGTGTCTACACGCAAGATCCACACCACCATGAGTGGCTACCAGGTGTTGAGAAGCACCCTGCAGTTTCTGGGTGAGGCAGCTGGACTCGGAAAGGCCAAGGGTCCTAATCATCCCCATCAGGGATCATTTGCTTTATTGTCCTCAGACAGAGGAGTAAAGCGAACCTCAGAGGTAGACAGTTGCAGTCACCTGCCTGGAGGGTGGGTGTCACGGGGACTGGGTCCTTAGAAAGGGGGATTCCTTCTGACACAACCACCTTCTCTGGTTCATTTCAGCCAGTTCAGATCTGACTGTCAACGGGATCAGTTTATGCTTCAGCTCAGATCCCTCCCTGGTGAGTAGGGCGGTGCTGAGTCTGGTCTTCCAAGGTGGTGCTAGTGGTAAAGAACCCACCTGCCAATGCAGGAAGCATAAGAGACAAGGGTTTGATCTCTGGGTCGAGAAGATCCTCTGGAGGAGGCCATGGCAACCCACTCCAGTATTCTTGCCTGGAGAATCCCATGGACAGAGGAGCCTGGTGGGCTAGTCCACAGGGTCACAAAGAGTCGGGCATGACTGAAGCGACTTAGCACACACACACAGGTCTGGGCCCAGAGCCCTGAAGTTAAGGCCCAGCCCTGACTGGCTTCTCTCTCCCTCTCCCAGCCAGCCCTGGCTGACTTCCACCAGGCCTTCCCTGTTGTCTTCCTGGACTCCTCGGGCCGTCTCAACCTCTGTGCTGATATCACTGCCTCCACTTACCACCAGGTACCAGTTGTCTCCCACTGTCCTGAGTTCCCCCAGTGTCCCAGCCCAGCTCCTGTCCCTTCTGCCAGCACCAGGACACCAGCAACTCCTCTCTAGAGCATGTCTCTGCGTCTGGGCCCTGGGTTCAGTAAGGGGAGAGAGCAGTGCTGGTGGTCTCACATGGCGGGTTCCTTGCTTGCTCCATGACCCCAGGTGCAGCATGAGGCTCGGTTGTCTATGGCACTGCTGGACAGCAAAGCTGACGATGGATTCCAGCTGCTCTTGATGACTCCCAAACCCATGATCCAGGCTTTTGACCACATCCTGCAGTGAGTTTCAGGGTGATACGTCAGTGAGTCCTGTTTCCTCAGGGCTAGTGAGGGGGCTGAGATCTTCAGACTGGTGCTCTGGTTGATCTCCCTAGTGATGGCGGGGGTGATACCTGGGGCCAGCAGTACTTGATGCCCCCTCTTTGTCCATCCGTGCCCCAACACCTCCCAGCATCCGTCCACTGAGTCGCCTGCAGGCAGCGTGTCACCGGCTGAAGCTGTGGCCAGAGCTACAGGATCTTGGTGGGGACTATGTCTCAGCGGCTTTGGGCCCACTCACCACCCTCCTGGAGCAGGGCCTGGGGTCCCGGCTACAGCTGCTGGCCCACTCTCGGCCTCCAGTCTCAGAGGTGAGGTGGGGTGGGTTGGGGAGTTTGTGGGACTGAGAGAGGAGGACCCTGGGACCCAGGGGATACACAAGACGCCCCATCTTATGTAACTAGAAAGGGGGTTTCCTGACCCAGCTGGGGGGCACTTGGACTGAGCTCGGCCTCTCTACACCCTGCAGTGGGACATCAGCCAGGAGCCACCGAAGCACAGAGATCCAGGCGTCCTGACCCTGGGGTTGATCCTCCAGCCTGAGGGGCTGACCAGTGTTCTTGAGCTGGGTCCTGAGGCTGACCAGCCTGAGGTGAGCAGTTGGGGGTCTCGGGTGATTTTGCCCTGTCTTGGGAAGCTCGGTGTGTGTACCGGCAGGAGTAGGGAGGACTATCCTCTTGCCACCTGACTCGAGGCCTGTCAGATTTCTGACAGAACCCCTTCCTTGTTGATCTCTCCCACCATCGTCTTCTCCCTAGGCCGCCGACTTCCGCCAGTTCTGGGGCTCTCGCTCCGAGCTTCGGCGTTTCCAGGATGGAGCCATCCGGGAAGCTGTGGTCTGGGAGGCTGCCTCTATGGCCCAGAAGCGTCTCATTCCCCACCAAATGGTCACTCATCTCTTGGCACTGTGAGTGTTAGCATCTGATTGCCAGGAGGTGGGCATGGGCTGTGGAGCCTTTTAGGAGGCTCTGGCCCAAGCTTTTGGGGTGAGCTGCTCACATCCAGCAGCTCTCTCCCTGGCCCCCAGTGCCCATACTCTCTGTGCCCCTTTTCTAGCCACGCTGACATTCCAGATACCTGTGTTCACTATACGGGGGGCCTCCTGGATGCACTGATCCAAGGCCTGAAAGAGGTGAGGGCCCTGGTTCAGGGCTGGGGTCAAGGCTAGGGATGGTTGGGCGAGTAGCCTGTGTGGCTGGATTTGGGGAGGGCGCGAATGGGGCTGGAGAGTCCCCACCTCCTTAGCTAGGTTGCACTTCCCTGAGTGTCCAGCAGGGGGCCCTCTGGCTCTGCAGCAGCAGCCTGAGCCAAGGCTGTATCCCAGTTGGTCCGGCCCTCCTGTAAGGTCCTGCCCTCCTGATTGTGTTTTCTCCCCTCAGACCTCCAGCACCGGTGAGGAGGCCCTGGCAGCTGCAGTGCGTTGCTACGATGACCTCAGCCGCCTGCTGTGGGGCCTGGATGGCCTGCCGCTGACCGTGTCTGCCGTGCAGGGAGCTCACCCTGTGCTGCGCTATACTGAGGTCAGGAGCAGGGAGCCCTTTCCACTGGGTGACACCCCCCTCTGTTCACCCATCCAGTTCTCTCCCTTCCCGCTCCCCGTCCTCTTCCTCAGCCTCCCTTCTCCCACAGGTGTTCCCACCAACCCCAGTCCGTCCAGCCCACTCCTTCTATGAGCAGCTGCGAGAGCTGGCCTCACTGTTGCCCCGGCCTGACAAGCCCTGCCCAGCCTACGTGGAGCCCATGACTGGTGAGGGAGCTCTTGCAAGGGGCTGAAAGGGACCGCTCTATACCCCAGGTAGTAGACTGAGGCCTCTCCCTCTTCTCCACAGTGGTGTGTCACCTGGAGGGCAGTGGGCAGTGGCCCCAGGATGCCGAGGCCATTCGCAGGGTCCGGGCTGCCTTCCAGCTGCGCCTGGCGGAGCTGCTGACTCAGCAGCATGGGCTGCCATGCCGCGCCACAGCCACGCACACCGACGTCCTCAAGGTTAGGTGGGCACTGGGCAAGGATACAGGGGGAGAAAGGGACAGGGCTCTCAGGGTGCCCCATCTCCCATCCCCTCCCCTCTTCCAACAGGATGGGTTTGTGTTCCGGATCCGTGTGGCCTACCAGCGGGAGCCGCAGATCCTGAAAGAGACGCGGAGCCCCGAAGGGATGATCTCACTGAGGGACACCCCCGCCTCCCTCCGCCTCGAGAGGGATACGAGGCAGTTGCCCCTGCTCACCAGCGCCTTGCATGGGTAGGGCCACCTGCACAGGCTCTCATAGACACTCTTCCAGTCCCATCCTGCTCACCTGGCCATCTGTCTGGAGAGTTAGGCCAGTTAGGGATATGAGTGCTGGGCTGGAGTCAGACAAGTGTTAGAAGTGCTAGGATTCTGGCCCTGCCGCTTAACTGGCTTTGGCCCTTGAGCCCAAATCCTCCCCCACACACACACCTGATTTTTCTCATCTGTAAAATGGTAATCATGCTAGGAACAACCTCTTGGGGTATTAGGAAGACATGAGATCATACATGTATGATCATATAGCACATTAGCACAGAGGCCAGTGTTGGGTGAAAGTTAAGTGAACAGTTGCAATCGGCTGAAAGTCTATCCTTGGGCCCAAGTGCCTGCACCCCACCGCCTCTACCGTCTTCTTCCCACAGGCTCCAGCAGCAGCACCCAGCCTTTTCGGGTGTGGCTCGGCTGGCCAAGCGGTGGGTGCGTGCCCAGCTCCTGGGTGGGGAGCTCACCGATGAGAGCCTGGACCTGGTGGCTGCTGCCCTTTTCCTGCACCCTGAGCCCTTCACCCCTCCCAGGTGATGCCCTCCACCTTTCCCCTAGCCAGGAAGTTCCCCTGGGGTCAGCTGTCATCCTTCCTGCTTCAGTCCACATGGGACAGGTGGCCGAAACTAGGGGCAGAAGGGGTTCTAAGACACCCCCATCCCCCGCAATCCAGACTAAGGGCTCTAGGCTCCCCAGACTGTGGGGGGCTGGGCATATGTGGCTGGGCCCCTGACACTTTGCTCACTCCTTCCTCTCAGCTCCCCCCAGGTGGGCTTCCTTCGGTTCCTTTTCCTGATATCAACCTTCGACTGGAAGAACAACCCCCTAATTGTCAACCTCAACAATGAGCTCAGTGGTAAGTGGTACGATGAAAGTCAGACTACCAGAAGAACTATTTGTGGGTTGCAGAGGCAGGCGGACAAGGGTTTTCCCTGTCAGTCCGTTAGGTTTTCTCTCTGCTTACCCCACCCAGGATGTCTACTCCTGATTCTGGCTGCCTAGGGGTGGGGAAATGTTAAGGAGGAAGAGGACCAGATCCAGCCTTCAGGGAGCTCTGAGACTGTAGAGATGTGGTTTGCCCACGTGATGATCAGAAACAGAATGCACTGGGGGCAGTGAGCAGGCTACCTAGGGGACTGTGGAGGGAAGAGGAGAGAAGGACCCTGCAGCCCAGGTCGGAAGTCTTAAGGTGGGGGAGCAGGGAACTGTGCAGGTGGGGGTCACGCCCAGGCCTCAGAGTGCGAGTGATGACTTCTGTTTGTAACATGAGGAGCTCCTGGTCTCAGCAGAGAGGAGGGTGTCCGCTTTCTAATTCCCCAGGTGTGTGGGAGCCCAGGGGAGGAGGGGGCCAGGGGCAGGCCTCAGCTTGTGCAGGCCCGGAAACTAGACCAGGATGCCAGGCAGTGGAAAATTCTGCTTCTGGGCCCAGGCTGGGAGTTTACCACCCTGCCCAGTTGAGCCAGATGCGGTGTCCCTTTCATCACTTAGGCCATGTGGGGGATGTTGGAGACTCCCTGTGGTGGGCACAGTGAGAGGACTTGGAGCAGTAGGGGGTGTCTGGGGAGAGGGGTCAGCTGACCCAGGACCCCTTCTAATCCACAGTGGAAGAGCAGGTGGAGATCCGCAGTGTCTTCCTGGCAACCCGGGCAAAGCTCCCCGTCATGGTCATCGTTACCCCCCAAGATCGCAAAAGCTCTGTGTGGACACAAGATGGACCCTCGCCCCAGGTTTCATTGCGTTCCTGCTCCCAAATGTGTAGTTTTCTTCCTCAAGGAAAAAGCAGGCCCAGCCTGAGCTAAGAGAGGCCCATAGTCAGGTCTGACCTGCGTGACCTGTTTGTGCCTCCCCAGATCCTCCACCAGCTGGTGGTCCTGGCAGCCGAGGCCTTGCCTGTCCTAGAGAAGCAGCTTATGGATCCCCGGGGGCCTGGAGACATCAGGGTAAGCCCCTGACCCAGACTGACTCTGGGGGCTCATGGGGCTCTGCCTTTGAGCCATGGAAGCCCAGAGTTCTCAGGCCCTTGTTCGGTGAGACTGAATTCAGAGAAGGCACCATAGCTTCCCACGATGCCTGGCTGTGGGCTGGAGGAGGACTATGGCCCCAGCTTCACTCTTGTAGCCCACCCCTCAATCCTTCTGTGGAACCCAAGCTGCCACCAGCTAGGCCCTGGTGTTCCCACCTTGAAATGAGCATTTGGGCCCCTAATGGGGGGTCAGACAGAAGGGAAGGAAGGAAGCAAAGTGGGCCTGTGGAGGGGTTTGTGGTCCAGTTTCCAGCTCCCCAGTGGGCACTGCTGAGCCCTCCCTGCCCTTCTTCAGACCGTGTTCCGACCACCATTGGACATGTACGACGTGCTGATCCGCCTGGCTCCCCGCCACATCCCCCGGCACCGCCAGGCCGTGGACTCACCGGCTGCCTCATTCTGCCGGGGCCTGCTCAGTGAGCCAGGGCCCTCCTCTCTCATGCCCGTGCTGGGCTATGATCCACCTCAGCTCTACCTGGCACAGCTCAGGGTAGGTCCTTGAGGGCTGGCTGGCCCTGGGGAGGAGGCTTCCAGGTGAGCTGGGGCCGTGGCATTGGCTCTCAGGTTCCCACTTGTAGTCTTTTTCCTGTCCTGCCCTTTCCTAGGAGGCCTTCGGACACCTGGCTCTTTTCTTCTATGACCAGCATGGCGGAGAGGTGATCGGTGTCCTCTGGAAGCCCACCAGCTTCCAGCCCCAGCCCTTCAAGGTGAGCTGGCTGGTGACAGTTGTCTGTTCGTGAGTGTGCATGTGTGTTCTGTGTGGGCGTGTGTGCCTGTGTGTGGTTCCACAGGTGACCCTGTGTCAGGTGTGAAGCGTATGTGTCTTGGTGTCTCTGCATATATGCCTTTCATGACACTTCAATCCATATGTCTCTGGCTCCCCCAGGCCTCCAACGCAAAGGGACGCATGGTGGTGTCTCAAGGCAGGGAGCCAGTGATGGTACCCAATGTCGAAGCCATTCTGGAGGACTTTGCCATCCTGGGCGAAGGCCTGGTCCAGGCTGTGGAGGCCCGAAGTGAGAGGTGGACCGTGTGACCTCCAGCCTAGGAGCAAGCTAGATGGACAGACCTCTGGAGCAGATGTCAGTGGCGTGACCACCCTCACGGTGGATAGACCCTCCAAGGAGGGCTTGCTGGCCCGAGCACGCTGACTTGTCCCCAACAAATCCCCGTCCTGATTTCCTATCTGATGCCCCAGCACTGGGACAGGGGCCATGGTGGCCCGTGCAGCCCCCTGGACCTGACTAGAAGAGGACTGGGGTCAGCTCAGAGGGGTCACCGAATGAACCCAGGAAATCCAGCTACTTGTCAGCCTGGCCTGGGCCTTTTGTTCCTTCTCAGGTTGCTCCTAGAAGTCCAGAGGAGAGACTGTGTGCCCAGGGCTGAGGCTCTGTCCCCACCCCTCTGCCAGGATGTGGGCCTTGACCTCAGGATGCTCTTCGCTGCAGCGTCAGGGCTTTTAAATGGGGCCCAGAGAAGGTGTGGCACTGCCTGAGGGTCATAGGGCGGCAGCACTGAGCAGAGGAGAGGGGGCTTCACTGGATGAAGAGACCGCACTGAAGGGGCACAGTGCCCTCTCGTATTGGTTCCGCTGCTTCCCAGGATGGGGACATGGAAAAGCACGGAAAACAGGAAAGGGCTGGGTGGGTGAAGTGGCGAGAGGGACTGGTAGTCCCCCATCCAGGAGAGAGGCAAAAAGCACTGAATGCTGCCCTGGCCTCTGGTGTTGGAGGCTCCATGCTCCCACCTTGGGGGTGCAGAGGTGAGCGGGACCAAGACCTGCTCTCCAGGAGCTCCAGTGCCCTGAGGGAGGGGGTGCTGCTTCCTTTCAGCCTGGTCCACACCCCCCCTCCCAGCAGCTTCTCCCTAATCCTGGCTGTTTTTCCAGATTCAGCTCAGTGACTCCTCCTTAAACCCTTCCCTCGCCCTCAGCCTAAGGTGCTCTTCCTCTGAAACATCAAAGCAATTACTGTCCATTCACTTCTCTTCACAGTCACATACAGTGGCATAAACTCTTCTCTTGTCTTAAATTCTGATTTAAAATTAAATTGTTTTAAGTTCCCTATGGCTTCGGCTTTTCTGCCTTTTCCACATGGTTTTGACCTTGTCTCCTGCAGGTCAGCTCTTTGGGGGCAGGAAACATATTTGAACAGATTTCATGACGGCTAGTACAGTGCTCTGCCCAAGCAGGACGCAGGTGTGGGCAGAAGGGACCCCTGGCTCAGGCAGATGGAGGGCAGGGCAGGCCTCCAGAAGACTTCAAGGAAAAGAGAATCCTGATTTGTGATCTCTGCCTAGAATGGGTAAGGTTTTGATGGTGAAAGGCCTGAGAAGTAATAAAAAGTTGATGTTGGGACTTCCCTGATTTGTCCAGTGCTTAGGACTCCACAGGTCTCACAGCCAAGGGCCCAGGTTCAATCCCTGGTCAGGCAGGGAACTAAAATCTCATGAGTTAAGCAGTGCGGCCAAGAAAAAAAAAGTCGATGTTTATTGAGTGTCTACCTAATAAGGGCTGGGTGTGCTTTGTTATTTTCCATATCTTACATAAGGAAATTGATTATACAATCATACCAGCCCTACAAAGTACTGCTTTTCCTCATTATCCTCATATTCTGAGTGAGGAAACAGGTTCAGCAACAGGCGGGGGCCTGTTTGTAGAGGGACTTTGATGCTTGGTTAGCTGGCTTTATCCTCAAGATGCTTAACCACATACGGGAACTCTGATTTCCAATTTTGTCCCAATTCTGTCAGTCTGTGAATCTCTGTTGATCTCTGCCTGTCACTGTCGTGAGACACCTTGGTCTGGGGTTGAAACTAGCATAGGGAATACACTGATGGACTGTGTGAACTGAGGTTTATGTCCATCTCCCTCCCTGTGCCATTCATGAACTCCAGACTTCAGTGCACCAGGCTGGATTTTCAGGGAGATGCCAGAGATGCAGTCCCAGCCCTCACAGAGTCCCGCAGTCTGTGGTTGTCCCTGGCTTCTCAGCTTCCCTTTCCTTTGGTCCCTCGCGTGCTTTCTCCATAGTTTCTCCATGGGGTCTGGTGAGGGGCATGGGATGCCGGCTGTTTTAAACCATCCTGCATTATTCCAGGGGCGGCTTCAGGCCTATAGCTTCTTTCACAAACCCAGTGTGGGGAGGGGGTGGAATCTGCTCCCAAGCAAGCCCATGGCTCCAGGAAGTGCAGACACCAGTCCCCCATCAGGGGAATGAGCTTGGCCCTGCTACCTTGCCACGTGGTCCTAGGCAAGTCACCATTGCTGGGCTCAGCCTCCCCATCCTTAAATTGGGCACAATAGGGACTTCTCCTGGCGGTCCAGTGGTTAGGATTCACCCTTCCTCTGCAGGGAACACGGGTTTGATGCCCAGTTAGGGAACTAAAACAGAAAAAAGCCTCAATGATGGTTTTCTCAAGTGCCCAGTGTGACAAGAGAAGAGGGTAGGTCACTCAGAAAGCCAAGGAGGTACGTACACCATGCTTTCTGCACTCCCTGCTCCAGCTTGGTGTAGGGGGTGAGGGAGCTCGAGCCCTGGGCTCCAATTTCAAGGCCTGCTCCAACCTGTTTCCTTGGGATTTTCTCTCCCGGAAGTAGGTAAGGAGGCTGGTGTGTACTAATGTGACCTTGGGGGAGGGGGGACACAAGAAGCTGGAACTGGAATGTCAGGGAAAGAGAAGGAGAAGCATCTAGGAGGAACTCTGATAGCGAGGGTATGCAGGGTTGGGTGGGGGGAATGTGTGTTATGGTGCAACCCGTGGGTATGTCTGCCCCTGTGGGCCTCTGGCCTTGCAGGTAGACGTGGATGGGGTGGGAGGCTGTGTCTCACATATGGTGTGATGCTCTCTATGTGTTGGTTGGGGTGGTGGAGTGGGGCTTGTGCGCATCTCTATACACTAGTCTGTGTGACCAGGTTTTTGCCTCCGGCTCCAACGTGGTGTTACAGGCAAAATCTGCTCTATTTTTAAAGAGGAGGCAGGAACTCTGGATCCTTTCCTGCAAATGTGTGTGTGTGCGCTAAATTGCTTCAGTCATCTCCAAGTCTGTGTGACCCTATGGACTGTAGCTCACCAGGCTCCTCTGCCCATGGGATCCTCCAGGCAAGAATACTGGAGTGGGTTGTCATGCCCTCCTTCAGGGGATCTTCCCAACCCAGGGATCAAACCCAAGTCTCTTGTGGCTTCTGCATTGTAGACAGATTCTTTACTGCTGAGACACTGGGGAAGCCCCCTGTAAATGTTAAGTGGCTTTAAATAAAGCCTTCCCCTTTGGGGGGCTTCAGTTTCCCTGGTTCTGTCAGACCTCCTAAGCCTCTCTCTGTTGTCACATTTAGTGAATTCTCAAAGAGTCATCCCTTCAGGTGGTGCTGACAACCTCCTTTAAATCAAAACCCTTTTAGCTGAAGACCCTGTTTTTCTCTGCCCAGCTCCTAACTTTCGAGGAAAAGAGACGGATCCCAAAGCCTAGGGGTCCTTGCAGCAGGTTACATTTCAGCGAAATCCTGAGGCTGCTCAGTCCCTGACCTAGTAAGTCAGATTGGGCTGGTCTTGAGCCCCTCCACTTCCACCCGCAATAAATATGTACCTCATGTTGAGGGGGTTCCTCAACTTCCGGTCCTTGCTTTGTGAGTCACAAATTAAAATCTAGGTGAGCGATAAAGGGGAGGGGAAGCCTGGGGCACATGAGTCACCCCCATCTTGCTCAGGGAAGGCCAGCCTGCCCATCCCTCTGTTGCAGACAGAAGGCGGCATCTTGAGCTGCCCCAGGGAACTAAGGGGGACCAGGGTGTTCCAAACCTAGAGGGAGATTCACTTCCCTCTCCCACTTCAGTTTTTGGAAGAGGGATGGAGAGGATCATTTTTCTGGTTTGGAAGAAGCCCAGAGAGGTGTAGGAACTTGACCAGTGTCACACAGGGAGCTACAATCTAGGTATCCTGGCGCCAGGCCTTGCTTCTGAGCTGGGCTTTCCTGGGGCCCAAGAGTCAGGTGATGAGGAGTAAGAGTAGAAAGGCCAGAGCTCTGGATGTCCAGTAAGGTGGAGAGGAGTGAAAAGCCAAGCCCCCTCCCCTGTCCTGGGCTGCCTGCCAGCCTTGCCCCTTCCATTCTGCCCAAGGCAGCAGAATGAAGCTGTTATTAGACCCAGGGAAGCAGGGTCAAGGATAGGTGTATCGCATAGGAGCACGTACACTCTGGTCTACCTCAGTTTAAGCCTACATCTCTGTTCCCCTGGCTGGGACTCTCCTCTGTTCTCTCAAGCTAGAGACCTGCACAGGACAGAGCTGGGGTCTCCTAGAGACTGACAAGGCCAAGATTGGACACTGACCAAGGGATCATTGAGAGGCACTGAGATGCAGCCCGTTTTTCACCTGAGGACCAAATACAGCATCCTGGCCTTTCTCCAGTCTCCCGCTACCACACCCACACCCCTGTCTCCCAACAAATGGGGTCTCCTTGGAGCCCAGCTCCCACTGCCCCAAGGTCTGGAGACCCTCAGGAAGTCCTTCCTGAAGTCTGACTGCAGAATCGCCTGCCACAGCTTGCCCCCTCCTCTGGCTCCTTCTCCTGTGACTCCGCCCATATGGCCGGCACTGGTGGCTGCCCTGTAATTAGCACTCAGACTGGGCTGGGATGAGAGGAAAGTATACTGGGGCTCACACACCCATCACCTTTCTGGAACACCGGATGCAGAGCCTTCCACCTCCTGTCCCGCCCCCAACCCCTTTCACACCGCAGACCTCTCAGACAGCAGTTGTCCTGAGCCCCACCCAGGGTCATGTTCCTGTGTCCCCTTTTCTGCCTGCCTTCAGCTTCTTGCTTACCGCCCTGCCCACTCTTCCTTCTAAATCCCAAACCCCACTCTCATCATGTTGGACCAGGTCACTTCATCTCCAGACTCCTCTACAGATCCCCACCTCCTATCCCTGACTTTTCTAAACACCAAACCCAGGTCCACAGCCAAGCCCAGATGGGGACACACAGAGATATACATGCAGACTCCCAGGGTCGCCCACATGCACACACAGACCTCCACAGGTGCACACATACACGGAGCCCAGAACATACATGGATGGATGTGATATGCGTACAGGAGGAAACCTGACTGATTAAGGAGGGAGTTTCTGGAATCGAACCTTTCCTTCTACATTGACTGTATTACAGTTTTCAAGGCCTGAAACATCCATAATCTTGTCTGATTCTTACAGAAGCCCTGAGTGTGTGTGTGTGTGTGTATGTGTGTCGGGGGACTCCACCTGAGTGAGTGTGTGAGTGTGTGTGTGTGTGAGTGTGTGTGTGAGTATGTGTGTGTGTGTGAGTGTGTGTGTATGTGAGTGTGTGTGTGTGAGTGTATGTGTGTGTGTGAGAGTGTGAGTGTGTGTGAGTCTGTGTGTGATGTGTGTGTGTGTGTGAGTATGTGTGTGTGTCAGGGGACTCCACCTGAAACCTGCAGGTGACTGATGAGGAAACTGAAACTGAGGGGTGGGGGAAGGGAGCTGGCTCGGCCGCCTGACTGATCAGTGGTCAAGTGAGGCTTGGGGCTGAGCTTCTGGGTCGGCAAGAGGGCTTGCCCCATCAGCCCTGCCCCTGGGACTCTGGGCTCTTCCTTAGAGCAGGCTCTATCCCCTATCCCATTCTTCCACCCCCTCTCTGGGACCGTCTGCTGTCCTCAAAGGGTGCTGAGGGCAGCCCAGGGACAAAAGAAGGGAAACTATGGGTCAAAATCTATCTTGAGATAGATTATCTCAAGTTCCAGCTGGACACCTGACCAGAGGTACCCCGGGGGGAGGTACCTCATGGATTCTCCACCATCTCATCTGTCTGGAGATACGGGGTGACTGCTGGCACAGGAGGAGGAACTGCCTGCCTGGCCTCCAGTCTGGGGACGCTCATAATCAGGTGATTCATCTCTGCTGTCCACTCCTCATTCCTGTCCAGAGCCAGCCCCCTACTCTCAAGACTAAGAAGCAGAGAGAGCATCCCTCAGTGGCCTAAGAGAGGGGCACGGGGCTGAAGCATGGGGAGACCTGTGGCTCCCTGGCCTCCTTGCCTTCTTCCTGGCTCCTACCCATCCCCATGGGATGTATCCAGCTCAACACTTAATGGCTGAGTGAGGTCTTAGCAGGTGTTTGCATGAGTGCTAAGTCGCTTCAGCAGTGTCTGACTCTTTGTGACCCCAGTGGACTATAGCCTGCCGATTCATCTGTCCATGGGATTCTCCAGGCAAGAATACTGGAGTGGGTTGCCAGTCCCTTCTCCAGGGGATCTTCCCAATCCAGGGATTGAACCAGGGTCTGGTTCAAGAATCCACTGCAGGTGGATTCTTTACCATCTGAGTCACCAGGTGACTTCTCTCCAAACATCAGTTTTGTCATTTGTGGAAGGGGAGATTATACACCCACCTCTGAGGGTTTTTTGCAAACTGGAGGAAGAACTTTCTATACTTGAAAAATGTCTGTATGTCTGTTTTGGTCTGCCCCCCCCCTCACCACACTCCAATGCAGGGGAAGAGGTTAAGGGGTTTAGGGAGGCTGTGGGGAAAGGGAGCGTGATTTATTTCCTATGTTTACACTCTTCTCTGCTTGCTGACAGCAAGGCCCATGTCTCCTCTGTTGGTTCAAGCTACTCCCTTTCAGGCAAAAAGAGTTTGGGGGGCAGGAAATGAAGGGCGTGCCGGCCCTCCCCCTTACAGGGCGCTAGCCAGCCCCTCTGGTCCAACAGGCTGGGACTTGAGTCTTCAGCCCTTCCCTTGCCTGGGAACCCACTCCCCCAGCTCTGACCTCAAGGAGTCACAGCCTCCCACAGGGTGAATCGGAGGCCCCTTCCTGGGCCCAGCCCTCCCGCCCAGGTGAGACACAGACCTTGCTCAAGATGCCTTGAGAGTAGGTGGGGCCTCCTCATGTGCCTCGTCCTGGAGCTCCCGGGCAGGTGGGCTGGCTTGCAGCCCGTACTCAGCCTGGCTTTCTTTCCAGAAGAGCAGGAGGGAGCCCAGAGGGCCTGGGTAAGCTGCATGACTCAGGGTCAGGGCCTGCCTCACCAAGCTCAGGCTCTTCCTGAAGAGCTCCAAGAGCTGAGCTCTGGGGGCTCTTGGGCTCCAGGGGGCCCCATTCATAGACTACAGTGAGAATGAGCCCCCTACCACCCCCATTGCCTGCATCCAGTTGTGCAATGAGGTCTGCTTCTGCCTCTCAAACTCAAGGCCAGAGAGTCCGGGCCTTCTGGACGAGCATTCTCAGGCCCTGACCCATCTTATCCCCAGATGACCCGAGGAGGGCTGACAGGAATTAGGTGCCCTTGGAAGGCATTGCATCCTTTTCCCTCCTCCAGGCAGGGTCCTCTCAGGAAGAAGACGTCTTCCACTAAGAACCATGAAGCCCTGCCCATACCTTCTCAGCTCCAACTCTAACCCATCCCTGTGTGCATGCTGCATACATGTGTGTGGACCCGTGTGTAAAAACTAGTTATAGACAGCAACAAGTTTGGTGGGAGTATATGGGGTCATGATTCTGAAGGATGGGCTTTTTAAAGATTTCTTATTTATTTATTTATGGCTATTCTGGGTCATTGTTGCTGCCTATGGGCTTTCTCTAGTTGCGGTAAGCAGGGGCTACTCTTTGTTGCTGTGCAAAGGCTTCTCACTGCGGTGGCTTCTCTTGTTGCCAAGCACAGTCTATAAAGCACAGGCTCAGTAGTTGTGGTGCGCGGGCTCAGTTGCTCCAGGGCATGTGGGATCTTCCTGGACAAGAAATCGAACCCTTGTCCCCTATACTGGCAGTCGGATTCTTAACCACTAGACCACCAGAGACTCTGATTCGAGACCAGGGGCACTGGGATCCAGGTCCTATTCCACATGCCCAGCCGTGTGCCTCAGCATGGGGCTGCACCCACTAGGGGAGAAGGGGTCACAAACGTGCTCTATGATGAGCTGCAGCCCAGAGTTACAGGTGACCACAAACACACATGTGTGAGTACACACGGGTATACATATATATACAGATACTACTTTCAAGATACACAAATCTACAGTTATATGTGCAACCTGCTCCCTCAGGGTGGAGCACCGTGAACACCTATGTGAACTGACAGCAAACACATGTGTGTATGGGGGGCAGTGCTCTACCTGCAAACAGTTGTGTGTATGGGGAGGGGAGGGTGCTCTGCCCACTGAGAGCAAAGCTGTCCCCTGTTTCACTCCCCTGCTTTGGTTTCTGGGCTGGGCTTAGCTGCTGGCAGGCCTACGATCAGGCAGGAGTGAGGATAGGGTGCTGTGAGCTGGGGTTCCCTACTTTCTCTCAGCGTTGAGGAGCCCTTTTGCCAGTTCTGCCCTGCGCAGCTCCATCTGGGGCAGCGAGGGGCTGAGAAACATACCAGGGAGTGGGGAGAAGAGAGGATGGCCCGGTGGGGGGGTGTTCCCCTCTTCCCACACTCTGGGTTCTGACACCAGGACTCTAGGGTTTTGTCTTGAGTCACAGATGGGCAGTGGGGCCGTGGGCAGGCACTGGGTGATGGCTCCCTGATTCACCATGGGGCCTCCCAGCCCTTGAGGTCCAGGGGGCAGGGTGCTTCTTTCTGGCCCACGGGCCCAGGGAGACCTCCTGTGTGGGGGTTGCATATATGTGTAAGCCAATGGCCAGGCTCTCATGGGAATGCCATCCCAGGAGTGCATGAACAAACCTCAGGGTCTATAGGCGAATATGGCTGCCAGCCCCAGGGTACAGTGAGTGCGCAAGCCTGCACGACACGTGCGACTCTATGTGTGTTGCTAAACCCCATCTCTTTGGGCATGAGTCACCTCTGGAGCCCTCATTTCTGACAGCTGCTGCTCAAAGGACAAGTCCCCAGGCTCCTCAGCCCACCTGGATTAAGTCCCTTCTGGAAATGAGGTCTCCCTGGCAAAGCTGCCTTAGAGAACAGGGTGAGGGCATATTTGCTGCCAGTCCTGTGGGAGTCAGGTCCAGGCGACCAGACCTCAGCTCCCCAGTTATTAGATGCGGCACAGGGAGCAAGGCTGCCCCATGACCCCCCACCTCTGATGGGTCTGACACGCCCACAGCTCAGACAGCTTCATCTCTTAAAGGAATAGATTTGCCCCTGGCTAGGGATCAGCCAGGGTGGGAGAGGAGAGGGTTAAAAACAGCTAGAACTCAACCTGCCGGCAAGTATATAGCTGGTGGCATGTCTGGACAACTGCAGCTCGGCCCCTAGAGCTGTACTCAGTACTCACGGAGGTACACGTGTGACAAGCTCTGTTAACCCAGCCATGTTCCACTGCCACAAGCACAGCCATGATGCCCCAAAAGTGTGATCAAGCACATGGGAGATGTCCTGTGTGGACACAGCTAAGAACAGAGCTGTCAAGATAGGCAACATGTGACATGTACTAACCAGACAAGAAGCAAGGCCCCTAAGCTCTGGCTGGAACTCAGCCCATGTGTTCTGTGAGTCCACCTAGGTCTGGACTGTGTCCACCTGGGTCTCTTCTCCCTTGCCCCCCTCCCCCTCAGTCTCCTCCCTCCAGGCCCCTAACTGAAGACAGGAGAGGTCCAGCCATGGTTTAGTGCTTAGTTGCTCAGTCCTGTTGAATTCTTTGCAACCCCATGGACGTCCTGTAGCCTGCCAGGCTCCTCTGTCTATGGGATTCTCCAGGCAAGAATACTGGAGTGGGTCGCCATGCCCTCCTCCAGGGAATCTTCCCAACCCATGAATCGAACCCAGGTCTCCGGCATTGCAGAAGTCTTTATGGTCTGAGCTACCAGGAGGCCCATAAGCTGGGGCCAGTTCTTTTCCTAACTCGGTGGGAGTCTGCTCTCACTCCCACCGTGGTGGGGATGGCAGGGAGGCTCGCTGTAAGTGGGCCAGGGAGGTCTCTTCCGCAATTCCTTTCTCCCCAGTGGCCCTGGTCCTGTACGTGCCTTCATCCCCGCATCGGCTCTCTGCCTCCATCATCCCGCAGTTCTCCCGGAGACAATCTTAGCCCTAAGGGCTCCTTCTCACCAGCCTCCCCCAAAACCCAGCGGCCCCTTCAGCCGTGGGGGCGGCCGCCCACCTTGAGGCCGGCGCGGATGGGGCGGGCGGGGTTGCGGGCGGGCGGGGCACGTGCCTCCGGCTCTATAAAAGGGCGCCACCCGGTGCTGGCGGCCACTCTGCTGCCGCGGCCGTCCTTTCGCCTCCCTGCCCGAAGCGCCGTCGCCTGCCACCGCCATGGGTCGACAGAAGGAGCTGGTGAACCGCTGCGGGGAGATGCTGCATATCCGCTACCGGCTGCTCCGCCAGGCGCTGGCTGAGTGCCTGGGGACCCTCATCCTCGTGGTGAGTGGAGGGACCTGCAGAAGCCTCTTGCCAGCCCCACCTCCCCAGTCCCTCTCCCCTCTTTCAGGTCTGACACTCCCCCGTGGGGTCAGGGTGGGGGTCCCTCCAGGGTCCTCTTTGCTTATAGCTCTAACCCCCTCTATGACAGCTCTGACTCTTGCCAGAATGACAGCTGTTACACCCCAATGACAGCTCTGAGCTTCACCCTGTCACCAGTGGGCCAGCCCACAGGCTGTGGGAGTTGGTCACCCCTGCAGTCTGGGACCTCCAGCCCTGTCTGGGTGCCACAGGTTCCTGGAGTCCCAGCCCCAGCAGGGGAGGGTGGTGGTGGGGGCAGTGGCAAATGGGCCCCTATTGAGTTATTTGGGTCCTGGGTGCCTGGCCCCTAATAAATAATTAACCCTCAGAAAGTCTAAAAGGTCCCCTGATGTGAAGACAGTTTGCTTCAGGTGGGGGCAGAGGGCAGAAGCCACGAAGCACACTGCAAGCAAGGAAGGAAGGAGGATCCTGAAGATAAGGATAGGGATAAGGCTGTGGAAGGCAGCTTTGCCCCAGGCACAAGGGACATGAAGTCACTGACGTCTGTCCTTGAGTGCTGGGCAACTCCAGGACAGTTACCCAGACAGATGCGGTCAGCTTCCGTGCACAAGCACACTGGTGTGCATGGGTCTCCAGGATCTGAGTTACTCTGCGGGTTACTCCCCAGTCCCAGTGACTCCCTGGTCATGCCAGTTTCAGTCTGGGTTGTTTCTGGGTGATTGTTTGTACTTCTTGGACCTGGCAGACAGATCAGTTATGGCCTCCGTTTCCTGTCCCAGTTAGTCTCAGATTTTCAGCCACGCTTGTGGTTACACCTGTTTCCCTCTTGGTTACTTCTGGGTTCAGTTGCTTCATTGCAGGGGATGGGATACTCCGTTTGTGCCCCAGTTCCAACCCTAAGTAGCCCCCTGTGGACTAGTCAGATTAACTAGGGGGAAGGAGAGCTGGGTGGCTCCCTACCATGGGTGGTGGTGGTGGAGCAGGTTCTATAGAGAGAGGAAAGCTGGGACTCACCTTTGGCTTCCAGAAACAGGAAGGGAGGAAGCCAGGTAGGCTGTTTATCCACACCCCCACACCCCCACCCCCCGCCCCCACCCAGACTAGTGGTCCTTCCAGTCATCTGTATCTCTTCTCTCCCAGGAAGGGAATAGGACAGGTGCTTATCATCACCCTGCTCAGAGCCTTGTGTCCCCTGTCCCCATCTGACTGACAGTCCAGTCCCCTGCTGGAGAGCAGCCAGGACAGGGGACATTGTCTTCCCTTAACAGAGGGGCCTCCCTAACTTCTCCCTAAGTCTCAGTTTGCCTTCCCCCAAAGGAGCAGTCGGGCCCCCTGCTGAGCCTCAGGATCACTTGGCTTATCCCTGACCACAGAAGGAGGGTGTTATGTTTGTGAAGGCTTTCAGGCTCAGGTGGTTGAGAGGCATTGGGTATCAGTGCCCAAAGAGGAGGGGCCAGGCCAGGAAGACCCCTGAGTGGTGGGTGAGGGCTTGCCTGCACCCCTCTGGGGGTTGGGGACCTAGGGCCTGCAGTGTCAGAATCAGGGCTGGCTTTAAGGCTGGGGAAGCCCCTTTCTCTGGGGCGCCTAGTAAGGTGAGGAGAGGGAGAAGGAGGCAGGAAGAAGAGGAAGATTAGTCTCAAGGTGGTGGAACTGGCTCTGACAGCTTCTCCCTCCAAGGCCTCTTGGGATGGAGCCAGGTTTGTGCCTCGGGGAGGCAAGGCACTGAGGCCAAGGCCTGCCAAGCTGGGCAGGGTGCCCCAGACCCTCACATGCCTGTTTCAGCACACACACAGATACTTAACAATCTCTGACCTTTGCCTTCACCTGCCTGCACACCTTTGCCCTGCATTGCTGCCTCAGGTTTCCTATCTCTTGGTCCTCCTGAAGGGTGATAACCAAAATTCATAACCACCCAGTGCAGCAGAACACGGAGCCATCAGAATGAACAAGGGCCCTGAGCACAGGTCTTGTAAATTTTCTGCTGAATAGGCCTCAGAATTTAGTTATGGGGAGATGGGAAAGGAGAGCTGGGGCAGGGCTGGAGTAGCTTTGGTGGGCACCCTGGGGGCTCAGAGTAATAGCTCTTTATAGCTAGTGCAGGAGCATTCTGGGGGCTTTGCGGTGGCTTAGCCACTCCAGTATTCTTACCTGAAGAATCCCATGGACAAAGGAACCTGGTGGGCTATGGTCCATGGGGTCACAAAGAGTTGGACACGACTGAGTGACTTAGCAAGCATACATAGGAGCATTTTTACATCTGAACAAGGGGAACTGACATACAGCACACTCTGTACTTGCAGGACATCAGGGACTTTAGCCTCTTGAATCCCCCCATTTCTGGCAGAAAGCTTAGAACCAGTCTCCCCACTTCCACTGGACTGAGGGTCCCAGACTGGCTAGTGAGAGGAGACAGAAACCTCTGTCTTTAGGATTTCCAAATCTGAGTGGGGAACCTGGGCCTCTTAGGGTAGGGAGGTCAAGGTGAGGGCAGAGAGGAGGCTCTGGGTCAGGGACATGTCAGGGAAGATGAGGGTTCTGAGAGGGAGGCCAGGGGCTCTGACACCCCAGATTAAGGAGAGGTGGATTCAGCCTAACTTGTGGCCTCTGCCCTTTCTCTGTGCCTTCTCCTTGCCAGCTCTTCTTTGGGGCAGAGAGAAAGGCAGCTGCAGGTAGGGGCTGAGTGAGAACTGTCCCACCCCTAGGGACCAGGCCTGAAGGGCTGGGGGAGGAACTGCTCAAGTGAGAATGTCCCCTTTCCCTGGCTCTTATTGAGAATCGAGACAAATCAATGGAGATGGTTCCACTACCTTCTGGGCTCACTGTTGCAAACTCTGCTTCCAGTCCCTTCCACAGGACCCTGTTAGGGTGGAGCTGGGACCCTGGGGCTGGGAGGGCCTGTCTGCTTATGACTGCAGCAGGAGGGGAGGGATTTGATTCCAGGAAAGGGCTTCTGTCTCCGCACAAAGGCAGGGGGAGGTGGCTGGCTTCATCCCTTTCCTCTGGAGTAAGTGTCACTGGTCTTCACTCTCCCTGCTTTGTTCTGTTTCCTGACACAGATGTTTGGCTGTGGCTCTGTGGCCCAGGTCGTGCTCAGCCGGGGCACCCACGGTGGTTTCCTCACCATCAACCTGGCCTTTGGCTTCGCCGTCACCCTAGGCATCCTTATTGCTGGCCAGGTCTCTGGTAAGGCCTTGTCCCCACCCTCCAGCAACCCCACATGGTGTCCCACTGGGGAATGGGGTGGGGGCGGGAGTGTTCTTCACAGGGCAGGGCATAGCCATGCCCCAGCTTTGGGCCCTTGAAAGAGAAGAGTGACGAAGGCACTTGATGCATAAGAAACTTCGACTCTCACCTCAGAATCAGAGACTAGCAGAGTGGGTCTATTACATAGTCCAACCCACCATTCTGTGCAATAAACCCTTCTCTGCATCTCTGTTCAGCAGAGTCGAAGAGGGGGAGTGTGCGTGGGGAAGTACCTGGCCTTCCCACTGTGGCGGGCGGGGACTAATAGGCCCCATCTCCCTCTGCCCAGGGGCCCACCTGAACCCTGCCGTGACCTTTGCTATGTGCTTCCTGGCTCGTGAGCCCTGGATCAAGCTGCCTGTGTACACCTTGGCTCAGACTCTGGGAGCCTTCCTGGGCGCTGGAATTATCTTCGGGTTGTATTACGGTGAGCATTCCCACCCTGCTCTCCTCCACGACCCTCTCCCTCTGCTTAGGACTGACCTACTGGCACCAGGCCTTTCCATGACAAATACCAGGGACCTGCCCAGGCCCCGGGCTTATGACTCATTCATGCACAGGCCCCAGGTTGGGGCCGTGAGAGGAAAGAAATGAGCTGGGCAACCATGGAGTCAAGCCCTCCACCCTCCATCTTCCCACCCTGTCTCCAGTGACAAAGCAGTGATTACACTCACCTGAGACCCCTGGGAGTGTGGGCACAGCTTGATGGGGAAGACAGGGGCTCAGGCCTCTCTCTCATGCATGTGGTATCTAAACTGTCACCAGATGCGATCTGGGCCTTCGCCAACAACCAGCTTATTGTATCGGGCCCCAATGGCACAGCTGGCATCTTTGCCACCTACCCCTCTGGACACTTGGACATGGTCAATGGCTTCTTCGACCAGGTATGGGCTGGGGATGGGTGAGGGGCTTGGGTTGCTCATGGGCTGGCTGGGGGACAGGACTCCCCGTCTAGAGCAGACTCCTAGGATTCTGCTAGTTTAACCAGCGAAAATCTTAGCACCGCTACCCTGAGGAGCAGAACACTGGAGATGCCAAGACTCTTAGAGGGAAGCCAGAGGGTGGAAGGCGGGGGCCTTCCTCACGCTGTTCTCCCCACTCCCCAGTTCATCGGCACGGCCTCCCTCATCGTGTGTGTGCTGGCCATTGTGGACCCCTACAACAACCCCGTCCCCCGAGGCCTGGAGGCCTTCACCGTGGGCCTGGTGGTCTTAGTCATTGGTACCTCCATGGGCTTCAACTCTGGCTACGCCGTCAACCCCGCCCGGGACTTCGGTCCCCGCCTTTTCACCGCCATCGCCGGCTGGGGCTCGGAAGTCTTCACGTGAGTGCAGTCCCCACCTGCGTGCCCCAGCCCATTCCCTGCTTTGGCCTGCCCCACCCACCCCTGACCACATCTGTCTGCCCCCAGGACGGGCCGCCACTGGTGGTGGGTGCCCATTGTCTCTCCGCTCCTGGGTTCCATCGCGGGTGTCTTCGTGTACCAGCTCATGATTGGCTGCCACCTGGAGCCACCCCCACCCTCCACCGACGAGGAGAATGTGAAGTTGTCCCACGTGAAGCACAAGGAGCAGATGTGAGTGGGCGGGGGCACCCCCCACACCCTCTCATGAGCATCCATTGACTGTGCAGGGGCTGCTCCCAGAAGCCCTCTTCATGACTCCCCTCCTGGACTAGGAAGCTTCTTGTCCACCACCTCCCACTAGACAGCCCCCTTCAGGCTTTTCCATCCTGAAGGAAATAGGACCTAGTAGGACCTTCAGCCTGTAAGCTGTGGTGGCACAGGGAGCCCGGCCGATCTGGCCCTTCATCTCCCAGAGGGAGACAATAGACAGCAGGTGTGTGAGTGTGTGTGCAGGTGCGTGTGCGTGGTTTTCCAGATATTCAGGGCAAAAGACCGAGTGGAAAAGATGCTGTCGGTGGAGTTGGGGTGGGGGTCCAGAGGAAGAGAGGGGAAGGTGTGGTGTCTATCTGTGCATAAGAAAAGCATGTTTCAGGGGCTCCATGTGGAGGAGGGTCCAGGTCCAGGCGTTTCTCAGTATGTGCGTGTCTGCCCTTTCTTCTACTCAGGGGGTGTTATAGGCTTCAGTAGGGTTGGGAATATAAGTAGGGCTAGGAGGAGGGGGCCATAGCCTAATTGTGGAGCTCTGTCTATTCATAAATAAGGAGCAGGAGAGTGATGGGTTCATGTCACAGTGTAGGCATGAGGGGAGAGGGGGGTGAAGTCCAGGTCATAATTTCATGTTTGCTCTTCAAAACATATATTAATATATATGTATTAATACATATATATAGTAGATGTTACAGTTTTAGGGATGGGGAATGGGAGACTCCAGGGTCTGCCCTCCTTTAATCCTCCACTCAACACATATATTTTTGCCTTTTATAAAAAAACAATAAAATCTATGCCAATTGTGTAAATAGCTCTCTGCCTGCTCTGCTGTTTTTCTGGCGCCAAAGAGCTTCAGTGAGTCTGGCCACAGATAACGGGGCACCCTGAGGGTTGTACTCGAACCTGTTCTGGTGGCAGAGGTCAGTCACGTGGGTCAGAGAGTCCTTCATCTCCGCTTGAACTCGGTGGTCCCACCCCTTCCTCCAAGCTTCCATCCTCCCAGGAACCCCCCGTTGGTGAATCACATCTCCTTCCCGAGCCCTGCGCCCACCCACTACCCCAGGAAGGCAGACTGAAGCCTGCCCGGGGGGAGGAACTAACTCTTAAAGGAGAGGACTGCTCTCCAGGAAGTAGTGAGCTCCCTGTTTCCGGAAGAGACCAATCATACTGGGAACCTACCGTTGCCTTCGACACCTCACAGTTGTTTGGGCTTCATCACCTACAACAAGACCTTGGCCACAGCCCCTTTAGCAGCAGCTTCCCTGACTCCAGTCTAGATTGGTCAGTCCATACAGTAGCCAGAGGGATCTTTCTGAAAGCCCTGATGGAAGTGGGCCTCATTCCATGGCTCTCCCCACCATCTGGAGACAATTCAAATCCCTCCATCCTGCATTCAGGCCCCCCCCAGGACTTGGCCCTGGTCCCCACCCCTCCCCTCACAATGCTCCATCCACTCAGGACTATTCTGTGCGCCGCTGTGTCTTCCTACCTCACTGACCAGTCACTAAGACCCTCCTCATCTGCTCCAACACCTCCTCCAGGAAGTCATTCCTGCCCTTACCCTCTCCTCCATTTTTACAGTCAGATGTCTGAACCCAGAGACCACAGCTGCACTCATTCCTCCTGCTTGCTTCAGTACTAAAGTTTGAGGCACCCCCATGTCCTGTAAGGCAGGGATTGGATTGACTCTGACACCCTGACTTTGCCTAGAGAGGCAAAGGACTCGCCACATTTGGGCCTGGGAGGTTCTGTTGGGACATCATGTGCCCCTTCTCACCTCTTTTTCCTCCCTTACTGTGTGTGCATGCTAAGTCGCTTCAGTCTTGTCCAACCCTTTGAGACCCTCTGGGCTGTAACCGACCAGGCTCCTCTGTCCATGGGATTCTCCAGGCAAGAATACTGGAGTGGGTTGCCATTCCCTTCCCCAGAGGATCTCCCTGACCCAGGGGATGAACTCTGGTCTCCTGCATTGCGGCAGATTCTTTATCAGCTGAGCCACAAGGGAAGCCCTTGAGCTACAGCGAAGTCCTCAGATTTCACTGGAATAAAAAGGGAAGGCAGCCCTAGCCCGAGCTCTCCTGCCAAGTTAACTGCACCAAGAGCCAGAGGATACCTTGGTCTGGAGGAGAACTGTGGATTTTAAATAAGCCAACTCTTGCTTGCCAGCTCCTTCACAGATGAGGAGAACATGGCTCAGAGAGAGTGAGTGGCAGATGCATGGTCACACAGCCTGGACCCTGGGCTGCTAGGGGTGGGATAAGGCAGTTCCATCTTAAGTCTCCACCTACTTGTTGTCCCCAACTCCCAAGAGGCGTGCCTGGAATGTTGAAGGGATGTGAGCCAGAGGGAGTGTCCCTTCTCAAGCCCTGGGGGAGGAAGGGCAAACCATAGGAGGAGAATTAGGGCTACAGAGATTTATTCCAGCCACACAGGTTCCACCCACCCTGCTATCCTCCCCTGCCTGCCCCATGTCCTTTGTCATCGCTTCCTCTCAAAATCTGTAGTTGACCCTGACCAGTCAGCCCAGGGGGTGGTGGGAGGCCTTCTGGCCCAGTGGTAAACAAGTAGTCAGACCTGGCTTCCAAGCCCAGCCTGGCCTGTCTCTAGCTGTGTGGTACTGGGGTTGTCATCTTCTTTCTCTGAATCTCAGTTTCTTCATCTGTGAATTGGGAGATATTGAGAGGAGGAAGTATGGAAGATATTAGTCAATAAATGTCACTTGGTGATTTTTTCCTGCTGAACCGAGGGGAGGGGGGTTGGTGGTGGAGAGATACTGAAGGCTGTTTTTTAAAGGTCATTGAATTTAATATCCTCTTCTGCCTCAGATTCCATCCATGATTCTGAAGTTCTTGAGTGGTGGGGGGTGATGAAGAAGAGCGGGGTTATGGCTTGCTGTGCCCTAATTTGAGGAGGCTTTGGGAGGAATGGAAGGGAGACACAAGAGGGAGATCACCACGGACACAGAGGACAGAGGATCATGCAGCCCAGGGAACAAGCTGGATGGAAGTTCACATCGGGTGAGAAAGGGGAAGGCCTGGCCGACCAGCGACAGAAACCAATAGCAGCTTGACCCCTGGGGGCAGGAGGAGGTGGCCCACCTCCCCCACTCCCTGCTAAGTTATGCCTCTCACCAGGAGTCCTGTCTGGTTCTAAAATGAAATCTCTTTATCTCCTTTAGGAAAGTATCTCAATCCATTTTCCAGGGTGGACTTAGAGAATCAAGACCCTAGAACTCATCTCCTGTGCCTTCATCCTGAGCTAGTCCTCCCCACAGTACACTCTGGAGGAGCTCTGACCTGTTTGCACTGAAATCAGCCTCCCTGAAACCTGAGCTTGGTTTCCGTTTTCTTGTGTGCCTGTCTCTGTGTGCTCACATGCAAGTGTGCGACTCTCAGTGTTGCTGGGTGTGCCTGTCCTTCTCTCAGTCTCTCTGCTTATGGCTTTGGGTCTGTGCCCCTGGCTGGCACACCATGTCTCTGTCTCTTTCTGTGTTTCTGTCCCTGTCTGATGCTTTTGTCTGGGTCATTCTATGTGTACTTCTAAGTGAACATCTCATGTACTCAAGTGCTTAAGAGAGTCTGAGTGTCTCTGCTGCCAACCTAGTTCCCAGGGCATTCCTCCTCCTTAATTCCTGGTAATGAGCTCCCTCCTTCTTGCTAACTCTTTCCCCTTGATTTTGTTTGTCTAAAAATCTGGGTGGGCACCCCCCCCAAGGCTTGGGGAAGCATGGGTGAGGTAGAGTTGGGTGGAGTGGGAGGGGCGAGGAGGGACTACTCCACCCTGTAGAAAGACCCCAGAGGCCAGAGACACCCTTGATCCTCACTGGGAGGAGGGAGCCTGTCCTGAGGTGACCCTGAGTTGTGGGCCTGGGAATGCTGGCAGTGCAAAGGAAGGAGAGAAGGAGGAACTGGGGAGCTTATTGATAAATTCTCTAAAGTTGTGGGGTACAAAATTTACATACAGAAATCTGTTCCTTTTCTATACATTAACAATGAACTATCAGAAAGAGAAATTAAGAAAACAATCTCATTTATCATCACATCAAAAAGAATAAGCTATCTAGGGATAAATCTACCTAAGGAGGGAAAAGACCTGTACTTGGAAAACTACAAGACACTGATAAAAGAAATCAAAGATGACACAAACAGATAGAAAGATATACTGTGTTCTTGGCCTGGAAGAATTAATATTGTTACAATGGCAGTACTACCTAAGGTAATCTACAGATCAATGAAATCCCTATAAAATGCCAATGATATTTTTCACAGAATAAATAATCTTTAGCAAACAATCTTAAAATTTGCATGGGAACACAAAAGACCCTGAATAGCTAAAAATAATCTTAAGAAAGAAGAGCAAATCTGGAGGAATCATGCCTCTCCTGACTTCAGACTAAACTACAAAGCTACAGTAATCAAAACAGTATGGTAATGGTACAAAAACAGACACATACATCAATGGAATAGAATAGAGAGCCCAGAAATAAACTCATGCACTTTTTGTCAATTAATCTATGACAAGGGAGACAAGAATATACAATGGAGAAAAGACAGTCTCTTCAATAAATGGTGCTGGGAAAGCTGGAGAGCTACAAGTGAACAAATGAAATTAGAACATTCTCCAACACTATATACAAAAATAAACCAAAAATGGATTAAAGACCTAAATGTAAGACCAGAGACCATAAAACTCCTAGAGGAAAATAAGCAGACCACTCTTTGATGAATTTGAAGGGTACTGTGCTAAGTGAAATGTCAGACAGAGAAAAATACTGTATATCACTTATACGTGAAATCTAAAAACTGTAACAAACTAGTGAATATAACAGAAAAGAAACAGACTCACAGATACAGAGAACAAATGTGTTTACCAGAGGCGAGAGGAAATGGGGGAAGGGTAATGTAGAGGCAGGGGATTAAAAGGTACAAACTATTATGTATAAAATAAGCTATAAGGACATGTACAATAAAACACGGACTCCACTGGCAGTTCAGTGATTAAGATTCTGTGCTTCCATTGCAGGGGGCACAGGTTCAATTCCTAGTTGGGGGACTAAGATCCCACATGACACACAGTGTGGCCAAAAACAAGCAAAAAAAAAGTACCACCCCCCCACACACATACACATACACAAAACACAGGGAATATATACAATATTTTATAATAACTATAAATGGAGTATAGCCTTTACAAATTGGGAATTGAGTCTTCCCTGGTGGTCCAGTGGTTGAGAGTCTGTCTGCCAGTGCCTGGGAGATGCATTTGATCCCTGCTCTGGGAAGATCCTGTAAGCTGAGGAGCAACTGAGCCTGTGAGCCACAACTACTGAGCCCATGTACTGCAATGACTGAAGCCTGTGCGTCCAGAGCTCATGCTTCACAATCGGAGAAGCCACTGAAATGAGAAGACTGCTCACCACAGCTAGAGAAAGCCTGCAAAGCAACAAAGACCCAACACGACCAAAAATAAGCCAATAAATCTTTTTTAAAATTGTGAATTATTTTTACTCAGGGAACTCAAACAGGGGCTCTGTGACAATCTTAGAAGGGTGGGATGGGGAGGGAGATGGAAGGGAGGGGACATGGGTGAAGCTGTGGCTGATTCTTGTTGATGTATGACAGAAAACCATAAAATTCTGTAAAGCAATTATCCATCAATTAAAAGAAAATAAATAACATGGCAAAAAAATTGTGAAAAATTTTTTCTATGTACCTGTAGCATAATATTTTTTTCTTAAACAATAGCCTTTAAAGCAGTACAAAATGAGGCAGTTCTTCAAAGGGTGACTTGGAGCTAGAAAATCCATCCTGAGTGTGAAAGTGTTAGTGTTAGTCACTCCTCAGTCATGTTTGACTCTTTGCGACTCCATGGACTGTAGCCCGCCAGGTTCCTCGGTCCATGGGATTTCCCAGGCAAGAATACTGGAGTGGACGGTCATTTCCTCCTCCATGCAACATAAAATATTGTGCATCAACTATACTTCAATTAAAAATAAAGACTAAACTAAAAAAAAAAATCTTTTTTTAAATAAAAGATACTGGGGCTCTCAGACGGCTCACCTTGGAACACTGAGTGGAACATCTGAGTCCTAAGCAGGCAGAGGAGTGGGTGCTGTGGCCCAGCAGCTGGGGCGGCCTCCTCAGGCACTCAGTGTCTCCTTGCCTGGGGCCTCAGCCTTTGGTGCCAGGCTTATTTGAAGAAGAAGGATGGCAGCAGAGACAGAGACTCCACCCAGTCTAGGCACTGTGGCTGTCCCAGAGTGGCACCCACCTTGCATAAAGGGGAAACTGAGGCCGGGAGTCTCTTTCAGGGTCACAGAGCAGCGCAGCAAAGCTGGACTAGAACTCGGCTTATTGCCCCCAACCTGGCTCCCCTCAACCGCTTTCCCAGGCAGCATTTTGCAGCATCTCAGGGAGCAGGACTCCCAGTCCAGATCACCTGAGTTTCACAAACCAGCCCTTCCCAGACCTGGGCCCTTGGGCATGTGGCCTTCATTTCCTCCAGATCCCATCTCCACCTGCTCTGTGCCCCTAGGAGGCTAATGTGTGTGGGCGGTGTCCCCTGGGCCCTCTTGCCCTCTGGTGTTCAGGTGGGTTTGGTCAGTGGGGGGCATGATGAGGAAATCAGCAGGCAGTGTGTGGTGAGGGTGAGGGAGAAATGTATTCCTGCCTTTTCCAGGGGAGGAAAGCTTTCACTGCATCCAGTAACCCTGCTTTCGCCTCCTGTCTCCTCTGACTGAGGGGGAGTGGCTGCCTACTCCTAGTGCCCAGGCCACCCCCTGCCCCTGCCCCACCTCTGTAATCCCTTCACCAGTTCTCTTCAGTGAAGCCCTCCTGGATATACCATTTCTGCTGGTTTCCTGACAGATTCCACATCTCTGTTCTTTAGTTTCTTCATCTGTAAAGTGGGGATAGTAATAGACATACCTTATTAAGTTGCACAAGGTGAGGACTGAGTGAGTTAACACATGTATGGAATAGTGCCAGGGTAGCAGTAAGTGCTGTAGAATATAGAATAGTAATAATAGTATTACTGTCATGCTTCTTGGCAGGAAAACTATGACAAACCTAGACAGTGTATTAAAAAGCAAAGACATTACTTTGCTGACAAAACTCCATAGAGTCAAACCTATGGTTTTTCCAGTAGTCATGTATGGATGTGAGAGTTGGACAATAAGGAAGGCAGAGTGCCAAAGAATCGATGCTTTCTCACTGTGATGCTGGAGAAGACTCTTGAGAGTCCCTTGGACAGCAAAGAGATCAAACCAATCAGTCTTAAGGGAAATCAACCCTGAATACTCATGGGAAGGACTGATGCTGAAGCTCAAGCTCCAATACTTTGACTACCTGATGGGAAGAGCTGACTCATTGGAAAAGGCCCTGTTGCTGGGAAAGATTGAGGACAGGAGGAAAAGGGGATGACAGAGGATGAGATGGCTGGATGGCTTCACCGACTCAAAGGACATGAACTTGGGCAAACAGCAGGGGATGGTGAGGGTCAGGGAAACCCGGCATGCTGCAGTCCATGGGATCCCAGAAAGTTGGACACGATTTGGTGATTGAATAATAATAACAACTGTCATGCCTCCTTCCTTGCGAGCTCCAGTGCACTGTGGGAAGGGAAAGTGTGAAGCCAGACTTGGAGAGAGATGCCTGACTGTCCAAGTCTATCTCCTCCAGCTCTAGGCTGCTTGGTGCTTCCATGGGGCCTTGGTTAGCCTGGTTGTTTAGCCTCAGTCCCTCCAATTCAAGTGGAGCCAACTTTCCCTAGGAAGACTGGGGCCAGGGGAGATGAAACCAGAGACCCTTTGCCATCCTGACTCTTCTCCAGAAAGCTCAGGCTCCTGAAAAAAGGCAAAGTAGACACCCCACATTTTGTGGAACTCTGGGGATCCAGTAGAGGTTGAGAATGGTTGTGGTGATGCATTAGGGGTTTAGAAGGAGAGAGTTAATTCCAGGGAGGTTGAAAACAGAAGCAAAAAGCCTAGTCTGCATATTTCCAAATCTGGTCTCTTTGCTAACCAGGAAGCCCTTCCTCAGGGTTCACTGCCTTTCTGCTTCAGGTCCCAGGACAATTATCATGACACTGGGGGGTCTTCTCCAGCTCTCACCAACACATTGGGAGTTCCAGCAGCTTTGGGAGGAAGAAAAGGGTCTGTGTGCCCCCTGCCAACTCTGCATGTGGCCAAAGGAGAGGAGGCCTGAGGGTCACTGATGTCTATGGATCAGCTTGAGTTTGCCAGTGAGGTGAGCTTATGAAGGGACTGAAAACTGGCAAACCTGACACCTGCCTGGACCCCTGGTCACACCTTCAGGTCAGACACAATGTGATGTAGAGAAGGGGTGTGTGTCACTCATCTCTGTCTCCAGAGGTCTCTGGGGATGAAGGCTTAAACCGGATGCAATCATCTCGACCAGCTTCTCTGATCCTTGCTCTGGGAAGCCTTTTTGATCCACTAACCTCTGTGCTGTGCTGTGCTTAGTTGCCTAGTCGTATCCTACTCTTTGCGACCTCATGGATTGTAGCCCACCAGGCTTCTCTGTCCATGGGATTTTTTTCAGGCAAGAATACTGGAGTGGGTTGCCATTCCCTTCTCCAGGGGATCTTCCCAACCCAGGGATTGAACCCAGGTCTCCCGCATTGCAAGCAGATTCTTCACCATCTGAGTCACCAGGGAAGCCCCTGCCTTTTTTCTGGATGCTCCTGCGGGGAGTGACAGGCTTATTTTGGCAGTCTTCCTCACTGCGCTCAGAGTAAAGCAAGCCTGACTGGGCAAGGGGAGGGAGGACTCTGGGAATCCTGATAATCATCTGGACATTGTCCACCACTCATCTCCATGGAGATGCCCTCCCATACCCAAGGAGGTACCAGGAATGTCCTGCCTACCACCCTCATCCTTTGCCTCTCTGCTCAGGGTCACTGCCAGGGCCTGGACAGAAGCGGATGAAGGTGGAGAAGTGGGGTGGGGACTGGTTTAAGCAGGGAGGCAGGCTGCGGTTTCCATCTGAGGAAGCTCTTTCCCAGGAAAGGTAGCCTTTAGCAGGGGGATCCGCAGTTCCACATCAAGGATGGAGAAGGGAAATTGACTCCGGCCTGTGGACAAAGTCTCCCCTTGATTGGACTAAAGGTTGATAGCTTGAGCTACCTTCGGCCCTAAGATATGCGAGTGTGACCACATACACAAGAGGGTGTGTCTGTCATAGTTGGTGACAGACTGGAGGGACATGTTCATTTTTCTTAGTTCCCTGACCGAGGATTGAACCTGCGCTCTCAGTAGTGAAAACTCAGCGTGCCACAAAGGCAGTGGACTGGCAGGGAATTCCAGAGGGGTGGGGTGTGTGTGTGCATATTCACACAAGCACATTTACATGCTCACTCGCTCACTGACTAACACATTGAGGCACATTCACTTCACATTCAATCCACCTATACTCATAGTACATGCACTCTCATACTCTTTGACAGTGACTCATCCACACTCAGGTGCTCAGACACGCCTAGATACACTCCCGTGCACCCAGCACATCCACATGCAAGCTCTGACACACACCTTCACTCCATGACCTCACACACACATACACTTTCAGCCATGCGTGCTTAAGCACACATCAACACACTCACTCACACTTGAATACACATTTACCCAGCTTGAATACACTCCTGCTTGCAGGTTGCCGGAAGCTACACAGTGTGCAAAGAGTCTGATGTGGGTGGTGCTGAGTGTAGAGATAAGGGGGAAAGAGGTGGACATCACAGAGGTCAGGGTGTGGGCTTGGGGGAGCCTTTAGGTGTTGAGGTCACAACCCAGACTTTCAGGGCAAGGGGTTAGGAAGCAGGAGCTTTAGAGCAAGTGAATGAGAGTCTCAGTGGCTGGGCGGGGCACCCAGTAACTCCTGACAAATACTTGCTGAAAGAGAGAACAGCAGGACAGACTAAAACTCCCCATTTCCAGCTGGTAGAGCTGCCTGTCTGTGTCACAGAAGTTTAGAATCTTGGGCAACCAGAGAGTCAGGGCCATCTTACCGTCTGAACTCAGTGGCTCCACATTCTCACTGCCATCCTGCAGAGCCAGAGGTTGAGTCTCAGATGCAGGTGGCTGCAGACACAAAGAACAGATTTGCACTTGCGGTTTCCCAGGGGGATGGGGGAGAGGAAGGGATGGAGTGGGAGTTTGGGGTTGGCAGATGCAATCTATTATATATATATGATGATTTAAAAAGTCCTACTGCATCACACAGGGAACTATATTCAATATCCTATGATAAATCATTATGGAGAATAATTTTTTAAAAGCATTTGTATTTTGCGGGGGACTTCCCTGGTGGTCCAGCGGTTAAGAATCTGCCTTGCCATGTAGGGGATGTGGTTCGATCCCTGATCGGGGAGTTAAGATCCCACATGCCTCGGAGAAACTAAGCACACGTGCAGCAACTACTGAGTCTATGAGCTCCAGAGCCTCTGGGCCACAACTAGGGAGCCTGCATGCCACAACTAGAGAGTCTGTGCGCCTCAAGGGAAGATCCTGCCCGACCCAAAGAAGATCGCATGTGCCACAACAGAGACCCGATGTAAATAAATATTTTTAAAAGTTTTGTATTTCCCAGCTTTCAGAACTGTGAGAAATAAATATTTATTGTTTAAGTAAGAAAATAAATGAATAAACAAACGCAGGTGACTTGCATGAAGCTACTGGGTCAGATGGTGCCAATACAGACCTAGGTCCCAGCCTCAGGGGATAAATTCTAAGCCCAGGGATACCTGACCGCGGAGAAACCATCAATAAACCACCTGGGAATGAATAGGAAGTGAGTAAATTCTGGCCTGTCCCAGGGATTTGGGCTCTAACCAGGAAACAGGGGGACCTGCTGAGGTCGTTTAAGACATAGAAGGTCAAGGAGATATACAGAAACTCTGCAGAAAAGCTCCTAGAAAGGTCTCATGTGTAATGTAGTACCTCTGGTTTTTCTGCCAGAGGGCTTACATTTAATTTATTTATTTGTTTGCATATTACTTCATCAAATATCTATTGAGGATTTTTTTTCTTGCCAGGTTGTGGTAGGTACCAGGATTACCATAATGAATAAGATACATATGCAAGATCAGATAGGAAGTCTCTGGATGCACAAAAGGGGAAATCTAATTCGATCTGGTTTGAGCAACTGTGGTGATTCACTGGCTCTGAAAAATCAGAGGGAAACTTCAAGTGAGGCTTGATCCAGCGCTCACATTCACTCTGCTTTTCCTCTCCTCTTTCCATGGTGTCAGCCTCATCCTGAGCCTGGGTTCTCCTATGGTTCCAAAATACCTGGCAGGAGCAGGCTAGAGGGAGCATCTTTTTCATGGCAGTTCTAGCAAATATCCAGAGGCACACTCTGATTGGACCTGCTTGTTGTCATACCCAGCCCTGAGTCACAAGCATAACTCAGCTGATTAGATCAGTTTAACTCACATATTCCATCTCTGGCCTCAAGAGAGATGTTGGCTCCATCTGAACAAAATGGATTCCCAAATGGAAACGAAGACTCTTAGGAAAAGGGAAACCAGGGACTACTAAATAGTTCCTGTCTTCATAGAATGTAAAGACTAATTAATGGAGGAGACTACACATATAACTGACCAGATGAAATTGGGAATTGGGACATTTTACCAGAACAAAGGGCTTCCCAGGTGGCGCTAGTGGTAAAGAACTTACCTGCCAATGCAGGAGACACAAGTTCAATCCCTGGTTCAGGAAGATCCCCTGAAGGAAGGCATGGCAACCCATTCCACTATTCTTGCCAGGAGAATCCCATGGACAGAGGAGCCTGGTGGGCTACAGTGCAGAGGGTTGCAAAGATTTGGACATGACTGAAGTGACTTAGCATATGCACATATACCAGAACAAAACACTTCTACAAGACGGGATACATAATTTGTGGGGCCTATTCTAAAAGGAAAATGCAGGGCCCCTTATTAAAGAATTGTTTAGAATTTCAAGACAGCAGCAGTATTAAATCAAATACAGGGCCCTTCTAAGGCCTGAGTCACCTGTCCTTAAAGACCGCCCAATTCCTCTCTATTGAAACCTGAAGGAGAGAAGGGATCAGCCAGATGGGGTATTCTGGGTAGAGGTAACAGCTTGTGCAAAACCCTGGAGGCAGGAGGTCAAGTTTCCTGGAAAAGTTGGAAAGAGTTCAGTCGTGACTGGAGCTTAGAGTGCCAGATGAGATTGGAAAGTGGGTGGAGCTGGGGTCTGGTAGGAGCCTGGCCATGGTGTATATGGGAAACTGAAGCTTCCTAAGGCTCTTGCTTAGTGGTCTCTGTAAGCCTATCCATCACCAAGTTAGGGGACAAGGAGGAGCCAGGTGGGTGCCAGACCCTGCCTTGGATGGAGTTCAGATGCACAGTGAACAGATCAGGAAAGTAAGGGAAGCATGATGAGAGGCCTGGGTGTCAAGAGGATCAGGCTGCTCAGAGACCCAAAGCAAGTTCCACCACCACCCTGCCTCAGTTACCCCTCAAGACCACAGAAGGTGTTGCATGAGATTATTTGGTTCTTAACTTCCTCTCTAGCTCTAGGATTCTGTGATTCTCTTCTGAGGTTCTTAACAGTCTTAGATGATGGAAGGAAGGCAAAAAGGAAGTGAGGGAGGGAAAAAGAAGGGAGGAAGGAAGGAAGGGGAGAAAGAAAGAGAAAGAAATCCCCTTTTTGTAGCAAGTCTTTATGTTAGTAAAACACTGCTGGAGGCTTGGGGAGCTGGAGGGAGTTTACTTTGCACAAACACATTCAAGTTTGGTATCAGACATTCTTGTTCTTGGAAACCACGTTGGCTCCTCCCCAGTGGTGATTTCTCACTGGCCCTTTATCCTACTTGGCAGCCTAGCCTCTGGCCACATCATGGGTTTCTTTCCCTTCTTACCTTCCCTCCTCACATTCTCCCTCTAGATTGCTCACTATACTCTAAACATTTTTGGTCTTCAGCTGAGCAAAAAATCACTAGCATAGATTCTGCACTTTGCTTTAATTGGAACTCACCCTCCTCAGGTTTTAAAAAGTAGTCTGCCCTCCTCCATTAAGGGTGTTCCCAGGTGGCGCTAGTTAGTGGTAAAAGAACAAGTCTGTCAACGCAGGAGACATAAGAGACGCAGGTTCGATCCCTGGTTTGGGAAAATCCCCTAGAGGAGGGACTGGCAACCCACTCCAGTATTCTTGCCTGGAGAATCCCATGGACAGAGGAGCCTGTCGGGCTAATCTTTGGGGTCACAGAGTCAGACACCACTGAAGTGACTTAGCACACATGCTCCTCCATTAAAAGGGAACAGAGCTTTCTCTCCATTGTGACTGCCATTTACTTGTCTGTCCTTGAGACTCAGCATCGGGGAGACAGGAAACACAGGTTTGTTGTAAAAGCTAGCCCCTTATTTGTCGCAAGGGGCTCCCTAAATATTTGCAGGGTGACAATATACAGCCTTGACGTACTCCTTTTCCTATTTGGAACCAGTCTGTTGGTCCATGTCCAGTTCTAACTGTTGCTTCCTGACCTGCATATAGGTTTCTCAAGAGGCAGGTCAGGTGGTCTGGTATTCCCATCTCTTTCAGAATTTTCCACAGTTTATTGTGATCCACACAGTCAAAAGCTTGGGCATAGTCAATAAAGCAGAAATAGATGATTTTCTGGAACTCTCTTGCTTTTTCGATGATCCAGCGGATGTTGGCAATTTGATCTCTGGTTCCTCTGCCTTTTCTAAAACCAGCTTGAACATCTGGAAGTTCACGGTTCACGTATTGCTGAAGCCTGGCTTGGAGAATTTTGGGCATTACTTTACTATCGTGTGAGATGAGTGCAATTGTGCGGTAGTTTGAGCATTCTTTGGCATTGCCTTTCTTTGGGATTTACTTTGTTACTTTGCCAACCAAGGTCTGTCTAGTCAAGACTATGGTTTTTCGAGTGATCTTGTATGGATATGAGAGTTGGACTGTGAAGAAAGCTGAGCACTGAAGAATTGATGCTTTTGAACTGTGGTGTTGGCGAAGACTCTTGAGAGTCCCTTGGACTGCAAGGAGATCCAACCAGTCCATTCTGAAGGAGATCAGCCCTGGGATTTCTTTGGAGGGAATGATGCTGAAGCTGAAACTCTAGTACTCTGGCCACCTCATGCGAAGAGTTGACTCACTGGAAAAGACTCTGATGCTGGGAGGGATTGGGGGCAGGAGGAGAAGGGGACGACAGAGGATGAGATGGCTGGATGGCATCACGGACTCAATGGACGCGAGTCTGAGTGAACTCCGGGAGTTGGTGATGGACAGGGAGGCCTGGTGTGCTGTGATTCATGGGGCGGCAAAGAGTCGGACACGACTGAGCGACTGAACTGAACTGATTGAAATATTTACAGGATGAATGAATGGGATTATCCAGACCTCCCCTTGCAGGCCATGTTCTTTTCTCTCTCCTTCCAGGGAATGGTTATGACAAAGTATTAGAAGAGTCAGCTGTGGAAGAAACTGGTGGAAGCAACAAATCCTTGGCTACGACAGTTGTGGCAAAAGTTGCATTCTCCAAGGAGAGGGAGGCTGGGGATTCTTGGTGGGTCTCATACGGGGCTGGATGTGTACCCAGGAAGGAGGAGGCAGCAATGACACAGAGGTTACTTGATGAGTCTGGGCATAGCCAAGAAGGGCACCCAGCCAGCCCCAGGAGCTGTGGCTGCGCCCAGAGATCTTATCTGAGCCTGACTGATGGGTCGGTACTGAGTCATGGGCCCTGCAACCTAGGAAAGAGTTCTGATGCTGAAACAGGTCCAGAGAAGGGGGCAGGGTGGGTATCGTAGTTTGCCACCAGCACAGACATCACCACCCACACTTCCTGTTATGCCTGGGTCACGTTTATGGTTATCACTCATCTCCCACCCTGTCATTTACTTGCCACTCTCCTTACATCCCTGCATCCCAACTACTACTGTGCTTTCTTAACCATGCTGTCACTTGACCCAGTTCCTGTCACCTCTGAGTCCTCAGGACTGTCACCTCTTTTCCCCATCCCTTGTTAGTTCACCGGCATTATCCATTTCTGTCTGCCCCCATCATGAACATCACCATCCTCCTGTCTCCCGCCCCTCATCTAAGTCTCAAAATGGGCTTTCCACTCTGGTGTAGACCTTCTCATCATACACCCATTCTGAGCCTTTGCCCCTGCCTTTCCGGCCTCTGGTCTCCTCTGGGCTTCTGAATCTGGAATTGCCAAGCTCCTTACCTTTGCTCCCTGCTCTAGCCATGGGAGTTTCATTTCACTTTGTGTCTGGACCCTGGGGCCAGGCGCTTATTCCCAGAGTACTAGGTAGAGGCCGTGCCAGGAAACCATGAGTCTTCTCTGCCTGTACCTGTGCCACCTGGCAGTTCCTTCCACTCAGCCTAGGCGTAAAATTTCCATGTATTAAATTGACTATTGGGAATTCCCTGGCAGTCCAGGGGTTAGGACTTGGTGCCTTCACTACCATGCGCCTGAGTTGAATCCCTGGTTGGGGAGCTAAGATCTCACAAGCCACATGGAGTGTCCAAAATAAATAAATAAAAACTAATTAGACTATTTCCCTTTTTAAAATTCCTTGATGTTCTATCCCTCAGACTATTACCTAACCCCCATGATACACTATAGCAGCCCAGTACTTTGATATGTAATACTTGTGATCAACTACTTCTTCGTATAGTCATTTGTGTATAAGATATCTTGCCCACCAGACAGGACGCCCTGGGAGGGGGGTAGCTGTGTTTGTCTCGGTCATTGCCAGGTCCCCAAAGTCCAGTACAATGACTGGCTTCTGGTAGGGACGCAATGAATGTCTGTTGACTGAATAAATACTATTTATTGAGCACTTAGCTATAGGCCCTGTGCTAAGTATGTACATATCCATGAACTTGTTCATTCCCTGTTGTATGTTCGGTGTCCCTTTTAATTTTGTTTACTTTTGAGCACTTCAGGAGCTTTTTAGCTGATTTGGCACAAGTGCTTCTGACAAAGTTCAAGCAGAGAAGCACATTTCCTGTTACTCATCAGAAAGTGAGGACACGGAGAAAGTCAGTTACTCCCAGATCAAGGGATAACAGTGTTGTAATTAGGGCAAAGAAAACCGCAGCTTGTAATGCCACCTCTTGATTTCATCTTTCTGCTCTCCAAAGGAGATTGAAGAAGCAAGGGATTGATGGGAGGGGGGTACCACAAGAAGATCACTTCTGATCTCTGGAAAGCAAAAATTAGATCCTCTCCTCACATCAGAAACTAGTGGTTTTTGAGGGAATTCCCTGGTGGTCCAGTGGTTACAATGCAAGGGCTTCGCTGGTAGCTTAAGTCAGTAAAGAATCTGCCTGCTGTGCAGGAGGCCTGGATTTGATCCCTGGGTCGGGAAGATCCCTGGAGAAGGAAATGGCAATCCACTCCAGTACTCTTGCCTAGAAAATCCCATGGACAGAGAAGCTTGACAGGCTACAGTCCATGGGATTGAAAGAGTTGGACACGACTTAGCAACTAAACCACCACGGGGAACTAAGATCCTGCAGGCTGTGTGACCTGGCCAATAAAGCAAAATAAAAGCAAAATTAACAACAACAACAACAAAAAACACACAAAATGATGGTTTTGAGAGGTAAATATACAAAGAGTTAAAGTAAACTTGGATATTTTTCATATTATTTGTCCCTGTTATTTCATTTTTGGGAATTTATCTTTGGGAAAATAATTGAAGATGTAGACAAAGCCTTTGCCCAAAAATCTTCACTGCAATGTTATTTTTACTATTGAAACATTGAAATACAAATATATATGTACCAATGAAAAAAATGAAATATAAAATTTAAAAAGCTGAAAACAAACTGAATGCCCAATGATAGAGAATAGATTAAACAAAGTATGGTTTGCCTCTTTGTTATTAAAATCATGGTTCTGAAGAGTTGATAATTATTCTATAATCATGGCATTAGGTGAAAAAGGCTTTACAAATAGACGTGCACAGAATTGTTTTCAATTATGTCAACAGATTACTTAGAACAATTAAAGAATCAATAGGTATTTTGTTGTTTCTGAATTGTGAGAATTTATTTTTATGATGGAATTTATTACTTTTATAATAAAAGTTCTATGTTTGTAAAAGAAAACAACAACAGAAAGGCAAAAATAATGTTTTCTGTGAATGTGTATTTTACAATCTTAGATTTTTATTATTTTTTAATATTTATTTATTTGGTTGTACCAGGTCTTGGCCGCAGTGTGTAGGATCTTCCGTCTTCATTGAAGCATGCAGGCTCTTTAGCTGTGGCATGCGGGATCTAGTTCCCTGACTACGGATTGAACTCAGGCCCCTTGTATTGGGAGTACAGAGTCTTAGCCACTGGACCACCAGGGAAGTCCCAAATTACTTTTCTTTTTCCTTAACTCTTCTTTATTTTTCCTTACATTACTTTTTGATTCACTAGATTATAAATTCTATGAGGCCAGGCTCTTCTTCTTGTCTATCTCTCAGCATCAGCCCTGAATGAAAGAATGATTGATAAAGTGTGAATTAATGAGTTTCTTTTGCATCATTTCTCAATGTAATGGAGTCAATCAATATGGAGTCAGATTTGTTCTTCCCTATTACATTTCCCCCCACTCCAGTACTCTTGCCTGGAAAATCCCATGGATGGAGGAGCCTGGTGGGCTGCAGTCCATGGGGTTGCCAAGAGTCGGACACGACTGAGCGACTTCACTTTCACTTTTCACTTTCATGCATTGGAGAAGGAAATGGCAACCCACTCCAGTATTCTTGCCTGGAGAATCCCAGGGACGGGGGAGCCTGGTGGGCTGCCATCTATGGGGTCGGATATGACTGAAGCGACTTAGCAGCAGCAGCATCACATTTCCCCATTGTCAATGTCCATTCCTCATTCTTGTGGGAAAGGGGCGGCAACTGCTCTGGCTATTTCCTGCTGAACAGGGGCACTGATGGGATGATTGTGGAATGGAATTGATCAGCTTGGGACTGGAAGTATTCCTGAGTCTCTAGTTGGGCATACATGGCTTTTCTTTTTGTGGTTCCCAACACTTAGATAAGCACTCGAATATCCACATAAACTCCAGGATGTTCTGCCTTATGTTAGCTTTATATCCTGCCAAAATGTTATAGAAAGTGGGGGGCTATTTTTTTCTTTGGTCCTTTTCAAAAAGTGGCTATCACCAGTATAGTGAAACTAAAGAGAAGAGCAAAAGTCAGCATTACTTATTTGGTAAGAGGCTTGGCCAAAATAGCAATTTTTATGATCACAAAATCAAGTCTATTTTTCTTTGCTCCATCCAGTTTCTAGAGGAGTGAGTTTTACTTGGGTGTGGTGAATCCCTGGTCTTATCCCAGCTAATTTAATAGAGGAGTGAATGTTCATCAGGGCCTCGTATCATTCTGTCCACTTAGCAGCAAGCTGATGTTTGTGCTAAGGCACTTCAGTAGTGTCCAACTCTTTGTGACTTCATGGACTGTAGCCCACTAAGTTCCTCTGTCCAAGGGATGCTCCAGGCAAGAATATTGGAGTGGGTTGCCATGCCCTTCCCCAGGATGTTCAGGTCCTTGTTTTCTCCAGGTTTTGAGGAGACTATTCCTGGGTTGGAAGGGTTGTAGCACCACCTTAGGTGGGCAGGCAAACCTATAGGAAATAAAGTCATGGGCAGAAGTTAGTATAGTCCCTAATGTCTTAACATAGTTGGCTACTGCTAAGTCCTTTAAAAGACATTCACAGACTCCCCTGCCTGAGTAGACATTCCAGAATGGCCTACCATACAATATTTCAAGAGGGATTAACTGAAGTTTGCTTCTTGGAGCTACTCTAATCCATAACAGGGCAACTGGCAAGGGCTTATCCAAGTTAAATTAGTCTCCTGACATATTTCAGCAATGCTCTTTTTAGTGTAAACATAGATGAAACACATGATCGAGCAACCCTGCTCTTCACTGTTACCCAGGTGAAATGAAAACTTCTGTGCACACAAAATTTGTAACTTGTGGTTTTATTCCCAAACCTGGGAAACAATTAGGGAATGGATAAATATACCATGAAATTTAACTCAGCAATAAATAGGCACAATGACATGGATAAATCTATTACTATGCCAAGTGAGAAAGGCTATATATTATTTAATTCCATTTATAAGACATTTTGGAAAAGGCAAAACTATAGAGAAAGAAAACAGATTAGTAGTTACCTGGGGCTAGAGGTAGCTACGGAGAAGGCAATGGCAACCTACTCCAGTACTTTTGCCTGGAAAATCCCATGGGCAGAGGAGCCTGGTGGGGTGCAGTCCATGGGGTCGCCAAGAGTCGGACATGACTGACTTCACTTTCACTTTTCACTTTCATGCATTGGAGAAGGAAATGGCAACCCACTCCAGTGTTCTTGCCTGGAGAATCCTAGGGATGGGGGAGCTTGGTTGGGCTGCCGTCTATGAAGTTGCACAGAGTTGGACATGACTGAAGCGACTTAGCAGTAGCAGAGGTAGTTAAAATTTGATAAAGGAAATAACACAAATCAACAGGAAAGGGAAAATGATGTCAATAAATGATGCTGGCAAAACAAACTTTTCTTCTTTTTTTCCCACACCGTGCCTCTTGCGGGATCTTTGTTTCCCAATCAGGGATTGAACACAAGCCCTTGGCAGTGAAAGCACAGAGTCCTAACCACTAGACAGCCAGGGAATTATCAAAGTGAGCTATTTGAGGAGATTAAAACAGTCCAGTTTGCTTCTGTCTATGCCTCTACATCGGATCGTCAAAGAGGTAAGCAAACCACAAATAAACAATGCGAGTTTGGTCATCTACCAAGCCCCAGTGCTGGGAATTGAGTATGGGAACCAGAGGCAGTAGAAGGGGTGGATATCCGGGCATAGTGGCTGGAGTGGCTAGGATAGTAACAAATTCTCACTCTCATCTCATTCCTTTTTAAATTTTAATCATAGAATGGTTTTTTGTGGGGGAGGTATCATTTTGCACAGTTTGTGGGATCTTCGTTCCCTGACCAGGGTTTAAACCTGGGCCCCTAGCCAGGGAATTCTCTTAATCACAGAATAGTTCTAATTGCAGGATTGTATAGAGCCATTCAAATGCCACCATTCCCCCGTGTTTTATTGTAAAACGATTGATCCTCTCTAACCACTAAAAAAATGCCTTTTTTGCCTTGGTATCAACCAACCACGCTGAATTCTGGGCTGGGCGTTTTGGTGATTTTTGGAACCAAGTATAACCTTTCTTTTCTCCCTGGGAATGTCCCACTTTTGGACAAGAGCACAGATGGTTGTTTTTGCTGTTGTTCTTTTCTGTTCCTTTCCTCCATTTGATATCGTGAAAGTTTTCAACATCACTAAACTGATTTGGCTATAAATGGAGAAACAGTACCAAAACAGACTGAAATTAAAAACCCAAAGGACAAAAGAAAACCCTAAATAAACTCTCAAGTTTGCACTTGTGGCTTTACCTATCAACCCAACCCCATGCAATGTGACTCCTTAGAGAGCTGTTGGATCCAGATCAATGACACGGGAGACTGCAAAGAACATAATTAACACAGCAAGGGTGACAGTACATGCTATGCAAGGTCCCAAGATAATCCTACATAAACGCGGAGCTCCTAATAGGGACTGTGACCACGCATTATTCATCTTCCTCTTAGTCATGGGTTGGGTTCATAGCTGAAATCAGACCACGTATCCACAATGCACCCCAGAGGACTTTCTTTAGGGATAGATGAAACATTCCCCATCTTGTAAAGATAGAAATGCAAGACAAAACACAGATGGTGCACACAAATGCTAGCATCTAAAGAAACAAAAAAAAGTGTGCGTGCTAAGTCACTTCAGTCATGTCTGACTCTGTGCAACCCTATGGACTATAGCCTGCTGGACTCCTCTCTTTCATCGAATTCTCCAGGCAAGAATACTGGAGTGGGTTGCCGTGCCCTCCATCAGGGGATCTTCCCGACTCAGGGATTGAACCGTGTCTTTTATGTCTCCTGCATTGGCAGGTGGGTTCTTTACTACTAGCACCACCTGGGAAGCCCCAGAAAGAAAAATAGGAACTGGTCCACAAATATGGTAAATGTCAAGCAATTATTTCCTCTCTCCGACAGAGTACTCCACTCAAATACAAACAAGCTGGCTAACTTCTGAGGAAAAAGCCCCAAACAGAGAGGAATAAATTTTCTAGCTATAAACAGCAGAGTAATTTACCCTACTGTCTGGAGCCCTTCCTTGTTCCAACAGTCAAGCACTGGGGCAGTTACAGCTGCTTCAGAGAATTCTGAAGGGAAAACCCTCAGGGCAAGTGATCGCAGTAGCTGTTGAGACTTACTTGAAAATTCCCCTACTGAGGCTGGCTGGCCGAGAGCAGCAAGGTTCCTGTTCAACTTTGCCGAATTTGTTACCGATTCCAAGACTGTACTATTTGCCAGAGGACAGGCCGATCAATCGGGAGACAAGTAGCAACTTTATTTGGAAAGCCAGCAGACAGAGAAGATGGTGGACTAGTGTCCCAAAGAACCACCTCGCCTGGGATTGGATGCTAGTTTCTTTCAGAATACAAATGTAATAAAATGTAAATAAAATAAAGTAAAATGTAATAAAACTACATTTTATTTAATGTAAAATAAATAGATCCCATATGGAGTCAGATTTGTTCTTCCCTGCTACATCACTAATTTTCACTTTAATTCTTCAGAGTAATCCCTCCTTACACAAAAAGAGTGTTTGGGGTGGGGGTTGCCTTGATCAACAAAACCAAAAAACCTTCACACGTGTGATGGCACTTTTAAGAAGACATGTGAAGCTACAGGGCAACTAAGCCCACATGTCTCAACTCCTGAAGTCCTCATGCCCTAGATTCTGTGCTCCACAACAAGAGAAGCCATTGCAACAAGAAGTCCACACAATGCAAATAGAGATTAGCCCCAGCTTGCCACAGTTAAAGACTGAGCATAGCAAAGACCTAGCACAACCCTCCCCCACCAATAAAAAAGAAAAAAAGCAATGTGAATTTGAGAAACTCTTATCAGAACCATGAAAATAAGACTTGATGATACACTGAGCCTATGCCTCCTCTTTTGTTCCCATCTCAGAGAGGCACACCACCCCCACCAGAAACATGAAAGTCATTCCACCCGTCAGGCTCCTACACCCTCAGAGTCCGTCTTTTACAAGCCAGATCACTTTTTCTGTCCCTAATGCTACTCCCTTGTTCTAACCACCACCATCCCCTGCCTTCACTACTGTGTGGTTGCTCAGTGGCTCAGTTCACTGCTGCAGCTGCCTCCTAACCAGTTTCTCTGCTTCCCACCTCAAATTCATGCCTTCTGAGCTCTAGTCATGCTCAACTTTCTAATACACTACACTAAGCATGCCACTTTCCTGTTTATGGCCTTTCAGTGGCTCCCATCACTCTCAGGAACAAGTAGAAAGCAGTTCACAGTCCGGCTCACACTCACCTCTCTACCACCATCATACTCCCATGCTACTCCAGCTGCACAGAGTTTTGCTCTTAGCATTTCCCCATGCTCCCTCCCTCTGGTCCTTTGCATGAGTGTCTTTTCTCCAGGGGAAATAATGCTTTTTCTGGTCCACACTCCTTTGCCTGGCTAACTAACTCCTTCTCACGTCTCAGTTGTTAAAGTGAATGCCCCTTCCTCCAGGAAGGCTTTCCTGGTGCCATCCTCCCCCCAGCTTGATTATGTACCCCTTTTCGTACTTATTACCTCTGATTTCTGCATTTTCACTCCTTGTTTGCCCATCAGCTTCCCTACAAGTCTTGTAAGTTCTCCAGCACTGGGCCATGACTTGTTTTCCATGGCAGGTCCAATACCCAACAAGTGGTAGGCATTCCATGGCTGTTTAAGAAATGAGTAATGAATAATGAATGAATCAAGTACCCTTGAAGGAACTGATTTTTTAAAAAAATTTATTAATTACTTGGCTGCATCCGGCTTCCCTTGTGGCTCAGCTGGTACAGAATCTTCCTGCAATGCGGGAGACCTGGGTTTTACCCCTGGGTTGGGAAGATCCCCTGGAGAAGGGAACGGTTACTCACTCCAGTATTTGGCCTGGAGAATACCATGGATTGTATAGTCCACGGGGTTGCAAAGAGTTGGACACTACTAAGTCACATGCGAGTGACTTGCACTTCACATCAGATCTTAGTTGCAGTGCTTAGGGTCTTCATTACTCATGTGGGATCTTTCGTAGCGGCCCATGGACTTGCTAGTTGTGGCGCAGGTGCTTGGTAGCAGCTTGCCTGCTGGCCCCAGAGCACTCGGGTTTTAATGGTTGCGGCCCTCTGTGGTATGTGGAATCTTAGTTTCCTGACCAGGGATCGAACCCGTGTCCCCTGCATTGCAAGACCAATTCTTAACCACTGGACCACTGGGAAAATCCCAGGAACTGATTAATACTTTTTAAGATGCCTGGAAGTTGACATTCAGAAAAAAAAGATGCCCTTGAAGGATCCATAAATTCTCCAAAGGGGATGAAATTGTCTTATGATTTAAGAAATAATGTGAATTTGATAGGCAAGAATTTGGGAGTGAATGTGTAGTTAGAAACAGTGGTGTACTGGAGGGAGGGGGATTCTGTTGTTTAGTTGCTAAGTCAAGTCCAACTCTGTGCGACCTCATGGACTGCAGCACATCAGGCTTCCCTGTCCTTCACTATCTCCTGAAGTTTTCTCAAACTCATGTCCATTGAGTCTGTGATGCCATCCAACCACCTCATCCTCTGCCACTGCCTTCTCCTCCTGCCTTTAATCTTTACCAGCATCAGGGTCTTTTCCAATGAGTTGGCCCTTTGCATCAGGTGGCCAAAGTATTGGAGCTTCAACTTCAGCATCAGCTGTATTTTGTTACTGACATTGTTTAGAATTGTTGCTGCTGCTCATAATAAGAAACATACTGACTTTTAGTCAGTTTGATTGCTTTTCAGTTCTCAGTGGGTCATGCGCCCCGCTATTGTTTGTCCCCAGGGAGGGCTGCTCCCACCCCACCCCCAAGTAGTATGCCACTGGTACGAATCCTGATTACTGGGTAAACTGGTTTATTTTCCTCCCCTCCACAGTGAACTGGGAGTGATGTCAAAGGTATCCAACTTTTCAAAACCCTACAGGGCAAGGTGGTCCTCTGCCAGGGTTGACTCTGGCCTGTGACTCCTCTGTCACCCCCAGCTTCTTTGGGGGCAGCCCTCTGAGTCTCCTGGCTAGTGGCTGTCCATGGCAGGGAGGCCCTTCCTATGCATAGGATCCAGCCCTGAATCTTGTCTTGTCCCTGCCACTAGCCAGCCTACCCTGAGGCCTTGTGCTGGCTCTCAAGGTCCACACTCTCAAGCCCCTCTGGGGGGCCTCACTTTGCTCACTCATAAAACTGGGGCATTTGGTGACCTGTTCCTCTCACTGACCTGAGTGAAGTATTCTACCACAGGGGACTGGTTATGTTGGGTGTGTTGGCCAACAGGACAGAAGACAAGTCTGGACAGGTGGACAGTGGAGCCTGGGCCCCAGGATGGGGTGTGTGTGCAGGTGTCACAGAGTAGGGTGGGAAGGGGTGGATCCCAGGCAAAGGTCGAAGATGGGAGAGGTGGCTCCAGCAGGTCGGCTGACCCTGCTTGGTGACAGCCTTCAGGAACTGCAGAGACACTAGCTGGGCTGGGCTAGGTCCTGGCTCTGCCCTGGAGTTGGGGAGGGGCTGGGGATGGAGAACAGCCCCTTGGTGAGGTCACTTCTAGGGTGGGAGCCAAGGTCCCTTTCTGGGAAGGATAGGTGGTATCATGAAAGCAAAAGGGATTAGGTGATGGTGGATCAGGAAGGATGAGATGTGTCTACTTGGGCTGCTTCCCAGGAGGGTGGGGAAAATTCCTCCTGCCCAGCCCTGCTGGGAGAGTACTGTCTTGTTAGAAGGCAAGGGAGCTAGACAGGATGACCTGGGAGACAAGGTAGCTTGCAGCTCAGAGCCAGGGCTTGGGGGACTCACAGTTGAAGAGGAAGCCCTGGGACACCTCAGGCTTTGTTCAGGTGCCTGCGAGGCCTGGACCTTGGCTGTTCCTCTGGGAAATGGGGACAATCTCCTTGGTACTTGCCTACCAAAGACAAAGCATCCGCTGACTTGGTCACCAAAGATCAGGGAGTCTCTCTTTTAAATTCCTTCTCAAGGTTTGGGGAGCTGAGAGAAAACTCAGTTGAAATTTGGGCTAAGTGAGATGGAGAATGGGGAGCCTGGACCCACTGGGGCAGAGGAATGCTTTAGAATACAAGTAGCCTGATGAGATATCCCAACCCAAAAGCCCCCACAACTAGACAGCATTCTAATCCTGCCTTTCCAGACTTTCTGAACCCAGGGCTTAAGCCTCTCTCATCAATCCTCTTTCCTAATCCTGTTTCTTTGCTCCAGGGTTCTTCCCCAAGGCTCCTCAGGCCCTCACTGCTCCATTCCATGAATATTTATCCAGCACCTGATATTTGCCAGGTATTTTCTAAGCCCTTGGAATTTGAAGGTGAATGAGATTGTTGGTCCTTGTCCTCATTTTCCCCTCGGGGTAAAACAGCAGGAAAGTAAGTGAGGTAGTTTAGCCTTTACCGGCTATGGGAGAGCCCAGATGGCTGTGGGAACTCAGAGAAGGCACCATATCCAGCCCAGGGGCAGTTATGGCCAAGGTATCAGGGACCCTGAGTCTGGAAGGGTCAGCGGGCATTTGCCAGAGAGGCTGTGGTTTGGGGGACAGCAGAGGTGGAGGCGAAGGTTCTGGAGCCACTTCAGCAGGCTCACAAGAGCCAATTGTTACATTGTCAGGAATTTGGCAAACCCCTGGTTAAACACAGCCATTATTAAAAATTAAATTGTATAAATGTGTAATCACAGAAATTATTTTTAAAACAAAGGTAATAACTAATCAAACTCATTACTTCCTAATTATTATTACATCTTATGTTTTTTGTTTTTTTTTTTTTTCACCTGCGCTGGGTCTCCACTGCCATGCAAGGGCTTCTCTCAAGCTGCGGGGAGGGGGGTCTTCTCTTCAGTTGCAATGCTCAGGCTTTTCATTGCAGTGGCTTCTCATGTTGCCGAGCATGGGCTCCAGGGACTTCAGTAGTTGTGGTACATGGGCTCTAGTTGTGGTACACAGGCTCAGTAGTTTAGTTGCCCTGTGGCATGTGGATTTTCCAGGACCAGGGATTGAATCTCTGTTCCTGCTTTGGTAGGTGGATTCTTAACTGCTGCACCACCAGGGAAGTCCACATTTTATGCTCTTGAGGTTATTTATATCTGTTGAATATTTAAAGTGGAGGAGCTACATAATGGTGTACTGCTGCTCATCTCTACATTAGTAGTTTGATAACAGCCATGGTGGCAGTGTTTGTATCATTGAAAAAATATTTTACTTTTATTTTTTGGCTACACCATGTAGCCTGTGGGATCTTAGTTCCCCGACCAGGGATTGAACCTGGGTCCCTGGCAATGAGAACAAGGAGCCCTAACCACTGGACCAACAGGTGATTCCTTGCATCACTGAAACTGAATGATGCTATACAGCAGAGCTCAATTTGTGGTTCTGTTGATTACATGGACCAGAGGCTGACACACTATAGCTTGCAGGTCAAATCCATCCTGTGAGCTAATAATGGTTTTTATATTGTTTGACGGTCAAGAATATTTTGAGACATGAGAAAATTCAAATTGCAGCAGTCACAAACGAAGTTGTGTTGGAACACAGCCTCGCGCATTTGTTTGCATACGTGGCTGTTTTCACACTGTCATGGCAGAGCTGAGTAGTAGAACAGGGACTGTATGACCCAGAAAACCTAAAATATTCACTATTTGACCCTTAACAAAAATGTTTATTGACCCCCTTGTCTAGACTTAAAGTGATAGAAAAAACATTAATGCAGATGAAACATGAAAGTTTGTCATGTCCTTAGCCATTATGTTGTGAATAGCACAAAATCCTAGGGATATAGTCTTCCAGTATTTGAAAACCACCATCCAATTCAGCAAAAAAGATCACATGTCATTGGTGAATGACTGATGCTTCAATACATCTTTATTCTTTTACTTTTGTCCTGCTCTTTAACGTAAATGAAAATTATCAACCAACACTTATGATGAAACTGTGCTCCTTAGTCAATGATGTGAATGACTTTTTGCAGAACTGAATTGTAATCAAGCCTTTGTTCATGATCTGATTTTGTCAGATCCTAAATGAATTGCAACCAAAGGTTGGCTACAGATAGAGGGTTGGCAAAAATCAAAGAGAGCATTCTATCGAGCAACTGATGCTGTAGAATTTTCAATAAAGAACATCGCATACTTTAATAGTGTTTGTAAGTCTTGTACTATTTTACAACTTTGTACCAATAAAATTTGTAATAGATTTGTGTACATATATAGACATACACATTATTTCTAGAAAGCCAGGTGTTAAGCATTTACCAGCACATGGGGGACAGAGGGTTCAGACAGAAAGGGTCCAAGGGAGACCAGGTGCTCAGGGAAGAATGAGAGGGGAGATGGTGAGGCTGGAGCACTGGGATAGATGTGCGGGGCCTTGTGAGCAGGGCTCGGGAGCCAGACACTATCCTGAGGCATTTGAAGAGCCACAAAAAGATTTTGAGTGCAAGAGAGATCCCACTGGATTTGTGTTTAGATCGTGTTGACCAGTTGTGTGATGACTGGAATGTTAGGGACAGGTTTCAAGGCATTGGATTCATGGAGGGAGGGAGAACAGTAGCAGCAAAGTCTCAGCACTTATTATAGACCAGGACCTCTCTCGAGCACTTCGTATGTGTTATTACCTCCCTTTCACAGATGAGGAAACTGAGGCCCAGAGAGATTAAATAACTATTAAGTGGGAGAGTTGAGATTTGAACCAGGAGTCTAATTTCAGAGCCCGCATTCTTAGTCACTACATATGCTCAGACAAGAAAGACAGCAAGACTTGGAGTGATGTTTCTTAATGCATGTACAAAGTTGATCAATATTTACAGATATGCTTGGTAGATAGGAGGAACTTGAGGAAATTCTTCAGACCCAGCAAGACTTGACTTGCTGATAATGGGGTGTGAGGAGCCAGGGTCGGTGGACCTTACCAGCACCCTTCATCCCATGGACAGTATACTGACTGAGGCTGCTCTGACCTCCTGCTCCTCCCTCTGTCCTCAGGGAGCCCCCAGTCTCAGGGACAGACTCCTGGACAGGCACACACATGTGGGACAGAGCCTGAATGGGCCCAGAGTGGGGCTCTTGGCTCCAGTGTACTTGAGCTCAGAGGAATCAGAGGTGTGAATTATCATCAGCAGGAAGGGCTTCCGTGGAGGTGGCTTGGGATTTGGATGGAGAGGGGAGATAGGATGGGTCCTGCTGCCATTGTGGTTTTTCTCCTTGGACATCTGTATTTAACAGCAGGAGTTTGATGGAGCCCTTGATACACAGCTAATTCAAGCTGCAGATACACACATTTCAAAGGCCTAGAGGTGTTTTCCTGGCAGGAGTCCTGGCTCAGGGTGTGGGCAGGAGGTAAAAAGGGTGGCAGTGGAGTGTTGGGGGGGTACTATAGGTTGGTGTCAGGGCGGGCCCCACATGGGGTGTTGGTTCCTTGAGGCCACAATTGTCAGCTAGGGGCTCCCCATCATGCTGGCTCAGCAGGTCCCACAGGGTGACAAGTGACTCACCCTCACCTTAACATGACCCTGGTAGAGGTGGGGTGGGGGGTATGTGAAATGGAACTGTGTATTTATCCACGTGGAGGTACATGAGTCTGAGTTGCGTGCTCCTGGCCAATGGTGCACACAGGCCATGTGGGCTGTCCACAGATGCAGGCCACAGGGGTAGAGGATGTGCCTCGAAGATTGGGGGGGCGGTGGTGGTGAACACACAGCTCTTCCAAGAGTACAAGAGCAGGGGTGCAGGTGACGGTGCAGCTTTGGAGGCTGGTGAGCTGTTGGAGGAGATGGCCTGGGTGGTGGCAGGTGAGGAAGCTCCCTGGTGATGGCTCATCACCCATGAGGATGGCCTGGCTGGGCTAGATGATGACAGCAGGCACTCTAAGTCCGTGATGATGGTGGTGGCTTCCCCGAGCTTATCCATTAAGCTCCCCACTGCAGGCCAGGGTGGTTCCCCCATCCTAACCCCAAGAGGGCACACATCCCACCTCCACAGATGACAGGCAGGCAAGAGGCAGGGAGTGTGAGCATCCAGCTGGGGCTTCCTCTCACCCCTGATGTGGGAGGGAGACATGAGGATCCCAGTGATGTCTGGTCTGCTGGGGTGTGGGGAAAGCACAGCGACCCCAGGTTGCCCGTGCCCCAGGTGTGTGTGGTTCTGTGTGCACTGACATGCAGTGTGTGTGTATATCCACATCTGGGTGTGCTGGCCCTGTCCAGGCACCCAGAGCCTAGTGCCACCTTCCCACTGGGTTCCACGATCTGAGAGATGCTTGAAGTGAGGCAAGGAGCCTGGGCTGGGAGCCAGGAAGCCTGAGTTCTACCCCAAGTGCTCTTAGTGACTGGAGAGGTCCCTTTATCCTCTCTGGGGCTCACGTTGTCCCTTGTAAAAGGTGGAGGGGTCATAATCCCTATGGTGCCACCTCACAGACTGTTGAGTGACAGATTCTCATGAAGGTGTTTGGGAGGTCAGGAAGGTTTGGTTCTGGGGGTTTCACAGGGGGAATGCTCAATTGATTGACCAGAGGTGAAAGGCAGGGAGCAATTTCCAGAGAAATTGCCTTCTGCCTTTAAAAGGGGTATTCAAACCTCTTAGAGAAGTGAGATGTTTAGAGTTCTGGGGCTGAACTTCAAAACAAATTAACGTTACAGGCCAAGACCTGCCTGTGGTGAGGCTGGGAATGTCTGTCTACTCATCCTTGCCCCTCCCAACCCTGCTTGCCAGCTGGGGTAGGGGGTGGGGGGCGGTGAACAGCAGACTCCCCCAGACTGAGGTTGGGAACAGGCTCACAGCTTCCCCCTCTCTCCTCCAATCCCCCATCCCACCCCTCCCCACCCACTCCCAGATTGCTGTCTTTCAGGCTCAAAGGTCCCGAGTTCAAGCTTTTCATCCTGGGGCTTAGCCAGAGCAAACAGCATAAAGTCAACAAAACAAGAAAGGAAGCATCACAGGTGAGGTGGAAAAGAAAACTTGGAAGCCACAATAAAGATGTGTGGGCTGAGCTGGAGTGAGCTGTGTGTCTCTCCTAAGAGCAAGACCCTGGGGCTAAGGCTGGCCCAGCCAGTCTCTCATTGGGTGTGGGAGGAGGGGGTTCCAGGGTGCCTCCCCAGTGGACTCAGGCCCAAGGATTAGCTTAGGCCGCCAGCAAGGGCTGCTAGTGCCATGTCTCGTGAATCCCGTTAAAAGCGTGTGATTGGGAGGGGGACAGAGTTAGACATCCCCTCCCCCTCCACCCAACCCCGCTGAAGCCTAGGCTAGGCTGCCTCCGCTGCTGTGGAAAGTAACTGAGAGGCTAACTGGGGGCCAGGACTGTGGGTGGAGCAGGAGTGGAATAGGCTGGCACTGGAGCCAGAGTGAGAAGCTCCTGGCTGTTTGCCTTGCCTGGCTGTTTGCCCCAGGGCTCAGGGTCTTGGAGCCATGAATTCCTGGGGATGCCCAAGACTTCCCTTCATCCCACTACACCCATAGGCATAGTCACCTTCCCTGACAGCCTAATTTCTCTTCCACTGGGGGCAGGGGGAGCTCTGTTCCCTCAATGTACATGTATTGTGCACCTGTTCTGCATGGCACGCTATGCAGGCTGGGGCATCCCCAGAAGGCTGCCTGCCCAAGACCCTCTCATGCCTGGATCCCCCTCTTCTCAGAGAGATGGCTGTCTGTAGATCCAGCCAGTGATTGCCGAATGCCTGGGGCAAGTCCCGATCCCTCCCCTGAGTTGAGAGGTGGGGGGTGGCAACCAGGAAGTCAAGTCCTGGTTGAGAGTTGAGAGGCCAAGATTTAATGGGAAGAGCTGGATGGAGCAACTTGAGATCTGGGTGGAAGTCTGTGGGCTTTGGTCTTGCTGTCTGCCTGCAGAATGAGCATAGTTTCCTCCATCCCATCCCCAGGCCCATAGCTCTGCAGGCTTTGGCCCTGGAGTCAGACAAGAGTCAATAAGGACAGAAGGGGTAGGGTGCAGTGTCCCTTTCCTCAAAGAGATATCCTCTCCACCACAGAGTGTCTACTCCCCAGCAGGGACTCACCACCAACTCAGTCTATTCTCCCAGCCACCCTTCTAGGTAAGGACTGGTAACTCCATCATACAGAGGAAGACACCCAATTAGATATCTTGCTCAGAAGCACCCAGTACCAATTAAGAAGCCAAACTGGATACAAGCTCAGGACTGCTGGCTATAAAGTCTGAGTTATGAACCACATCTTACCAGGTAGATAGGAGGAGCCATCCCTGAACAGCCAAAGCCCACACCAGCCCCATGCCCCATCTTGGCCAAGAGGTCCTTGGGTTTTTCACTGCCTTGTTCTGCCACCACCTCACTCTTTCATCTTCTCATGAAGCATCCTCTTTCTGACACCCCTCTTTGCTCTGATTAACAGTAACTGAGCCACCAACATTAAGACTCTTGTTTTCTTGTGGATTAAGAATTTGCTGCTCAGAGCTTCTCCTTTTAAATGCTTTAGTGTAAAAGGATTTTGATACTGACTCAAGTAAAAATTAAAGGATGGAACCAGAAGGCTAATGGGGAACTTAACGGTGGTGGGACCAAGCTGCCACCCTCTAAACCCACTGACTGGTCAGCATCAGTAAACTTGGGACAACTAGGCATTACATGCCTCTGGATGAGGTACAGTAGGTAGCACATGGCACTGTCCACAAAGGAGTCAATCCCCTCTAAATTGATCTTAAATAAAATCACACAATTGGAGCTAACTTCCTATATATTCTAAAAAAAAATACAGAGAAAGGAGGAAGAGCTAATTGAACCACATTAACTCAGCAAGGACAGCGACAGGAACAGCATGTGAACAAAACAAAGGGGAACTGCTCATGTTTAGGATGACATTTACCCTAGTGCCACATGATCTTGTTTGGAGCCTGACTCAAACAAACCAACAAATTAAGACATTTGGAAACAATGTGGATACTTGATAATTCCATGGAATTGTTCATTTTGTTAGGCATGGAATTGTGATTATGTGAGAATCCCTGGGACGGGGGAGCCTGGTGGGCTGCCGTCTCTGGGGTCACACAGAGTCGAACACGACTGAAGTGACTTAGCAGCAGCAGCAGCAAGAAAACGTTTATAGGTTTTAGAGATGAATACTGAAGAATGCAGGAGTGAAATGATATACCAGCTGGAATGCGTTTTTAAATACTTCATAAAAAATAAAAAAAAAAGTCTGTGACATCAGAGTGCCAAAAGGTTGATGATTTTATGGTGTGATGGTTATATGGAGGGTCATACACTACTTTGGTAATGTTTGAAATTTTCATTTAAAATGCTTTAAAGGGGTATGGAGCCTGTCTCCAAATGTTGAGGTTGGGTATCTGAGCTGGTCTGACAGCTAGAAACTCATCTCTGTCCAGTCCAGTGCCTCCATCTCAGCTTCTCTGACATCCGAGTAGCTGGAGGGAAGCCTTGTTTGGAACTTGTTGGAACGGTGTGTTGTCCTCGAGATGGCCCTCTGGGCCAGCCTCACCAGGCACAGATGGCCCCTCTTCCAGCTCTACTCTCTGTAATCAGTGAAGCCTTCCTGCCCTCCATCCTCGCCTCTCCTGCCATGGAAACCTGCCCAATGATGTCCAGTCTTGGGACTGAGGGATATCAAGAGGAGAGCTCAGAGTTGTGGGCAGAAGGAGGGCCCCCGTCCTGTTACAGTAGGGTGGGAAGGTGAAGGCGGAGCTCCTGCCCCCAGCCAGATGAGATGGGAAGCGGCACAGAAGGCGAGGCCAGCTCTCTGGGTTCCCTCCTTGGTGTGGGACAGGGCAACAGAGATACCTAGACAATCACCAGAGCTGAGCAAGCTGTAGTTTGTCTCGGGAGGGTCTCTCCCCAACCTCTGCTGACTCTTCTAAATTTACTCACCCACATGTCCTCATTTCCTTCCTGCAGTTCCATCCGATGGCAAAGTCAGCCACCGTCTTATCAAACAACCCCTCCTGCAGTCAGTGCTGCTAATTCTGCATCGAGGGGAATAACACTGCCGGGGGTGGTCTTCCATCCTTGTCTCCCCATCCTTGTCTCTCCTATGCAGAGATGCATTAGGGCATCCTCAGGCTGGGCAGGGAGCCAGGGCATCTGGACTTGACTCACCCTGAACCCTAGGCTATGCCAACAGCAGAAGAGACTGTGTCTGCCTGCTCAGTCCAGTCTGGCTCAGCCTGCCCCCCAGGGGGAGAGCATGGGCATGGAAGGACCCTCCTTTGATTCTGGGAGAGGCCCAGAAACTAAGGAGGCCCCATCCCACCAGGGGAACCCCTGTGTTCCATCAAGCCTTCCTGGGCTCAATGCCTATGGCTGCCTGGACCCAAGTCCCTGCCCATGGAGACCTCTGCACTGGCCCCGTGGGCTATCACTGTGTTCCTGGAAGGCTGTAAATCAGACTCCACCTCCCCACAGGCTAGCACGGTCATTTCAAAGCTGCTTTCCTGCTGAAGAGGGGCTCTTTGTGATAATTTCCTCAGGGCCTCTATTCCCTGTTTCTCCTCAGTGGAAAGTATATGTGCTGGGGGCCTCAGGATTTGGGTAGCGATGTTGGGAGTGAGGCGATACCTCTGGGAGCAACTGCCCTTGCCCATCTGGAGGGAGCCTGCACCATTTGGGGAGTCCCTAGAGTGAGTGGGGAGACGGGTAGTCACATCACACGGGGTTGCCAGGGCCTCTGGGCGTGCCTCCATTTTCAGGTTGAGCAAGAGAGTGGAGAGAGAGTAGCTTGCCCTAGGAGTGCTGAGATGGGCTCTTTGCCCACCCTGAGCCCCTGTTCCAGATCAGATAAAGCACATATCTTCAGTGAGCTGCCTGCCGATAGGCACTATGCTGACGCAGGCAGGAAAATATTAACCCAGAGGAATGGGCGCCTGCTTATGTGTGCAGTGATTCTGTGGGTGTCTATGTGTGTGAAAGAGACAGAGAAAGTGTCCACAGTGAGATTTTTACATTCAAGACCAGACACAGACATGAACACACATATCAGCTCATTCACATGTACATTCACATACATACACACATTCATATACACAAATATGTATACATACACACAATATACAAACACATATACACACATACATATACATAAATGATTCTCACACAAGCAGATTTCTTCAGCGTCATCTCCCAACTTCTTTCTGTCAATGAGACACCATCCTCCAGGACCTGATAGATTCAGCTCTTACTACAAAGTCACAGGTCTGAGCTCCATGCCTGATTTCTGATGCCAAGTTAGGTAGCCTGATGAAGGTTTTAGAGTGGAGTAGACCTGGGTTTGAATGGATGTTTGCCCTTGGGCTAACGTCAGTGTCTCTGGACCCTGTCTGCTTCGTCTCTGTCCACTTTCTGAAGGCCCACATATGACTCTGGGAAGGAAGGATGAGAGCCTGGGCTGCTGGGAGGATCTGGTCATTACAGAGTGTCAGGGTTAAAGACCATCCTGACTCCTGCATGTGTCTCCAGCCCTCCCCAGCCCAGCCACTTGCTAGGTTCTAGCCACCTGCTAGAACCCCAGTTCTTCTAGCTTGGGTCCCTGGTCTCCTGGGAAGATCCAGATGTTCAAGGCCTGGGTGATCTTAGGTAAGTTGCTTCCTTGCTCTGAATTTCAGTTTCCCTACTTGAAAAATGAGTTTGAAAAGGAACACTCACCTGGGTGAGTCTTAAGGATCTTTTTTGGGAGGAGGGTTTTTTCTTTTTTGAGCAGTCTAAGATTTCAGAGACCAGGGTTCATCAAGGCACCTATACAGTTCTCCAACTCCCCTCTTTACTCTCTCAACCAAAGCTGCTCATTTCTTACTGATTGATATGATGGCGCACCTGAGTTTATACAAAGGATTCTGTGGCTCAAGAGAGTTCGGATTCCATGCTTCCAGTGCAAGGGGGCACAGGTTTGATCTCTGATTGGAGAACTAAGTTCCCACATGCTGCGTGGCACCATTAAAAAAAAAAGTCTGGAAAACAATTTGACTGAAAGCAGTTTACACAATATATTAATCAAATGACACGTCAGTGGAAATAAATAGTTGATTCATTTTTTTATAGGGTCTCTTGGAAGTTCAGATTAGTTTTAGTATATTTGGGCATTTTTCTTTCTTCATTCTGATTTTTAAAATTTTATATTTGTATTTTTATTCCTAACTAGGTTTCAGCAAGTTGTGCCTGACCCGTGCTATTCATAATAGAAAATAGTTGGATACATTTAAAATTGGAGACTATTCTCTGCTGTCCAGCCACATATATGACATGGATATGGACTTACTGGCATGGAAAAGATAATTCTTAATATTTGAGTGAAGAAAGTACTTTACAAAATTTTATACAAGTTTCATTCTACTTATTGTTGACAAATTGGGGTGGATGTGTACATTTAAAAAAAAGGATTAGAAAGAACCCTACCAAAACGTTTGTTGTAGTTGTCATGGAGGGAAAAATGTTCTTTTGACTTCTTTGTATTTTAGGTAATAAAAGACTTAAAAGGAGCTGAGATTTTTTTATTTGCTTTCTATTTTTCAAAAATTTCCACTCCAACGATGGACAATTATATTTGCTTGACTTGCTTGGCTATGTGTTCATAAATATTTAAATTTTCAGTTAGGTTGAACATTAATGTCCCCACTTACTAGTTTACACTGAAAACTGTTTAGTGTAATGAATGAGAAATGGGAGGCTGATGAGCACTGGGTTATTTCCAACCTTAACATTAATTGTTGTTCAATCACTAAGTCATGTCCGACTCTTTGTGACCCCATAAACTGCAGCACACCAGGCCTCCCTGTCCTTCACTATCTCCTGGAGTTTGCTCAAACTCATGTCCATTGAGTCAGTGATACCATCCAACCATCTCATCCTCTGTCGCCCTCTTCTCCTCTTGCCCTCAATCTTTCCCAGCTAATAGTGATATATAATTCACTGATTCATAATTCTGCAAAAGTATTGTACTGCAGGCAAAATTAGAATATCGGAGCAATTTCTGAAAGAGGGACTAAGTGCCCAAAGATACATCAGAGTTTGCAAAAAGAGTTTGCCCAGCCTCAGAGCCTGCCTTACTGCCTCTGTTCTCTCCACAGTTGAACTTTCTGCCACCTCAGCCTCCATCTCTTCAGCTGCGGCCATCCTCCATCCCACCAGTTCACTGAGGCTGGCCTCTCCTCCATGTGCCTCTGGGGCCATAACCTCCTCGAGCTTTGTGCATTCTCTTGGTAGGCTGGTGTCTGAGTTTCTATCTCCTCCCTCCTCTTACCACCTGCTCCTTCTTAGTCACCCTCCTGTCCTCAGCATCCTGCCCTGCCCCTTGCCCCAACCCTCATGTTTCCCAACAATCCCATGGACTCCAAAGTAGATGCCCAGGGGCTGACATCGGTTCTGTCTCTCCAGCCTGAGCCTGGGCCCAATCATGGCCCTGCCTGCTGGTGGCTCCGAGGCCTCAGGGACCCCAGACTGACTGCCTCATGCTTCTCTTTGCTTAGAAGCCTTGGAGGGGCTTCCCAGATGGCCCAGCAGGTAAGAATCCACTTGCAATGCAGGAGACACAGGAAACCCTGGTTTGATCCCTGGGTGGGGAAGAACCCCTGGAGAAGGAAATGGCAACCCATTCCAGTATTCTTGCCTGAAAGATCCCATGGACGGAGGAACCTGGTGGGCTACAGTCGAAAGGATTTCAAAGAGTTGGACATGACTAAGCACACAAGGAAAAGAACCCACTGAGGGCCTCAGGCCTTTGGGATAAAGTCTGACTGCATGCCCTGGCAGACAAACTCCTCATGGTCTGCCCCTGCTCACTTCTCCAGCCCTCTGTAAACCACTGACAATTCCCAGAATGTGTTAGGTTTTCTCACAGTCCCACTGGGCTTCAAATGACTTAATAGCACCCTTACTGCCCCATCCTCCCTTCCTCACCTTAGAGGACTCAGTGTCCATCTTATGTCTTCTGGAAGATTCTTGTCCACCTCCAGGCTGGCTTAGTGGTTCCTGTATTCCCTTCACTTTATCATGGTGTATCCTAAGTCACCTGCCATTTATGCGTCTCAGCGAATAGCCCAGTAAATGAGCTCAGGGCTTGATCCCTGACTCCAGCATGGATCCTGGTCTCCCTTCCTCACCAGCCCTACCCCAGCCCACTCCAACTCTGCCCATGATCCTGATCTCATCCAAGACCCCAGAGCTCCACTTTTTGACTCTTACCTCACCCTGGCCTCAATAGCACACACAGGAATAAAGGCAGGTGTCAAGACTTCCCTGGTGGTACAGTGGATAGGAATATGCCTGCCCATACAGGGGACAAAGGTTCAATCCCTGGTCAGGGAAGATCCCACATGCTTTGTGGAACAGCTAATCCCGTGCACCACAGTGACTGAAGCTCATGTGCCTAGAGCCTGTGCTTCGCAGCCAGAGAAGCCACCACAATGAGAAGCCTGCACACAGCAATGAAGACTAGTCCCTGCTAGCTGCAACTAGAGAGAGCCTGCTCTCAGCAATGAAGACCCAGTGCAACCAAAAAATGAAATAAATAAAAAACTCTATTAAAAAAAAAAAAAAGGCAGATGTCCGCCTCTACCAGGGGTGCATCTCTACCTCCCTGAAGGAAGGATTCAAGTCTGCAGAGGCGGTGAGGGGCAGAGCCTCCGCCACAGGGCTGCTGTGGTAGAGTCCCTTCTTTAACGATGGTCTCTGACTGGGCAGCCTGCTCTGCCTCTTCTTACAGAGTGAGTGACCTGCTGGTCTAGGAGGCGTGGTGTGTGGGCAAGTGCATGCTAAGTCAACTCAGTCATGTTTGACTCTGTGACCCCATGGACTGTAGACTGTCAGGCTCTTCGTCCATGGGATTCTCTAGGCAAGAATACTTGAGTGAGTAGCCATGCCCTCCTCCAGGGGATCTTGCCTACCCAGGGATCGAACCTGCATTTTCTGCATTTCCTGCATTGCAGGCAGATTCTTAACCCACTCAACCAAAGTGGCAGAAGTGGGGTTGGGGTGGGGGTGGTGGGGAGGGGCCAGGGAGCAGTGGGGAGTTGTGGCTTGACTGGGCAAGGCAAGTTCCAGACCAGATCCATTCTATTGGCACCCTCTAGAGGACAGTTCTATTACCTGAGTTGGCTTTGCAACCAAACCCTACAACCCCTCTCCACAATAAGGGGCTGCCTCAGAACCTTCTGGACCCACTGCCCAGCCTCCACGACTCCACCTGGCAGGTCTCCTTACAGTCTGCAGACCAGCAACCCCTCCTTTGTTCCTCAGCACCAAGTCATCTGCTCAGATCCCAGACTGCCTGTCTTTGGAGGCTCACCCATGCTCCAGCTCCAGTACTCTTGCCTGGAAAATCCCATGGACGGAGGAGCCTGGTAGGCTGCAGTCCATGGGGTCGCGAAGAGTCGGACACGACTGAGAGACTTCACTTTCACTCTTCACTTTCATGCATTGGAGAAGGAAGTGGCAACCCACTCCAGTGTTCTTGCCTGGAGAATCCCAGGGACTGGGGAGCCTGGTGGGCTGCTGTCTGTGGGGTCACACAGAGTTGGACACGACTGAAGCGACTTAGCAGCATGCCCCGGCTCCGGAGGTCCTCTCATAGACGGTGAATGGTCTCCTGGCTGGCTCCTGACTCACCCTGGCCACCCACCCGTGGGCATGCCCTCTGGTCCAGCCTGGCTCCTTCCCAGAGGCCTTGCCTACTGTTCCCATGGGAAGTGTTTTCCTGAGGGCTGGGCCTAGCTTTCCCTTCTCCTCACTAAAATAAAATGGGGGCTCCCAGAGGACGAGGCCCGGGCTTGTTCTCCTCCCTACCAGACTAAGGGCCTCCAGAGAGCCAGGCTGGCCTCTACCTCCCTTCTTGGACTGAGTGTTCCTGCAGATATGGCTCTTGTCTCTTCCCCTCAGAGTCCAGGGCCCGAGTCTCCCCTTCCTCCTTCGGGATGGAGGCTTCCTCAGGACTGACGCAGGGTCTTCTTCCCAGCCCTTCCACCTGGCTGTTGATCTTCAGAATCTTCCACCTCACATCCCCATTCTGTGCAGTTCCCCCCACAGAGGGGGATTCAGGGGCCTCCGGAGTCTCCCCCAGCTCTGGGACCCGGGGAACGGCGGGGGACTTCCTCTGGCTCTGTGCTGGACACTTGGCTTGGTACAACAGGCCCTTCCTCTGAAACCGAGAGGCCCAGAGCGCCCACTGGGAGCTCCGCCTCTGACCTCACAATGGCTGCCTCAGAACCCTGTCTCCACGGCACTGCTGGCAGGAGAAGGGGTGCTATTTTGGGCAGTGTGTCTGCACTTGGCTCGAGTGACAAGGGCCAAACCCCTGCTCCACTGACCTCTTCCCTGGAGGAGCAGAGCAGAGTAGCACTCAGGTTGCCTTGAGGAGGGCTGAGAGGCGGGCTCTGGCCGGGCACATAGGGACCGCAGAGCCCTAGCAGAGGCTGCAGCCAGAGCCCGAGACGGTCATGGAGGAAGCTGTCCAGGGGCTGCTGTGACTGAGAGGCCCCAAGGCAGGCAACTGGGAGCATAAGGCCCTTCAGCAGAGTGAGTTGGACCCCAGGTAGGGCTGGGACAGGGGGCCTCCACTGGGATTCAGGCTTCAGGGATGCCATTCCTGGGGACCACATGGGCACGGGACACCCATGGGAGTGGTGGGGGAAGGGACCCAGCTGGGAGCTGAAGGCCTGGATATCTGTTCTGGTTTAGTCCCGAGTGGCTGCCTCATATAGGCATGTCACACGTTCTTTCTGGGCTTACCTGTAAATTGACTGGAGGACCAGTGGCAGAGCAGAGATTGGGAGGATGCGTGGGGCTAGGCAGCCAGGAGGGCCTGGAGTCGGGTCGGGGTGGGGAGCGAATAGACCGGAGACAAGGAACCAAAGCAGGAAGAATGTGGATCAGAGTAGGGGGCAGATTCCCGGCTTTGCTGGGGTGGTTTCTCCCTCTGGAGCCCCTCCTGGGTCAGGGCTGAGGGTTTCTGCAATCAAGGTGAGGTGTGGGAGCTTGCATGGCAGTTGGAAGAAAGGGGGCTGGAGAATAGGGAGCATGCAAGGTGGGGAGGTCTAGGTTCACCTTCATGCTGTCATTTTGAAGGAAAATGGGAATAAAAGGGGTGGGTGTCTTCAGGAAAGGTGAGACGGTAGACTTTGTTCTGAGGTGGGGATATGGACTAAGTGAATTTTCAGGACCTCATCCTATGTGGGGTGTATGTGTGTGTGCGTGTGTGCCTGTGTGTGTGTCTGTGTGTGTGTGTGCAAGGAGGAGACAGATGAGGCCCTGGAAAGCCAGAGTTTAAGTCAGCAACAGGAGGGTTTGAGGTTGGACTGAAGGCAGTAATACCGGCCTGTGCGAGGGTGGAAATGCTGCAGGGAGCCTGGGGCATCTCCATTGTCCAGAGCTGCAGGCTTGGGAAGGTCAGGAGGACCTTGGCAGGGCCCTGGCCTGGGGGGCCCAGGGTCCTGAAGCCAGCAGGGGTTGGGGTGGGGCTCCAGTGCCTCTCCCTATTGGCTGAAGCACACACACCCCTCATTCTCCCTTCTTGCCAGCTTGGCTGGGTTGAGGTGTTGGCACTGGCAGGGGCTGTCGCTGTGGCTTCTCCCCTGGGGGACTGAGGTCTGATGGGAATGAGGGGCCAAGTTCTGTGGCCCCCAGCCCCAGTGACCTCTCTTTGGCTTTACAGCATCTAAAAATCTCAAAGACAACATGACTCACTCAGACAGGAAGAGGCGGTAAGCATCCCACATGTTCCCCTACCTCAGCCCTCCTGTCCGGCACCCAACACACCCCAGGGCCCTCCCTGACCCATCCTAGCTCCTCCCTCATAGCAGCTGATGGACCAAGACTCCCTCCTTCCCACCCCGCTCCAGCCATGGGGCCCGGAAGAAGAGCCTCTTCCACCTGCACCCATAGCCAAGCATGGGCTGGGCCCTGGGGTGAGGGGAGGCTCAGAAAGACCCAGATGAGGGTCAAGGGGCTGGGCAGGGGGTTCCAGCTGCCCCTACGCAGGTTGTGCTCAATTGAACTGAACTCACTACTTCCCATCTGCTCAGGCTCAGGTCTCTTCGAGGTGAAATGAAACCCAAAGTCCTTACAATGGCTAAGGCCCTGCCTATTCAGTGCTTGTTTCCTCTCTGACCTTCCCCCATCCCACCCACCCACTCTCCCCTCCTTTCCTTCCCTTCAAACATGCTCAGAGTCCTTCAGTGACCGTCCCCTCTACCTGAAACATTCTCCCCGCCGTTTCCCGCGTGGCTTGCTCCCTCACCTCCTTCCTGTCTTGGCTTAAATGCCTCTTTCTCAATGAGGGGACCTGGCTGCCCTGTTCCAAGTCCTTCCCTCTCCCTTTTCCCTGCTCTAGCTCCCGGCAGGTAGGTAGGACAGTAGGTAGAACATATCAATACCATACAAATGTATGTACTACTTGCTTCCTTTCCTTGCTGCCTGCCAGCTCCACACGAGCATGGGTGTTGGTCTGCTTGTGTGCTCCAGGATAGACTGAACGCATGGGTCTCCTCTGTGCTGTCGACGTCACTGTGCCCACTCGAGACTCTCCCAGGGCTTTGGACCCTGTTTGCAAAAACCCTCTAGTGGCCCAGACCCTCTAGCTTAGCCCCAGTTGAGGACAGACTTCTTCCCACCAACCCTCCTGCCAGCTGTGTTCTCAGCTCAGTCAAGGATCCCCGTCTCCCCCAGCGCTCCAGCCAGAAGTCACAGCCTTGTCCTTACACGTCTGTCCCCCATGCCTCACATTTAACCACCAATCTCCTAAAAAGTATAAGAGGTGCTCACTTCCACCTCCCTACTCCCTCTCAGCCACCACCTGCCCATTCTCCCAAAGGCTCTGCTGACCTGCCCTCCTCCCACCCCCAGGGGCTGCTTGCTCTGAGGGAGTTACCATCTCCTTATGGAAGAACCCATCCGAGGGCAGGGTTTACTTGTAACCCTTGTGCCTGACTCCTAAGTAGATGCTCACCAAATGTTTGTTAAATGGATGAATACGAGTTAGCAGCTTGAATGGTTGGCTTGAGGTTAGTTGAGTAGTTTGCAGCTGGTTGGTTGCTTAGATAATTAAATGAGTTGGCTAATAGGAGAACCAGTTAGTTGGTTAAGTTGCTAGGTTGATTAGTTGAAGGGTTGATTGCTAAGTGGTCAGATATTTAGTTCCTTAATTAGCAAGGATCTAGGTAACTGGGGCTTCCCAGAGTGATAAAGAACCCGCCTGCCAGTGCAGGAGACATAAGAGATGTGGGTTCAATCCCTGGGTTGGGAAGATCCTCTGGAGGAGGGCATGGCAACCCACTCCAGTATTCTTGCTTGGAGAATCCCATGGACAGAGGAGTCTGGTGGGCTACAGTCCATAGGATCCCAAGAGTTGGACATGACTGAAGCAACTGAGCATGCATGCACTTAGGTAGTTACCTGGTTGATGGTTGGTTTCTTGGTTTGTAGGCTAAGTTTTCTTCGACTCCCCTGCTGTGAGCTCTCTCATTTTTGCCCCTGGATGAAATGACCATCTCTGATCGGGTGACCTCCAAATGGATATCTCTAAACCAGACCACGTTACCAGCAGGCTCCTTCCTGGTCACCTCCACTTAGCTGGCTAGTGGGCTCCTCAAACTTGGCACACCCAGAGGTGACTCCTCATTCTCTGCCTAAGCCTGCTGCTTCTCTCATGCGCCTCACACACCATTGTGCTGCTCCATCCAGAGCTGGGGCATCCAGGACTCTCCCCTCTCCATCCTCCTCGCTAATGAGACACACATCTGTTTGTAGGACTGCCTTCCCCTGGCCACCTCCATGCACTTTCTTGGCTCTGGCTGCCATTATCATTCAGCCTGTCTGGGCTGAACGTGTGATTGCTCACATGTCCTCCACTCCCGCTCCCTGATTTCCGCCTCCAAGCAGGAGGCAGTGCTCCTGCCTAACTCCTCCACCCCAAGACCCTCTGGGGTCAGACTCCCTAGTGTGGGCTATGAGGCCATCTGCCCTCTCTGCCCCTCTCACGCTGCTTTGCCTCCTCTCTCTGCAGCCTGTCCTTGCAGAATTCCTCTACACTTCACACATTGTCATCACTGCAAGCCTTTGTCCAAACCATTCCAATACCCAGGACTTTCCCCCACCTCCCTGATGCTCCTTCATCTGACCAGCCATCTATTCTCCTAGATCTCCCTTTCTCTGGGAGAGCCTCCTACTCCCACTGCCGGGTCATTTGCTTCCTCCCTGCAACCCCATAGTGTCCAGCATTCACTTGTGGCAGCACTCCTTGTTGTTGTTCAGCTGCTAAGTCATGTCCAGCTCTTTGTGACCACATGGACTGTAGCCCACCAGGCTCCTCTGTCGTCCTTGCGTTGCAACACTCCTTACACTGTCAGTAATTGCTTAGTAAATTGTGCATCTTTCTAAGAGCAGGGATCATGCCAATGTTCTTTACTACAGTCCCCAAACACATTGGAGAAGGAAATGGCAGCCCAATCCCATGTTCCTGCCTGGGAAATCCCATGGACAGAACAGCCTGACGGGTAACAGTCCATGGGGTTGCAGAGCTGGACAAGAGTGAGCAACTGAGCACGCATGCGCTGAACACAGGTGGCACTCTAGGCACTCATTGCATCTTTGGTCGTTGGTTTGTTGGTGCTTGCTGTGTGGTGAGGAGGAGGAGGCCAGGGTCCCAGGGCTCCCTTGGTGTCACTGACTTCCTGCTTTGTCTGCCTCTCTGCTGCCTCCTGTGTAACCTTCTGGGACTGTTCTATTTTTTAAAAATAATATTTGTTTATGTATTCACTTTTGGTTGTGCTGGGTCTTCGTGGCTGCACAGACTCTTCTCTAGTTGCAGCGAGCGGGGGGTTACTCTCTAGCTGCGGTCTGTGGGCTTCTCACGGTGGTGGCTTCTCTTGCTGCAGAGCACGGACTGTATGATACAAAGCCTTCAGTAGCTGCGGCTCCTGGTCTCTAGAGCACATGGGCTTAGCTGCTCAGCAGCATGTGGGATCTTCCAGACCAGGAATCAAACCCGTGTCTTCTGCACTGGCAGGTGGATTCTCTACCACTGAGCCACCAGGGAAGCCTGCAGGACTGTTCTTGAATTCCTGCTGCCTCAGGCTCTTCCTCAGCGCCAAGGAGGCCAGTCACAGGGGCATGGGAACACCTATGGGATGCTGCGTGGCAGCGGCAGTTGGGTGGGCACTAGTGGACTGACTGTCCAGGCAGCGCTGCATCCCCCTCCATATGCTCAGTCCTGGGTTTGTTTCCCTGAAGTAAGGACAGAACAAAGACGAGGGTGGGTGAGAAATGAACTTGGGTTCTCAGCTAGAAACGTAGATTGTGCTTTGTCCATACCCGGCTTACATTTCTCACTCTCAGGGCTCACTCTTTGCTGCTGTGAGGCTGGGGAAAGTCAGGAAGCTGTGGCGGGGTGGGGGTGCTGTGGCAGTCCCCAGCACGGTGAGGAAGTCGAGGGACAGGCAGCATGGGAGAGGGGAGGGTCACCAGTCTGAATAAGCACTAAGGCTGCAAACAGGTATCTCTTCCTCCTCCGCCAGAGCCTCCGGGCTGTCTCCTTCCCCAAACTCAAGTCTTGTTCCCTCAGCCCCAACAGAAGATAGAGCCTCTAACTCACTCTTTCATTTGTCCATCCAATCATCCATTTACCAAACAAATATTTATCAACATTCTACCGTGCGTCAGGCACTGTGGGAGTGCTGGGGATCTAGGGGAGAGTAACAGGCCTGCTGCAGTTCATGGGGTCACAAAGAGTCAGACATGACTGAGCAACTGAACTGAACTGAACTGAACAGACGAAGTCTCAGTTTTTTCATTTGAGTGTACTCTGCACATCTACTACGTGCCCGGCACTATGCTGGACGCTGAGAATACACTGGGGAGTAAGACACAGTCCACCTTTTCCTCCCTCCTTCCCTTTCATTGGTTCATTCATTCACTCACTCATTCACTCACAAGCATCTGTTCATGCTGACCTTGCTGCAGAGACAGAACCTGGTGTGTGCTTCGGGACTCAGTGCTGTTCACAGAGCCCGGGAGCCAACTCTGCCACACCCTGTGCTGTTTGCAGAGCCTCGCGGTTGCCAGATCTTGCCTGATGCCTTGCCTGTGTCCCCAGAGCTCTCGCCCCAGCAAATGGGCAGGCAGGCAGGCAGGCAGGCAGGCAGACAGACAGCTGAGCTCTACTCTCCCGCCTGCTCTCTCCCACCTGCTTCTCCCTCAAGGCTCTTTGGCACCACAGACGGCACTTACAGGCTCCCCAACTGCCCCCTCTGCACCCTGACATCATGGGTGCACCTTCCCAGTGGTCTAGTCTCTGGCAGGAGGAAGAAGGGACGTCACCTGGATGTCCAACCCTAGTCCCTCTTCACGTCCCTGGGCACTCATATGCCTCTGACCCCCGAGGTACCAGCTGCCCTGGGCAAGAGCAGTCATGTGTGGAGAGGCCACTGGGTTACCCATTAACTCAGCCATGACAATAAGTGCACCTGATCTCATTTCTGCCCATGGGCCCCTCCGGCTGCTGTTTCAGGTCCACCCGCATGTCCAAGGTGGTCTCTACACCTACAGCAACAAAGATGAAAGTCATATGGCAGAATGAGAATGTTCGAGAGTTCCTGGCAGAGTTCATCAGCACATATGTCATGATGGTGAGTGGGCGGGGGGGGGGGTGTACAGGGTGAGCAGACTCTGAGGAAGGGGTCTCAGGAAAGTGGGGCCTCAGAAAGGTGGGGCTCCGTAAGGGCAACCCATGACCTGCTCCCCACCTCTGGGAGCTGGATCACACTGTCCCTTCCCCAGCCTCTGAGGGAGAAGCATAGGAAAACAAGGACTTGTCTTTCTCACCAAGTCTTTTTGGGAGAGAAAGGGCTCACAATATGTGGGGCAAAGTGAAATCCTGAGTTACAGGTGGCTGGGTGCATTGTGGGCATGACTGGGAGTGAGGAGAAGGGAAACAAATAGTAAAGAGATTGGAGAGGATGTGGAGGCTTTGAGAATTAATCCTGAGGGTGATGGGGAGACACACTGAAGGTTTCCCAGGAGGGGAGTGATATGGCCAGTGGTGGGTTTTAGGAAGAAATTCTGGGCTCCCTGTGGAGCCTAAGCAGAGTGGGCAATGCTGGAGGGAGGGGAGCCCAAGAAGAAGCTGTTGGGATGGCCTAGGACAGAGAGAGAGTGTGGAGGTCCAGGGATCAGTCCAGGGTCAGTCTAGTCCAGGGATGGAGAAGAAAGCACACATCCAGGGGAGTTAGAGAAGACGGAACAAAGGAGACTGCGAGCAACAGATGTGGGGTAGATGCTGAGGGAGCCATTTCAGCGTGAGGTCAGCTTTCCTGCGATCAGGTGAGCTGCTGGGGGTGAGGGGAATCTCAAGGGTGGGGATGGCTGGGTATAGAGGCCTGGAACTCTGCTATGTGGTCTGGGCTGACATAAATAGTTAGACTTCATCAGAACATGAATAGTGGTTATAAAATTTGTACAATGAGAACGTATAGAAAGAAAAATGAACTGAGTTGAGGACAGAGCCTGAAGAATGAAGAGCGCACACAGAAGGGCCTGGGTGACCAGAGAGGTGGGAGGAGAAGGTGGGGGGGGACCAGGTTACGGAAGAAAGGGGAGCAGTCAGCAGGGTGGGGGGCTGTGGACGGCCCGGAGTAGTAGGGAATGGCACCCTGGGAGGTCCTGGGGGAACTGGGGAGGTCTCTTTAAGGGGATGACAGGGGAGAATCCAGATGCAAGTGGGATGTGGGTTTTCTTGGGGACTCCCTGTCCCGTCTCAGCCCAGTCACTCACCCATCCAGCCTCTGCCTTGAGCTGTGGCCACTCTTATTTGTACCTTATGAAGGCCTGGGTCTGTGACAAGAAGGGTTAGCCTCTGGGAAGGGGAACAACGGCTTCGGGGGCACAACAGAGGTGGTGGTGGGGGGAGGGGAGAGGATGAGCGTGTGTGTGCGCGTGTGAGTGTCTGTGCACTGAGTCACAGTGTAGGAGAGATAGTGGGACCCACATTGCCCCGGGGACTCTGGACACCTGGGTTTGTATCCTGATCATTCTGCCTCTGAGTCATCAGCTGGCCTTGGGCAGGTCTCCCTGTGTTCAGAGCCTGTCTTCTCAGACATTATTGTTGTTGTTTTTGGTCGCTCAGTTGTGTCTGACTCTTTGCGACCCATGGGCTACAGCACACCAGGCTTCCCTGGCCTTCACCATCTCCCTGAGTTTGCTCAAACTCACATCCATCGCGTCGGTGATACCATCCAACCATCTCATCCTCTGTCGCCCTCTTCTCTTCCTGTCTTCCACACACTCATTCCCAGCATCAGGGTCGTTTCCAGTGAGTCAGCTCTTCGCATCAGGTGGCCAAAATACTGGAGCTTCAGCTTCAGCATCAGTCCTTCCCATGAATATTCAGGGTTGATTTCCTTTAGGATTGACTGGCTTGATGCCCAGTCTGGCCCCAGACATTATTAACAGTGTGACACTGGGCCTCCATGAGCTTTGGAGCTGGGTCTGAATGCTGGCTCTGCTGTCTTCTAGCTGTATGATCTTACATAAATATCTTAACTGTTCAGAACTTGAGCTTTCTCACTGGTGAGTGCGATGCTAATATTGAGCTGGCTGACTTGTGTGAAGAAGATTTGGAGCTGGACACCCAGCACACACGTGGCTCATATGTGTTGGTTGATTCTCAAGCTGACAAACTCTCTCAGCTGCCCTCCCCTCCCTGCCTCTCGCCGTCTCCCTCTCCTCCATTACCTGCCCTCCTGAGCCGTGAAGACAGCATCTGGACCCTCTCTTGCCTTAATCCAGGGCAAAGTAATTAATTGCTGACAAGACATTCCAGCCCCATGAGGGTTGTTAGACCTTGGCACTGTGGAGGTGGGAGGGTGCCTCCTGGGAGAGCTCCTAGGGAAAGCAGGCACCACCCACATGCATTCCTGCCTGCCCACTGCCCACGTTGGCGGTTCTCCTTCTTTTATTGAGGTGGTTATTGAGCACCTACTGCATATCAGGCATTATAATGCTAAGTCCTCCTGTGTAGCTTCTTCCCAAATCCTAATAACAGCCCTATAAGGGAGATGCTATTATTATCCCCATTTCACAGATGGGGAAACCGAGGCTTTGTGAGACAAAGTCACATTTTAAGTTAAGATTAAATCCAGTCTAGCCTAATATCCTGGTCTTGACCTTTGATCTCCATGCTCTGTCTCTTACCTTAGCTGGATTTCTAACTCTCTCCCAGCCGAGGGAAGGCCCTCAGGTCCAGGCTTTGGAAAGTTCAAGACCCCTCTCCAGGCCTTTGTTTTCCCTGGGAACAGAAACATTTGCCACTCAGTTGCCGTGAGGATTGAAGGGAAGTAACGTGTAAAAGAACTTTGTGAGATTTAAGCTCACAGGGGACATTGTGTTGTTGTTATTTTTAGGTGTCAGGCCTGTGCCAAGAAGTAGGGGCTTTCGCAGGTGATAGGAAGCTCAATGAGTCATCAGCGTGAAGGTTTCGCCAGAAAAGCTAGAGTGACCTTGGGCCCCATTTATTGCAGCAACATGAAGGAAGCAGACTGTTCTACTCTGTTCCACTCTGTAGCCTCGGGGTGCTGTCCTCCAGGCTGGGCCTGTGGCTATTTGGAGGCACCTGGACAGGCTGGGCCACATTCACTGACCAGGGAAGGGAGGAGCTGGGCTATCAGTGCCCTGGAAACCCAGCTGGGGTTGTGAGCAATAGGGCAGGGGCTGCAAAACTCACGTTGTCAGAGCCTGAGAGAATCATCGAGGGAGGTGGGGACTGTGGCTAACGGCAGAGTGCTGACCTGTGTGAGGACGTGGCTGCCACCACTCTGGCTGACTATCGCCACATCACCTGGAATGCAGGCTGCTGTTGACAGAGATTCTGATTTTGCAAGAGAAGCTGAAACTTCTGTGCATCAAAACCAAATTAATCAAACAAAACATTTGCTGAACAGATGAGGTCCAGGGGCTGCCAGCTGGCAACCTTGCCACACAGGGGAGCACAGGGGGTTTATTCACTCATTCATTGTTTTTAGTAAATGGTTTGAGCTCCTCCTTGTCAATGGGGACCTTGTTCTTCAAACCCTCCATGGCTGCTCCAGTGCCTGGATCTCTTTACCCCGAATCTGTCAGCCTGGCCTGGCCTCGCTCCCCACCTCCATGCCCCCTCTGCCCCTGTCCTCTATCCTCACCCCACCCTTGGCCCGAAGCCAGCCTGCGTCTGGGCTCCCCTGCACCTGTCCTGGGGCTCCTGTGGGACCCAGCAGGCCCTGCTCAGTGGCCTCTCCCTTCCCCTATCTAGGCTAGTGCACTGGTTCTCAGACTGTCCCAGATCTAATGTACTCACCGGCCATTTGTCATCAGCAAATGGCTTGGTCTCCAGCCTGACAGAGAACTGTCAGGTGTGTCTGGCTCCTCACCCATCAGACCTCGCCTCCCTGTGGGTCCACAAATGCCCCCTCCCCCAGGCAGGAGCCTCCACTCCTTTTCATCCCCCACCTCCCAGGCTCCTCAGGCACTTCGCTTCTTTCCTCTCTTCTGTATCTCCTGCTCCTCCCTCTCTTGACCTTAGCACACTCAAGACTCCCTTCCTAAAACAGCAGAACACAGAACACTCCCCAATTCTCTCTGCGAGCCCCTTCATTTACCACATTTACCACTTTACCTCCCTTCTCAGGCAAGTTCTCAAAGAGATGTCTCCACTGGTCTCTTCAGCTGTTCCTTACCACCTCCTCCCCTCCCGCTCTCTGCACCTGACTTCTGACCCCACGCCCTGATGAGACAGTGTTCCCCACCTACTCAAGAACCCTGGGTTGTCACATCCAATGGGATGCTTTCCAGGCCTTCTCACGCTTGACCCAGAGGCGGCACGTGACCATGTGGGCCACACTCTCCTTGGGAAACTGCTTCTTTCTGGAGTACAGGGCACATTGTCTCTTTGTTCTCCCATTTCTTTATTTTTTAAGACTTGTTAATTTTTGATTGTGCTGGGTCTTTGCTGCTGTGTGTGGGCTTTCTCTAGTTGTGGTGAATAGGCTTCTCATTGCGGAGACTTCTCTTGTTGCAGAACATGGGCTCTAGGCGCTTGGACTTCAGTAATTGCAGCAAACGGGCTCAGTAGTTGTGGGGCAGGGGCTTAGTTGCCCCAAGGCATGTGGAATCTTCCTGGACCAGGGATCGAATCCCTGTCCCCTGCATTGGCAGGCGGATTCCTATCCACTGTGCCACCAGGGAAATCTTGTTCTTCCATTTCAATGGCGGCTCCTGCTGGGGTTTCTAACGCCCACCCCTGAGAGCTGACCTGATGTTCAGCCCTAAGTTCATCCTCTCCCAGGGATCTTCATATTCTCCCTGATGGGTTCAACTCATGTCCACAATTCTTCAGGTATTTCTTTTTTCAAAAACTCCAGAACTCTTCAAGGGAAATACAATATGAGCCTCATATGTAATGTAAAAATTTTCTAGTAGCCATATTAAAAAGGTAAAAAGTGACAGGTGAAATTAGTTTTAATAGTTACTGTATTTAACCCACATGTCCATAATGTTACCAGTTCAACATGTAATCAATATACAATTATTTAAGATTTACATTTTCTTTTTCCTCCTGAGCCTTTGAAATCTGCTGTGTACCTTACACTTACAGATTTCAGTTTCAAGCACCTAATAGCCACGTGTGGCTCATGGCCATCATATAGGATGATGGATCTAGACTCTGATTTCCAGCAGTCTGGACATCTAGAGGTCTCTCAAAGACAACACATCCAAAACATAGAGTACTCAGAGGTGGTGCCATCTGAATGTGGCCTTAAAGTAGAGTATCAATTTTTCAGAATCTAGGATCAGGTATTCTGGAGGGAGGGAGTGGCATACGCAAAACACTGAGGCACGAGAAAGCCAGGCATGAAGGGAGCAATCCAGTCGTTTTCTCCTAGACTGGCATAGGCAACTGCCTAGATTCGAAAACTGGCTTCCCATGTGCAAGATGTGTTTGTTGTTTTTAGGTTTTATTTCGTTTCTAGAAGATTTATTTATTTATTTATTTATTATTTTTGGCGCACTGAGTCCTCATTGCTTTCTCTAGTTGAGGCAAGCGAGGTGTTCTCGGGGGAGCAGACTCTAGGGCACATGGGCTTTGGTTGTTGCTGCGTGTGGGCTCAGTAGTTGTAGCACACAGGTTTAGTTGCTCTGCAGCATGTGGGATATTCCCAACCCAGGGATCGAACCCCTGTCTCCTGCATTGGCAGGTGGATTCCTAACCACTAGACCACCAGGGAAGCCCCAAGATGTGTACTTGAGACAAGCCATTCAACTTCTCTAAACCTATGGTTGCCCATCCGTCAGATGGGGAGAATAATAATACCTAATGTCTAAACAGGTTTAAGGGTTAAAGGAGGTGAGAGGTAGAACTTGCTTACCAGTGCCTGGCACATAGTAAGTGCTCAATAAATGGTTATTATACTTTTTTCTTTGTTTATTTTTGGCCCACCACGTGACATGTGGGACCTTAGTTCTCTGACCAAGGATGGAACCCATGCCCCCTGCCATGGAAGTGCGGAGTCTTAACCGACAGCCGAGGAAGGCCAAATGGTTATTATTTTTACAGTAGTAATTTATTTGATTTCCCAGGTGGCACAGTGGTAAAGAATCTACCTGCCAATGCAAGAGGTGTGAGAGATGCAGATTCAATCCCTGGATAGGGAAGATCCCCTGGAGTAGGAAATTGCAACTTGCTCCAGTATTTTTGCCTGAAAAATTCCATGGACAGAGGAGCCTGGCAGGCTATGGTCCATGGGGTCGCAAAGAATCGGACATCCCTGAGTGACTGAGAACACATATAATGCTATTATTGGTAACACTAGTGTTCAACATAGAGAATACTAGACCCAATATGAAACTGAGAGGCAGAAGGCATGAAAATCAAGGATCTTAAATGATGAGTTACTGAGTTTGGACTTTATCCTAGAAATGGAAGGGAGCCAGGAATGTTTGGACCAAAGGCAGACAGACATGGTCAGATTTTTGTGTTAGGTCACTCTGGCTGCAAGGAGACTGGGTAAGATCTGGGGAGACTATAACCAGAGTTGACCGTGTGCGGTGGAGAACATACAAGTTTCTGACTTGGCTGGGATGGGGGAATATGGAACGAAGATCACATTTTCTGAGAGATGGTGAGCTTTAGAGATTGAGATGCCTGTGGAACACTCTGGAGACTTCTTGGAGGTATTTGGAAAAAGAGATCTGGCTCTCAAGTGCAGGTTTTGGGAATTAGTCCATCAGGTGTATCTGGAGCTGGTAAGAAAACCCAGGAGTGACTGAGGTGGGTTATGAAAAGGGCCAGGGATAGAACACAGGGATCATCTGTATTTATGAGGCAGATGAATGAAGAAGAACGTGGGAAGGAACTGTGGGGAGGGAAAGGCTACAGAGCAAAGAGGGAAACCAGGAGAGAGACATCACGGAAGCCAACGAGGAGGTCCTTTCTGGAAGCAGAGTGGTGAGGAGAGTAAAAGTCAGCACAGTCAAGTGAGCCAATGCCTGAAGGCTGGCAAGTGAGCCAATGCCGAAGGCTGGAGCCCTCGGACAAGGGAACTGGTGTCTGTGATGGGGGAAGCAGAAGCCAGGCTGGGAGGGAGGACAGGGGAAGGGGCAGAGGACCTGAGATTGTGGGATGGCATCATCAACTCAACGGACATGAGTATCAGTCAACTCCGGGAGATGGTGAAGGCCAGGGAAGCCTGGTGGCTGCAGTCTATGGGGTTGCAAAGAGTCAGACATGACTTAGCAACTAAACTGGAACTGAGCGGGTCCTTCCTAGAGCCTGACTGACATGGGAGGAGGCATCCAGGAGTCCACAGCTGGACAGGGAGGCCGGGATGAGGTGGAAGCTCTACTTTAAGGAAAGAAGAGACCCAAGTCTGCAGGAGCCAGTCAAGGGGAGGGTAGAAGACACAGGCAAGAGGGAGGAAGGCCTCTGCAGAAGGAGCCAGAGGAGGGCACAGGAGCCAGAGCTGGAGGGGAAGGCAGCACAGACGCAGTGGGAGCGGGTGTCAGTGGCTAGGGGGAGGTTGAGTAAGGGCCTCCTTTTAGGTCTCTAACCTCCCTGTGAAGGGGCTCAGTGGGGAGAGTCTTCTGAGATCTGGTGGTTAGGGATGGGTGAGAAGTTCAGAGGTGATGCCTGAGGGTGGGCTTCCAGGGCTGATGCGTGTGGACGTGGCGAGGGTTGGCAGTGGGTCCTGGCAGAGTCCAGAAGGAAGTTTGCAGAGTCCCTGAAAAAATTTCCTTTGGACTACGCTGAAGATTGAGAAGCTCTGAGGGGTCCAATCCACACCAGCCCTGTCCTTTTGGAAGCCCTTCAGGTGGACTTGGAGTCTAGGTACTTGGCTAGGTCCATGGGAGCCTGACTTTCTCTCCTCACCCGACTCCTTCCCTAGCACATACCCAGCTCCCACTGGTCAGTTGTGACAGGCCTTGGCAGGGGCAACGGGACGAGGTCACGAGGAGGCATGTCTCTGGAGGAGGAGGGTACAGCAGAAGGGGGTCCCCAAGGGCAATGCCAGGGAGACCTAGCGTGTGGAGGCACGGAGCCCCAGCTGAGCTCTGAGCCCTCCTCTGAGGCTGGGCTGTCTGGGTGGGTGGTCCCCTCAAGGCCCTCTCCTACAGGTGTTTGGTCTCGGTGCTGTGGCCCACATGGTTCTAGGAGGTAAAATGGGGAGCTACCTCGCTGTCAATTTGGGTTTTGGCTTTGGAGTCACCATAGGAATACACATGGCGGGGAACATCTCTGGTGAGTAGGCTGGGCCCCAGCCGACAAGCCCGGGGGGTGTCCCCCATGGGCTCCTCCGGCCCCCTTCCAGCCAGCCCCTTCTCCAAGTCAGCTGGTGCCTTGCCCTCACGGGCCACTTTCCTCTGCCCAGACACTTCACGAGCCCCCTTGACCCACCATTTTTAGAAGCTGGGTCCTCTCAGGCAAGCGACTGAACTCTCCACCCGTTGCTTTGCTTCTTGGGGAGATGGAGACGGCGGTTTCTGCCTCTCAGGGTCCCTGTGAGGACCGTCCCTTCACAGATGCTCGCTATTATCATCACAGCTGTCATTGCTCCTGGTATTACTGATTGCTGTTTGTTTCTTTGCCGACACCCTTGGCCCTCCCTGCAGGGGCCCACATGAATGCGGCCGTGACCTTCACCAGCTGTGCACTAGGCCGCATGTCCTGGAAGAAGTTTCCTGTGTATGTTCTGGGTCAGTTCCTGGGCTCCTTCGTGGCAGCGGCCACCATCTACAGCCTCTTCTACAGTGAGTGACCTGCCCCGGGCAGCCCACCTCTGGCCTCGGCCTCCTCCCCTGAAATATGGGCAGATCTGAGGGTGTCCTCCCCTGTGAAAATGCTGGGATAGAAGAGTCTCAGAGGCACTCCTTGCCCTCCATCCTACCGCCTCATCTCTGGGACAGTGGTGGGGTTCAGTCGAGGGGCACGTTCACACTCAGTCTGTATTCCCACAGCCGCTATTATCGACTTCTCGGGGGGAAAGCTGATGGCGACTGGCCCCACAGCCACTGCTAACATTTTTGCCACCTACCTTCCTGACCACATGACACTGTGGAGGGGCTTCCTGGATGAGGTCAGTGGTCCAGGCATGGGTGGTCCTCCTCAGGCCACTCAAGAAGGGGCCAGCAGGCAGCCCCCTGTGGTGGAGCGGACAAAAACCCTGGATGGGACAATACAGAGTCATGGCTCTGCCATGGGTGGGGGCAGGGGGCGCTGCTGAGGCCCTTGGGCTTGGCCGGGGGCCCAGGTGCTGCCATGGTGTCTCTCCCCAGGTGGTGGTGACTGGGATGCTTCAGCTATGTCTCTTAGCCATCACAGACAAGGGGAACAACCCAACACTGTTGGGGACACAGGCCATTGTGACCGGCATCCTTATTGTCATCATCGGAGTATCCCTGGGCATGAACTCGGGATATGCCATCAACCCATCCCGGGACCTGCCTCCCCGCTTCTTCACCTTCCTCGCTGGCTGGGGCTCACAGGTCTTCAGGTACTGCATGGTCCAGCTCACTCCTGGGAGTTTCCTGTGGGTTCCCTGCAAGTGGAGGGTGGAACAGCCCCGGAAGTATCCTGGAGATCCGCCCCCTCCACTGCCCTGCCACCCCTCGCAGTGGCCTGGGAGGCAGGAATGGGTCCTGACCTTCCTCCAGACCCTGCTCCTAGACTGAATGTCAGCCCTGCTCCAGACCCACTGCTGTCCCTGAATCAGGCTGAAGCTGATCAGTGTCCCAGGTTCAGGGCCAACTCCTGGGCTAGGATGGGGGTTCCTCCTCTACTCTCCACCCCCTGCCACCCCTTCCCCCATCTTGGCCTGAGGTAGACACAGCTGCCATGCTGGGTGCTGGCCCCCTAAGCAGGTCTTTGCCTTTTGCCTGCAGAACCAAGGACTGGTGGTGGGTGCCGGTGGTGGCACCACCCCTGGGTGCCTACTGTGGTGCCATCATCTACTTGTTCTTCATTGGCTCCAACAAGCCAGAGGAGCCGCAAGTCCTGGAGAATCCCTCGACGATTGAAGACCACAGAGTATCTGTGTTGCCCAAGACCGTGTCTCACCAGCACGGGGTCGCTTCCCTCACCCCTGTCTCTGTGTACCCCGAAGATAGATCCTCAGTCTTGTACCACCCTTAAGTGACTCCATCTGCCTAGAGCCCCTCTAAGACTATTTGTGACCCTGCATCCACCCCAATAAAGAAAGCCTTGTCCCACAGTGGCAACCCCGCTTCTTGGGGGCCTCCTGTGGTGGGGCTTACCTCCTGGGTTCTCTCAGAAGCTCCCAGGTTATGCTATAGCCCAAGGCTGGGCAGGAGCTGAGGGGCCTCCAACTCCTGCCAGCCCTGGGAGCTGGGTGGCCCCCAGGGGAGTGAGTGGAAGGGCCGGTCAGTGGCCTCAGTAAAGACAGGACTAGATTAGGGGAGTCCGGACACAGAAGGGTGGGCTGCCAGGCACAGGGCAGGGAGGAGATGGCATGGGGGGGGTGGATTCCAGCTGGCAGATGGGGGGGGTCAGCCCTGGAGGAACCTTGAGCTGCCCTGGGAGAAGACTCTGGACTCTCCTTCAGTCCTGGCCAGTCCTTGGACCAGGCAAGGCAAGGCCCCAGTGTGTGGATCAGAGTTTCTCAACCTTTTTTTTTCTCTTAGTCTCCCCTCCTCAGGAGACTTTTAGGCATTTTTCCCCCTTACTTGCATGATATTTTAATACCACAGATATACTGTATATCTGTTTGTGTACTGTACATATATCTTTGCTTTATACAAAAAAAGTAAGATTTTAAAAAATCTCTCCCTTTCAAGGATCCAATTTTTTCCCCCATGGGAGCATAATCACCCCACCCCTGAAAATGCCTGAAGTAGACTGAGAGGAGGTAAGACGTAGGCTCTGCCTTCTTCGTGAGGGCAGAGCTCTCCCATCGTGGGGAATTCCAGAGTTGGAAAGGAAGAAGCAGAGAGGAAAATCCTGTCAAAAGGCAGGGGGCAGGAAATGGTCTCATGAGGTTCCGGGGAACAGGTGCAGAGGCAGGGCGGCCAGGGTCCACCGATCCCAGGCTGGGAGGATCATCCTGCTTCTGGGACTCAGAAGGCAGCAACACCCATGGCGTTTGTCCCTGCTTCTGCTTTTAGCCTTTCAACAGCCACTGAGCACCTCCTGTGTACAGGCTCTGCGGGTAAGTTTGGGTCTCTCTCTTCAAGGGGCACAGCCCCTACTGGGAACAGGTGATCACAGGAAAGAGCTGAGGGGTGAAGAAGGGGCTGCATGCAGGGCTCAGAGGGGCCTCACAGCTCAGTCTTGATCTGAGGCCACAGATGGCTTCCTAGAGAACAAGACAGAGCAAAGGGTCGGGGGGTGGTCCTTTCTGGGGCTGGATGCCGAACTTCATGGTTTGAGGAGACAGGGTGGGGCGGGGTGGGGGTGGGTAGAGGACGCTGGTTTTCCTCCTGGAGGTGGGGACCTGGTAAGATGAGGTTTAGAAAGCCCACCTGAGCTGCAGTTTGCAGGATGCTGGGAAAGGGGGAGACTGGGGCCTGTAAGGAAGTGTGGGGCAAGGCTGTTCCAGGAGGGGCGGCGGGACAGCTCAGGTCAGTGCTGGAGGGTGGACAGAAGAGAAAGGATTCGCCTGACACCAAGGAGGTAAAAGCCTCAGGCTAAGCTCAGACTGGAGGGAGGAGTGGGTGAGGACCGGCCAGGCCCAGGATTGCCTTCCAGTTTCTGGCTTGGGCCTGGGGTGTTGGAGATGTCCCCACTGAACATGGAGAATGGGAAGGCACTGGTCTGAAGAGGAAGATGATAATTTATACTGGAGACACATCGACTTTGAGTTGCCTATGGGACGTGGGCAATAGGTGTGTAGTCCTGGGCAAGTTACTCTGCCTTGCTGGGCCTCGGTTTTCTCATTTGTAAAGTTGGTCTAATACTATCAAAATACCTACCATTTGTGTTGATGTGAATATCAGATGAAACAAAACATGTACAATGCTGAGGATGGTGCTTGGCACAGAGTCAGTGCTCAATAAATGATTACGCCTTTCGTGTGGTCTAGAGCTCAGAAGAGCTGAAGTAGAGACTGGGGAAACTGCAGTCGTGTGGACAGAGCTGGGGCAGAGGAAGAGGGAAGGAAGGGCCAGCGAGCAGGGTCCTGGTGAGGTGGAATGGGCCTCGAAAAAGGTTTGGCTGACGAGGGGCACAAGGTCAGGGGACACTGGAAACACCCCAGATGTCCATCAACAGGGGACATACTTACATTGCAGTCCAGTCACATAGGGCAGAATACAATACATCAGTGAAAAGTGAGGTACAGGAGCTACCTGTAATGACACGGAGAAAGCGTGCAGGCATAGCGATGTCGTACCTTATACCATTAAAAACAAGCAAACAGCAGTATATTCTTTGGGTGTACGTATGTGATAAAACTCCCAGGTTTGATCCCTGGGTTGGGAAGATCCACTGGAGAAGGGAATGGCAACCTACTCCAGTGTTCTTGCCTGGAGAATCCCATGAACAGAGGAGCCTGGTGGGGTCTCAGAGTCGGACACAACTGAGCTTGCACGCATGTGATGAAACTACTTTAAAAAAAAAAAGAAAGGGGCTTTCCTGGTGGGCCAATGGTTGAGAATCCACCTGCCAATGCAGAGAACATGGGTTCAATCCCTGGTTCAAGAAGATTCCAAATGCTGCGGGGCAACTAAGCCCGTAGGCAGGTGCAACTACTGAAGCCCGAGCGCCCTGAAGCCCAGGCTCCGCAACAAGAGAAGCCATCGCAAAGAGAAGGCCGCACGCTGCAACTAAAGAGTAGTCCTGCTCGCCGCAACTATAGGAAGCCTACATGCAGCAACGAAGACCCAGCACAGCCAAGATTTTTTAAAAAGATAGTAAACTCCTTGAGAGAAGGGACCAACTTTTCACTGAAAAGAAAAGGCATAATTCCTTCATGGAGACAGAAACAGTGCTAAGATGGGGAGGAGCATGGGAGTAGGGAAAGCTAGTAATGATTTTCCAGTTCTGGGGCTGGGGTAAATTTGGGGGTTCATTATGTGATTGTGCTTATACAACTGTGATACATATTCATTCAAAGGTATCATTTATTTTAAAAGATGAAGAAATAGCAATAGCATGAGAACAGGTGATAGGAAGAGTGCCAGGTATGAGGGTCACTGAGATTAGCGGGCTGGGGGCACAGGGTGGAGGAGAGACAAGAGTGAGTCTGACATTCCACGTGGGAGGAACTGAGCCAGGAACTGGGCCTGGGAGCGTCTAGGGAGGGCCTCACAGCTGGAAGTGTTAGTCAGCTGCCTCCCTCTGTGACCCTGGACCCATCTCTTCCCCTCTCAGCCTCGGTGACCCCGAGGGAGGGGTGGCCACTTTCTTCCCTGGTGTTCCTTCCAGAGCAGTGTGACCCTAAGGCCTCATTCACAGATGAGAGGGGCATATACAGACCCTTCTCTGCCCCACTGACCACTGCAGCCTTCTGGCATCCTCAGGTGTCCTGGAGGTGGCTTTGGAGGCAGGCCAGCTAGGGGGTCCCCCCAGAACCCCTCCAGCAGTCTGGAGCTATGCCTCAGACCTATACTCGGCCTACTGCCTGGGACCTCCTGCTGATGCTGAGCCCAGTGTCAGGCTCAGGTGACCTGGTCACAGCACTTCTGGGCACACGGCACAGACCCCTTCGTTCTCTTGGCAGAGAACCAGACACCATCCTAGAGCTAAGGATATAAGCATTTAAAACAGTCTTTGTTCTCCTGGAGCTGACAGTCTGTGCAAAATGTGTGTTTGTGATACATGCTAAGCAGGAAAAGTGGAAAAGGAGGATAGGAAGTGTGTGTGGGTGTGAAGACTGGAGGTAAATGAGTAAAGACTTGAAGACGGTGAAGGAGTGAGCCATGCGGACGTGTTGGGGAAGAGCGTGCCAGGCTGAGGGAATGGCCAGCGCCAAGGTCTGAAGGTTCGAGCATGGAAGGGCCATTGCTGGGATGGCAAGAGTCGGGGAGCAGCAGAAGACAAGGCCAGAGAAGTGAGTGGGGAGGGTGAATGGAGCCCATGCCTGGAGAGAAGTAAGGCCAAGGCTCGCGCCAGAGGTGAGGGAGGTCTCTGGAGGAGCGAGGCAGGTGACACGGCAGGAGGGAAAGAAGGAAGGGAGGGAGGGAGGGAAGCAGGAAGATGAGGTGGGGCAGGTGTCATGGTGCCTTATCCCTGCTCTTGGCTTTGCTCACACAGCCCCTCCTGTAAGCATTCCCTGGCTGGACTTCCGAGGGACGTATGTTCAGCTCTGGGAGCCAGGCTGGGATGTGAGCTATAGGAGCCCTAGCTCCTTTCCCATTCTTCTAGTCCCAGGCCGGCATGGACTGGCTGTGTGACCCACACAGGACCCTTCCCTGCTCTGGGCCTCGGCTTCCCTGTCTGTATAGTGAGGCTGGGACCTCCTGGCATCTGAGGAGCCTACCTGCTCTGACTTCTTACAGCACTGAAAGCTTCATATCACAACCCCATTACTGCCCCCTGACTCAGGCTGGCTGAGGCTGTTTGACAGGGACACAGGGATGGGACAAGAAGGAACCCCCCCCACCCCCCTGCAATGCCGTCAGCTCCAGGCCAAGCTTTTCCAGGGCTTTGCCACTGAAGGTCTGGTCCTCAGTTTGGTGGGCCTGGCTTTGGGATGAGGCTCTTCTTACTCCTTGCCTGGCCTGCCGCTCTCCCACTCGCACTCGGGTGGCACCTCGGTCTGCCTGGTCTCACTGTCTCCTCCTCAGATGAGGTTCTGCACACCTGGGAGAGGTGGGAGGAGCCATCTTGGGCTGAACCTTGATGCTGGCAACTGCGGAGAGAGAAGGCTGTGGCCACACAGCCTGCCCTGGCTCCGTACCCACCCTTGTGCTGAACCCAGAGCTGGTCTAGAGCTCTGTACCCACCCTCCCATGTGCAGGACTCATAACTATGGCATCTAAGAACACAGACAATGAGGCCAGCCCTCCTGGTCCAAACGGCTGCTCTGCCGCTCACTGGCTGTATGAGCTTAGGTAGGACAGGATGTAACGGCACTCACCTCCCAGGCTGCTGGGATGATGGAATGAGCTCAGCCTGGCACGTGGGGAGGGAGCATGCTGTCACCACTCCACACTGTCTCGAGGTCCTCATGTCACCACACCCATCTGACACCCGAGGAATCTGGGGCCTGGGGAGGCTGGCTCAGCAAGGGGCACAGAGTAGCGATTCCAGTCCTTTGTTGATATGATCTCTACTGGGCTTTGTTTGGTCTTTAAACTGTGAAATATATTCTGTAGATGTGTGAATAGAACATATAGTTAAGGGCTTCCCTGGTGGCTCAGTGGTCAAGAATCTGCCTGCCAACGCAAGAAACAAGGGTTAGATGCCTGATCTGGGAAGATCCCACATGCTGTAGAGGAGCTAAGCCTGTGAGCCCCAGCTATTGAGTTCCTCTGCTCTGGAGCCCGGGAGCCACGAGAAGCCACCACAATGAGAAGCATGCCACCACAACTAGAGAGTGAGTCCCCACTCACCGCAACCAGGGAAGAGCCAAGCAGCAAAGACCCAGAACAGCCAAAAATAAAATTATTTTCAAAACACAATTAAAATAACAGTGAAGCATTGAAAAACAAACAAGTACAGTGTATATAAGCGAAAAGCCCAAACATTCAAGTGCCCTTACCAAGCTCTGGCAGGTTATTGAAACTCTCTGGGTCTCAGTTTCCTTATCTGCAAAATGGGGGTCATGTGGCCCAGAGGAGTGAGGTACTTTAGGTTTCAGGTTTGCCATTGGCATTGTTGGAGCAGAGTTTACCAGAGTTCATGGTCTCCCCTTGTGTCTGTGTTCAGAAGCCAAGGTGGCTGCGGGCGGATACTGGAGGGTATGTGAGGGGAAGCTCTGGCTCAGGGGTGGGGGAGCGCCTGAGTGAGTGGTGGAGGCTCAGAGGCTGAGACATACAGTTCAGAGGCAGGTACACCCAGGCACATAGCTGAGGTCATATGTCCAAGGCTGAGCCTTTGAGTCCTCCAGGGACCCGGCAAAACCCTTGCTGGCTGATAAAGAGGATTCCTCAGACGGGGGTTCCTGTTGGAAGGACGTGTTCTTGCCCTTGCTGCCCCCCCACCTTCCTCCACATATGCCCTGGTTCCTCTGATCCCATGTCAGGGGACATTAACGAGAAGATGAACTCCTAATGGAGGCCCAGCGCCAGGGCAGGGGAGACTGGCTTGGGGAGACTGGTTGGTGGAGACACCAGGGGGCAGTCTGGAGGTGGGGTGTGCTGAATTAGAGGTACTTGTGGGATATCTAGGGACAGGCCTGGTCCCGGGCTAGAGAGGGTCTTTTAAACCGAGGCAGGCAGGTAAGAGCTTGCAGGTGGAAGAGGTGGCCCAGGGAGAGACTGTGGAGCCCCTCTGAAAACGGTGTTTCAGAGATGGCTGAAGGGGAGGTGGCGGCCAAGGTCTGTGACCTCCCCTAACTCCAGGAACTTGAACTCTATGGGGCCTTACTTGACTTGTGCTTTGGGGCCAGTCCCTTCCCTCAGGCAGTTCAAACAAGTAAGGGCAAATGAGGGAAGCCCATACCCTCCTGGCCAACGTGGAAAAATGTCCCAGAGACGCTCGCCTTACAGGACTGCCCTGTAGCACTGAGTCACACAGCTCGGGCCCAGCTCTGGCTCTGGCAGTCTCTGCTTCTCACCCTGTCCTCAGCTCCCTGCCCTCCAGATGACAGAGTGCCCAGGGCAAAATCCTTGGACTCTTCTGTTTCACTTTCCCTCCCAAAATGACTTCACCGGCTTTTTAAATACCACTGGATGCCAACAGCTCCCCAAATTAGATCTCCAGCTCAATCCTGCTCCAGATTTCAAAGTCTCATGGACAACTGCCTCCCAGTCACATTTTCCTCTCATAAGCCTGCTCCTCCTAGACTTTCCTATCCCAGTAAAAGGCACATTCAATCTTTCCATTTCTCAGGTCCCAAACTTTGAAGTCATCTCGGCTCCTCCTCTCATACTCCACATCCCATCTGTCCACAGATCCTTTAGGTGTGACCTGCAAATTGTGTCTAGAATCCAACCACCTCTCAGAGTCCTCGGTTTGAGCCACTGTCACCTTGCTCTTGGATTACAGCAGTGGCCTTCTGACTTTTCCCAGCCCCTTCTCTGGTTCTGACTCAGCCCTACAGTCTAGTCCCAGGTGCTGCTCCTGCCGCTAAGTTGCTTCAGTCGTGTCCAACTCTATGCGACCCCATAGAGAGCAGCCCACCAGGCTCCTGCGTCCCTGGGATTCTCCAGGCAAGAATACTGGAGTGGGTTGCCATTTCCTTCTCCAATGCAGGAAAGTGAAAATTGAGAGTGAAGTCACTCAGTCATGTCTGACTCTTAGCGACCCCATGGACTGCAGCCTACCAGGCTCCTCCGTCCATGGGATTTTCCAGGCAAGAGTACTGGAGTGGGTTGTCATTGCCTTCTCCAAGTTCCAGGTGGTGCAGTGGTAAAGAATCCCAATGCCAATGCAGGAGATGCAAGAGACATGGGTTCAATCCCTGGGTCAGGAAGATTCTCCTGGAGTAGGAAATGGCAACCCACTCCAGTACTCTTGCCTGGAAATTTCTATGGACTGAGTAGCCTGGCGGGCTACAGTCCATGGGGTTGCAAAGAGTCGGACACGACTGAGCGACTGTGAACATTCATACAGTCTAGTCTCAATACAGCAGCTAGGATAACATTTTCCAGAAACGAACCAGATCTTATCATTCACACCTCGGCCTTAAGTCTCCAGTGACTTAAAGGCCCCTGCTACTCTCTCCTTTACTCATCCTGCTACACTGCCTGGCGGCTTTGCTGTTCCCTTCAAGGTACATGGCATCTTTCTACCACTGAGCATTTGCCTTGGCTGTTCTCTGTGTGGGAGGGTCTCCCTTCAGGTGTTTGAAACTTTAGATATGTTTTTTTCTCCTGTGCTTATACTATGTATACCAATAAGCAGAGAGAAACAGCATTTTAAAAAAGAGAAACGAAAAGGTGATTAACTTAAAAGATACCAGTTATAAACTCATCTAAAAAGTTTTAGTGTTTTCCTAAGGCAAAGTGTAAGTAATCCCCTGGCCCCGGTTTGGGGACACACACTGCCCCCTCATGGCCACGAAAAGGCCTCATCCCAGGGTAGTCTCTACCCTGGGACGTGGTCTAAGCTTCCCTCCCACTTGTCCTGATCTGCTGGGCTGTACAGTCTCAGGGACTTCAGACTGAGCTGTGTGAACAGCCGCTGTTCTGTCCGTGGAACCGGGAGACACAGGTTTTGGGGTCAGAGCTAGTAGGAATTTCAGATCTCCAATTCACTGAGTGATCTTAGGCAAGCAACCTAATTTCTCCAACCTTCAGTTTCCTCATAGGTAAAACAGAAAATAACGATACACACTTCATGGGGCTTTGAGGAGTAAAAGATATGAGCATAGAGCCTGGTGTATCAAAAGTGCTTGAAAGCTATTACAAGTGCTCAATAGCTATTAGCAGCTTTCACTTAGAACCTTCTGCTATTAGAAGCTAATAGTTCTTCACTATTAGAAGAGATTCTTAGGAAAGTGTGGGTAGGTAAAGACTCCCGATTCCCTCACCCATGTGGCAGGCGGTGGTAGTGGTATAAGGGGGCAGGTGACTGAAAACCCCAGCCCTTACCAGAGCAGCCTCACGACGGCTGTCCCTTCCCTCCCTATGCCCGAGAGACAGTCCCGGGACAGGCTCCAGAGGCTTGACCGTGTTGAGTTGCCACATGACACTGGGAGACCCTTCCAACCCCTCCGACCCCGCCAACCCACTCTCCTCCCAAAGGCCCAGGGCAGTACACAGGCAGGAACTACTACTACTCAGCTGACAGGTGGGAAAGTCAGTGCCTGGACGCTGGAAGCAAACTGCCCAGGAACAGAGTGAGCGGAGGGAGACAACTGGGTCTGGTGGTCCAGCCGAGTTCTCTGCAGTGGGTGTCCCGGGAGGCTGTGCGCGTGAAGCTGGGGCTGAGGGCAGGACTCCACGGGAACTCTGTTCCGGGAAGACAGATCCTCTGAGGACTAGCCCCCTCTGCTGGCCTAGCTTGGGGAACCCCAGGCCTGGATTCGTCTTGGCCTGGCACACAGCCCTTGGAGCCCTGTCCCTTCTGGCTGGGTCTTTTCAGACTGGGGTGGGTCTGGCTTGGAGAACACCCTGGGATATGTGAGTGCTAAAAGGCCACGGGAGACACTATGGGGCATCTGCGGAACTTTCCCAATAGGTGTGGCAGGGCGCGTGAGGGGACTGAGGAAGGCAGGCAGGTCTGTGACAGTTCTGGCCTGTCCCTCCTTGCCCCACCTGTTCTGGAAGAGAGGGCAAACTGGCAGGCTTTCCTTAGAGAAGAAGGTCTCCAGGCATGAAGCAACGCTGGTACCACTTGGGAAGGACCCCCCAAACCTAAACCTCAGGGCCACTGTTTCAGCCTCCCCCATGCATTGGAGAAGGAAATGGCAGGCCACTCCAGTGTTTGGAGAATCCCAGGGACGGCGGAGCTGCAGTCTATCGGGTCGCACAGTTGGACACGACTGAAGCGACTTAGCAGCAGCAGCACCCCTAGGACTGACATTCCTTCTTCCCCTGGCCTGTCCTGCTCTGGCTCGGCCAGGAGCAATCCCAGACCCTGCATCAGGAGGACTGCTTTCATCTCCATTCTGCACACAGCCTCTCACAGCACACCAGATTGGTACCACTGCTGAGTGGAACCAGCCCTGCCAGACGAATTCCAGAGTTAAGAACTTGGCCTCTGGAAAGCTCTGATCCCAAGAGCAAACTCCCATTGGAGACTGGAGCTGGAGGGGCAGGAAGATACCATTGGATTCTCAGGGAGCAAAAGTGGGGTCCTGATGCCCACAGTCCCCTCCTTCATGTATGAGGTAGAGGTGTTTTTCCTTTTAGCCCACACAGTGTAATTTACTTAGATTTGCAAGATTTGGTCTAAGGGCACTGCTTAGTGGGGAATCCACCAAACCCATGAGAACCAGCCCCCCTATGCTGAGGGGGTCTGGCTGCCTGCTAACCAGCAGCCTGTGCTCCCTCCTAGATCTGACTTCTCCCCTCTGCAGCACCAGCTCCCACCACCTCCTCCTCTCATCTGCATCACTCTGGCAGCTTTGGGCTGCTTTCTTGCCTCAGTTAGCCCACTAAACCCTTTGACACCCTCTGAGTGGCTGCTCCAGAACAGGGTGAACACACTAAGGTCCTGGCCAAAGCCAGCCTGCTGCCTACTTCTACACTGAATACAACCCACGAGTTATAGTTCTTTCATTTCTAAATGGTTGAAAAAATATAAAAATATTATTTTCTGACATGTTAGAATTCTATAAAGTTCTGATTTAGTGTCTATGAAGTGTCAAGACCAGGGTGACACTCATGCCCATATTTACTGTCTGGGGCTAGTCCACACTACCGGGGCAGACTTGGGGTAGCCACACCAGAACCTCACAAAGCCTGCAGGATCCGGGCCTTTACAAAAGACCTCTGCCGCCTCCTGCCCTCAGTTTTACGTCCAGCTGTGATGCTCTGCTGAGAATCCCTCAATGGCTCCCCACAAACTGACTCCCGTCCACCTCTCCAGCTTCATCACCTGTGCTTCCAGTCGTCTGCCCACTCTGGACAACCAACCCTTCCTCAAAACTCCCACAAACCACAGCCCTGGGCTTGTCTCAGGCCCTTTACCTTCACTTGGAATGCCTCTCTCCTCCAAATGGCAGTCTGCCATCTCAAGACTCAGCTCAAATGCTTTCTTCTGTTTTCCTTCCCCATCCAGGGGTCGCTCCCCCAGACATGAGGGCTGACTCCCTCCTAGCATGCCACAAGAAACTCCTTGCACGGCTCCTCAGCCTTTAATAAACAGACTGATGACCAATCTGTGCCAGACCAAACACTCTCACTCTATTTCTTCTGGTATGTGGCTCCCTCTGGATTACTAAGTGCAAAAGAGCAGGCCATGTCTGTTCCCCACAGCCAAGCACAGCCCGGCATGGGCAGGGACACATGTGTTCACCGTTAAGTGGGTGGCTAGCATTCTAATCCTTTACTTGGCTGGAATGATGGAGAAAGAGGCCTACATATTTTCCGAATACTGTAGTTTCAGCTCATGCAACAGCTCAGGCACCTCCATGTACATTATCTCATTTAATCCTCAGGACTCTGGTGAGGAAGGCAGTAGCTCCACTCCATCAGGCGGCAGCAGGGTGTCCCATGGCAGAGCTGGAAGCTGAGATCAGGTCTCTACCTCCTGCTTGTGTGGAGCTGCTCTCGCAGCACAGCTCACCCACTCAACCCACTGCTTGAAAGATGAAACGGATGCTCATGAGGCCCCTGTTGGGTGCGGGTCCACTGACTCTGCCAAGCGGCTCAGGGAGAGGTGTGGCTCTGTCTCCTCCCTCCAGTCACCTGTCCCCACCCTCCACCCCTCCCGCTGGACCTGATGTCTCTCAAGGCAGAGTGCCTGGGTCAGCACCAAAGGGCAGCCCTGCTTTTCCCGGTAAAACTAAGTGCCAGTTTTGTGACATCACTTCTCATTTCTCCTCCTGCTGCTCTGGGGTTTTCTGGAGCAGAACAAAGTTGCTGGAAGTCTGGCCTCCGTGTTGAAGAGGTACCAACACAAAGAGGGCTGAACTAACGTGACTGTCGCCACACCTGCCTTATAGGAGCCTGAAGAACGCCTCTGGGGGCGTGCTGGTATAAGCCCTGGACCATTCACATAGTTTTCTGAATATGCAAACAGAAGACCAGAGCTCAGAGACAGGGAAAACCAATGCAGTTGCTGCAGGCTTAGGAGAAAGCGACATGGGAAAGGTAGGTGCCCAGGAGACTCCTTCTCAACCAGAGAGGAGGGGTTATGCCTGCACAGGTCAGCGCACAGAGGCCGCGGTGTGAACCAGTGGGAGGAGGAGCTCATGCTGTCCTCCATCATCATGGTAGAGAGGGAACCTGTCACCACACAGGCTCAATGCGAAGACGCCCCTGTAGATTCCGGAAGACAGGTCCCCCGAGCCCTCTCCTAGGTCTGAACTGATGCTGCTGAACACCACTCAGATAAGTTTAGCTAGGTAGACCAGGCAGAACTTCTGGCAGAAGACTCAGCTAAGACAGCTGGGTTTAACCGCACACCTGACTTCAGATATGGTGTACCAAGCCACCGTTTGGGATTTTGGACTGAGAAGTTAGCTTTTGTCTTTCCAAAGATAGTGATCACTTTGGATTAAAAATGCAAGGCATTGTCAGGAGGAGGATGGGTAACTGGATGGACATCTGAGGCCATGACTAAGTGACATTTCAGGTTAAAATTCCGGTTTGACTAAAATCAAGTCCTATGTTCCCCCAACCCTCAGAGCAATCACGGTGATGGTGTGAGGAGCCTGTGCAAATTCAACTGAATCGCTAGTGATCATCCAGTCATCATCCAGTCAGAAATCTGCCAATAGTGAGACAGTGAGACACTTTACACACAGCAGAGAGGACAAGGGGATTTCTGACACAATCGTGGTTTGCATGTATCAAGGTCAAGACAGTAGGTGAGCTGTGAGTCCACCAGGCAGTTGGGAACAAGCATGATTTATCTGCGGGGAAAAAATCTCCATCACACCTAATCATTTTTTTTTTCCTAAGTGTGTCATGATCTCCTCAGTCCTGGACATCAAAGTAGTCAATTACTGGCTCCTTCGCTATCTTCTGTAAATTGCTGCTCCCAGGATTCCTGAAAAGCAAACACAGAATGAGCAATCTTTTCTTGCTTGAGGGAGACCGATTCAGGCAGGTTTCAGAAAGTGAAGGGTCAGCTTCTTTACCATGTGTGAGACTCTGCTAAGACAGTGCAGTCCACATGAGCAAGTAACTGTTGGAATTTGGTGAAGGGCACACAGGAGTTTATATTAGTATATTAACACTGTTCTTTCTATTCTAAAATTTTTCCATAATAAAGTCTTTCCCCAGGGTGAGAGTGGGGCTGGTCCTGAGAGCTACTTGGCCCCGGGAGCTGCTGACTGACGCTGTGCCCAGTGGGCAACACTGAGCTGTCCCGATCAGTTCCAAGGGAACAGACATGGCTAGGACCCTTCTGGTGACCTTGTACACTTCCCTACCCACCATCCCAGAGGTGTAGGAGGCTCTGGAGAGCTTCTGTGTGGAAGGCCAGAGCAGGAGGAGAGACCTCACTAGGTTCCCAACAGCTTCCAGCTAGGTGGCCTTGTCCCGTAGGGCAGCTAGTCCCCTCCTGGGAAGGGAAGGCAGGATGACCACCCCTCTCTGCTCCTGGCTGAGAAAACACCTACCAGACCTGCTGCTTGCTCATGCGGTTTTCTTTTCTCTTTAATCACGAGCATATGGAAAAATGGTTCAAACCATATGTAAGCAGAGCAAAACACGAAAGTTTCCCCCTTCAATGCCAACGGCCCCCTAGAATCCCACTTCTATCTCCAGAGTAACTGTTGTGAACTGTGAGATGTTCCCACATTACCTGGTATGGCAGACTGAATCCATTTCCCAGTGTCACCATCTATACCATGGAAATTACGGCTAGTGACTTTGCTCCCTGGAGGGCAAGCAGGCATTATAAACAGCAAACCTGGGACCCCTCTGGCATGAACAAATGTGTCCAGCATCCCAGTCAAACATCATATATCTGAATGCAACACCCCAAGGCCAGACCCAAGGAGGCATCAATGACTAGTGCAGTCCAGGGCAATTCACTCCTCACTGGCATCTCTGGACAGGGCCCTTTGGGAAGCAGCTAAAGAATCCTTACTTGTCTGTCTGTCTGTGATGAGCAATCGGTGGCGGAGGCCGAGACTGATTCTCCTTTTCGAGTACACCTGTCAGTGTGGTAGGAGGACAAATGGACTTCCCTCTGTGAAGTCAGAACACAAAGCAGTGAAAAGTGAGAACTGGTTGTGGAGACAGGCAGACAGCTAGAAATCCAGCTGTCTTAAATCCCTGACTCTTAATATGACGCTGCAGGGCTCTCTCTGATATGACCTGTCACCTTTGATTAATCCTCACCCCTTTCATCTACCTCTGCTGGGCCCACTACCTTCTTCCTCTAATCTCACTTGAGTCTTCTTTATTGGGAGGTTCTTCCAACTCCTCCAGATTCGGATAGTGATCCTAGGTCCTGCAGTCCCCTCCTTGCCTCTGCTTCAGTCTCCTCTAATGGCAAACACTCTTCACAGAGGATGCCCTGAGTCCCAGGCCAGCACTCTTTCTATTTCCACGATGCCAGGAGGACACAAGGGAACAAGGGATGGATCTGATGTGAAATATGCTCTAGATATGTCTGCTCTGAGGTCTGAGGCATGGGCTTTACTCTCTGGTTCAGAGCCTTAGATCAGTCAGAATGGCTGGCCCAGAAGCAGACTTTTCACCTAATCTTCCAAACAAGGAAGTAAGAAAAAACAGCCCAAGGCCAGGACCAAGGAGGCACCAATGACTAGTGCAGCCCTCCTGCACTCGTCACTGACCAGCCCAGCTTCTCAGGTCCAATGTCCCCCACCGAGCAGTTTCCCCTGTGACGGCAAGATCCACCCACCTGACTGCAGTGACCACGACGTTGCGCTTCGGCTCACTGTCATAGCTCACGCTCTCCAGGCCATACACCTGGGCCAGGTCGTGGATGATCCGGCGGTGGTCTCTGTTCATGGGAGGGAAGCAGTGGCTCTTCTTACTATTTTTCCCCTGTATGGAGGGAAAAGAAGACTGACTGGTAAACAGCATTTTGAAAACAGGCTATGCCTATAGAGGTCCTTCCCACTGTCCTGGAACAGCCTGGGTCAATAAAGAGGTGACTGAGTCTGGGATGGGAGGCCCATGGCGCACAGCAATTCACTGCCTGCAGGGCAAGGGTCAGGGGCGGGGAAGGGCACGGGATGTACTTCTGCCTCTCCTCTGTGAGCCATGTGGCAGCAGCTGGCTGGGACCAGGGGGACAGCGGGCAAGTGAACTGAGCATGGGCAGCGCAACAGTTGCCCCCACAGGGCCTCTAACTGGGGAGTGATGTTCTCAAGAAGCGACTAAGTAAACCGAAGAGTTATAAAACACTTGTACACTCCACACTAAAATTCTGAATTTACAGAGACATGCTAGCAGAGAACTGCATCTGCTCAGGTTTCCGAATTAGGAGGGGAACAATGATTCCATTTTCTCCCTTGTGCTAGTATCCTGCTGGGAAGTGGGAACAGAAGGGAGGCAGGGCAGAGGGCGAGTAGACAGCGGGAAGGAAACCTACTTTCATTAGATGTGGAGCCAAAGGAGCCATCTCTGCCTCACTCACATGCCCTCTGAATGAAGATGCAGTCACCGCAGGGCTGGCTGCTGCTGACTACATGAGGGGCTTTTTCACTTAAAGCCACCTCCTCGACATCTCCGGCTGTCTCCAGGACAGGCTTCCCTCTCTCGAAGGAACTGATACCATTACTGTTCAACTCTACTCCTTCAACTTTATATCTTTGCCCAACATATTCTTTCCTGCCTTTGGGGTAATAAGAGCCAGTGAGTCCAATCATACAACAGTCCTTCAGAGATCTCTGTGTGTGCGTACTCAGTCACTCAGTCATGTCAGACTCTTTTGTAACACCATGGGCTGTAGCCCACCAGGATCCTCAGTCCATAGGATTTCCCAGGCAAGAATAAAATGGGTTGCCATTTCCTCCTCCAGGGGTTCTGCCCGACCCAGGGAGAACCTGCATCTCCTGCACTGGCAGGCGGGCTCTTTACCACTGAGCCACCAGGGAAGCTCATCAGAGATCTGAGGAGTTAGCATGTCTTCCTAAGTATCCCTACTGAATCCCCTTCATCCAGAGTGTCTCCTCCCATTCTTAGGCACAGGGCTAGGATGTGTATTTACATTTAATATTACTGCAGGTATCTTTCTTGAACCAGGCTAGAGCTTCCATGAATGCTATAATGGCTGGGCTTTGGAGAAAGGTAAGGATCCTCAAGGCAGCTGTGACTTTTTCCTACAACTACTTTACACTGACAGTGTTTCTAAAACTTGTTTTTTTCTTTTTTTTAAATCAAGTTGGGCTTAGAAACATGTAGAGTTGGATATTTTGATTTCAACCTTATTCACGGCCTCCACGAGGGCTTCCATTTCCTTCTCGATGTCGCTGACAAACTTTAAGTCCTTCCTGAAATGAGAAACAGCCACAGTTAATTTCATTTGTTTCTGCTCTTTTGAGATCCCTTCCATCCACCCTCTGCCTATACAGTGCAGAAAATGGAAAATGTGGGCAGGAAAATTGCAGAGGCCAGGCAGGAACTGTCAGATAACAGAAGGCTGAATGTGATGAACAAAGGAAGAGAAAGTAATAAGAAAACAATTATGAGCAGAGAGAAGACAGAAAGAGAAACAGTCATCAGAGGGCCAGGAGACAAGAGGAAAATAAGACCTGTTACCACCCAAGAGAGGACCACCGTGTGACAGAGACCTGGATGGGCAGAGGTGGAACGTGGCCAGAGGCCCTTCACTGCAAGCTAGTCCAACCCTTGAAGGGCCCCAGCTCCTATCACAGGGGCCAAACACACACACAAACCTCCCGAGTTCAACTCTTCAATGGGACATTTTGAGAAACCAAGAGAATGACTTATTAAATACCATACAATTTCTTATAATAGATATATAAATATATAAACTGGCTCAACCACAGAGGACTGCATATCTTAAAAGAGGAAACAACTGGTAAGCCACACTTAAGAAAGTAGGTATCAAGTCACATACCTAGCATCTTCTTTCAAACTGTCACTGAATTTTGACCCCGAAGAACGTACGTTGAAAGGATCAGAATCATCACTGATATGAAATGCTTCTGCTAACCTCCTGAAAGAGAGTGAAGTGTGAAGTGAAAGGAAAGGAAAGGAGGGGGGGGGAAATTATCTCATAGTAACAGAGTGCCCACCAGGTTCTATATTTTTTATACATTAATCATCTCATTTCAGTAAACCTGATTATTCAGGAGAATAAGAACAACTTGGGACAAGATATTGAATTGTCTTCACAGAACAAAATAAGTAAGATATATCTAGATGGTTCTGAGCAAGCTGTAGGCTGACACTGGAGACTGGTGAAGAGAAGGGTGAGGGAGGGCACGCACTGGGGATGGTCAGTGGGAAAGATTTCCTGAGGTTTCACCTGAACATCAGATGAATAAAGTAGAAAGAGAATACTAAAATTAACATCACTCTACAGAAAGTCTACAAAATAAAGAATTCCATTAACAACGTAAGTGCTGCGTTAATTTTAATGCACTTCCTTTCATACTTTCCTTCTGTAATTTTAAGCAGTACATGAAACTCTGAATCTTTTTTAGCATTTCTCATATTACTGTTTGATTTTCACACTCCCTGTATTAACAGCTGCATAATCTTCTAATTTTATATGTCCCACAATTTATATAAGCATTCCCCATTTAGGTTCCTGTAACACTCCCCCAGTTTTTCAATATGATAAGTAACACAATATCTCTGAGCAAAAATCTTTTAAGATTATTTCTCTGGAAAATGTTCCCAGGTGTGGCAATAACTGCACTAAATAGTATGGACCTGAGACCCAGATCATCATGGTCCAAGGGTTCCACAACGCTGTTTGTGCTTTGATTGGCAGTTGTATGAGTCTTATGCCATCTCACCAACACCTGGTTATGTCCTTTTTTTTTTTTTAAAGATAGTTAAAATTCAGTTTAGCATTTATACAGTTTTCCTTTACAAGGAGACAGGGATCTCTTACAAGCTTAATGCCCATAAGAATTTGGTTTATTGTTGTTAGGTTTTCTAATTTTTTACCAGCGGTTTAGTTTTCATATTTTCAAGAGAATTCCTAGAGGGGGAGATCTTTTAATGTTTTGATTAGTTGGCCACTAATTCAAATGTATACACCAATAAAACATAACTGTGGGATGAATGTGGTCTGCCAGTTTTCCATTTCTGCAATGGAGCATGTATTTGCAACTTTAGATGGCATTTTCCTTTTCAAATCCACGTCTTTTTTTTTTTTTTTTCAGGTCTGTGAGTAAGAAAGAATCCTTATATAGTGAGGGTCATTGTTCGAAGATTGAGGAGAAATTCAAAAGGCTTTCAGAAATAGCTAGTTCTAATCAATAACTTTCATTTACTGAGCATCTACTATGTGTTAGGCTTGTGCCAAGAGTTTTATGTATATCATTAGTTTTAATGTATTAACCCTCATAATGACTCAGGGAGGTAGATACTATTATTATCACTCACTATTCACAGATACATGGGAAAATGAAAGCTTAGAGGGATAGTGTGTTTTGTCCAAGGTCACACAGCTATGTGAGTGAAACTAAGATTCAATTCTGGGCAGTCTAACTCTAGAGCTATGGTTGGCTCTAACTGCTGTACAATCCTGTCTCAACTACACAAAGGTGCATCTCCGTGTTTTGGAGGCCTTCTATGCATTCACTACAGCATTTTTGAAACCTTTGGACTGCAGCAGAGAACAATGTGACAGTTCTTAAAGGACAAGAGTTTTGAATAGAAATTATTACAAAGTTACCATAAGGGTCAAACCAAAGGAAATTTGGGGAGTGCTATTAATCATACTACCATCTACACATTTAATCATCTAAAAAGGTATTGTTAACAATTGTTCAAGGTTGCACTTCTAGGTAAAACAAGACTGCACTTGTCTGCATATATCTGTTTCTGCTTAACTCTATCTTGAAAAAATTTCAAAGAATGGTTAAGTTACAAGAATATGACAATGGGACTTCCTTAGTGGTCCAGAGCAGCTTCGAATCTGGTCTGGGAAGATGCCATTGCGGGGCAACTAAGCTTGTGGACCACAACTACTGAAGCCTGCACACTCTGGAGTCCATGCTCTGCAACGAGAGGCCACTGCTTGCCACAACTAGAGAAAGCCCACAGACAGCAACAAAGACCCAGTGCAGCCAAAAAAAATTACAGTAAACTCCTACATACTCTTCACCTAAATTCTCCAAATACAGACATTTTCACAGAACTATACCACAACTAGAGAAAGCCCACAGACAGCAACTAGAGAAAGCCCACAGACAGCAACAAAGACCCAGTGCAGCCAAAAAAAAGTTACAATAAACCCCTACATACTCTTCACCTAAATTCTCCAAATATAAACATTTTCACAGAACTATACCTTTAATCTCTGTTGGAACTAGAAAGTTTGTCAGGCACTGAATAAATGCCCCTTAATCTGATAAAGAATATACTCAAATAACTTACAACAAACATCATAGACAGTAGTGAAATATCTATTATCACTACCTTCTATTCAATACTGTACTGGAGGCCTAGCCAGTGTGATATGCCAAGAAAAAGAAAAAAGTTAAGAATTAGAAATAAATTAGAAGAGGACATGATTGTGCACATGCAAAATCCAAAAGAAGCTACAGATAAACTATTAGAAATAAGTAATTTAGCAAGGTTGTGAACACTGGTCAACAAATATCAACTGTATTCCTACATGCCAGCAACAAGCAATTAAGAGAATTAAAATTTTAAAGTGATAACAAGAAAAAAATACCACTTATAATAGCATCAAAAAACATCAAACAGCAAAGAACATATCTACTTAAAGATGTACAAAATCTATATACAGAAAACTATAAAAATATCATTAAAAGAAAACATGACTAAATGTAAGGATATACTTTGCTCAAGGACGAGAGGCCTCAATATTACAAAGAACCAAATCTTCCCAGACTGATTTATAAATACCAGTTCAATCAAAATCCCAGTTTGTTTATTTTTTGCAGATATTGATAACCTATTTCTAAAATTTAAATGGAAATGCAAATGGCCGAGAATAGCCAAGACAATCTTGAAGAAGGACCATGTTTGAAGAGATAAGCTACCACTTTTTAAGACCTGTTATAAAGGTACAATAATTCAGATAATGTGATACTAACATGATGGAACAGAATGAACTCAGAAATTACCCATATGCAACACGACTACTTGCTTTAAGATAAAGGTGGCACTGCAGCGAACTGAGAAAAGGATTTCTTGATAAACGATATTGGTCAAGTGAACATTTGTTTGAAAAAAAATAATGGAATCATGAACCCTCCTTATACTATGGGTTAGAAAAAAAAAAAATCGGTCCAAGTCAACTATAGTTCTAAATGTGAAAGGTAAAATAAGGTTCCTAGACAATAACACAGAATACCAATATGACCTCAGGATAGACAAATACTTCTTGAACAAGCTATAAAATGTACTATTAACTAAGGAAAAGATTGATAAACTGAACTACATTAAAATTAGAAATTTCTATTTATTAAGACACCATTTGGGAAGTGAAAAGTGAATGTACAGAGTGTGAGAAACAACAATATACAAAACAGGACTTCCCTGGTGGTACAGAAGATAGGAATTTGCCTGATAATGCAGGGGACATGGGTTCAATCCTTGGTCTGGGAAGATTCCACATGCGTCAGAGCAACTAAGCCCTTGAGCCACAATTACCAAGCCTATGCTCTAAAGCCTGTGAGCTGCAACTACTGAAGCCATGTGCTAGAGCCTGTGTTCTGTGACAAGAGAAGCTAGTGAATGAGAAATACATGCACTGTAACAAACTTACTCTTACTCAATGTAGAGTGGCCCCTGCTAGCCACAGCTCAAAGCTCACAAGCAACAATGAAGACCCAGCACAACCAAAAATAAATTTATTCTCCTTTAAAAAATTTATTTATTTTTGGTTGTGCTGGGTCTTAAAAATATAAAGGTGGTGGTTAGTTGCTAAGTCACGACTAACTCTTGCGACCCCACGGACTGTAGCCCACCAGGCTCCTCTACCCATGGGATTTCCCAAGTAAGAATACTGGAAAGGGTTGCCATTTCCTTCTCAAATAAAACAAAGGACTCATATCCAAAATTTATAAAGAATTCCTAGTAATCGATATGAAAAAGACAGATGATACAATTAAAAAATAAGCAAAGACTTGAACTGGTACTTCACAAAAGAGGATATCCAAATGGCCAATAAACAAACGAAAAGGTGTTCAACCTCACCAGTCATCAGAGAAACATAAATTAAAAGCTCAGTGATATCCAGTTATACATCTACAAAAATGGATTAAAGTTTAAAAGACTGACAATTCCAAGTGCTGACACAAGCCGAGAGCCATGGGAAATACGACCCTGTTCATGAGAGTATAACTTGGTACAACCATTTTTAACAGTGGCTGAATCAACAGAAGCTGAAAATACACATACCTTATTAATCAGCAATTCTACTCCTGAGTTTATTATCCAATAGGAATGAGTACATATATACAGCAAAGCTAGTACAAGGATGTTCTTTACAGAGCCCAATACCAATAACAACACGTAATCTATTAACTATAGAATAGATAAGTGATGATATATTAAAATACAATAAATATTGTTCAGGAATGAAAACCAACAAAATACTACTATATGCAACAAAAGGAGTATCACAAATATAATGAAAGAAACCCGACAAAAATACCACCCACATGATTTCATTATTTAAAGTCCAAAAACAGACAAAATAATCTAAACTGTCAGAAGTCAGGATACAGGTTATACCTCAGTGGAGTGTAAGAACAGCTTCTGGAAACTTTCTATATCTTGACCTCATTGCTGATTATACCAATGTATTCAATTTGTGATGACTCACTGATCTGGATAGTTTTGATCTATATGTATGTTATACTTCAACATAAAGGTTCATTAAAAAATTTTAAGCCTCTTATCTCCACTGGAATCAGGAAGTCTGCCAGTCCCTGAATTAGTATGCTGTGGGGCATGTAATGTTTATACTTGCCCGAAACCACTTAAGCTCATGTTTCAGAAACATGCTGAGATCACCCAACTGGTTTATCCTTAGGCCCTTCAATTCTTAATGATTGAATTTCTTTTGCTCCCCAAGAGCAGCAAAAGACTCAGAGCAGGTGCTGAATGAATGCTTGAAGGGTTGCTCCCTCCCACTAACTTCACAGAGCTCAAAGACAATTAGATAAATCGTAGTTCAAACTACTTACTTTTTCCTTTCCAAGGCTGAACATTCCTCATCACACTCCAGCCTTGAGAAACAAAGAAAAAATTAAGTGAGAGGGCAGGTTTCACAGCTCCTACTCTGAGTAGCTCAGTTGGTAAAGAATCTGCCTGCAATGCAGGAGACTGGGGTTCAATTCCCGGGTCAGAAAGATCCCCTGGAGAAGGAAATGGCAATCCACTCCAGTATTCTTGCCTGGTGAATCCCAAGGACAGAGGAGCCTGGCAGGCTACAGTCCATGGGGTCACAAGAGTGGGACGCGACTTAGTGACTAAACCACCGTCACCACTCAGCAATAAGCTCTTGGATGGTCAAACAATGGCTGGATGAGGTCCCTCTCAAGGACAGGTGGGCAGGCCTTCGAAGGACTTCAGTGTCCCGAGGCTGCTCAGCTCCCCACATGCTCCCTGCAGCCCTCTGACAGCCCCCTCTCCCTCTCTTGACACAGCCACCTTTCTGTTCTCTTGCAGGTTAAAATGTACATGCCCAGGTCTCTGCTTTCTCTGGCTACTATCTGGAGTGAGGCCCAGAAATGCTTCCTCTGGTCTTAGCTGTGTCCTGAGTAGGATTCACTGCACTGGAGTGGGTGTGGCCTCTTAATGTCAGAGGTCTGTTGAATACTGTGTGTGCAAGGCTTTACTGTAGGGACTGACACAAGTGAATGGTTCCTGTCCTCTGGAAATTAAGTCTAATGCGAGAAAGAAAGCACAGCTACACATTTTTTAAATTACCTGGCTTGGTGAATTTCCTTCTTAGTAATCAACTTGCTGATCTCCACTGAATCTCCAAGCTGCATGTCTGTTATTTTGGAGGCCATAGAAATAGCAGCTATTCTGAAGTACAAAAAAGAAAGGGAAGAAAGGCACTGCAGTTTCACAAGACTCTCCTCACACCAGGAACACAAAATATGTCTTTCAAGAAAAATCTACCTCTTGACAATCTGTGTAGCCTTGGAAGCCCATTTATTGTAACTATCCACCCATTTACGTGGTATCTCACTCAGTCTAAACAGCTCCATAGGAAATGAGGTAATCAATTCCTTAGCACCTCCTTGAACATCTGGGCCAATGCCCGGCACTCAGTGGGTATTCACAGTCAATCTGATGTTGCACACTCCGAAGTCCCACCTCTATGACACATCTCTGCATCTCCAAGATGATATCTCTGCACCTGTTCATCCATCCATCCTATCATCGCCACCCCTGTATTCAGATCCCTATGTGACCACACAGATCCCAAGATTTCAGGAGGCTGTAAAGACAACCCACAGAACAGCCAGAAACCCCCATACTCCAGTAGGAGCACAGGGCCTGGCTGTGCCACCACAAACGGTGGGACATGAAAGTAATTCATGTAACCTCAGGACATCTTCCCTTCTGATCTCATGGTGAAATAAGACCAGAGGTAGAGAGAGACGAAGGAGGAGGAGAAATAAAATGGTTTACAAATTCAAGTTAGGGAAGGTAATAAGGTACAAAAAGCAGTACTTTTCCTTTGAACCTGAAAAACTAGACTCAAAATTTATTTTAAAAACTTTCCTTAAAAGTTGCAAAGATCCTATAATAAACTCCTGTATATCCTTTACCTAGACCTACCAATTGTTAACATTTAAGTAGCACTAACCTTTGATAAGTACTGGATGCTTCTGAGCAAACCATGATTTCTTTTCTTCGTCCACATTCACACTGCAGCTCTATCTGAAATAAGATGAACATGGAGCAGCTTTCAGCCCACGGAAAACATGTGAATGGGCAGGTTTGTTTTTAAAGCCTCTCTCGAATCGAACCTTGGCAAAGAACAGAGAGACAAGGAAAGGCTCCTCTCCAGGATGGAGGAGGTAACCACACATGCAAACTGACAACGCGGTGGCTGACATGCTAGGAGGAAGTGCCAGGTTTACAGTGCCCGTTATTGGGAATTATTCCTGTCTTTAATCCTGCCTGAAGGGGCAGGCCTAGAATGGAGTTTCTACCACCAAACCAGACACTTGACCCAGGACCAGCCGACGTCTGATCGACTCCACTTCATCCCTCCACTTTCACTTCCTCAGGGGAGACCTTGCTTCATCCCTCAGAACAGTTAAGTCCCTCACTCACATGTTCCTGTGCAACCCCTGCAAGGGTATAACTACTTCACAATCCTTAGCAGAGTCACGGGTAATTACCTGAGTAACTAGTTAGTATCTATCCATCTGACTAATGGAACCATGTGTCTCCTGTTCACTGGTAGAGCTCCAGCATCTATACAGCATAACATCGTATACAAAACAGACACTTAAATACTTGCTGAATGAATGGAGAGGGCAATCAGAGTCTCTCTTGAGAATTTGATCGAAGGGAGGCAGAGACTGGTCAGGTGGCAGTGGGTACTTTCTGAACTAAAAGGCCATCTCAAGCTTGGGAGACAGAAGTTCACCTTTCTCTTTGTTAACCTGCAGTTCCTTGTAACCAACGACCCCCGATTAGGATGTGTGCCGAGCTGTCTCTGCAGGCAGTTCTAGACTCACTAGCAGCGCCAGGACCACAGCCAACACCCCACCTAGAGCCAGGACTCCACACCTTGGCCTTGCAGGCGGTCACGGGGCAGGGAAGGTTGCGGTGGCAGGGCGCCATGCACGGGTGGCCACAGTCGGCTCTGGAGGCGGTGCAGGGCTGCTTGCAGATCTCGTCGCCCAGGCATCCTCCTTTGTGACAGAGCCTCTGACACTTGTGCATCCCACACGGCAGCGCGGCACCGCAGGGTAGTCCACAAGAGATATCAACCAGGTGACAGGGAATGTTGCTTCGTAACTAGGAGAGAAGTAGCCGGGTTCTCATCTCCATTCAGGATCTGGGGTGGGTTTTAACTTCCTACTTAAACATTTCTGAACATTCACATTCGGTATATTTTTAAAAAAAATTTTTTTTTTTTAAAATCAAACTGATTTTCAAAGTCCGAAAGGTTAGTTTGAAAAGAAAATAAACCTGAGCTTTATTTAATAATGCTTGTTATGGTTTGAAAAGATTTGTTTTAGCAGCTAAGTGTGACTTGCAACATAAACTTCCTAAGGTGAGTAACAGGCATGTGCAACCAGATAACTAGGGAGTATCTGAAAATGCTATGACTAACTGGGAGGGTCAGGGGATCTTCTAACTCTGTAAACAGCTAGGGTACTGAGTTGACAGAAACCCTGGGGGTGGGGGCACCCTTGGCTCATGGTTTCCGGACTGCTGGCAGGGCAGTTTTATGTAATTAAATACTCAGCTCTCCTCACATCTCCCAACCCCTGGTCTCCACAGTTTTAAATAGCTCCGTCATTAAAAAAAATTTAGAGGCAACAGGCCATGGAACCACCAAGTCATTTTTTCTTGAGAAATTGCCTTCACCCAGGATTCCCCACTCTAGGAAAAAGATGCTGGGATTTTACTCCTGCGGGACCAAAGATTACTCTCATGTATCCGCTCAAAGTCTTTTAAGAACTCTCAAAGAGAGGAGTATACTTCGACTCTGATGAGGCATAACCTGTAATCTTGAAGAGGGCCCCAGAGTCTAGCACATCCCTGCTGTGGATTCGGTATTTTAGCGGAAGGTATTCCCAGTCACTAAACGCCCCGTTACTTTACCACTGGGCTAATCCGCGCACGCTGTGCCCTGTGCTGCTCCTGCCCACATCACCTGCCTATCTTCTCATCGTCCTTCAGGTTACTTATGTCACTTCCTCCAGGAAGACCTTCCCTGGGTAGGGGTCCCTTCAGTACTCTGTACTTCCCCCACGGCTGTACCTATAATCGACTGCTCATTCATCTGCTTTCTGCCCCACAATGAAGGCTCCACCAGGGCAGGGCCAGCCCCCGTGGTTCATTTCTCAGTCACGTGAACCCAGCCAGCTGCCTAGTACAGAGCAGGCATGCAGTAAATATTTGCTGACTGAAGTCCAACAACACAACAGTAACACATGGATCTCTCATAATGGTTACTCTTAGAGGAAGTAAGATTTTTCAGAGGAAGAATAAATACTAAGGATTATGACTTGAGAACCTCTGATAGGAAATAAGTGGAGAAAAATATGTCCATCAAGATAAGAATACTGAAAGCATGTTGTCACAGTTGTCAAGAGTTTCAAGAAATGTTGGCCAACATGTTATGAGGTAAAAAAAGCAGGTTACAAAACAGTATAATCTTCATACAGTAGAGGATAATATGTGATACACGTGCCTGAAGTCTACACACCAGAATGTTTAAGAGTATTTCTGGGTAGCAGAACTATATTAACAGTCTACAATGAATATGCCTTTTTAAAATTAAAGAAATTTAAAAACTGTTTCAAAGGGTCTATAGTCAGCAGTGCCAAATACAGCTTAGATGCTAAGAATAAGCATGAAAATCCTTCATGGTAGTGGCAGTGGGGAGGGGGAGGTTAGTGGGGAGGAAGGCATTTGGCCCGTAAGCAGGATGGAAATTTGTGAAGGGAGTAGAGAGAAGGATTGGTGGCAACTGGCAGGGAGCCCACCTGCACTCTTGGGATGTTCTCACTGTAACACTTTTCCCAGACTGGCAATCCCTCCCCATGCTAGCTAACTTGGACGCTGTCTCTGAACACAGCTCATGTTCTCAGGGCCTACTAGCTGAGTCTCATTTCACTGTAACCAGATTAAAAATGAGAGCAGAATAGTCTAAGAATGCTACTGACTGCATGGTTCCATTTATGTGACCTCATGAAAAGGCAACAGACTTTGTTAGGACAAGTAACAGATAACTGATTACCAGCGCTGGAGCAAAGGGGAGAGTAATTCTAAAGGGACATGAAGGAGTATGTGGGGGTGAATGACCTGTTCCACACCCTGACTGTGGTGGTGGTGACATGACTGTATGACTGCTTGTGTCAAAACTCATAGACTTGCATGCTAAAAAGGGTAAATTTTATTTTATGCAAACTATACCTCAATGATAAAAAAAGAAAAAAAAAGTGGCAATAGCAAATCTCTGCTTCTTTGGAGCATATTTACTTTGAGAAACAATGGGGCTAATCCTCTTAACGAAATCCAACCATAAATCTCTGGTTGGAACAATGAACCACTTGAGAGAAAGCTTACCTCATGTTTACCCATGCACCACTTTTGAGTGAGGAAAGTACAAGGAGGGCACTTATCCTCACTATGACAAGAATGATACACTGGAGAAAGAGAAAGGAATAATCAGGAATTATGTTCAAATAACACCACACAAACTATTATACATATTATAATAGCATTTGACATGGAACTTTTATATTTAGGAGCTAAAAGTACTTTTAAAAATGGTCACTGGAAAGTAAAAGTAGTTGGCTTTATATTAAAGGGCTGAAAGATGAGCATGGGAAAAAGAAACCCAGCTGAGGGGAGAGAAACACAGAAGCAGAGTAAGGGGGCAGCTGGCCCACCCCGTGTCCTGAGGCATGGCCACATGGTCTGTGCACATTACTCAGTCATGCTTGTGGTCCTACCTTACACAGCTCCCCTCTGCTTAGACATCTTGGTTACTTACCTCATCTAACATGCTTCCTCTGACTCCTTTCAATGTCTTTACTGCCTGAAAGAGGCAGTTCATTCAAACTCATCCCCTACAACGAAGCCTTCCATGGCTGACCCCTCCCTGCCCTGAGCTCTCTTGCTCTCCCTGACCTCTTGGTTCTGAGGCAGATGGCTTGCTGCAATGCTATCTGCCCCATCTTCTTGCAATGGCTAGTTGTGGCAAATGTACTCAACTACCATCTTCTTCCTCCCAGAAACAACAGAGCCCCCTCCAGGTCCTGGGTTGTTTTCTTCCTCTGAACTTCCCTCTATGTCTGACAGCATGCTGGATATACAACAAATGCTCAGGAAAAGTGAATGCTGAATGAAAGCAGGCTAAAACAAAACAAATCACAAATGGCTAAGTTCTCACTATGGACATTCATCAGCAGGATCTGGACTTCATCTTAACATCTACAAGTGACTATAAAGAAGTGAGTGCGAGTGAGTGTGCTGAGTGTCTGCTTGAATATTAACTTCACAGTGGCATGGACACCACTCACAAGCTAAGCTGGGAGGGTCATCTTAAGGTCTCCAGGGAAGAAGGGACTTCTCACTTCATGAGGAATTTACTTAATTCTTCTTCACTCTTAAAAAAATTAAGAACTGGTTGTTTCATCAGTCTCAATCATATGGCCAGATTTACTGTAAGGATCAAATGTGACGACTTAAGTTATATCAGGTTTGCCTCTGGGACGTGACAAAAAAGGAAATGATGGGCCAGATACAGTCCGAGGGGAAAGCCAGTGACTAGACTGGAAGGAAAGTGGGTGATGTCAAGTAGCTACTGGTCTGGTGTCTACAGCAGTCTATCACAGGAAAACTGGAAACAAATGTCCAGCAATATGAGACCGACTGAATCAGTTATAGCCTATCCATGTAACAGGACACCCCACTATCATCTAGAAAAATATTTATTGATAAGGAGACAGATTAAAATTACAGTAATAAGAGAGAAAAAATCTATTACTTAAAATAAGTTCAATAAAATTCCACTTTTATTTTAGGGAAAAAATGCAAATATTTATTTTTGCCCATCGAAAAAGGCCCTGAAAAATCACCAGGCAAGAATACTAGAGTGGGTTGCCATGCCCTTTCTCCAGAGAATCTTCCCGACCCAGAGACTGAATCCAGGTCTCCCGCACTGCAGGCGGATTTACCGCATTGCAGATTCTTTACTGTCTGAGCCACCAGGAAGTCTGAAAAATACACAGGACGGCATAATTCTTGAAAGGTTACATAAGATTTAATTTCAATCTTTTGATTTTACTTTTCTTTCTTTCTATATATGTTGCATCTACAACAAAACTGAAGTTACTTTTAATTTTATAAAAAGATGCTTCACTTTGAAATATGCACCAAAAGTGGAGCCCACAAAAAGGAAGACAAGACCAGCTGGGGCTTCTCCCGACACTCTGGGTGTGTTTGACACCCACATGGTAAAGCAATGAAAAACACTGTCATTCCCAGCTGTGGCCCAGATCACAGACCCCTCTTCACAGAAGCAGCCTGAGCCCAGGGAACAAGCAGCAGCCACGACGGTGTGACCTGAAAGCAGTGAAAGCTATCATGTGCTGTGCTGAGTCCCTCAGTCGTGTCTCACTCTGAGACCCCAGGGACCGTAGCCTGCCAGGCTCTTCTGTCTGTGGGATTCTCCAGACAAGAATACTGGAGTGGGTTGCCATGCTCCCCTCCAGGGAATCTTCCCCACCCATGGATCGAACCCGTGGCTCCTGCACTGCAGATAGATTCTTTACTGCTGAGCCACCAGGGAAGCCCTGAAGACCATCATGCAACATCCTAAATGATACAGTGTGAGCAGGCTGTGAGGTGTGGAGGCAAGCAGATGGGACCCACCTGGATGGTCACATTCATGGACTCTGGCACAGGTCTGGGTACACTCAGGGGGCCTGGTGCCACAGGGAACTGGAGGGTAGATCACTGATGCACCACAGTGGCAGGTTAATTCATCAAAACCTGGTGAAGCAGCAGGTAAAACAAACCTTCATGAGTTTGAGATTTGCACACAGATAACTACAAACACACTTTTTTTGGGGGGAGGGGGCTTGTATTTTTAGAGGCTAATTTTTAGGGGCTGCCTTTTCTAAAAAAAAAAAAAAAAGTTTTTATTTTATTAAAGTTGTCTGGTAGCAAAGCATTCAATTTTTACTTGCAACAAACTTTTAAGTCCATGAGTAATCCAAGACAGTTTTACATGTATTTTATAAACAAATGACCTACAGAACAGAAGACTTCCACTAGAGATACAGATCCTTTTTTTCTCCTAACTTTTTGGTTAGGAAAATGGATAGAGATTATGAAAGCCACAGATAACTAGTTAAGTTCAGCAAACTCACAGGGGACTGCCAACAAGCAGCTGACTGTGTCGTGAGCTCTCGTAAGCCTCAGACCCATAGGGAAGTTAGTTCAACTCTGGTCCAAGCTGGAGGCCGGGTCTTTAGCCATGGTTCTCAACTAGGGACCAAGAGTCAGAAGCCCAGGCGCTTCAGGACTCCTCCATTCAATGCTTTTCTCCAGTCAATACCTCCAACAAACAGAGGCTATATAATGTGATGGAAAGGGTCCTGTAAATACAGTGGGCAATTGAGGCTTCTAGACCTGAACCTGGAGAAGGTGATGGCACCCCACTCTAGTACTCTTGCCTGGAAAATCCCACGGATGGAGGAGCCTGGTAGACTGCAGTCCATGCGGTCGCTAAGAGTCGGGCATCACTTTCCCTTTTCACTTCCATGCATCGGAGAAGGAAATGGCAACCCACTCCAGTGTTCTTGCCTGGAGAATCCCAGGGATGGGGGAGCCTGGTGGGCTGCCGTCTATGGGGTCACACAGAGTCGGACACGACTGAAGCGACTTAGCAGCAGCAGCAGCAGACCCGAATCTACTTCTCACTTGCACAAGGACTGCAGGCAGGTAACTTAATACCTCTGAGATTTCTTCCTTTTGGTCAAAAGGGGATACCAACCTTTGACCTACCTATTTGGAAAGCATATTGTGGGCAAGGGCTAATATATGTGAAACAGGTAAAGAGTAAGAGGCTACATAACTTATCTTTATGGAACTCCATGTGTGGGATTTATAACAAAGCACTGACTCAACTCCTTTTTGAAATATGGTAGAGCTAGTATTTTCCAGAGAAGGTATGTTGGGGAACCGTGATCCAGGCTGATCTTTTAATGGAGCAGTTCTCAAAGTGTGTTCTGTTGACCCCTACGACTCCCTGAGATCCTTTCAGGGAGTCCAGGAGGTCAGTTATTTTCATAATAATACTCAGATACTATTTGCTTTTTTCACTGTGCTGACATTTGCACTGATGGTACAAAAGCAACTGCTGGAAATACTGCCACAGGCATTCATGCAAATCAAGGCAGTAGCACCAAACTGTAACCACTTTATAGTAGACAAAAAATGCAAGGTTCACTTAAGTCCTTGATGAAGAAGTAAAAAAATCTTAACCCTTATATACATGTCTTTCTAATATTCTGTGGAACAAAGTAGGATATCTGCTTAAAGCACTTTTGTTGCACACAAAAATACAGTCATCCCTCAGTGTCCTGGGTGGGGAGGGGCTGGTTCCAGGACTCCCATGGATACCAAAATCTAAGAATGCTCAAGTCCCTTATATAATATGGTACAGTATTTGCATACGACCTATGCACATCCTCCTGTATACTTTTTTTGGGGGGCTATAATTTTGGATTTATTTCAGAAAAGCTGTTGACATTATCTTGTAAAGTTAAATGCCTACATGCCCTGAAAAGCAAAAATTCTACCCTTATGAACAAATTTTAGAAAAATTATTACATAAGTGTACAAGAAGACACATGTAAAAGGTTCATAACAGCAACACTAACAGTAAAAAAATGCTGGAAACTACACAAATGTCCTTTGACAAAGGAACAGATCAATAAATGATGTTATATTTACTGAATCAAATATTACAAAGCAGTGAAGATGTATGAAACCCAGCTGTTTACAAAAATATGGATGCATCTTAAAGTATAGAATTGAATAGAAAGTATAGACTTGAATAGAAATGTCCTGTAAGACTAGATAAACACAGAATTATTTTTATGGATTTCAACATAAGCACAATTGGATCATATACTGCTTTTGGCTTACACACATATGTCAGAATAATGACATATATGGTTTTCTATAGTAGTGTAGAAACTGCTACTATAAAGCTACTTAAATGTTCTACCAGTTTTTTCCAGGAGAAAGCACGGGATAGTCAAGTGTAAACAGGTAGATGAAATCCACATTAACATTTAAGTTTTTAGGTTGCATAATGGCTCCCCTGTATATTTTAAATCATCTCTAGGTTACTTATAATATCCAATACAATATAAATGCTATGTAAACAGCTGTCAGCAGAAAACAAATTCAAGTTTTGTTTTTGGAACATTCTAGAATTTCTTCCCCTTGAATGTTTTCAACCCATGGTTGGTTGAGTCTATGGACGTGGAGCCCAGAGATAGACAGCTGTCTGACCACTGGTCGTTTTAAAGAATTGCACTTTTTTGAGTTCTGAGCTGAATTAACTTTTTTGCATAACACACCATTTTGCCTGAAAAAGTAACCAACAAACTATGATTATTTAGACTCGGTTATTTTGGCAGATACTTAATAAAAAATTAACAGTGAGCCTGTCATTTCAAGAAAACCAACTTTGTTGCCAATGATAACACTCAAGCTTTCAAGTGAAAACAGAATTTTGGAAAATATGCACTTACCACTAAGAGCTTGACAACTTCCTAATACTTTTCCCAAGGCTTTTCTGATGAGATTGGTAGTATATTAAGGAATCTGAGTTTTTAATATAACACAAACAGACCCATCTTAGAATCACTGCCTACAACCCAAGATTAAGGGACAACTGAGCAATTACTTGTTTTGAAGTCTCAATAGCTTTTCTGCCCATAGATTCCACGAGTCAGCACTACTGAAGTCTCCCCTTCTACTGCCATCACTCTCAGTCAGTCTCCCAAAGAGCCTGAGCAGCTGGTTTGAGCTTTGAAACAACCAATGACTGAGGAGCCGTTCTGAGCAACAGGGAATGCTCACAGACTGTGTGGTAATGAGGGATCCAAATACCAAGCGCTCCAGAGGCTTTGGTCTGTCACGTTTGCCTGTGGAGGGGGTAGGTGCAGCCATGAGTGCAAGGCTGCACAAGGTGGATGGGTGAGCTGCGGAACCCAAGAGGGCCGTCTCGAGAGAGGATTCTCAAAGACCTGGCGCCCACTCAACCGTGAAAAAGATTTTTGTTGGTGGCATTGAAGAAGACACTGAAGAACATCACCTGGGAGACTATTTTGAACAGTATGGGAAAAGTGAAGTGACTGAAATCATGACTGACCGAAGCAGTGGGAAAAAGAGAGGCTTTGCTTTTATAACCTTTGATAACCATGACTCTGTAGACAAGACAGTCATTGAGAAATACTACACTGTGAATGGTCACATCTGTAAAGTATGGAAAGCCCTATCTAAGCAAGAGATGGCTAGTGTTTCATCCAGTCAAAGGCTGATGTGGTTCTGGAGCCTTTGGTGGTGGTTTTGGAGGCAGTTTTGGTGGGAACAACTCTGGTCATGGAGAAAACTTTAGTGGTGGAGGTGGCTTTGGTGGCAGCTGTGTTGGTGGTGGATATGGTGGCAGTGCGGATGGCTATAATAGATTTGATAATGACGGAAGCAATTGTGGAGGCGGTAGAGGCTACAGCGATTTTGGCAATTACAAGGTTCAATCTTCAAAGTTTGGACCCATGAAAAAAGGAAACTTTGGAGGCAGAAGTTCTGGCCCCTATGGTGGTGAGAGCCAATACTTAGCCAAACCATGAAACCACGATGGCTATGGTGGTTTCAACAGCAGCAGGAGCTATAACAGAGGCAGGAGGTTTTAATTACTGCCAGGAAACAAACCTTAGCAGGGGAGGAGAGCCAGAGCCAAAGAAGTGAGAGGAAAGCTACAAGTTACAACAGATTTGTGAGCTCAGCCACGCACAGTGGTGACAGGGCCTAGCTGCAACAAAGAAAACATGTTTTAGATACTACTCATGTATATGGGCAAAAACCCCTAAGGACTGTATTTGTGACTAATTGTATAACAGGTTATTTTAGTTTCTGTTCTGTGGAAACTGTAAAGCATCCCAACAAAAGATTTTTTTTTCCCCAACAAAGGATTTTAATGCAGATTTTTTTTTTTGCACCCATGCTGTTGATTGCTAAACATAACAATCTGATTGTGATGCTGAATAAATGTCTTTTTAAAAGATATGGTGTGTGTAAAGTTAGTCTATTCTGAAGCCATTTTGGTCAATTTCCCAAACAGCATGAAGTTAGAATTCCTTTAGGGTGATGCCAGGTTTCATTAGAAATCTATTTACACTGGCTTGGGTGGAGAAGCCATTATCTTCAGAAACGTTGGTGTAGGTGAACTGACAGTTACTGTTTTGTGACCTGGAGTTAGTAATGGAATTTTTTTGTTATTAATATGATTGTTGGCACATCCAATGTAATATGTCTAAACTGAATTATGGCACCAGATAGTTCTAGATGGGAATGAAGCTTGTGTATCATCCATTATCATGAGCAATCAATAAAAGATTTAATACTCCTTTTTAAAAAAAACCAAGGTCCTGAAATACTAAGGCTTATTAATTCAGGAATCTAAGAAAGTCAGCTGCCCAGGATCTATCATGCCTGACTATCTAGAAAACTCTTATGATAAACTATACAGTGAAGACACTCACTAGCTTGCCAGCACGTCTGGCAGTTTCCACGATGACAAGGTTCTTCACATCTATGAAGGCCACAGCGGAGTTTCCTCCCACAAATCAAAGGACACTTGTGCTCCTTATCCTAGGAAGAGAGGTTTATACATATATAATTTTTTGCATGCTGGAATCTTAGTTCCTCGACCAGGGATAGAACCTGTGCCCCCTGAAGTGGAGTCCTAACCACTAGACTGCCAGGGAATTTCTAAGATATTTATTTATATTTGCTTACAAAATTATCTCCATTTTATATTTTCCATCAACAAGATTAACAAAGAAGCTCTCCACAATTACAGATTGCATGAGGTCTGCAATTAGCTTCAAAATAATCAGGGGAGGGGTAGTAGGTGGGGATGTGGATGAAACAAGATTAGTCATAAGCGGATCACTACTGAAGACAGATGTTGGGCATATATGACACACACTTCTCTCAGCTTTTATATATGTCTGAAGTATTCAATAAGAAGTCTTTAAACTTTCAAACACTGGCTTATAAACAGGTCTTTATCACTCTTCACACTGTCAATATAAATGCCAAAAATAACAATTATGTATTACATATATATACATATGTGTGTATATATGTACTTTACTATTAGTATACTGTGTTACCTTGTTCACACACCCAAAATAACACAGCACCCACTGCCAGGTAATGCTTCCTCTATTTAGTTACACAGACATGAATATTTCAGATAACTGAAACTTGTTCCTTTAAAAACTGCCACTCTCATTGTGCCCACTGATCTGACCCAAGGAATATACAAAACTTGAATCCTGAGCTGCTAAGACCAGGCGAGTCTGTGTGTGGCAACAGTACACAGTCTCTTGCAGATGCCTACACACTCATCCAGCGATCTTGGGCTCTGGGGCCTGAGGCCCTCTTTCTTCTTCCTCCATGGTGCCATAGGCCAACTTCCTGACCTGGCTGAGAACCAAAAAGGCCCAGCCTGTCTCTCTGGCAGCATTCTGACTGCTGCTCAGGGGCCTCTCCCAGTGATTTCCAAATCTGGGCTGCATTCTTAGACGGCTGAGGCTTCCAGAAGCCCAGTCCCTAGATGAATGCAATCTGACTGTACCTAATGATCGATCCACTTACCACACAGCATATCTCATTACATTTATGCCGTCCACATAACCGTTTCTTGTTACACCTCTTGTCGCACATAAATGTAGCATCTGCTATGAACAATTAAGAAGAAAAAAAAGTCAAAGGATATGAACATTCATTCAACAAGTATCTGTGTGACTACAAGCTGAAGAAATACAAATGTAACAATGTAAGCAAATTAGTTATGGTGAAAGTGCATATTTAAAAAAGATAATTTTTCACTTGTCAGTCGAAAAAATAGAAAACAGGAAGACTATTCAAGTGTCCATTGATAGATGAATGGATAAAGAAGATGTGGAATATATGCAGTGGAATATTCCTCAGTCATTAAAAAAATCTTGCCATTTTTGACAACATGGATGATTCTAGAACATAGCTATACTAAGTGAAATAAGACAAATACTGTATGATTTCACTTATATGTGGAAACTAATAGACAAACATAACAAAACAGGAATAGTCTAGATACAGAGAGAAAGCAGATGGTGGCAAGAGAGGGGTAGGGGGAAGAAAGAAACCAGGCGAGTGAGGTTAAGAGAAACTTCCAGTTTCAAAACCAATGATTCATGGGTATTAAATGTATAGTGCAGGGAATACGGTCAATAACTAAGTAATATCTTTGTATGGGGGCACACTGAAACTAAACTTATTGTGGCAATCATTTTGAAATGTATAGGAAAAAACACTACGTTGTGTGTAATGGGCACTAATATAGTGTTGTAGGTAAATTATATTTCAAAAACAAACTCATAAAGGAGATCCTATTAGTGGTTATCAGAAGCAGGAGGTGAGGGAGGTGGAATTGGATGAAGGGAGTCAAAAGGTACAAACTGCCAGTTACAAGATACATTAAGTATTAGGGATGTGATGTACAACATGATAAATAGAATTAACACTGCTGTATATTATATATGAAAGTTGTGAAAGAGTAAATCCTAAGAGTTCTATTCATCATAGACAAAAAATGTTTTCTATTTCTTTCATTTTGCAACTATGAGATGATGAATATTCATTAAACTTATAATAATCACTTCATGATGTATGTAAGTCAAATTATTGCGCTGTATACTTAAAATTTATACAGTGCTATATGTCAATTATATCTTAATAAAATTGGAAGAAAAAAAGGAAATAGGAAGACTGGGTGAAGGTGTAGAGAAAAGGTACATGCAGTGGATGGGAGGATAAACTTTTGGACTACATATGTATCTATCAAAAATTTAAATGGTGGGACTTCCCTGCTGGTCCAGTGGTTAAGACTCTGTCTTCCACTGCAGGGGCCACAGGTTCAATTCCTGGTCAGATCCCACAAGCCGCTGGGTGCAGCCAAAAAAAAATTTAAGTGGTAATTCCACTTTAAGGAGTCCTCCCTACAGATACACTTCTGAAAGTAGCTAGGACACCAAAAGCACAAGCAACAAAAGGAAAATAAATTAAACTTGACCAAAATTAAAAGCTACTGTGCATCAAAGGACACCATCAAGGAAAGACAACAACATAATGGGAAAAAATATTTGCAAATCAAGTATCTCACAAGGGTCTAGGGTCCAAAATGTATCAAGAACTCTTTCAAGTGAATAACAAAAAGAAAACTCAATAAAAACAGGGAATAAAGGAACAGACTTTTCCAAAGAAGATATACCAGTGGCCAAATACATGAAATGATGTCCAACATCATTAGCTATTAGGGAATGCAAATCAGAACCTCAATGATTTATCATTTCATACCCACTTATGACGACAGTAAGAGTAATAATAATAATAGTAAAAAAAAAAACAGAAAATACCAAGTGTTGGAGAGGATGTGGAGAAACAAACCCTCACACATTACTGCTGGGAATGTGAAATACTGTGATGGCAGTTCTTTTAAAAATTCTACCTCTAATCAACATCTAATCCAGCAATTCCACTCCTAGGTACATACCCAAAAGAATTTACAACAGGTACTCAAGTAAAGGGGGCAGCAGAGAAACGGATGGTTAGGTAGCATCACTGACTCAATGAACATGAATTTGAGCAAACTCTGGGAGAGAGTGGAGGACAGAGGAGCCTGGCGTGCTGCAGTCCACGAGGTCGCAAAGACTTAGTGACTGAACAACAGTAACAACTCAAATAAAAGTTTATGTACAAATGCGCAGAGTAGTACTAGTTGCAATAGTCAAAAGAAGGAAACAAAATTAAGCATCCATTAACAGATGAATGGATAAACAAACTATGGTATATACATACAACAGAATATTATTCAGTCATAAAGAGGAATGAAGTATTGATATGTGCTACAAGGCAGATGAACCTAAAAAACATGCTAAGTGAAAGAAGCTAGAGACAACATGTAAAGGTTACATATTATATCAAAAATTCAGAATTAAATCCAGAGACAGGAAGCAGAATAGCAGTTGCCTGGGGTTGGGGTAAGGGGGAGTGAAAATCAAGGGTTTCCATTTGGGATACTGAACACACTTTAGAATTGATAGAGGTGATGGTTTTACAACACTGTGACGGCACTAAATGCCACTGAATTGTATAATACACTTTAAAATGTTTCACTGTATGCTTTGTGAATTTTATCTTAATAAAGGAGTTGCAGGCGCTCAACTGTTTAAATGGCATATCCACATAGAGAATGCCCTCAAGAGGGAGAGCTATACATACCAACATGGAAGAGTATCTTTGATATATTGCAGAGGGGGAAAAGAGCAAGTTCCAGACAGTATGTTTACTAAGAACTTAAGTTCAGGGGAAAAATAAAACCATACCAACACATGTATACATTGGTATGAATATAGAAAAGATCTGAACTCATCCTCGACAAATTAATGAGGTAGTTTTATCAGGGGAGTAGAACTAGGAGGGGAAAATGGGGGTGAGGGTGTATTCCTACTTCATATATTTAACATCTTATTAAATATTTTAAATTACTAAGAAGTGTACTAATACAGTAAGTTTTCAAATTATGCCTTTTAATCACCAAAATTTTGACTGTGGTTTTGAGGAAGTTATTTTTGGTTACTTCAAGTATTCAGATATTTGAGGCAGATATTCAGCCTTGTCCACCTTCCCCAGGCTAACAGATACTTAATTTTGTTTAGAAACTAGGCACCTATGTGTTCCTCCATTATACTGAAGAGTCTAGCCTATCATGGTAATTCCATTCCCTTTGTGACAGAAGGGTTTAGGCAGAAACATGTGATAAAGTACACTGAGGGTCTTTCGGGACTGTCTTCTTTGCTCTCAAGAAGGAAAAGAAGGTTAAGAATCTCTCTTTCCTTTAGATGCATTGGGAGAGGACACAATGTGTGAAATTGCTGTAGCTCACTTATACCTATGAGGGGAAAACCAAGAAAATCATAGGAAGCTGAACCAGAGTCCTAGAATCACTGGGTTTGGAATTAACCAACCTTGGACTTGTTCTGCCTCCACACTTCCTATTACGAGAAACAGTAAAACCTCCTTAGAGCTAAAGTCATTTTTCCTTGGGTTTTATGATACCTATAGCCAGGAGCACCCTAACCAGTACAGCTTTCTTCCTGACCAGAAAAAGAGCTTTTATTTTGTGTAAGTTTATCTTCTATCACTTCCAAAACAGTTCTAAGGTGGTTTAAACAAAAATTACATGATGGTTAGTAAAACAAGGGTAGAACCATAATAAAGTGGAATATCAGGATCAAAGACAAAGGAAGAAACAATATTCTAGGTCTGAAGGCTGAGAAGGCTGCTGGCTGAGTCACCCTGTTCTAAGTATCCAACAGGCCTATCAAACCACAAGAAGATCAAGCATCAGAGTCAGCTTTTACAAAGCTTGGTTCATTAGGTGCTATTTACCTTCTCTTCCTATACCAACATTTTATTATGAAAACTTTCAAACATATAAGAAAGTTGAAACAAATTTATAGTGAACACCTATATATATATGATTATTACCTAGATTCTACCAGTAGTTACACGTAGTTTTCCACATTTATTCTTCTATTCAGCTATCAGTTTATCTTAATTTTGGATGTTTTTCAAAGCAAGCTACATACATGAATATATTTCCCTTATATTTTATAGCATTTCTTTAACTAGAACTCATGTTTGTTTGTTGTTGGTTTTTTTTGAGGTAAGTTCTATAGGCTTCCCTGGTGGCTCAGTGGTAAGGATATGTCCCTGCCAAGCAGGAGATGCAGGTTTGATCCCTGGGCTGGGAAGATCTCTTAGAGAAAGAAATGGCAACTCAACCCAGTATTCTTGCCTGGGAAATCCCATGGACAGAGAAGCCTGGTGGGCTATAGTCCATGGAGTTGCAAAGAGTCCCACAGGATTTAGTGACTAAACAACAACAATAACAAGTTACATACATGTACAAAGTACCTTCACTGAATTCTAACAAACACATAACCCATCTCCCTGTCAAGATGCAAAAATTACCTTCACCCCAAGAAGTTCCATCACACCCCTTCCCAGTCATACCTTCACTTTTGAGACTGGTACATGGAAGCTCCTACAGAAAAAGAAAAGGGAATAGTAACTATTTTAGGAATAAACAAAACAGCACAACTGCAGTACAATGCTGAATCTAACATGCATATCCCAAATACCCAGGACCTCTCTGGCAGTCACTATCTGGAGCTGGGTCAGCCCAGTCCCTGCATTCTTTACTCACAACAGGTCCCCAGGTCTAACAACTTTTCATGAAAATATAATTGTAAAACTCTTTGTGGTCTGACCTCCAAACTCACAAGTAGATTACATATTATAAAATCTGAATGGAAACAAAAACTACTAAGGGTATGCAGAGCAAAGAGAAATAACTGTCTGGCAAGGGTATCAACAGAAAAAGAAGATATAAGGATTGAAAATATGTAACCATCAGTACCATATGATGCAGGGGCAAACAGCTCTACACACTCAGGAATACCACAGCAATGCTGCTGAACTGTAACAAAGTGGGATGCAGAACTCCTTGGCCATTCAAAATTTTATTACCCTGGTTTGAATTATGTGTGAACAGCCTCAAAAGTCTATCACATGTAATTTTACTAATGCGTGTTCCTGAATAACATGCATGGTGAGGCTGCTGTGTGACGAGCGAGTCACTTGGGAGAGAGGGTGTCTGGCTGGCTGCCCAGCATCTCTGTCCAAATTTGGGCTTTGATGTCACGGACAGGCTGCAATATACTTAGACATAAGCTACACGATAAAAACATTTCTTCTTTGTGAAAATGACCTCGAAAAAAAGGAGCAGCTGCTAGAGTTGATAACAGACATGAAGCTGTCTAAGAAACTGAAGCTTCTTGGCTAGAAAAACGTTTCCAGTAAATTAGTGAGTTGGCTGGGTTCTAAGATAAAAAGAAACTCCTCATACGCTCTCTAGAGATATAAAGCAAAGATGACTCAGGAAACTGCTTGAGCGATTGCTTTAGTTAACATGAACACTGAAAAACGTTAAGAAATGACACGCTAGGAGTTGGAGATTTTTGAGCACAGGCCATCCTTCTTGCTTGACCCTACAATAAACCTCCCTCTGCTCCATACTGCAAAGTTTCATTTGTTTGGTCTCAGTGTGCCTCAGGTATGTGAATTTGTGTTTGGTAACAATTTTGGTGAAGCCAGCCTAGGAGTCTGTGCTGGTGCACGATGACCCTGGCATGGGTAGCCCCCACCATGAGACCCCAGCAGCTGCCAGAGCTCATTCATTCCAGGGAATGGGAAGGGATTCTTCCTGACAGGTGCTAGCCGCCCCAAGATATGAGGGTCTTTAGAGCTGAGAGAAAAAAAGAAATGATATGCTGGAGCGGTATCTATACCTGTGGGCAAAGCAGAGCTCCCATAATTCCCTATACTATGTATGAATTTCAATAAAAACGTAAACACAGCATTCTTTGTTAAGAGGTAGTAAGATATAGCATACGTTTCTTAAAGACTCCTACCAAAGGGGTTAAAAGAGAACAACCTTTGAAGCTTTAAGAAATTAAGTTTTTATTTACCTAGAAAACTCACTTCCATGGAAAAGCCCATTCCATTACAAAGGACACTTCAGGAAAAATCTGACTGAACAATGAGGTGATTATTAGTGTTTCAAAGAGATCTTTCACTTTGTCAAACTGTTTAACAGATGAGCTCCTCCAGCAATTTTAAAATAAGACTTTTATTTGCAAAAATTTAATTTACACATAACTTTCAAAAGTACACTCACTGCCACGGGGTCCACTATTCGAGGGAGTGAGGTCACAGAGTGAATGAGAAGCTAAAAAGCACACAGACACAGAAAGAGATTGCTGGGAGAAAAGCAAACTGGCAGGAGTCATGTCTAGGTCGTGTATCCGCATCCTGTTTGTAATTCTTGGTCACAAAGAGCACCTCAAGGCATTAGTAAATGTATGATTCCTAAATCAAAGTATCTCACAGCCTTCAAGCTGGTATCTACAAAGCATAAAGTGGTCCTGTACCTGACATTCAACATATCTATACTATCCTATGTATTATATGATTTCATTCAGAAGAAAACCCCATGCATCTTCACACAACTTTAGTCTCATGTAAATGGCACTAATTACTCTGACATTCTTTCCTTTACTTCGGAAACTTACCTATTAAGCTAGCTCCTAATTTATGGACAATATCCTCAGAATCAATTTGCAAGTCAGCTGCTATCCAGACCGTGGGCTGTATTTAACAAACAGTATCAATGACTCAGAATTCTGTCTCTACTCCAGCCTGTGCTCTGCTGGGACAGGTGCTAATTATGCACTGAAATGACCAGAAGTATGTCAGAGAGCCAGGTAGATCAACACTCAGTATGTTCCATGAGTAAAAGTACCCAAAGACTTCCACAGCAAAGTTTCCTGCCTCTTCTGGTTACAGAAACAGAAATGTGCATCAATTCCAAAACGGTAAGATGACTTTTTTATAACACATGGTCCAATCAAGGTTGCCCCAGGCAGAAAGCAGAAACTGACAAAACAGTTGTATGGTGAAGAATTAACATTACCTGAAGAGAGGTTTGGCTTTTGCTACTGGCTTCTGGGAGATAATCTTGGAATATCATGCTTGACAGGAGTCTCACTGTTTGCCTGGGGCCTTGGGTCACCACAAAGTCTGATACGAGTTAGGGTGCAGGCTGGCCATACCATAAGACCAATGATGTGGTTTCAGGTGTAGGCTTTGGGCCACACAGTGTTAGCAGACTTCTGGAGGGACTGGAGGCTGAAACTAGCTACATGGACGGTCAACCATACCTACACGATGGTGCCCCAATAAAAACTGAACACCCATGCTTGGGTGGGTGAGCTTCCTTGGTTGGCAATACTCCACACATACAGCCACACACTGGTGGTGACAAAGTAACACTGTTCCAACTCCACAGGGAGAGGACAACTGGAAGCTTCATATTTGGTGCTGTCTTGCATTCAGCCCTACATACTTCTTCCTTTGATTGATGTTAATCTGTATTCTTTCCCTGTAGTAAACTGTAATCAAGCATATACCAGTTTTCAATGAGTTCTGTGAGTTCTTGCAGCAAATAAACCTCGAGGGTAGCCTTGGGGACCACTGGACTGCAGCCGGTATCAGAGGTGAAGGTGGTCATGTGGACTCATTTGGCAACTGTCTACACTCCTGCAGTGAGTCAGAAGTGAGGGAGATCTTGTGGACTGTGTCCCCTCTAACTTCTCCGTGAGCTGACTGCTCTCAGTGGTGCTACTGCTCTTCTCTTCTGGCATCTAGTACTGTCACACTCGTATTTAGTCGAGCTACTTGTATATGGGCCCTAAGCCTATCAGTGGCCTCTGAGTCTTGCACGCTGGACCCCTTCATCCGTATTCTACAACTGATCCACAGTAGATGTTGGTATATACTGGTTGGATTGAATGAATCAAAAACAGTGTAACAGGAATAAGCCTGAGGTTATTTTGATTCCTTCCCTCCCATCATCACCAACTGATTAATAAAAAGCACTGGTGGCAACAACTCTAGCATTGTGTAGGATTTACCTTTGTTCTGAAAGAGCATCTGCAGGAAATAACTGATGTGCGAGAGCATGGTCCACAGTCTCCTTCATGACAGAGCTTTTCACAGGTATGAATGAAATCTTTAATAAAAATGAAAAGAGCTGGGGATGAAAATTGCAACTGCTCATTTTCAGATTCCCAAATTCACTAGCCACAATGGTTCTCCACCTCTGTGCCCTGTAACTCCATCACCAGAGCTGAGGGAAGATGGATGCTGTTAATGTTTCTCGCCTTATCTTCCCCCCATCTGGCCAGCTGGGCCTTTTCCAGCAAGGAAAGGCCCCAGCATTAGTCACAGGAATATGCTTTGGGGCACAAGGTACTCTGTGTATGTCAAAGAAGAGATCTTCTGACTCTTTATTGAGACCTCAAGTCTCCAAATTAGACTTGGATCTCCTTAAAATTGTAGCCATGGGTGACTTGCTGAAGTACTCTTGACTCTAGGGAGTCAAAATCATCTAGGGATCATAAATAACCAGAAACCATAATCCATAATCTCACTGACTAAGTTCTATGAATGTCTGGTGATAGGCAGCCTGCCACTTGTTCTGTTAAGCTAGGCTTCAGAACAAGTCCTGTTTCGTGGACTCCCCAGGGATCACCCATAGTCTCTCTCCATGGCTGCTGTTTACATGATGCTTTTTTTCCATCCCTTTACCTTCAGCCTAACTGTATCTCTGACTCTGAAGTCTGTTTCCTGAAGATGGCATTATAGTTGCTTCTTTTTAAAATTCATTTTGATAATGTCTTTTTATCTAATTGCTTAATCCATTTACCTAAATGTTATTATTGATATAGCTAGATATATATCTGCCATTTTACTTTTAGTTTTATGTCTCATGGCTTGTTTGTTAATATAATCTTCCTTCATTGTTTTCTTTTACATTAAGTGAATATTCTCCACTGTAACATTTTCCCCAATAGTGGCATTTTCTACTATATTTTGAGTTATCTTCTTAATGGTTGCTCTAGAGCTTATCAGTGGTACACATCCGAGTGGACTTCGGATGTGTACAAACCTAATTCCTGTGAGATATAGAAGCCTTATACCCATATAGCTCTATTTTCTCTTCTCTTTTGTGCTATTACTGCTATACATATTACATCTAAATTTAACAGTACAATGTTAAAATTATTGCTTTATATAATGTTATGCCTATTAAAGAAGCTGAAAAAAGAAAGGAGAGCAAGTATACAACATAATTTGTTCTATTTATCTTATTTACTGTTACTGGTTTTATTTGTTCCTGAAGATCTGAGTTACCATCTGATATCACTTCTTTAACTGCAATAAACCTTAATTCCACCTACTCCCTTTGTGCTGTTATTGTCAGATATATTTCTATATATTATAGACCTAATGACACAATTATATATATATTATTTTATACTATTGCTTTTAAAATCACTTGAGAAAGAAGAAATATGCACTTATACTTTCTTTTATGATTATGTAATTAACTTTACTCTTTGTTTTTTCTTGTGGATTTACATGTATCAGCCTGAAGGCCTCTCTTTAGTATTTACTGCAAAGTAGATCTGCTAGCAGAGAACTCTCGATTTTTTCATTTTTGAAAGACTTGCTGCATATAAGACTCTTGGTTGGTAATTTTTTTCTTTCAGCACTTTGAATAGGACGTCTCACTGTCTCCCTCTTGTGATAGTGTTCTCCACTGTTTCTGATGAGCAGTCACCTGTGAATCTTAGAGTGGTTCCCTAGTATGTAATGTGTCATTTTTCTCTTGCTGCTTTCAAACCTGCTTTTTGTCCTTGTCTTTGGCCTTCAGCACTTTCACTATGTGCCTTGGAATTTATCCTATGGAGTTTCTGAGTTTCTTGGATGTGCAAATTAATGTCTTTCAATAAATGTGAAAAGTTTCCCACCAGCATTTGAATATCTGTCTGCTCCTTTCTCCTCTCCTGGTGCTTCACCATTCTCCTGATGTGCTTAAAGGTGTCCCATGTTTCTCCGAGGCACTATTCATTTTTATTCATTTTCTCTATGTTTTGGGGATTATATTATCTCTATAACACAGATCTATCTTCACATTTATTGATCCTTTCTTCTGCCAGCTCAAATTTACTGCTGAGTACCTTTGATGAATTTTTAATTTTAATTACTGGACTTTTCAACTCCAGATTTTCCTTTGGGTTCTATTTTTATAATTTCTATCTCTTTACTGATACTCTGTTTGATGAAACACTGCCTTTGTACCTTCCTTTAACTCTTCAAGCATGGTTTCCTTTAGTTCTTTGAATGTATTCATAACGGCTACCTTGACAGCTTTAAATCTGACACTGATCACTCTCACAGAAAACTGAAAGTTTCTGTTACCCATGGGGTTTTTTTTCTGTTTGCATACTTTGTGATTTTTTTGTTGGAAACTGAACATTTTTGGCAATCTGCTGTTAGCAGTAACTCTGGATACTGCGTCCTCTTTTCATAGCCTGTCTGCTTGCTCACTAGGCTATTTTAGTGAAGTCTATGTCTATCACAGTACAAAGACACCGGTGTCATTCTTTTGATGGCACAACCCTAGGCAGGTGTACTGTCACCTTGGGAAGACAATGGTGTCAGCAGGACTCTCTTTGACCATCTCTTTCCCTGATCCTTCTGATAAGCTGGCCGCCTCTCTTAGTATTACATTCAGTTCTGAGGCTTCACTAATTGCTGGCTGACTGCAGCATCCCGGGGCATAAATTGCTCAGCAGTCTGATCCAATAAAATTTGGGCAGAGGTAGTCTTTGAGGCAAGTGTATGAAGTTTGTTCTGACCCCAGGATGGTTCCTCTTGGTATCTCCTTCCCTGCTTCTCTCTGGTGAACTAGGTGGCCTATAGTTGAGCTTGTTACTCTTAATTAAGAGGAACTATTGTTTTCGAAAGAGCCGTTGGGTCTGACTTCTTCACACTTCTTTCAAATTAAACTCAGTTCCTTTAGGGCATACTTTGGAGCTCTCTTTCCTTATGGACTGTCTCTCCCGCTGGAAAAGGTCACTCAGTCACTGGGTGCTGGGTGCGACAACAGCCTCTAGTTTTCTTGGCTCGTGTCTCACGCTGTGAAACCTCTGCCCTGCAAATGAACGGGGGTGACGGTGACTGAGGCCCCAGTACTCCTGCCTGTTGTGACTGGAATAGGGCTTCCAATCTATGTGTGACCAGCATGGAGGAGTGAAAGTGAAAGTGAAGTCGCTCAGTTGTGCCCGACTCTTAGCGACCCCATGGACTGCAGCCTACCAGGCTCCTCCGTCCATGGGATTTTCCAGGCAAGAGTACTGGAGTGGGGTGCCATTGCCCAGTATGGAGGAAGGGAACCCCAAACCTGGCAGTTGTGCTTACTAGAAGTTTAGCCTTTTCAACTTGGAGTTGGGGGGATAAGAAATGCTGATGGTCTGCTCCTCCTAGCAAGTAACCCTTGACTGGGAACTGAGGGTGGATGAAGCCCTGATTTCTTGGGCACACCCATCCTTTAGTTGAGCTGATTTGGGAAGGGGCAGGGAAGGAGGGAGTAGGTTGTGATTCAGACAACACAGACTCTTGCTGTTCTTAACTCAGTTTTAGTAGGTTTTCTTCAATATAAATTTTTTCATTGGAGCTTTGTGTGCAGGACAGTTTCCAGAGACTTTAAATGGTTGCTTGCTTTTTTAAAAAATCGTTTTCCCCAGCTTTGCTTTTTTGCGCCTCAGGCTACCATCCCGAAAGCAGAATACCACCTAGTCTTTTGTACTAAAGCTATGTGACTAGGATGGAAATTTCCTACTGGGTGAGATACTAATGGACCTAAACAAGATTTCTGTAGATAAGCCAGGCCTGAATAAACATGAGATCCACTGTTACCGCTAGTTATAGGCTTTTCTTTGAGCTTCTCAATCCAACTCACCTAGCTCCTTAAAAGCTTTCCATGATTAAAACTCTGCCGAAGTTTAGCAGTTACTCTTGAAACTCCTGAGCGGGTCTTGTCCCACCCCCAGGTCTGCTCATACTGACAGTTACTGTCCTCCTCTTGCTCAAGGCCCTCTGCAGTACCCATTTCACATTTCCTCTTTCTCTCCATGCCAACGAGCTATCTGAGCATCAGGGCAGGATATCTAGTCATACATGAAGCTCTTATGAAACTGACCCATGTGCTTTCTGAAATGGGAAGATCTTTACCGTCTCTCTGGATTTGCAAGTCATTTGATCTCTGTTTCACAGGGCTTATCTGAAGATACATTTTCCTGGTAGGCACAGAGAAGCAATAGACAACCGATTTTCCTGACGAAGTTAAAATGTATTAAAATAAAAGGGCATTTCTTCTCTCTACATAATTTTAAAGTCAGATTGAGAAAAGGAATTAGGTAGGGTGCTCCTACTGGTACTTGGAAGAAATGTGAAATCTTTCTTCTTGGAAAAATGGAAGCCAAACTTAAAAGAGTCTATCTTTACCACAGATAGTTACAGGAACACCTCTTTTATACAGACCCAATTGCTCAGGTTCATTTTTCTAAATATGCAGCTTTTTGCCACTCACTGTAACACTGTACATGCATATATCCCAAGGACATCCCAAGGACTGCCTCAGAAAGTATCAGTCAGAAGCTCAGACTATTGCTTTATAGCTGATCTCAACAAAACTTTTCTGGTTTCTATATCCAAGTAATCAGAAGCCCACAAGTAGAAGAAACGGACAGTCACTAAAGGTAGGCAGATGGGCATACTGAAAGCATTCACAAGAAAATAAACAACCAAAAGGTTTAACAATTAAGTAAATCAGTCAAACTGCACCTTGCTATGGGGAAATACCTGAAAAAACTCAGCAAGCCCAGAGGGAATCAGTGTATTCAGTAGAATACAATAACTGAGGTTCAGGGAAATGATGATTCAGTCAAATAAGGGGAAAGAAATTATCTTCAGTAACCTCTATTCAAAGAAAGAAGGTAATGTAAATTTTAGAAAAACGTCTCTTCAAAATGAGTTTCAGGAGGTGTTATTCTCAGTTAGATGGGAAACCTATCTGAAGAGAAAGATGTCTCTTGAGTGGTTCAAATGAATAAAGTTTAAGTGCACTTAAAATTTCAGTTCTTAAAACGCCTCACCCAGTTAAAATGTTTCTATTATACGAAAATGCTTCTAAACACTTGCCGAACCCTAAATTACTAAAAGGATACCTGGCATTCATACTAGTATAGGCTGCTAAGAGAAATCATAAACACCCCAACCTCCCCCTCCCACCCCCCCAACAAAACAGTATCTAACCACAACTGTCCTGAGTTGGCAATACCTGAATTACTAATAGAAAGATCATTCGGGCAAATGTGAGCTTTCACAAGTATATTTTGAGAAGGAAAGAAAAAGTAACCACACAAATCTGATCATATTATTTAGAAAAACCTCTGATACTGTAATTGGAATTAAATACTATTTTGTTTAAGTAGTCACTACTGCCAAATATTTACATTTACATTTTAAACAAACTTTCCGCCCACTAGTTACCTAGGGAACCACAAGGCAGAGGCTTGCCGCACACTTTTCCACATGAAGGCACAGGATCCATGCATGTCTTCCGACCACTACTTCCAAGTTCCAGCAACTGGCTGAGAGGAGTTTGCCCACAAGGGCAATAGCGCACCAGCTGGGGAAGCCGTGGGCATGGCTGGCAGGGCTGAGGGTGACACACTTGAGAACATGTATGGTTCCCACATTTCAAGTCCCTGTTAAGAAAAACAACACATTATTACAGAACTGTTGCATTAAATACAGCTTTATTGTAACTGAGAAAAACGTAAAACCTTACTTGCCACATATCTTTAAACAGCCAAAGTCCCCAAATCCATCAGACTTTCCTATGTCTGTTCCACATAACACATCTCGGGAAGTGCTGCCACAGTAGCATACTTGAAGACACAATTTCAAAAATGAAAGATTAGTAATCTGCACAAGTGCTTAAAATACTCTAAGCAATCTATAAGAAGACACAAAATCCTACTCACTACTGTTGATCAGACCTGGCACAGAAGTAAATGTGGCTTATACAGCAGCTCTAAGCCCCACCTAAGAGCTCTACCATAGGAAAAAAATTTAGAAGGTTTTGTTAATTTTAACACATCTCATGGTACACCTGTAGCACACCTCAACATGAGCATTAAAGTGAAACAGACTGCTCCATAAGGCCATGGTTGGAAACCATGGATCAGGAGGCTCCCTGGGGTCCTATGGAGATGTCACAGAAGATGGAAGCTAAACGGGATAATTATGGAGGCATTGATGACTGGATTCCACCCTCACTTCAACCAAGCAGCATAGATTTAATACTTCGTATCTTGGGGTTCACATAAGGTGCTTAGGAAAAGTGTCTGCTGCTAAAAAGAAACTTTAAGATAGATACAATATAAATCCTTACTAATCTGTATTCTACTATTGTTAAATTTGAAATAAACATGTCTGAGTCCTGATACTGAATAAAAAGTGTTTCAAAGAACTTGAGACTTTTATTGACTATACAGAGAACTCAGCCTAATATCTATTGATTTTTCTGTTGGTTGAAGAAATAATGGGTTGCTTTATGTGCTGCCCTTAAGGAGTTATTTTCAAAGCAAACAAGAAAAGAGTTGGTTTCTAACTAATATGTAACAAAGTCTGGTAAGGACTAAATTGCATCAATTTAGATAATTTTTCTGATAAGGGTCACTTTACATTTTTAGTTTATAATGAAAGCTTTTTATCAATAAAGATATTAACCAAGATGCTTGATTTTTAAAACATATATTTACTCTCCCAGTAAATACATGGCCAGTTTCATTCCCTGTTCTAAAACTCATTAAATAAAGATTTACTTATTAGATGAATTATAGGTACAGGATATGCAATCAAGATTGGCAGAATCAACAAATTGGTAAACAAAACCCTAGCAACAGGGAGACTGTGCAAGCAGGCTTTTTTTTTTTTTTGCTAAGTGTCTGCTCAAATAGAACAGACTTCTTTTTTCCCAGAGGTATAAGATAGCTATGAACCAAAGAATCAAGCGTCAGAAAACTGACAATTCTTTTCAAGCACACACGAACATTCTCTAGGACTGATGACAATACTAGGGAACAAAATAAACCTCAACAAAACAGAAACTAAAAAACACCTTGAGACAAAAAGTCTACAGATAAATACTGGAGAGGGTGTGGAGAAAATGGAACCCATCTACACTGTTGGTGGGAATATAAGTTGATACAGCCACTATGCTGATGGCCTAAATACTTCGCCAGATATATAATATAGACAAACAAAAAGTCTTCAACTGGGTTTGAAAAAATCAGCTACATACACAAAAACAGAAAGGAAGAGACTGGGATCCATACAAATCTGACAAAAAAGTGTCATTTAGTCCAATATGAATCAAGAGCTAAAAATGGTCCAGATCAAAGACAATCTATACTGCTAAGACCAAACTGCCAGTATACATTTACTCCTGCCTTATCTCAAAACAGGTTTAATGCAGCATATAAGAATATATGGATAAATGAAGAGAACATAAAAGATGTGAAAATAAAAAGGAAAATAATGGTAAGGATACAGAATGAATCATAGCTAAAAAGCACACACTATAAAGATGGACATTAGGTCAGTTTACCAGCTTCCTAAGATATTATCTTTGAGGGCAAACAACTATTCTTGGAACAAGGACCTTCTTCCCAGAGGACCCATAAACAAAACACTGCATATAGTAAGTGGTCTTTTGAGACTCACTTCTTTCACTTAGTATAATATTTTGGAGGTTCATCCACTTCATAGCATGTATCAATATTTTATTCCTTTTCATGGCTGAATAATACACCTTTTTATGGATATATCACGTTATTTCATTTATCAGTTGATAGGTATTTGCGTTATTGCCACATTTTGACTATTATGAATAATGCTGCCATGAACATTCATTTAGAAGTTTTGCATAGACATATATTTTCATTTCCCTTGGGTATATGCCAAAGAGTAGAACTGCAGTCACGTGGCAACTCTATGTTTAACCTTTGAAGGAACTACTACACTATTCTCTTTTTCCTTTTGGCTGCACCACACAGCTTGTGAGACCTAGGTTCCCTGACCAGGGACTAAACCTGGGCCACAGCAGTGAAAGCGCAGAATCCTAACCACTAGGCCACTGGGGAGATTCCTTAGACTGTTTTTTAAAGTGGTTATACTATTCTACTCTTACTGTGCCTTTAATTTACAGTTTCCTAGTGTTCAAAGGTGTCAAGCATCTTCTATGTGTTTATTGACCATTTATAATTATTTTCTTTTGTGAAGTACCTCTTCAAGTTGATTTGTAGACTATCTCTGTTTTTCTTTAGAAGGGGTACCTTAAATATTCTGCATACAATCTGTGATTTATCTATTCATTTTCTTAATGTTATATTTTGTTGAACAGAAATTTCTTAATATGATAAAGTTCAATTTAACATTTTTTGTTGCTCTAGGAAATCTTTGCCTGATCCCAAAGTCATGAAAATATTCTTTTATAGTTTCTTCTGGAAACTGTTCCTGGGTTTTACATTTAAGTCCAAGATCCATATAGAATTAATGTCTGTGTAAAGAGTGAGACTGGGGTTGAGGGTCACTTTTTTCCCATATAAACATCCAGTTGTTCTAGGACCATTTGTAAAAAGACTCCTTTTCCCACTGAATTAACTTAATATCTTAGCTGAAATAAACTGACTATAATATATTGAGGTCTATTTCTGGACTCTATTGTTAGAATCTACTAGTCTACCTTTATACCAATAACCACAATGTGATTATTACTAATACTTTATCAGCCTTAAAATCAGGTCTTTCAAATTTGTTCTCTTTCAACATTGCTTTGGCCTTTTCTGCGCCCTTTTCAAGTAGTTACTGCAAAAAGATTTCCCAAGCAGTTACTTTTAAACAGCATTAAAAAAAGCTACTGTCCAAATTCTATAGGACAATGACCTATACTAGTATTATGTGACCAAAATAATGAAAACCATCCAATCATTCATATATCTCCAGTTCTTTCTACCCAAGATAACAGACCTAACAGAGTCTTTGTGAATACAGGCTTGAGAAAAATCCATGTCATCAATACAACTGTAAATAAGGTTCCAAAAAAGTCCCTAAGTAGGGCTGGCTGGTGTGCTCACCACTTACCCTGGTTCAATATGACCCGACAAGGCTGGCATGGACCCCCATGGCACAGCTCAGCACAGTGGTGCTGACCACAATTCAAAATATTGTCACAAGGGTTAGAACAGTGAACTGAGACAGCCTGACCGCAGCGAACTGTGTGCCTATAAAAAGAGAAAACATAAAGACGGCATTAGCCTGGTGGGCTGCTGTCTATGGGGTCGCACAGAGTCGGGCATGACTGAAGTGACTTAGCAGCAGCAGCCTAATGTTGGACATTGAGGTCCTGTTTGACAGCTAAACTAACCCTTCCCCAAAACCTACTAAACCTCACTGGGCCCCATTTCTCCGACTTCTGTTTCCCTCCTCCAATCACTCCCTCAATTGGTCTTCCTTTCTCCACTTTTCTTTTTCCTCCTTTGCTTCTCTGTCCCCTATTTTCTGGCCAGAGAGGAATTGAGGGCCTAATATGTGTTACACTGTGATTTCTCCTCTGAGTTGAAGCAGCATGCAGGACGGTAAAGAGCCTGGAGCTCCCACAGTATCTTACAGATCTGGGTGGAGAAGTTGGAAGATGTAGTTCTAACGAATATTCCTGGAATGCAAGCACAATGGCATTCTCCTGGGACCCTGCACTCTGGCATTTTCGGCAGCTGTTAATATTGTACTTAAGAACATACTGTATGTGACTTTGATTCAGGAAGGGAAATAATTCTGGCTTTGTTCTAATAAACATCCTGATTTCACTGACCTATTAGCCAGAGAAGGATATGAGGCCACTGCTCTTACACAATTGTCTTCAGGTTTCTTTTCAGGGCAATGGTTTAGAGCTTGCAATCTACTCTCCCACAAAAAGTTCTATTCTATTCCACTACTCTCACTTCAGCTATGTATTTTGTTTTAAAAAGTCACTGTTACATACATAGATGGTCAGTTTCCAGTGCTCAGCATCACAGCTAATATCAACCCCTTGAGGAAGACATTATTATTTCTACCATAAGAAGATAAGAAAAATGAGGCTCAGCAGGAGACAGCAACTTGCCCAGGTCAACAACTAGTTAGTGGCAGAGCCTAAATCTGACCTGGGCTTTCTGACCAGAAGGCCTTGCATGTGACTCTCAGGCTACACTGCTACTCTTGTAAGTTCAGTAAACACTTATGTTTATCACTGAAAAATGTGCACTATTCCATCTCATCTTGTGGTTCAGGAATCACTGTATGGTCTCCACCAGACCTCAGAGGCACTCCACAGCTATGCAGCTACCAATGGTCCCTGCACTGATAGAGCATAACTTGCACTGTAATGAAAAGAGGGTGGGCTCTGGGGGCCACTTATTCTTTCTTTCAACAATATTCACTGAAAACCCCCTAGACACCAGATACTACGGTAGGCACAGATAAACGATCCTTGCCTGCTGAATCTTAGCAGGCTGGGGTTCAACTCCTGGTTCTTTCATCCACTGAAGATGTTAAGAAAAAAGTCCCATAGTATTTCACTTAAAATGATAATCTCACTTTTTATAACTTTTTAATCACTTAAAAGAGTGCAAAACAGGATTAAGGCAGCACAGGATTTACTATTCACAGAAAAGTACTATTTACACCTACCATGTATTAATGATAGTAAATAAATACTATTTGCACCTACCTACTAATCTTTCATTTTAGAAATTCATACATAAACCATCAGGGTGGAAACGGAAGTCTTCTTTTGGAGTACAAGTCTAACTTTACCTGGTCCGTCCACATTCACATGTTTTAGTCATAAAGGCAGGGCAGGGTGGGCAAGGTCCTGGATGGCACAGACTAAAAAAGAAAAGTTTTGATGAATAAATCACATTTATGTATCCAACCCTGAACAAAGCTGCCCCAACTGAGCCTGACTGTGAATATGGCAGCAAATAAACTTACTATGAAATGTTTTAGTATTTACCTAAAGTTGATGAACTATTTAAACAAAGACACCAAGAATGTTTTTATATAGAAAGGATTGATAGCAGTACCATTTTAGAATATTTAACCAGAAAAGAAAAGCCCAGGTCAAAATATTCGTCTTATTTGGGTCTGACCAGTCAAAGAAAGCATTTCTAAATATGGTCTTGGCCCACTTAGTGCAATGTGTAGGGATAAAGAGGTGGCCACTCAGGATGGTCAATAGAGTCCTTTAGAAGATCAGAACTCAATCAATGTTCAGTTCCATTCAGTTTAGTCACTCAGTCGTGTCCAACTCTTTGCGGCCCCATGGACTGCAGCACGGCAGGCTTCCCTGTTCAGTGTAACAGACCTCAAATCTGCTAGGTCCATGAGAAGTACAGACATGTTCTCATCCGCTAGTGAAGTGCTAACAGGTGATGGGCTAACAACGCAAACAGTGAAAAGAAGGCAAGGGTGAGGGGAGGCCTGCTGGTGAGTAGCAAAGGGGAGAGGAACTCATGGAAAGGACTGGGCTCAATGATATGCTATAGGTCAGAATCAGGCCTCTGAACAGAACTTTTTTTAATAGGAGCTATGATAAAAAGAGACCAAAGGAAAAAAATAACAAAATGGATATATTTAAACAAATACTACCCTCTTCAAAGCAGACACCCCTGGTAATTACACAGAAATATCACTATTTAAAACATTTTGGGAACTTGGCAGGGGAGGTGGGAGGAGGTAGCATCTACGTGATGGCAAATCACAATCCTTTGGGAGTTACAAGCCAATCAGAGACGAGTTGAATTCATCCAGTAGGTACCAGAATTTGCTATAAACATCAGGTGTGCCTGAGTGGATTTTTTAATGTAACTCCTAAATCAGTAATAATAATTACTAAATCAGTTTTAAACACTGAAAACAATCTAGAAATATGTGCCCAATCTCCTAAGGTGACCCATTTGGACAGACTGAACCACAGAAGACTAAGATTAAGCATGGTTCTTTAAGGATGAGTATCATTATTCAATAGCTACATTCCATATGATATGCCTCAACACTTTCAGATGAAATTATTTTCATGGCTGGACATATACGTAACTTTACACTGAGAGACAAACTGTTGGTCAGGTGTGGACGATTCCAGGTTATTTCAAATATCCAAGGCCTGGACTTAATCCCTGGACTTAAAAGAGTAATGGTTCACAACACTGCTCCGTATTAGAATCACTTGGAAAGCTTTTACAACTACAATGCTTAGAATGCATGAGTCAGTTCCAGTGAGATGGATGACCCTAGAGCCTATTACACAGAGTGAAGTAAGTTAGAAAGAGAGACACAAATACTGTATATTAATGCATATATGGAATCTAGAAAGATGGTACTGATGAACCTATTTAGAGGGCAGCAATGGAGATGCAGACAGAGACCAGACTTGTGGACAGAGGGGGAAGGAGAGGGTGGAACAAACAGAGAAGGTAACATGGAAATATATACACTACCACAAGAGAAACAGCCAGCCAGCGGGAATTTGCTATATGACCCAGGGAGCTCACACCAGTGCTCTGTGACAATCTAAAGGGGTCGGAGGGGTTGGGAGGAGGGAGGTTGGTTCAAGAGGGAGGGGACATGTGTACCTATGACTGATGCATGTTGATGTATGGCAGAAACCAACACAATACTGTAAAGCAATTATCCTTCAATTAAATAAAATTAAAAAAAAAACAAACAAAAAATACTACAAAGCTTAGACCCAACCCCAGGAGATTCTGGTTTAACTGCTCTGAGGCAGAGACTGGGCGCTTGTGTTTTAAAATGCTCCTTTAATGACTGACCATCTGGTCTGTATCACAGTTGGTGTCCTCTGATAGTCACAACAGGGGCCCATTTCTATTGAAGGCTTCGGAAAGATAATTCATGCAAGGGTTAATTTTTTTTTACTGAATTTACTCAAAATGCCAATTGAGGGAAGGAATAGATGAGTCTCTGGATTCTGATCTAGGAAAGCAGTCAAAGGAAGAGGAGGGGCTGACTGCCCAGCAGATGGCAGACCATGCTGTTTAGACCAGTCTGAACAGCTCTCCCACTGATGGTCCCCAGCACCACCCCTACATGGTGATCACAAGACCTCTGATACAACTCCTGTACCTGCAACAGAAAAGTAGATAACAGCAGAAGCAACACTCTGGTGTCTGTATTACTCTTAGATTTGGGTGATAAAAGCAAGTGTTACCATTTTTGACCACTTACCATGTGCCAGGCTCTGGGCCAAGCCTCTTAAGTGTGTTAATTTACTATTCATAGAACTCTGCAACTAGTTTTGATCATATCATTATTAGCTTGCAGGTTCAGACACTGAGGCTCAGAGAAGTAATTTGTCCAACATCACATAACTGTTAAGTGATGAACATAGGAATTAAACCTACATCTGAAGTCAGTCTGTAGAAATTGATTTGTAACTGATCAACTGTCTATTATGGTTCATTTCTTTTCTCATCTGTAAAATGGAGATGATAAATATCTATACATCACTGGGCTATGGTTAGGATTCAGCGAGTCAACTTTTGCAGAGTACCTGGCACACAGCAAGTGCTCATCCCCAGGAGTCTAAAGTTCCAACTTACAGGTTACAGGAATGTGGGCAGTCCTGGCCAGGCTGTTTCTTTCTACAGACTTCACCACAACTATGTGGAATTTCATTTCTGCTCCATTCAGGATTCTTTACCTTGCCTAAAATATATCAGATCAGAGAGTTAATGGTATTAATTTCAACTGTTATCCCGTAGACTTCAGTGAAATCACACAATATAACCAGACAGTATGAAACGTAAGTGAGGTTTTCATTAGTTCAATAAACACATTATCCTCAAATAAAAAGTTGAATGTAATGTTACTTGTCAAAAGCTTTACCGAGTATGATAAAGTTGGGATTACCTGGAAAAGTCAAACTAGTCATTTTTACTTATGAATATGTCACTTTCACTAATTTAATCTAAGATTTTAAAAACAATACTTTAAAATAAGTCCTTCTATAAATGGGTCTTTGAATTGACAGCGGAGTATCTACTTTAAGAACCAGAGAGAGGAAATAGGCGAAGACAGCACTGGCAGGGAGGCAGCAGTGATGGAAAGAATGGAGGCTCCCCTGCGTAGTAGGAACTTGCCTATTCTAAAGTTGTAATACAGGCATAAAAGGGTTACAGTTTTATAATCAAATCACTCAAAAAATCTTTAGTAAGCCTCTTTAACGAACTCAGTGCATGGGCAGAAGAGTAAAACTGAGAGGCATGGGACTGCCCCTCGACCTTGAGGAATTCATTCTCACTTGGGCAATTTACACCCTAAATGAAGCCAATTCCTGATCCTTGGCCTCTGCTTTTCTCTCTTGCCTGTCTCTTTCAGAAATCTTGTTCATTTCTGTGAGGTTCAATACACCTAAAGGCCAATGAGTCCTAAATCTTTGTTTTCTACATTGCCCTGAATCCGCAGTTTCAGCCCCACATGTCTGTCTGTCTGCTGAACATCCATGCTTGAGGTTTCAGTCACTTCAAACTGCCTATGTATCTACTAAGTCGGCATCTTTCTTCTTAGGCCCCAACCTCTTCAGGGGTCCCTGCTTTTGTTAGTGACACCATCACGGTCAAGAGTCTCACAAACTCAAAAACTAGAGTCATCCTCCTTTTTCTTCTATATTCTGTTTAATCACCAAATCTTGTCAATTTTCCTGCACAGTGTACCTCCCACTGTGTCTCCCTCCACCTCAACTCCTGCTCCTCCTCTACTGGCCAGAACCTCATCTCCACACTATCAGAAAAACCTCCCTGACTCTGTGCTTTCTTGCTTCAACATGGTTCCCAGGTTTTCTCCTACATCTTCCAATGGCCCCACCTCCCTCCCTGACTCTTAAAGGTGGTTCTTTCCCCTTCACCTGCCAGGGTTTTGCATTATCGACTTCTTTTCCCTCATTACCCTTTCACCTACTAGTGTCTCATCTATTGCTCTCAAGTGCGACTATCATCCCTAAATCCTGATCTTTCTTCAAATATTCCTCACTTCCTGTAGAACACCTTTCACTGGTTGTCTTACTCCTCCAACTCAACATTTCTAAATTGAATTCACTTGTCTCCACCAAACCTGGTTCTCTTGACCTGCCCGTTTCTGTTCTTGGTATCACCATTTCCAAAAGCGTGAAACTCTGGAGCCACGTTTGGGTTCCTTCCTTTCCCACTGTTGTTAATTCCTGTTTACCTTTGAAATTTTACACTCTTTCCTTTCTGTCCCACTCTAAAACCCATTCCAGACTTTCACCATTCTATACCTGAGTTATTATAAGTCCCCAAACTCTTTAGGTCCCAAAATACTTTACTCATTGCCACCAGACTGATCTTCATAAAGAATCACTTTAATGTCCTCAGTGGCTTCCCACAGCCTGATAAATGAAGTCCCAACATCTAGGCCTGGCATGAATAAGTCACCCCTACCTTTCCAGTCATCTCTTACTCCTCCACCTTCATAGACCCTGGGCTCCATAACTGGATGACTCCTCACAACAGACTCTAAGCCTTGTTGGTTTTAAACCTAGTTTCCAAGCCCATTTCCAAGCCCCTTTAATATTACCTCCTTCATGAAGGCCCCCTTTATCATCTTAGCCAGAAGCCACAGGCTCTGTACTTCAAGTAGAACAGCAAGTTAATTGTGTCTTAAATCTTAGCCTCTAACCTCTGGGAAGTCAATTAATAGTCTCATTCCTCTGTTTCTTCATGGTGCCTGGTACGTTAATAAGTTCTCAATAAAGTCACTCCGATCATCTTGACCTTCACCCTCACATTCTTTTACCTTCTTAGGTTCTCATATACAGTTGGTCAGTGAAGGCTTTAACAAGATTTTAAATCTCATCATGGTGCTTCATGTTTAAAAATCCTTTAAAATAATTAAGCCTTGGTATTGGTCTTAATTGTCCAATTTACAATTGATCTCTTGCTGCCTTTCTGGGAGTACATTCAAGAATATTCATTCCTTCAACTAATACTAATTCAGTATCTACTAAGCCTCAGATTTTCACAATGAAACATGAGACCAGCAGAATTGGATAAGAGTGGCCAAAGTAGGAGTGGAGATGAGAAATGGAGGTTTTCTTTGGAAGAGGACGGTTGGGGTAAGATCTTGAATGAAACAGTGGATGAGGATTTAAAGAAAAGAAGATAGCTGAGTTCACAAAGAGGTTGAGTCTAGAAGTTAAAAACTGTTGATGGTCAGTGACCAACTCTTGGTGGAAGCTGGCAGTTAACTAACAAGAAAAGAAAAATGTGAGCAAATTAATTAGAAAAAGGAGGGCAGGCAGAAAAGAAACAGAGCTAGTCATTTCAAGAAGCGAATGGTCAAAAGTAAAAAGGGCTGCTGAGTGGCCAAAAAATTTAAGAATTTATAAAATCAGCCCTGAATTTGGTTAGGAAGGGAGTCATCGATGACTTCTGAATACAGTTTCAGAGAAGTAATGAGGACAGAAGTAAAAATGAAGTAGTTTAAGGAGGGAGAAAAATGGTTAAGAAATATAATCTGAGAAATCAACAGCCAGATAGTAAGTTCAGTTCAGTCGCTCAGTTGTGTCTGACTCTTTGCGACCCCATGGACTGCAGCACACCAGGCTTCCCTATCCATCAGGTGGTAAAGTCTAGCCATTAAAAGACAGGCAGGAAGGAGAGAGAGAGAAAAGACATGTAGGAAATATGTTAGCAACAGATACAAGCATCTGGATCACAAAAAGTGTTTTTCCTAACACATGGAAGAACCAAGCTATTCCAAAATAGGAAGAAGTATTCCATAAAGAGGAAGAGCAGAAGGATACAGAGTTTGTAATGCTGGCTTACAGAAAATCTCTCTTTATTATAAAGGCCAATGACTGATTTCTTGGATTAAATAAAGTATACTTCACACTACTCTTCACTCATGTTATTCAAATCTGGAATTTCAAAGTGAGTTACAGTTAGAGGTGAGAAGCAACCTGTACCCACTTCTGCCATCTGATCGGCTCTGATCTAAAGAGAAGACCAAGAAGATCCGGTGGGCATGATGAGAAGGCCTATCTCCAGAACAGTGTGCCAAGAACACAAAGGCCTGTGACTCTGGCTGTGTGCAGACCACATGCATGCGATGTCTTACAGACGCCGTAGCTCTGAAGTCTCGTTAGTAACTTCTAAAGCATGCCCAGCACACCGCCTCTCCTGTGCTGGGAAATAAGGTGCAATGCACAAAGTGAAAGCAAAACACATCACTGTATGTTAAAAAAAAACAAAAAAACTCACCACAGAAGCAAGTATAGGTATTAGGAACATGTGCAGAAACATTCTGACATGCAGGGCATCTCCAACCGCTCTGGCCATCTGTCAAGAAAAATGAGACGAAATCAAAATAAATTCCTTACAAAAGCGCATGTAATTTAAAACATTTTAAATCTATAGAAAGCCATTGATACCTAAGCAGTGGTAGTAGTTTCCATGTTAAGGATCAGACTTTAAAGAAACAAATTCACAATACCGAATGCTTTGCTTAAATATTGGATTTAGGCTTATATTTATAAGGACTTCAAATACTGTGAATAAAGTAGGTATGCATTTCATCCTTTTTAAAATTGAGACAGAATCAGCACATAACACTGTGTGAGCTTAAGGTGCACAGTGCATTGATGTGACTCATTTATATATTACAGTATGATTATCACCATGGTCTTAGTTAACATTTCCAGCATTTCATAAAATTGACTTTTTCTTTCGCGGGAGAATGTTCTATTACTTTCAATAGCAAAGTAATCATCTGAACCTTGGTTTGAAAAAAAAGGTAGGATAAAATACTTGAGTACATGCAGGAAAACCCAAATGTTTTCAATTAGAAGCACCAAAGTTCAGAAAGCATATATTATTAATAATACGCGCATTATCCTGCCCAAGAATACTAGAGTGGGTAGCCTATCCCTTTTCCAGGGGATCTTCCCAACCTAGGAATCAAACTGGGATCTCTTGCATTGCAGGTGATTCTTTACCAGCTGAGCTACCAGGGAAGCCCCCAAAAACTTGCGTACATGCAGGAAAACCCAAATGTTTTAAATTAGGAGAGCCAAAGTTCAGAAAGCATATATAATTAATAATATTTGCATTATCCCTAAATATTACTATAACTTCAGGAAAAGCCCACAAAATACTATGGAGAAGATTTGTTAAAGATATAGCAAATTCAAAATCCTAAGAGTAAATTAAATATTGCTTTCTATAAATTTTCTAAAGCAAACTGTACAAGAAATCTTTTCTAATGAATAAGCTACAAGGATCTATAGTACAACACAAGAATCTACAGTACAACACAAGAAATATAGCCAATATTTCATAGTAACTATAAACAGAATATAACCTTTAAAAATTGCGAATAGCTATGCTGTACACCTGAAAGTTATGTAACACTGTATATAAACTATACCTCAATTTTTAAAAAGCTGTTCTCTATAGTTGCTATTTGGATAAAACAAACATTTTCAGTAAAAGCCACTGATTATGTTGTACCTTAAGTATATTTTCATGTGTTATGTTTAGCTGGTTTAAGATTTATAGCTTAATAATGGTCATCCAAAATATGTGCTCAGGACAACATACTCTCCCTGCAGATAAAATACTCAAGGAGAATTAAACCTGAATATACCAAATGGATGAGGAAAACTACTCAGAAGAGAGAAATGACTGACCTGCCTGAGATGCTGGAGACCTGGCCCATTTCTTTATGCAGCTCAGATGAAACACATGGTAACAGCTCTGACAGCTCCACACTGGGGCGGTGACACGGACCAGCTCACAGCACACCATGCACTCGTAGTTTTCTGTGGTGAGCTGTTCAATCAGAGAACCTGTTTAAAAACAAAACAGAGAAACTCAAACACAGAAAAACAGTCCTTAGTCAACCAAGGATCAGCAAGGCATCTGTAAAGTTTCTGAGGTAGTGCTTTTCCTCTGGAGAAAGCCTGGAATGAAGACACTGCAAGTGACTGATGAAAGGGAAACTGATCTGCTCTAGACACAGATGGATACATTATAAAACTGAACTCTATTACAAAAACCAAGGAATCAGATTCGTTCTTAAAAGTAGGGATATCCTACCTTGCATAGGTTAATATTTCTGAATAACAAAGTTAATTATATTTCCTACCAGTTACCATGCTACATTTGGAAGATTCTGGCGGTAAGAGGAAGCCCATAAAAGAGCAAGATTTAAGTTTGAGACATTCATATATGAAGCTGATTGGGGCATAGGAATGGTCAGTGAGACTTATACTTTGGGTGAATTTTATAGAATATGCCTACTGACCATTCCAGAACAGCACTGAGTTAGAATTAAAGCATGCAGAAAGGTTAAGTGAAGTATGGAACATACCTGAGAACACTACAATTTTTACCCTTAAGACTGTCTTTTTATTTTACTGTTTCTCTTATTCATTAAATTTATTGCTTGTTAAGAAATCACTACTGTGATGCTTCTAAGTCCAGTCACAGTGAAATCTGACCACTAGGATGCACATACATTTAGTTAAGTGGTGACAGTTGTCAACTTTGAATATCCTACAAATTCCAGCCTTTCCCATGTCTCTTTCATCTCATGTTCAGTATGTTCACAAATCCTGCTGGTTATACCTTCAAAACAGATCCAGAATCCAACCTCTGCTGCTAACACTCTGGTCTAAGCCACTATCCACTCACCTGGATTATTACAATGGCCTCCCAACTAGTCTACTTCTGCCCTTGCCCACTTCAGGCTATTCTCACCACAGCCACCAGAGGGAACCCATCAAATGAAAATTAGAAGATACACTCTTCGGTTCAGCTTGTCAAAGGTTCCTCCATCAGGTGCCTCTGGAACCCAAAATCTTTACAAGGCCCTTCACCGTCTTCCAGGCCTCACCTGTGACTCCTCTTTCCCTAGGCCACTACTCTGAGACAACACCAGCCTCCTTCCTAGCCCCAAACTGGCAGGCGGATTCCTGCAGGGAGATTTTTACAATTTGTCCTTCTCTCTGCCTAGCCATTTGCACAACTCAGCTCCTCAGCCCCTTCAGGTGTCTACTCAGAATATGATCTTCTCAACAGGACAGTCTCTGGCCACACTTTAAAACCTGGAAGCCACTCCCCTAAGCATGCCATATCTCTCTCGTCTTCTTCCCATCATTTAGGTCTAATATCATATATTTCACTTATTTTACCTTACTTCCTAACTATACATAGAAGGCACTCAATAATACTTGCTGTATGAATAAAAGAAAGTAATAAATGACAGTAAAAGGTTCTAGAAAGACACTAGAGAGGGAGACAGTATAATTCTTTCACCAACATTTCAGTTTTATCAAAATGTGTAACACATGTAAAACAGGGCACTAACCAAGAATAGCTCTGTGCCAGTGAACTATCACATTTCAGGCGTAAGACTCTCGTCCGGGCTGGGTGCAGCCCATCCTGACACTGGCCCTTCTTCACTCCCAAGCCCCATCCCACTAGAGCTCCTCCACCATCCCTCAGTCACGGCTGCTGTCTACTTTATGCTTAGACTTTCACAGCACACCAATAAAGAGAGTAACAACCCAGTGAAGTCATCAGAAGAACAGAGACCTCTCTGTAGAAGTGACTACAAACTTTTCAGATACACCAATAAATTATTAAAAAAAAAAAATACCTAAAACAATCCTAACTTGAAAAATCCAATTGTAAAAACACATTTTTTCAGGCAAACAGGGAAATTCAGTTGTAGACTGGGTATTAGATGATTTCAAGGAATTATCACTAACTTTGTTAGCACAATAATGGCACTGTGATTATGTAAGAAAATGGCCATATTATTAAAAGAGATGTAACCTAAAATACATGAAGGTGAAATAATCTGATATCTGGAATTTAATTTAAAATATATCAGAAAAAAGGGGGGGAGACTGTTTAAATATTAATGCATATCTATTTATGGCATATATACATTAATTTAAAGTTTACCAAAATTACTTAATGAGTGGGAAATATTGATAATAAGCAAAAAAGGATAAAACTTATGTTTATTGTATGATTTCAACTATGTAAAACTGAGCACTGAAAAATTCTTTAAGGAAACAGATTAAAAGGTCAAAGCTGATTACATCTGGATGGTGGAAAGAAAGGTAAAATTACTTACCTATCAACTTTAGTAAGCCACCTTATTTAAAGCAGCTGTTTTTAAAAAGCAATGTAAGCATGATCAATGTGTTTACGATGGTCTTGCTGAGTCTGAAGTATATGTCAGGCATCACGTTTATGTGTGTCAGTCTAAGGCCTGTGGCAGAGTTTAGGGGCTGCAGGTAAAGGTTTTTAAGTCAGTACAGCACAGAGGTGGACTTCCCAGGTGGCTCAGTGATAAAGAATCTGTGTGCTAATGCAGGAGACATGGGTTCGACTGCTGGGTCAGGAAGATTCCCTGGGAATCTCCCCAGACTCGGGAAGAGCTTCAGGAAGAGAACTTGGAGGAGCATATGTAAAAAGGTTGATGAAAGGAAATAAGGAGATCTCAGAATGAAAGAAAAGGAAGAACAGGCATAGATGTCTCTGAAGTTGCAAAAAGTTGAGAAAAGTATGTCCTTTCTTAAGTGATGACCTCCCCTTCCTCAGCGAAGTAAAAGGCAAGGAGATCTGCTGAGGTCGGGAGATCAGTGAATGTCAGGAAGGTCTGAGTAAGTGTGGGAAGGGTTTGTAGTAGTCTTAAATGAAAATGGGAAGGACAGCTGCCCAAGGTCATTTAAGGGGAAGTGGGCAATGAAAGCCAACTGAGCTGGATGGAGTGAGCGAGCGTACATGCATGCTCCTTCACTTCACTGGTGTCTGACTCTTCGCAACCAAATGGACTGTAGCCTGCAAGGCTCCTCTGTCCATGGGATTCTCGAGGCAAGAATACTGGAGTGGGTTGCCGTGCCCTCCTATAGGGGATCTTCCTGACCCAGCGATGGAACCCACATCTCCTGTGGCTGCCGCACTGCAGATGAATTCTTTATCACCAAGCCACTGGGGGAGGCCCAAACTGGAGACCACTATTTAAAAATATTCACTGAGAAGCAACAATGTATTGGGGTGGCCAAAAAGTTTGCTTGGGTTTTTCTGTAACATCTTATGAAAAACCCAAATGAACTTTTTGGCCAACCCAATACTAGACACTAAGGATATACAGTGAACAAAACAGAAAAGAATCTTCTCCCCTTAGGGAGTTTGCCATCTTATGGTGGAAGGTAGCCAATAAACAAATGAATATTGAAAATAAGCAGTATCAACAAATAGTGACAAGTGCTATGGAGAAAAATAAGCCAGGCAGAGATTAGTGAGAGGCGGGTGGGGGAAGTATTAAGAGTTTGAAATAGGGTGATCAGGAAGGCTTCCCTCAGAGGGTGAATGAACACCGAGTCTGTACTGTTACACAATTTCCTGGACTGGCGTTCTGTCACCCAGACAGGGTAGAAAAGCTGGATGCAGCAACCATCCAGGGTTGGGATTCCTCAAAATGTCCTGGCAGAAGGGTCAACACTTCAAATGACATACAGCAAGGTCCAGCCTGAAGCGGGGAATGAAGAAGGGAAGGAGACTGACAGAACTGGCAGTGGGTGGAAGAGACTGGGAGAGCCAAAAGGACAGGAGGCTGTGGTCAGAAGGCAGCACACAGGACGTTGGGACTGCAGAGACGGGGCATCCCCAGGGTCATTTCCCTGGTAGTGGATGTGGAGGAGGAATGATGTGCAGGTCACTGCAGTTGACAAGATCAAAAAACCCATATGACCATTCAAGCCACCCAGAACAACAGCAGGATTTATGGTAAATCAGTAGTTCTCAAACTTGAAACTGCATGAGAATCACCTGGAGGCTTCTTAAAAGAAGAGATTACTGGGCCCCATACCCACAATTTTTGTTTACGAAGTCTGAGGTGAGGCCTAAAAATGTGCATTTCTAACAAGTTCCCAGGTGTTGCTGACGGCTGCTGATCTGGACTATACCTTGAAAACCACTGGGGCAGAGAAAAGATAAGAGGCGAGATGCATTAATAAATGAGGGTTGGGAGGTTTGGAGGCTAACAGATGACAAAGATGAGACATGGAAGGTGATAGAGAGAAAAGGTTCTGTAGCATTAGCTTCAAATGATACAAAGGTAGAACAAAAATAGTGTAGAAATGACCCTGGGGAAGGAGTGTGCTCTTCCCATCTTCCAGAAACTAAGGTGAGTGGGATAAGTGAAAAGAGCAGGCTCTAAAGTTGTAAGGAAAGGGGTGACCCGAGAGGAGGCCACGGGTCATTTAAGAGGGGGCACAGCTGAAACAATTTAAGGATGTAGAGGATTTTGTTACCGCAGAATGAGGGATCCAGACAGCTGGGAGGACCAGGCAGTGCTGGTCCCTCAGTACAGAGTGAGGGTGAACAAAGGCGGCTCTCAAAGAGCCATGGAGGCGTATCTAGGGTGAGCCTCTCTCCATTCCAATCAAGCTTTCATCTCTACTGCTCCACTAGAACCGCTCTTAGCAAGACCAACAACCTTCAGATTGCCAAATACAACAGTCAGTATGCAGTCATCCTTCTGCGCTGATCAACAGCATTTGGCACAACTGATCACTCCCTCCTCTTTGAGTTTCTTTCTTTGGTGTTTAGAACGTTTCACCTCCTAGTTCAGTTTACTCTTTCTCCACTTCCCTTACTGGATGCTCATTTTACAGCCAGGATGAAGTAGGCTCCATCCTCACTCTTTTTCTAACTGCACTCACACCTTAGGTGACCTCCTCTAGTCCGTTAAACACCATCTGTACACTGACAATGCCCAAATTTAAGTCTCTAGTCCATATCTCTTCCCTGAATTTTATATCGGACTCTCTCCTTAACAGATCTATTGTCCAGTAGACAACTGAATTCTAACAAATTTAAGCAAATTCTTTATCTTTCCTGAACAAGGAGGAGACAAAGCAAAAGATACGCAAAAACACCTTTTCCAACAAGAAATTGTCATAGATTGGAGGAGGCTAAGGACACATGCTGATTAAATGCAATGTGGTATCCTGGATTGGATCCTGGAGCAGAAAAAGGATATTAAAGGAAAAACTGGTGAAATCCAAATAAAGTCTGGGGGAACCCCTGGCAGTCCAGTGGTTAGAGTCCAAGGCTTGGGTTCAATCCCTGGTTGGGGAACTAAGCTCCTGCAAGCCTTGCAAAGAAAAAAAAAACCACCACCCACAAAGTGTGAAGTTTAGTTAACACCATGGTACTAGTGTTAATTTCTTGTTTCGACAAAGATGTTAACATTAGAGGAAGCTAGGTGAAGAATATACGGGAATACTCTGTACTACTTTTGCAATCTTTCTGTAGGTTTATAATTATTCCAAACTAAAAACTTTAAAAACAAAACACCGCTTTCTCTCCCAAGCATTACCACCGCAGTGAGTGGTATCTCGCCTTCTGAACTGCTCAAGCACAACATCCTGGACTCCTCTCGTTTTTCTCCATCCAACATCCAATCTATCTGTAAATCCTGTCCACTTCATCTTCCAAACACACCCAGAATCTAACCAATTCTTACCTCTTCTACCACTACCACCTTAATCCATGTCTCCATCAAGTACCTGAATTGCTGCAAAAGCCTCCTAACTCATCCATTTGCATCCTTAGAGCCTACTCCCTATACAGCAAGCTGGGTGATCACTTTAGATCATCTCTTCCCCGCAAAGTCTCCCAGCCTCCTAGCTGCATCTCATCTTCTGACTCAGAACCAAATCTAAGAGCCTCACACAACCCTGCCTCTGCAGTCTCTCTGACCTCCTCTCCTACCCACCTCTTCACTGCTCACAACGCTGTCCCTCCCACCCCAATTTACACTTGCTTCTCTATTTAAAATGTTCTTCTCCAGAAAGCCATGTGGCGCACTTCTGCACTTCCTTCCCGTCTCTGTTCAAATGCCTCCTCATGAAAGAGACCAACCTATGTAAACTGGCACCCCTGTTACTCTGTCCTCTTAATCTGCCTTGTATTTTAGTTCTTATCATCACCTGACTGACTAAAATATTTAAGTGCTTTCTGCCTGTCTCCCCTGCCAAGAATGTAAATGCCATCAGTGCTGTATTCCTAGTACCTAGAACAGTGCTTGGCACAAAGCATTTACTCAATAAAAATGAATAAAGAGGTCTCAAGAAAATGACGGTATGTGACGCCACAAGAGATTCGTTAGGCAGAACTTGAGATGGCCTCCACGACTCCCAGCCCTGGTGTGCATGCCCTGGATAATCTCCCCTTGAGCACGGGAGGAACTGATCTAATCAACTGAGTGCTTTTTAAAGAGTCTAGTGATCAAAGACAGAAATCATGTAAAGAATCTGGAGCAGATGGTTTCCTGCAGGCCCTGAAGAAATAAACTACCATGTTGTGAAAAGAACCACGTGGTAAGGAACTGCAGGTCGGCCCTCAGAGCTGAGAGTGACCCCCAGCCAACAGTCAGCAAGAAAATGGGGACCTTGGGACTTCCCTGGCAGTCCAGCGTTAAGACTCTGTACTTCCACTGAAGGGGGCACACAGATTTGATCCCTGGTCAGGGAACTAAGATCCTGCATGCCATGTGGTGCTGCCAAAAAAAAAAAGAAATGTGGACCTCAATTCTGTACCCATAAAGAACTAAATCCTATTGGGACTTCCCTCATGGTCCAGTGGCTAAGATACCACACTCCCAATGCAGGGGTCTGGAGTTTGATCCCTGTTCAGGGAACTAGATCCCATGTGCTGCAACCAAGACATGATGCAGTCAAATAAATAAAAAAATATACATTTTTTAAAAAGGACTAAATCCTATCAATAACCAGTGAGCATCAAAGAAGACCCCATCCCTCAGAAAACACTGCATCCCTAGCCAAACTGCAGTCCTCTAAGACCCTGAGTAGAAACTCAGCTAACCCGCATCCAGACTTCTGGTCCATGGACACCGTGACACAGTAAAGCTGTGTTACCTTAGGCCATGACATTTGTGGCAACTCGTTATGAAGCAATAGGAAACTACTAACCAGCCTTGAGAATTCAAAAACAAATCTGGTATAATACTGCCTTGGTTCACACTCATCAAAGTCCCAAGAAGGAGTGCCTGGTGAAGCAGACGAGAACTAGATCACTAGGCTTGTGTAAAAACAAGCCTGGGCAGGGGGCGGCTTCATGTGTTAGGCTGTATGTTACATTAAACTGGAGGGAGACCAGCATGGTCCGTAAGGAAGAGCTGGAGGAATGAACCTACTTATCCTGGATAAAATATATACTCAGGGCAAATGAGAAGGGTCTTCAATACTGCAAAGAACTGACTTGCCATGAGTGGGAGGGAAGCTGAGAGGAGAGAGACTAGTTGCTGTGTAGCTCCAGAGGACAGAAGCTGAACGAGGGGACAGGAAGGATTTACCAGAAAGAAGTTTTCAGTTTAATGTAAAGAAGAACTCTCTAACAGTCAGAGCTGAGTAACTACTGTGTTCTAAGACCTGTGTTGGGCAACAGAGATATAACAATGAAAAGAAAGCTAGTCTTTGCCTTCAAGGAACATGTCAACTGGTGGAGGGCACTGATATGTGAGCAAATGATGGTTTCCAGTGGTGACTCCAAGTGCTCCAACAGCAGCATGTATGTGGATGGGGAAGACATGTCACCAGGCAAGCAAAGATCAGTGCTATCTGCGGAGGTGAGAAAACGTTTTCTGGACATGTGACTAAACTATAGCCTTTGAAAAATGAGTATGGGGCTCCCCTGATGGCTCAGTGGTAAAGAATCCGCCTGTCAGTGCAAGAGACGTGGGTTCAATCCCTGGTCTGGGAAGCCATCACATGCCTTGGAGCAACTAAGCCCAGGTGCCACAGCCGCTGAGCCTGTGCTCTAGAGCTCAGAAGCTGCAGTTACTGAAGCCTGCACACCTCAGAGCCCGTGCTCCACAAGAGAAGCCACCGCAATGAGAAGCCTGCACACCACAACTGGAGCGCAGCCCCAGCTCTCCACAGCCAGAGAAAAGCCTGAGCAGCAGCAAAGACCCAGTACAGCCATAAGTAAATAAGGGGATAATGAGTATGAATTCCCCAGTGAGTTGAGTAGTTAGTAGCCAGTGTAGACAGAAGGGACCACATATGTAACCGTGTGGAAAGATGACAGTACCAGAGTCCAGGGAATAAAGTGTGGTGGGGGCTGAAGCAGCAGCAGCAGAGGCTGTTGTGTAAGGCAGAATTTGTGGGTGATGAGAAAAAGTGAACAGAATCAAGCAGGGGAGTGACCCAGCTCCATAAGTGTTTTATAAATATCACTTTTGGGGGGGACTGTGTAGCATGGCATCCAGGATCTTAGTTCCCCAACCAGGGAGCAAACCCATGCCCCTTGCAGTGGAAACTCAAAGTCTTAACCACTGGACCAACAGGAAAGTCCCAGAAATACCACTTTCTGATGCTAATGTAAGGAGTGAACTAAAAGAGAGAAACTGGAGATGGCAAGATTAGTCAGGAACTGCTGCGACCGAGCAGACAAGAGATGATGCACAGGCTGGAACTAGAAGTAGTAGAGACATTACCATCCCTACTTGTTTTTCGACAATTCAAAAAAATCTTGTAGCCAAACATCTATATCACCCGTATCTGTGCTTTTTAAAACCCTTACTAATTTCCTTATTTGTTAAGAACAACATTCCTTATTTGTATTTGCTTATAATATATAATGGAGAAAGAAATGGTAATCCACTCCAGTATTCTTGCCTGGGCAATCCCATGGACAGAGGAGCCTGGTGGGCTACAATCCACGGGGTCACGAAGAGTTGGACACAATGGAGTAACTAACACTTTCACTTTTTTGATATATAAAAACTAAGTAAGTGGCTATCTCCTGGGAAGAGGAGCAGGTGGTGGCAGGACCCAAGCAGACGATGAACAAGAACAGAAAGACTTTCTACTGTGTACCTTTTTATATTTTCTGGTTTCTAAATTGTATGAGTGCATTACCAATTCATAAATTAAAATTAAAAAAAGGAAGAAAGAAAACATTTCCACCCGTTTAGGTAGGCTTACCTGTGTGTGTTTCCACATTCTTTAGCATGTGGTTCTGTTTGCCTCGGGGAAAAGATGCTACCTGAGGATCCTGCCTCCTTACAGCACATTTCTCTGGGTCAGCCCTTCTAGAAGACCTGCTGACGACTGCCAAGTTCCCACTGTCACAGGCGGACTTTGCTGGCCTTTCATTAAGATCATCCTTTGGAATGGGGGCCATGTTGTCTCTGGACCCTGCGTTTGTATGTCGTTGGCTCTCCTGTTTTGGTGGATTCCTGCCTGGTCGTGGCCTGGCTCCCTCCACTTCCCAGGGAGACCTTTTCTGTGGGTGTCTTCTCTGCTCGCCGCGTCTGGCCCCATCCGCTACTACTTTTCTAGAGGAAGCATCCGAAGAGTCAGGGTGGATAACCCCTGCTGGTTTGGTGTTTTCAGGTCCTGCCTCCTCAGGTTTGGGAGTCATTCTGTGAACCCACTCACTTTTGAGTTTCCCCTTGACTTTTGGTCCTCTCCCATAGCTGTATATAAATTGGGTTGCTTTCTTGGGTTTTGCTCCCCTTGGATCTGCACCGACAATTTCCTTCTCACTCTCGGAAGGACTGTGCTCTCTGAGGTTTGTCCCACTCTCTGATTTGGCCACGCTTTCTAGGCCAGGTGCATCTGAGGTCTGGTCAGTGAGGCCCTGTGCTCTCTTGACTCTGATATGCTGCTTTTCACTCCTCAATTTCTGCCAAGGTTGATTCTGAAGGCCATGGTTCTTGAGAGATTTGTTAGTAACAGAGGACTGGAAAGAAGTCTGCTGACTCTTAGGTTTGCCTCCCGAAGGATGAAAACTGTGCTGATGAACAGCAGAGATGTCATCATAAGAGATTTGCCTGGAAAGGTGACAGGGAGGTGGTGAACTGTAATTTCTTCTACCAATTCTATTAGAATCTAGTCTCCTTTGACTCCCACAGTACAGACCAGAATTTTTTCTCTCCTGAGGAATGAACTCAGCAGCATCCGTATTGAACTTAAAAGCACCTAGGACATAAGAAATAGACACATAAGTAATTAATTGGTCACTCATGAAGCCCCAGAGACTGTAAGCCAGACCCAAGAGTTCTCTTCCTAAGGACTTTGCATAAAATAGTCTCCGCACAAGGCCTGTGTTTTCTGTGAAGGTGGTGGGTTCAAGTTGCTTGTAGAAGACTGACTGGCAGCCTTACCGACAGCCACTGCTGAACTGCTAAGTAAAACTGTTCACCTGGGCTATCAGGCATTAGTTATAAATATGTTTATTTCTATTGAGAAATGTAAGGTCAGCAAACAGTTCAGGGATGAGACATCAATCGGTAGGTTCCATGTGGTCTTTCAAAACTCTAAGGTAGCATTGCGTAATATTAAGTTAACAGGCTTTGGAGTCAGCGAAAATTAGTTTAAAGCCTGACCCTCCAGTTTATAGTATTAGCTCAGGAAAATCATTTGCTTGCTTTTAGCCTGAGTTTCCACATACATGACAAAAGCTGATAATACTATTTCAAAGGGTCATTGTGGAATTTAAGTGAAGACTTCACATAGATGTACTTAGCAGGAAGAATACATCCCACCTCACCCCCCTGAAATGTATTTTAGGTGTTCCATACATAATCTCTGTTAACACGGTCAGAATCCCAGAGTCTCAAAAATTAAGCCTATGCCCCTTCAACCTACTCATCCATCCCCCACCTCCGCTGGCCACATGCTTCCTTGTAGTCAAGTTTGTCCCTGAAGTCCAAAGATGAAACAATTCGCCTAAGGATACAAAACCAGATAGCAGCAAAGTCAGACTATGCCTAGTATATAAAATATTCTCTGAATCAGCAGGGCCTGGGAGATGGATTTAAGCCCCTGTCCATCCCTTGTATTTTTATGCAATTTATTTAATCCCAGTTATGGAATAGTAAGAATCCCTACATCAAAGAGTTGCTATGAAGATTAAAGCAAGGTTAGTAACAAGTATAAAGTGGCTAAAATAGTGCTTTATTATTGCCATTAAGATTACAGACTATCTGAAACAGATCTGACCGCAAAAGGCTTCAGTGCACAGCCTGCGAGTTTCAGGTTTAATAATAAGCCCTAACATTTATTAGGTACTTGCACTATTCTAAGCACTCTGCATACGTTAATTCATTTAATCCTTACATTCCTGATGAGAAAACTGAGACTCGGTAAAGAGTAACTTCCCCAAGGCCAAAGGGGTATTCCAGAGCAGATTCAGAATTCAGGCCATGTGACCCTAGAGACCACGCTCTTAAATTACACTCCATTGACAGAAGTTGGGTAGCAGGTACCATAGAAACATATACTTAAGAACTGAGCGAGATCATAAAGGTAACCTCTCACTCAATCCAGGATTTGTCTGCAAAGCTTTCACACAGGCAGGATTCTGAGGATGGGGTTGGAGAGCCTTACAAAATGGCAAGAGGATTAGACAAATTCAGAAGCTGGCAGAGAAGGTGTTCTGGATACATAAGAGAGAACTTAAGGGGGGAATGGGTAAATTAGACCAAGTAGGTATTATGTAGTTTTCTCCTGCTCTAAGAAGCAAGGTTGTAAGAGGGGCAGAAAAAGGTCAGTAAAGTGGTCCAGAATAGCCAGGTTAAAGGATACGAAGAGGGTGTTTTCATGTTAACCAGCAAAGAGTTGACTCAACTTGAGAATCTAGACAGAGCAGCATCTATTCATATAAAGTCTGTGTTCCACCAAATGTGAAGTAGTGGACAAAGCCCTCAGATCATTCAGGGATACGAGGAAGGGGAAAAGGGCACAGGAAAATGGACACAAAAATCTGAGACACCTTTATTTTTTCACTATTTTGAGCAGCTGAAGTTACTAAATAGGATATCTCATCCCCAAGGCTTGGCTACAGTGCAAGTGGTACTAGAGATCCAAGATAATAACATGGTGGGTGACCTACAGGTGGGTGGAGCAGAGTAAGGGAAAATCCAACTGCAGATTATAAAGTCCAGAGACAATGTTGGCACTGGAGAGTCTATCCATGGGTAAAAAGATACCCCTTGGTGTTGCAGGAAAACAGGAGGTAAGAGAATTACAGTGTAGTGAGGATGGAGGTGTGGGCTAGAGATAATGCTGAAATAAGAACATGGAATAGGAACTAAGGCCAAAGCAAACTAAGGCAGAGAAGAAAAAGTGGGGAGGTCTTTGGATTACCAGCCTTTGCCTCAATAGATGAGACAGAGGTTGTAACCTGGAGAGCAACACCAGAGGCCAAAAATAAGATTCATAACTAGCCCCACTCATTTCTGCTTCAAACACTGAATGGTGCAGAAATGGGCCAGATGCAGGATAGGAAGACCAAGGGATCCAATTAAGGGGATCTGGGAAAAGAGTGAGTGGGAGAAAAACGAAACACCAGGCTAAATGTGGTCCCTACCCTCCAAGATGAATTAATACCTAAATCAGGACTAGGGTAAACAAACAAAAAATGGACTAGGGTACACCAATGCAGTGTGTTAGCCAACGTTTTTGACCAAGATCCACGGTAACAAATACATTTTACCTGCCACCAAGTACACAAATACATATATAGGCTTCTTGGTGCCCCAACAGCTGGTAGGCAGCAGAACCAAGACTCAAATTAATGACTGTTCACGACCCTCATGCTGCAAATTGCTGCCCTGTTTTTCAGAAAGAGTGGATCATGGAATCAAATTATGTAGTGGGTTGTGGCAAGAATTTTTTCAAACGAAATATGCAGTATAGAGTATATTGGAGATAATAAGGAAAACCACTGCTTCCTGAAATTTTTGGTTCGTTTTTATATTCGTGTGCGCTGAGATCACTATGTTAAATGCTCCTTTTCCGTCACTGTCCAAAGAGTTGGGAAAACAAAGATCCAAGGTACCCTGAAGTAACTGGAAATTGTGTTACATTAACAGCCAGATGAGGTTGTCTCTGTGTGTAGTTGTCTCTACATACAGAGACAACTCTGGGAGGGGAAGTAAGCTAACAATTGTGTAACACGTACAGTAGCGGCGGGAACCTTCACAGTAATTGATTTATTTACTCCCAAGTCACAGATGAGGAAAACGAGCCTTCACATTGCGAGCTCATGGCAAGCTGAGACTGGAAACCACGAGTGTTCGGCCCGCGCCCGCGCTGCTGCCCTAGGACGCACGAATACATCTCAAGCGCAGCGAGCAATCCCGCCGCGCGTCGAGAGCTAGCCACCGTCACGGGCCGACGCCCGCCTGTCGGATATCACTGCCCCAGGAAGGCCGGGATGAGCCCTGGAAAGGGCGGGACACCCGCATCGACTCAGCGGGACAAACCGACTCTCCTTGGAAACCCAGCTGCCGGGCTTCGCCACCAGCCAAGGATGGTTAAGACCTCGGTACGCACGACGCGCGTGGCTTGGCCCTTCCGAGCCACTATCCCCAACCTCTGTACGTGCCACTCTCGCGATACGAATGGCCGGTGCCTTAGGATTCGTCACTGACTCAATTTCCGCTCCCCGAGAGGGGCCCAGTCCTGCGAGGGCCAGTACAGTACCTGAGACAGGAGGCGCCTCCGCCATCCCGTGCCGCAACACCTAAAGCGAGCCCTGCAGGCCAGCGAGCGCTGTCACCCGGTCATGTGCCCTGGACTTCCGGCGCCGCGAGAAAATTCGCTTCTGCGCGCGCGGTAGACGGCCACGGAGTTTGCGCGGCCTGAGTCAACTGTGCGGAGCGTCGGTGACGTCAAACAGACGCGCCCGGCGCCGGGCTGAAGCAGGGTACTAGTAGCTGTAGGTAGCCAAGATCCCGGGAGGGTAAGCATGCTCGGTCTTGCACAACCAATAGTTGTTTTCCTTTTGAGAGTCACTGTTCTCTCCTGCTACCGTGTCCTTTAACCCTCCCACCCAACCAGCCTTGCCTGATTTTCTGGAGTCAGGTCAGACCGCACCTCCTTACTAGAGTGGATCAGATTTAGGATTAAAACAAAGACTAAGTAGTCAAAAGGCAGAAAGGGGAAAAGATGTCTGCAAAACAAACGATAAAAGGCTCTTACAAATCAGTTTAGAAACAAAACCCCATTTATTAGAAATGATAAAGGACTTGAAAGAGCAGATGATAATACTAAAGTAGATACAGAGGGACTCAGTGTGAGAGGGGGTAAGTTTGGGGGCACCGATCATTTTTAAAGTACAAAATGTTTTGAGTGTGTGGAATTTTTTCATTTGTGTGTTTTGCTGTTGCTCTACTAAAGAGAACACAGTACTTAAGTGTGAAGCATCTGCATTTGTAAAGTAATTCACTGCTCTAGACTTCCCCAAGAACACAAAATAAGAGTCATTCATTCACATACTTTTAGGCATTGCTTTAACTGCTGGAGGTTAATGTGAAAAAGACAAACAAGGTCCCTCCCTTCAGTGAAGTGCATTGACTAGTAGGGAAGGTTAAAACTAAGTAATGTGGTACTTCCCTGGTGGTTCAGTGCTTACGTATCCACCTGCCAACACAGAGGACATTGGTTTGATCCCTGGTCTAGGAAGATCCCACATGCTTCTGGGCTACCAAGCTGATGCACCACAACTACTGAACCAGAGTGCTGGCACCCACTGAAGTTGGTGTGCCCTACTCGCCTGTGCTCCGCAACTAGAGAAGCCACTGCAAAGAGAAGCCCAAGCAAATGAAGTAAGAGACCAGCCCCACCCTCCCCCAAACAGAAAGCCCAGGTGTGGCAATGGAAGGTGCAGAAAGGAAAGATGCCCCTGTGGCCAAAAATAACAACAAAAATTATTTTAAAACTAAGTTTATTTACAAACTGGTGATTTGGGTTGTCAAAGAAATAAGCAGGGTAACAGTGACTGATTAGGATCTGCTCCGTAAAAGGTGGCCAGCCTTCTTTGAGTAGAAGGATAGATGAGAATGATCAACTATGTGAAAATTCAGAGGGAATAGCAGAAGGAAGCAGGTGCGAAAGCTATGGAGGAAGGAAAGGGCTCGAAGTGTTGCTGCTAAGTCATGTCAGTCGTGTCCGACTCTGTGCGACCCCATAGACGGCAGCCAACCAGGCCCCCCCCGTCTCTGGGATTCTCCAGGCAAGAACACTGGAGTGGGTTGCCATTTCCTTCTCCAATGCATGAAAGTGAAAAGTGAAAGTGAAGCCGCTCAGGACTGAAGCCTACCAGGCTCCTCCGTCCCTGGGATTTTCCAGGCAAGAGTACTGGAGTGGGGTGCCATTGCCTTCTCTGTCAAAGTGTTAAAAGTTATTGAAATATTTGCTGGCGAGCAGTGAGCAAGGAGAGTGGCACAATATGAAACTGGAGGTAGGTAATTAGATCACATGATAATGGATTTTATTCCAAGAGCAACAGGAAGTTAAAAGGTTCTAAGCAAAGAAATGGTAGTTAACAAACTGAACACAGGTCTGCTCACGCAATGTAAAGCAAAGTCGGTCCACTGACACCAGGCTTTGGTGAAGTACAGTGCTTACTGCAGGGTGCCCAAGCAAGAGTGTGAGAGGCAAGCCTTAGATCCACTCCAACTTGGTCTTTGAGTTAGTTTTTGTTTTTTAAAAGGAAAGATAAAAGAGGGTGGAATTAATCATCATCTTGTGACATTTCTTAATCATAGTTTCCAGAGTCAAAGACATTTCTGGTTTACAAGTGTCTGGCTTGGTGGTCCACAGCTTGGGAAGCTCAGCTTGTCCTGAGTTTGTATGTTAATGTTATATAATAGCAATTTTAGTTCATTAACAATGATATTGACAACAGCAATTTTAGTCCTCTGATTCTGGCTAATTAGTGTTCAGTTAGCACAGGACTGAGGTCAGAGGGGACACAAGAAACTAAAGTTTTGGATAGAGAGATTAATCATAAACTGGGTAAGGGAACTTGGTTTTAGGGGCACTCAGTTTCAGTATCTGAATTACCCTTAAAGATTTCTCATACTCTCAGGGGAAGAGTGAATTGTAGGGGAGCAAAAGTAGAAGTGGGGAGAAAATTTACATTTTTCTATTATGCTAATATGGAAGATGATGGTGGCTTTGAACTAGATCGACAGCAAATGTGATTGAGAGGAGAGAGCAGATCTAAGATATACTTGACACAACCTTTATCCAGCTTCCAAATGTTTTCTAAACCAAAAGGCATGACGTGCTATCTCATTGTTTTGTTGATTTGAGTTTATCTGATTACTGAGTCCGAACATTTCTTAGTGACTTTTTGAGTGTCTCTTTTTAGGTTGCTTAGTCACATCCTTTGCCGTTTCTCTGTTGGGGTTGCTCGATTTTTCTTGCTGATGGTTTTCTGTACTTTGTAGATATACAAGACTTGTATGTTTTGTCAGTTTTAGACATTTCAATTGTCTTCTCTTACATCCATTAATTTATTCCTTTACTGAACATAAATCCTTAATTTTGACAGTTCGTCAAACAAAAAACCTTACTGTCTCCTACAGAAATTACCAGTTGTATTAGTCTGAATCAAGTAGAAGAAAAGGAATCATACAGTAATTTGAACAGGAAAAGTTTCACTTAATTTTTTTTGAAGACTTTGTCCAGTGAAGATCATCCCAGAGCTGAGGTGTGGACTTTGTTAGAAGGGATGTGCCTGTGATGCCTAGATAGGGAAGCTACTGTGGTGCTGCATGGAAGTGGTCGGAAATCTACCTTAGATGGTGCCGGGGAAAGCCATTCATGGGGAGGTGTCTCACAAGAGGCACTCTCCTAGAAGCCACTTGAGGAGGGTGCCAGGAGAAGTTGCTGGCTTTTGGCCACTATACAGTGAAGAAACCAGGTACAGGAACCAGACGCTGGGGAAGCTGCCCACAGCACCTTAGCCTGTCCAACCCAAACACTAGAACAGGAAGAGAAAGCCTTTCCTCCTGCAGTATCTCTCTATTGCCCTCTACTGACAAAGCTTAATACCTGCCAGATGGTAAAGGATAAAGATTTAAAGTGCCCAAATCCATTTCACAGAGCAGGCAAAAAGGATAAATTTGGAACTGAAGGTCAATAATTCATAACTGGCATACTAGAGAACCCACTCATTATTCCCCAAACTCGTAAACAAATGGAAGTAAGCAAGCATTTATCTTGCCTTTCCTATACAGACACTGCTTCACACAACATACAAAGTTAGGACAAGCAACGAAAGCAGTACTCAGATGGAAATTTATAGCTATAAATACTTACATTAAAAAAGAAATCCAAACAATGGGAAATTATTCTGCACCAAATAGAAATTGAGCAATCACGCCATGAAAAACACACAGAGGAAACTTAAATGCAACTAATAAGAGAAAGAAGGCAATGTGAAAAAGCACATACTGTAGTTTTCCACTACTACATATGACATTCTGGAAAAGACAAAACTATGGAGACAGTGAAAAAAAAAAGCAGTTGTTTCCAGGGATTAGAGAGCAGGAAAGGATGAAGAGACAGAGCACAGAGAATGTTTAGGGAAGAGAAATAATTCTGCATGGTACTATAATAGTAGATACGTTATCAAAACCAACAGAGGGTACACACCAAAAGTAAACTCTAATGTAAACCATGGACTGAGGGTGATGAGGAGTCAATGTAGGTCCATGGGTGGACAAATGTACCAACCACTCTGGTGCAGGATGTCTATAGTGGGGGGGATTGTGTGTGTGTGGGGGGGGGACAGGGGCATATACTGGAACTGTCTATACTCCCTGCTCAATTCTGTTGTGAACCTAAACTGCTCTGAAAAAATTTATTAATAAATTAGATCTCAAATCAGAAGCCTAATCTTCTACCTTAAGGATCTAGGAAAAGAAGAGCAAACTAAACCAAAACAAGTACAAGGAAAGAAATAATAAAAGAGCAGGAATTAATGAAATAAATACAAAAAACAATAGCAAAAAATCAACAAAGTTGACTCATTAACCAAAAACATAAAAATTGACCAACTTTTAGCTAGATTGACCAAGAAAAACAAAAAAAGAAAATTCAAGTTACTAAAACTAGGAATGAAAGAAGGGACATTATTCCCCAGCTTATGAAAATAAGAGAAGCACAGGTAATACTATGAACAAGTGTAGGCTAGCTAATGGGCTTCCCTTGTGGCTCAGATGGTCAAGAATCCACCTGCAATGCAGGAGACCCAGGTTTGGTCCCTGGGTGGGGAAGAACCCCAGGAGAAGGGAATGGCTACCCACTCCAGTATTCTTGCCTGGGAAACCCCACTGACAGAAACACGATTGAATGACTTACACACACACACACACACAGGCACGCACACGCACACACGCTAGCTAATCAGATCACCTAGATGAAACAGAAAAACTCCTAGAAATACACAAACTATCAAAACAGACTCAAATAAAAAATCTAAAGATACCTATAGAACCCTCCTACACTGTTGGTGGGAATGCAAACTAGTACAGCCACTATGGAGAACAGTGTGGAGATTCCTTAAAAAATTGCAAATAGAACTGCCTTATTAAAAAAAAAAAAAAAAAAGAACTGCCTTATGACCCAGCAATCCCACTGCTGGGCATACACACCGAGGAAACCAGAATTGAAAGAGACACGTGTACCCCAATGTTCATCACAGCACTGTTTATAATAGCCAGGACATGGAAACAACCTAGATGTCCATCAGCAGATGAATGGATAAGAAAGCTGTGGTACATATACACAATGGAGTATTACTCAGCCATTAAAAAGAATACATTTGAATCAGTTCTAATGAGGTGGATGAAACTGGAGCCTATTATACAGAGTGAAGTAAGCCAGAACGAGAAACACCAATACAGTATACTAACACATATATATGGAATTTAGAAAGATGGTAATGATAACCCTGTATGCAAGACAGCAAAAGAGACACAGAGATTGAGTTGGTAATAATTTCAAAAATGTCCCACAAAAGCTATCCCTGGATGGCTTCACAGGTAAATTCTACTAAATGTTCAAAATATTGATACCAATCCTTCAAAAACTTCGAAAGAACAGAGGAGAACATAATACTTCCCAACTCATCCTTTGGATGAAAACTCTGCCTTAAGGCAATCATTTACTGGCTATCTCTTTGTTAACAAGTTCCCTGGTGGCTCAGATGGTAAAGCGTCTACCTACAATGCTAGGAGACCTGGGTTCAATCCCTGGGTTGGGAAGATCTCCTGGAGAAGGAAATGGCAACCCACTCCAGTACACTTGCCTGGAAAATCTGACGGACCGAGAAGTCTGGTAAGCTACAGTCCATGGGGTCTCAAAGAGTCGGACATGACTGAGCGACTTCACTTTCTTTGTTGCAGAAATTTATGGCATCAGACTGCTGAAAACAGGTTCAGCCTAATCAGGCACCCTTGGGCAGTGGTTCACTGACTACACACGAGAACACCTGGGGAGCTTTTAAAACTTCAAGTGCCCACAATGTATCTAGATGTATTACATGAGAATCTATAAAACAAACATACAGACAAGCTCCCTAGGTTGGGTCCCCAGTCGCCACTGGTCCATGGCCTGTCAGGAACCAGGCCACACAGAAGGAGGTAAGCAGCAGGTTAAAACCAAAACTATTCCACCTCCCCCTACCCCCCTCCCCAGAAAAACTGTCTCCCATAAAACCAGTCCCTGGTGCCAGAAAGGTTGGGGGCCGCTGCTGTAGGTGATACGCTGCTGCTGCTGTTTACTCAGTGTTATGTCTGATTCTTTGCACCCCTACAGACTATAACCTGCCAGGCTCCTCTGTCCATGGAATTCTCCAGGCAAGAATACTGGAGCGGGTTGCCATTTCCTTCTCCAGGGGATCTTCCCAACCCAGGGACTGAACCCGAGTCTCCTGCTTGCCAAGCGGACCGTTTACCACTGAGCCACCGTGGAAGCCTGCCTTCGGTGATACAAGAATGTAGAAAAAGAAAACTAAGGGATACGGATAAAAAAGGTAGAAGAGCCAAACTTCTCTCTGTTGGATCTTCCAATCTCTTCCACCATTGTTAAACTCCCAGAGCTGCTAGATTACAATGTAAGGAGACCATCTGCCCTCAATTCTGCTTGTAATGGTTAACAGGTAAGATACTGACAGCGATGCTAATTGGTGGGAACTACAGCAGTGACCACCAGAGGGCCTCTGCTGCTGCTGCTGCTGCTAAATCGCTTCAGGCGTGTCCGACTCTGTACGACCCCACAGACGGCAGCCCACCAGGCTCCCCCATCCCTGGGATTCTCACCGCAGCATTTATCCTCTCCACTTAGATAAATTCACTGGGATTGACAAAGACCAGGGCCTCACTTTTGGTCTTTTCCAGTACTGCAAGAATTAGCAGAATGACAAAGGTGTTAAGGAACCTCTGAAACCGAGTCCAGTTCCCCTACTGAGTTTATGATTAACCTCTCTATCCAAAACCTTGTTGCTGTATTGTTCCCTCTGACCTCAATCCCGTGCTAACTGAACACTATTCAACCAGAGTCAGATGACTAAAATTGATGTTGTCGAAAACATCATTAACATACAGACTCAGGTTGTTTTTCCAGGGCGAAATGAGGTAATAGACCCCAACCACCCCCACCCCCCCAGGTCAAGGACCACCAGACCAGAGACTCATAAACCATAGGTATCCTGACTTTTGAAACTACAGTTGAGACCTGTCACAAGGGACTTCCTTGGTGGTCCAGTGCTTAAGATCATGCTTCCTAGATCCCACATGCTGTGCAGGACAGCCAAAAAAAGTCACAAAATGATGATTAACCCCAACTCCTTTGTTCTTCTCCTTTAAAAAGGAACTCAAAGATCAAGCTGGAGTGAATCTGAGACTCGTCTCCCACTCCCTTGCTTGGCCCTGCAATAAACGCTGATTTTGCTGCCGATACCTGCTGTCAGTTTGACTTTCTGTGCCAAGGGCACATGAACCCATTGCTCACGTACAGCTCCAGGGAGGGGAAACTGAGCAGAGGCAGAGAATCATGACTGTATGGCAGATGCAGGGGAACTGGAAACAGTTATTAAGAGCCTAACAAGCAGATGCTACAGAGAAAATTTTCAGGACTCTTACTAGCAAGTGACAGGAACCCATGTCCAATCAGTTTAAATAGAAAAGGGGGTTTGTTGGCAGAATTCTCAGCTCACAGAGCTAAAGGAAGAGCTGCAGAGACTTGGAGCCATCTGAGAATCTCAAGAAGTCAGGGCTCAGTGGCATGAGGATTCTTTCATTCTGCCTCTTGGCTACTCTCTAGACTCAATATCTCAAACTTATCAGATTGATATATGTATATATGTATAGGTAGGTAGGTAGATAGATATACATTTAAAAGGAAACATTTCCCCTAGTTTCCATTTATAAAATTTGGGATACGAACTTCAATAGGCACAGCCTGGTTACAAGCCCACTCCCATAGGAGAGAAATAAAAGTAGGGCTACTCTAATTGGTATTTTCACAATAATCACTCATTTGTGATCAGGGAAGCAGTTCCCCAACCTTTGGGATATAACACCTGATGATCTGATGTGGAGCTGATGTAGTCTTCCATGAAACTGGTTTCTGGTGCCAAAAAGGTTGGGGACTGCTGCTCTATATGAAAGAGAATTCTGTTCTGAAGAGATTACGCAATAAACCATTACAGAGAGACGGGGGCCAACTCAGCTTTTTACGTCTTGTTGGAGGTGTCAGGAACCATGACTTTAAGTAAGAGAATGATATGGTCAGAATCGTATTTTAGAAAGATCAGTACAGCTATGTGTGATGAATGGACTCAAGGAAGTGAAGTCATTCAAGAGGAGAAAGCAGGTCATTTATCTGGGAAGACTACGTGAGGGGTGTCCAAGCCAAAGACAGCTGTGAGAGGAAAGGAGGCGTTGGATTTGAGAAACATTAAGGGGTTAAAAGCAGAGTTTAGTAATTATAATCAAATATGTAGGATGAGGCAAAATGTAGGCATCAAGGACAACTCAAGAGCTTTCTGTTTTGAATGATGGAGAATAATGGTTCCATTAGCTGAGGCACACAAAACAGGAGAGTCAGGTCTGGGGGGAGAGACAATGGGTGTCTTGGCCATTTGAATGTAAAGTGTCTGTGGGCTTCTAGAACATCCAAATAACTGTCAGGCGATAGCTGGATATAAATAGGATTCTGAAACTCCGGGGCAAGACCAGGGATACAAGTATAGATTTGTATAGCCTTCTAAGTCCACAGTTAAAGCCATGAGAATAATTGAGATTATTATTAAATATAAGTGAGCAAACAAAGAAGTATGGTGGATAAAGGCTAGACTCCTGAGGAACACTAACATTACAGGGCTGGAGAGATGAGGATTTCAGCCAGCAGTCTTAGAAGGAATAGTGGAATAGTCAGAACAGGAGAACCAGAGAGAGTACCATCACAAAAGCCAAGGGAAGAGTGATTTTGATAGAATGATTGTTCACTGGTATCCAATGTACTAAAGAAGTCTAGCTGGAGGACTAAATATCACTTATTAAAACTGGCAATATATGGGTCAGAGATTGAACAGTACCAAGATATGAAACACAGCAGGAATGCTGACTGTGAGCTCAAGGTAATGAGCTTAACTTGGATGTTAGGTTCTAGGTAGTGGTAGGACATTTAATTAGGAATACCCAGAACTGAAAATAATTAAGTAAAGGGGTCTGGGTTAGTGAGTTATTTTGAGTCATTAGTTCATAGGTAATAGTTAAAATCATGGGCATGAGGTATCTCAGGGAAACTATGAAGACTAAGAAGTCCAAGACAGGAACGACAATGGAAGAAATATCTAAAGGGCTGAGTGAGAACTTGTCAGGAAGCCAAGGAAGGTTTCAAGAAGGTAATGATGAACAGTGTAATGTTTGTGCCACTGGAAGCTTTCTGCAAGTGTGAGGTTGGTGGGGGTGGGAAAGGGTTACATCCGTGTTCCATTCTCACCTATAACAAGACAGTCAAGTTGTGAGAAAGGAGCTGTGACTGTTCTTGGCATCCCTTGGGTTGGTATACTCTGCAGAGCTGGTGTTCAAGAAATGTTTATTGATTTTGCTGACACACGAAAGGCTGGTGCAAGTGACACTGTGAGGCCCCCAGTGAGGCTGGCAGAAGGGAGGATGGGTCATTTAAGATCCTGAAATCTGGCGAGAATTTGGACTTGCTGCAGCACTCCAGGCACCTCCCAAAACAGGAATGAGGCCCCTGGGTTGTTTTTTTTTTTTTGGCTGCACAGGATCTTAGTTCTCTGACCAGGGACTATATCAAGGGCTGTGGTAGTGAAAGCTCTGAGTGCTAACCACTGGACTACCAGGGAACTCCCAACCCCTGTTTTTAATGTTAATAATTATTAATTTATTATTAACAATTCCCTCATACTGTTAATAATACCTTTGGCAGTTAACAAAGTACTCAAGACAATTAACTCAATTATTACTCACAAAAGCCTCATGAAGTAAGCATGATTTTACTAGTAAGGAAATAGAAGTTGAGAGGTGTGAGTAGGCTACTTAGAGTTATTAGATGCAGACCCCAGGCCCAAGCCTGGATTGCTCCTTACTCTTTCCTCTACACCAGGGGTCCTCAACCTCTGGGATCCAATGCTTGATGATCTGGAGTTGCTTTACTAATAATAAAAATAAAGGGCACAATAAATGGTGATGCAGTGATAAAGAATCCACCTGCCAAGGCAGGAGATGTTAGAGACTCGGGTTCAAATCCTGGTGTGGAAGAGCCCCTGGAGTAGGAGGAAATGGCAACCCATTCCAGTATTCTTTGCCTGGAAAATCTCATAGACAGAGGAGCCTGTTGGGCTACAGTTCATTGGGTTGCAAAGAGTCAGACACGACTGAGCACACATGCACAATAAATATAATGCACTTGAGTCATCCTGAAACCACCCCACCCCAGCACCCCAGCCCCCGTGGGAAAACTGTCTTCCACCAAACCAACCCCTGGTGTCAAAAAGGCTGAGGATCAACCACAGCACCACAATGCTGCCAGTTAAATTTGATTTCTGTAGTTTTTAAGAGGAATTGACGTTAAAATTATATTAAACTTGGTTTCTGTAGTGGAGGTTTCAAGCTGCGGTAATATTATTAAAATAATATCCTTTTGAAAAATATTTATTGAGTATAAATAAATGTCCTATACATTAAATATCAAGAAATATTCATTATTGATTACCAGTCAGCTGTAATACTGAACAAACCACAGAATCAAAATATCCACCCATGGTACAGTAGTGATAATTCCATTCCAATACTGGACACAGTAACGATTTACTCACAAGACAGAACAAAACTCACCCAAAAAGGCCATCACTATAACCAACCTATAACACCACAAGAGAAAACGGTTTTGAATCATAATATGGACAGTCCCACCATTCTCATCTTTGCCATCAATTTATCAGGTCAGTTTGAGATTGTGGAGATATGCTGTCACAGAACTTAAACGATTTCCATTTCCTTGGTTTTATTTCAAAATTAATATTATTAAGGAATTAAGATGGACATATCCAATGATAATTTTAAGTTAGTCTTTCATAAGAGAAAAGGAATAAAAATTTAGTATCAAGAAAGCCTCCTCCAAGCAATGAGTCTCTTATAGGAAAAAAAAAAAAGCAAAATAATTAACTTTTCCTCCAAGGAAAGGAAAGAAACCTAAATCTGTTATGGCAAACTTGGAAAGATAAATATTCCCCAGTCCCAGAATACGCATTTATTTTACACGATATACTTGAATGATGAAAGTCTACGAAGCAGGGATCTGTGGCAATCCAAATTCATCCACCAGGACTCCATCCTGTGAAAAGAAAGAATTGTTCAGTGTCACTACTTTCCAACTGACTTAAAAAAAAAAAAACTGATTTCAAACATTTAGTGGTCAAAATTCATTTCCAAGTGGTTAATCAATGAAAACAAAAATCTCACTGAGAAGATGAGAACAACCTTTTTTTCAAGAGAGGTAAAGTAGCAAGTGATAAACCAGGAAAAGAAATGAAAGGGATCAAAAGGGATGACTGCAGAGTAAGAGAAGAGAGAGAGAGAGAGAAACTTTAGAGTAAACTTTGAAAGGGGAGAGGGGGCTGCGAGTGTCGAGGGAGAGAGGAGTGTCGAGTAAAGGCTGTGGAGTGAGCACTTTCCTCCGGGTTCCCACTTTCACTCTGGTCCCTAAAGTGAACCAATACCTTTTGTAGCCTCACCAATCCTCGAAGGAGTGGTGCCCTAGGACAGGAGTCACTGCCATATCATACTTTTACTACAGACTTCTAGGCAGTGACTGGGCATCCCTGGTAGCTCAGACAGAATCGGCCTGCAATGCAGGAGACCCAGGTTTGACCCCTGGGTCAGGAAGATCCTCTGGAGAAGGGAATGGCAACCCAACTCCAGTATTCTTGCCTGGAGAATCCCATGGACAGAGGAGTCTGGTGGGCCATAGTCCATGGGGTTGCAAAGAGTCAAACATGACTGAGCGACTAAGCATGCACCCACAGGCAGTGACTATCAATTCAGAAACCATAGCTCAGTAGCACATTTAAATCAGGAATCTGTGATCTTCTAAACATGGAAATAACATACATGCTTCAGGAACCTGTTACCAGGGATTTAAAAAGATGAGCTATGATAGTGTTAATAAAAATGATTTCAGGAATGCTGAGAAAAAACAACCTATGCACTGGCACCTTGAAGTGGTCAGAGTGGTGTGGATGGCATGGGCAGGAGAAAAAGATTAAGACAACTCCAGGCTCAAGGAGGAACGGGGGGTAAAGTAGAGGAAGACTAACCACAGTCCAACATAGAAAACTGGGCTTTAAAGGGTTCCCAAAATAATGACAGAGTCTTTCCTTGTTCTTAATACCTTTTAGATTCCCAGGCTGATGATGAAGCATAAAGTCTTTACCATTTTGCATAGAAAATATGAACAGAAAAAGCTTTCACCTTGTTCTTCGTGTCAGTGGGAACACCTTCTGGAATTGCGGGCGCAGCTGCTGCTTCATCCAAATAAGAACTGTCTTCATCAGCCAGAAGCTCATCACCCAGTGCATCCAACTCTAAGTTAAAACAGTGAACATTTCAAAAAAATGTAAGCAAAAAAATTGGAGGCTTGGGATGACTTCCCTGGTGGCCCAGTGGTTAAGAATTCGTCTGCCAATGCAGAGGACGCGGGTTTGATCCCTGGTCTCAGAACTAAGAGTCCACACGCCACAGGGCAACTAAGCCAATGCGCCACAACCACTGAGCCCACGTGGCCGGCAACGAGAAGCCCCCACAATGAGAAGCCTGTTCACTACAATGAGAAAGCCCGCGCTCAGCAATAAAGAGTCTGTGCGCAGCAATGAAGACCCAGTGCAGCCAAAAATAAATTTCTTTAATTGAAAAAATAAATAAGAAAAAGAAAAAAAGAAAACTGGCAGTTAATGTTAAGAAAGTCAGCCAAATTATTTGAAATAAGATGAAAATTTAAAAACAGAGAAGGGATTATTAATTTCTATTTTCAAAATAAAAGATGGCTATTTCAAGGAAACTGGGGTGGTAAAAAAGTCCATGAAAAAAAAAATAAAACAACTATTTCCCACAGGTTTATAAGGCCCTAATATTCATGAGAAGACTGTATAGTTATTAGTAGGCCAATTCAAATTAGAAAATCCTGACAATAACAAATGTAAAAAATTCTTTTCCATTTACTGATGAACTTGAAAACAGCCAGTGAGAGAAGGCATGAGATTGCTGTAAAGGGAGTGACCATGCCATGAGATCAGGCTTTAAAACTAAGTCTATGGCAAAGTCGGAAGTGACCAGGGGAATAGCAACAGCAGGCAGAAACTCATCAGAGGAAACCCAAGATGAGAAATAAGGAGACAGAAATAAACAGGATCGGGGGAGAGAAGGGGCAGGGGAGGTCTAGTCAAAACAAGAACATGGAGATTGGTAATAATGGGACAGGGCAATCATCCAACAGAAAACCCAGTTACTCATGCTAGAAACTGACAAACATCTTTGACATCTCCCTCTATCTCCACATCCAATCAATCAATCAATCATTAGGTCCTGTCCATTCAACCTTCTAAAATTTCTTCAGTATGTCCACCTCTCCCTGTCTTTGCTGCCACCGCCTTAGTCTCAGGCACCATTATGTCTTAAATGGACTACAGCAACAGTTTCTAAACGACTCTCCATGAGGCCACTTCTTAACAACCCCTTCCATTTCATCTTGCTAACCTCTGCTAATCCTTCGGGTGCTATGCCTACCCCTGACTCCCAACTAGGTTGGATTCCTCTATGTTCCTATGGTACCCCATACTACTACTTTCCGTCAGTCTGTGCTCTTATAACTCATGCAGTTTCTTACAAGAAACTAGAGGAGAAGGTTCAGGAGTGCAGGGATGGTGTTTGTTTTCTTCAATGCTGAATCCCTAGCATCTAACACAGGGCCTGGCATATAGTAACTGGTGCACACTAAGTATCAGTATCTGCCAACTACTGTTTCTTGATCGGCTTTACTGTTCCGAGGAAGAGGATTCAAGCAGGAAAATGAAGAGAAAAAAATCAAAAGGGAAATGGCAGGGAATGACAGTATTTGGTTACCAAGCACCAGGTCAGCGGAGGCCTTTGCCCGGATGTTCCTTCAGAGCTTGTCCCCCTCAGAGTTGGTGAGGTATGCCGGTCTGATGTGGCTGCCGCCCAAGCTCTGTACCCAGAGCCTGTACCACAGACGAACTTCCAGGGAACCCTCACAGAAATTTTCTCTAATGCTTGGGGAAAAAAATCCCTGACAGTTGTTCCTTTCAGATGCTAGGCTACATATACGTTGCTTTTCCTATAACTTACCTGCTTCGAGGTCATCTTCATCTAATTCTGGGGTGCCGTAACTACGACTCAGTGCTTCTTGGATTTCATTTGCATCTTCCATCATATCCTCTAGCTGGTCTTGTAGATCCTACAAAAATATAGATGACAAGATTTTTATTCAATTCTTACCATTTTTCTCTAACTACCCCCTGTCTCTATTCTCTCCCCTGAATCTTAGAAATAAGCCATGGACCACATAATCTTCCCCTATTTTTGGTGGTAAAAATGTAAACTTGAAAAATAAAGAACAGAATTACTAACCTTGCATTTGAATTTAAGATGCTTCGTGGAAAATCAAACTGCTATTGTAAAAAGAGATGCCCATCTCTCTCTTTACAGAAAGTTTGCTTGAAACAGGAAATGAAGCAACATCTACATTATCAAAAATCTTCAAGTTAAAAGAAAAGAAGGTAACTGAGACAAGCAAATTATGCTTCTCGAGTCAGCCAAAAACTGACTGCAGTGTGGAGGGTAAAGCAGCAGTAGCAGGAACAACTGGATAGTGCAACAAGTTGTGCTGGGCCCACCCTGCGTGGCGAAACAGAAATGGGCCAGGATAGGCTTGATATCTGAGACAAGGATGGTGAAAAAAATGGTCAGAGGGCATAAATCACCTGGGAATAATCTGTCTGTACTTAACTAGGAAACTACTAAAGGGCCGCTACTAAGTCACTTGGTTGTGTCCGATTCTGTGCAACCCCATGGACCGCAGCTTTCCAGGCTCCTCCGTCCCTGGGATTCTCCAGGCAAGAACACTGGAGTGGGTTGCCATTTCCTTCTCCAATGCATGAAAGTGAAAAGTGAAAGTGAAGTCACTCAGTCGTGTCCGACCCTCAGCGACCCCATGGACTGCAGCCTTCCAGGCTCCTCCATCCATGGGATTTTCCAGGCAAGAATACTGGAGTGGGGTGCCATTGCCTTCTCCAACTAAAGGGCCACAAAGAATGTAAAACCCATTTGAGAAGTGGTCCAACGTAATAAAGGGCAATTAGTACAATGGTAAGAAGAGCAGACTGTGGTTAAACATAACCAAGCTAAAGTTTTATTCAATATTCAAAAGTTTTATTTAATATTCAATAAAAAGTAATGTCTCTTAGGCTTAATTTGCTCATCTATAAAATGAGGTTATTAATAGCCATTCTTCATAGGTAATGATTTATTGTAATAACATATGTCATAATATGTGTCAAACACTAAACACTTCATATTATATATTGTCTCTTATGTTTAGGATGTGCAGAACAATCTTTTTTTCATATGCTGAAAATTCCACACAGAGGGGAATGGACTCTTGCTGATAATGCAGAGGTTCTAAATCAACATTGCTTATTCTTCAGAATTTCCAGAGCAATGCAAAACATTTTTAAAACTCCTTCTTCACCCCCAAATTAGAGGTTTGTTTTTCCATATAAGGGATAGAAAATAAAATGGAGGAAAATACTTTTTTAAAAAGAAAATGCTTTCTGTTTCCAAGTACCAAACTACCACATTGCATATACTTTAACAGTCTGCTACACAGAGAAGCACAGGCTGAAACAATAATTAAGAGGGTGAAAATAACACAACTAATCAAGTTGAACTTATTTTAGACTTTTACATATCAAGATAAGTCACCCAAAATTTCAGAGTGATCTGAAATTTTTTTATATCTAATAGGATCTTATAATCCTATTAGAAAGAGTAGGATTTCTAGCAAGACTCCAGGATAGGCACAGGAAAAAAATCATCACAAAGAATTAGCAGGTTCAATTCTGCAACAACAAAAGCAATACAAAACAAATACAAGCACTAGACTGGACCACAGAAATTGGGAAATAAAAAAGAAATAGGAGAACACACATGTAGAGGCAAAGTTTTAAAATGAGCACTGCTGCTGCTGCTGCTGCTGCTAAGTCGCGTTAGTCATGTCCAACTCTGTGCGACCCCATAGACAGCAGCCCACCAGGCTCCTCCATCCCTGGGATTCTCCAGGCAAGAATACTGGAGTGGGTTGCCATTTCCTTCTCCAAAATGAGCACTAGAAAACAATAAAAATGCTTTTCAAGTGAAATATTTTAGGAAAACAAATGGGATTCAAACTATCCAGCCCAGTCAAAAACACACACCCATACACATCAAAAAAGAAAGAAACTGGCTCTCCACCTATTATGCAAGCAAGTCTATTAGGGCAGGGGTCCCCAACCCTCAGGCTACAGACTAGTACTGGTCCATGGCCTGTTAGGAACTGGGCCTCACAGTAGGTGAGCTGTGAGTAAGCGACGTTTCATCTGTATTTTTAGTTGTTCCCCATCACTCACTTTATTGCCTGAGCTCCACCTCCTGTCAGATCAGTGGCAGCAGCATTAGATTCTCATAGGAGCATGAACCCTACTGTGAACTGTGCATGCAAGGGATCTAGGTTGCACGCTCCTTATGACAATCTAATGCCTGATGATCTGAGGTAGAGCCAAGGTGGCGATGCTAGGGCTAGCGAGTGGCTTCAAATACAGAGTATCATTAGCAGAGAAGTTTGACTGCACAGAGACCATAATAAATCAATTGCTTGCAGACTCATATCAAACCCCCAGATGGGACCATCTAGTTGCAGAAAACAAGCACAGGGCTCCCATGGATTCTGCGTTATGGTGAGCTGTATAATTATTTCATCATAGATCACAATGTAATAATAATAGAAATAAAGTGCACAATAAATGTCATGTGCTTGTATCATCCTGAAACCACTGCCCACCACCCAGTCTGTGGAAAAACTGTCTTCCACAAAACCAGTCCCTGGTGCCAAAAAGGTTGGGGACTGCTGTAGTAGGGGACAGGAGAAGGAAAATCAGGTGGCGAGACAGCCAGACAACCACAAGTGAAAGACGAAGAAACATAGAGAAAACCAGAAATACCAAAATTTCTGTTTTGTTCATTAAACAGCACTAATTAAAACACAAGGAACCCTGAAAGTAGAAAATAAAACTCAGTTCATTGTGTTTGATTATCAAATAATATGATACAAATAAGGCAAGCATACTCAGAACATTTTTCTCAGTGAATCTCTATCACTAAGCCTGAATTCTTAGAAGCAAAAACTGGTGGAGGATTAGAGAGGGTCCCAGCAGTATTAGGAGGGGTGCTGGAAAACAGCAAGATAGGAAGAACACCTTCACTTACTGAAGACTGGAACTATCAGGGAACACAGCGCAGAATCAGTAAGATGCTGGAGACACACTAAGAACTCAACTAACAAACCCTGATTAAATGGGGCAGAACTGCTTTATGGCACTGAATAGCCTCTCCTTCATTTGTTCACCAATCATTAAATAAATTGAAGCCAGGTACTGTTTGGGGCACTTGGGAATACTGAACAAAACTGAATCCCTGCCCTCTTAGAAACAGACATTCTACTTAGTGTTTAGGGGGGAAAGACCACTATCATATGTGCAGAGACGCCTTCTCTGACCATCACCACTCCCTCTGCTAATCCTGTCTGCCATCTGGGCTGCTCAACTGACAGAGTTAAGAGATGCCAAGCTCACCACCTCAGCTAAAACATGATCTCAAAAAAGAAATGCTAATTTTAGGGACATTATTATTAAAAACCTGAAGAGATGGGGGGGGGAGGTGATCAAGAGGCACAAACTACTATGTATAAAATAAATAAGCTATCAGGATATATTGCACAACACAGGGAACACAGTCAATATTTTATAATAACTATAAATGAAATATAACCTTAAAAAAGAAGACTAAGTTCTGGGGATCTAAAATACAGTATGGTGGCTATATTTAATAATACTTGAAAGTTGCTAGGAGAGTAAACCTTAAATATTCTCATCACAAAAGTAATAGTAATTATGTGAGGTGATTTTACAGTGGTAACCATTTCACTATATATTTCAAACCACCCCACTGTACACATTCAACTTACACTATATTCTATAGCAAGTGTATCTCAATAAAACTTGGGGTGGGGGTGGGCAGGGAATCTAGAGAGAATTACTAGAAAAGGGAACCAATTCTAAACCAGGAACCATGCTAAACACTTTATATATATTATCAATATATATATTGTCCCAAGTGTTACTTGGGGACAATCCTAGGAGATGAGCCGAAACATCACTACTTTATAATTGAGGCAACAAGACTAAAAATCATTAAATGAGTTAGTAGTAAAAGGAAACTGGGCGTTTATTCACTGGGTGTTTATTATGTGCCAGTCATTGTGCATTTAGATATACCAGGTCATTTATTTCACCTTCATAATGACTAGAAAATCCTGTGGACAGAGGAGCCTGGTGGGCTGCTGTCCATAGGGTCGCATAGAGTCGGACACGACTGAAGAGACTTAGCATGCATGTATACGTTGGAGAAGGGAATGGCAACCCACTCCAGTATTCTTGGCTGGAGAATCCCAGGGACGGAGGACCCTGGTGGGCTGCCGTCTGTGGGGTCGCACAGAGTTGGACATGACTGAAGTGACTTAGCAGCAGCAGCATAATAACTGCATGTGGTATTAGGATCCTTAGGTTAACAGTGAGGACCTCTGATGCTCTTTCCCAAAGTTACTCCATTAGTAAATGGGAGGCCCAAGATTCCGTCCCTCTCCTGGGCTCTCCCCATCACATACACATTCATTTGGATGCTTTGAGAAACCAGTGTACATTCTTACAGAAACCAGCACACATCTCACCTCAATCTGGTCAATTTTCACTTGCTTGTATGCTTTCTTCATTTCCTTTACTCCCAATTTCATAGCATCAACCTAAAAAAAGGAAAGAGAACATACCATTTCTTAAGAAGCCATGATGGTTAAACTGTCTTTTAAAAACTATAGGAAAAAGAGCACAGGAGTACAAAAATAAAATGAAACCATGGGAAAAAGTGCTTTGGGAGTACCGTGGTCTTGGTGTCCTTCAATGACTGGATGGTGTAGTTGGCTTGCTCCATATTAAATGACTGTTGGGCGAGATTGTCCCGCTGTTGCTCGTACCTTTTCAGAGTCAAATGAAAACGGTAATGTGAAGCAGATAGAACTCCTCAGGAAGAAAGTGTTTAATGCTAGATAAAACAATCTCCTTAAAGACAACAACAAACCTTAACAAACATACAGAAAAAATGAGAAAAACAACTTAATCCATCTTAAACAAATATCATTTGATGTTCCTCCAATCTTCTTCCTTGGAATGTACTGTAACTATAACACTGTTTTCCACTTAACATTATTACTGCTGTTTTCTACATTGCTAAGAAGTCTTAATATATGTTTTTATATTTTAGATTATTTTGAATGCTAAATTCTCAGAAGTAGAATTCTTAGGAGGAAGGAGCAAGACTATATTTAAGGTTATTCGTATATAAGGTGAAACTTCTTCCAGTAGACTGAACTGCTTGAGGACTGGTATTTTATTAATCTTGTATCCATAAATAGGTAATTTATCTAAAACTAATATATTGTTTGGCACTCCAACTATTTTTTTTAATGAAGTTTTACACCAACTGATAATACTGTCTCAAAGACTTACATCACAATAGTCTTTATACAGTCTTTGAAAACCATCTAACCATTCAACCAGAAGAAAAATGGTCAATGATGTAGGCAAATGGTGGTGGAATATTATCACACCATTAAAAAAATGTTTCCAAAAACACAAAAATACTTGTGATAAAACATTAAGTAGAAAAGGATAACTGATATAATACATGCCATTTGTTTTCTTCTAAAAGATTATATGCACATATGCCATGTATGCACAAGCAGAGAAAGAAATTGTAAGACATTAGCATTTTAAAGGTGGTTATTTCTGGCAATAGGAATCTTGGTGAATTTTCTCTTCTACTCATGTTTATGTACTTGCCAAATTTCCACAATGAACATGTATTCTTTTATTTAAAAAAAAAAATAGCTACTTAAAAATTGCAATGCTGGACTTCCCTGGTGGCCCAGTGGATAAGAATCCACCTGCCAATGCAGGGGACTTGGGTTTAAACTCTGATCCAGGAAGATCCCACATGCTGTGGAGCAGCTAAGCCCATGCATCACAAGTACTGAGCCACTCTCTAGAACCTGTGAGCTGAAACTACTGAGTCTTCATGCCTAGAGCCTGTGCTCCACAACAAGAGAAGCCACTGCAATGAGAAGCCCACGCGCTGCACAGAAAAGAAGCCCCCACTCTCTACAACTAGAGAAAGCCCGCACAAAGTAACAAAGACCTTTCTGGTGTTTGTCTTATTATTTATTTTTGGTGCAGCCAAAAATAAATAAATTTTATTTTTTTAATAAAAATTTTTAGATTAAAAAATTGTGATGCTACCAATTTAGGAGGTAACAGTTTTACTACACACTCTCATTGCTCTAGGCATCATAATTTTCTAACTCTGTCTAATCTGAAAGGAGTAAGATGGTATCTGATGTTTTATACGAAGTCATTTTGTAAACAAGAATAGAGATACCAACAATCTTTCTGCTCTTTATCAGCTGATTCCACCTGACCTCTGCACTCCTGCAGAAGGTCTCATCAGCTGGAGAGCCCACAAGGTTAAGAACCAAAGATAATGCTGGATTTCTGCTCAAACACTGGGACATAGTCACCTAAAACAAATTAAGGACTGCTAAATCTTCTGAAGGGAGGGAACAAATATTTAAGTTTCCCAATTTTATAGGCAAACAAATGAAATTTTAAAAGGCACATTCTAATTACATAAATGGGAGAATCAAACTCTACAGATCTGGGAAGTCTATACAGAAGTCACTAGACATACATGGCTACTTAAATTGTTAAAATTAAATAAAACGGGACCTTGAGTTCCTTAGTCATACTAGCCACGTTTCAAGTGCTCAATAGGCACACGTGGCTAACAGCTATTGTACTGACGAGCACAGACAGAAAACATCTCCTATCACAGCAAAAAGTTCTATTTAAATGGACAGTGGTGCAACAGATGTTGCTGAACATGCAGGGGGAGAAATTCTAGTTAACTGTGTAAATGAAATTTGCAGTTAACTGAAGAATGCTTATAAAGTGGTGCATACGTGCTAAGTCGCTTCAGCTGTGTCCAACTCTTTGCGACCTTATGGACTATAGCCTGCCAGGCTCCTCTGTACCTGGGATCCTCCAGACAAGGATACCGCAGTGAGTTGCTGTGCCCTCCTCCAGGGGATCTTCCCAACCCAGGGATCGAACCCCCATCTCTTATGTCTACCTCTCTGGCAGGTGGGTCCTTTACTATCATGCCACTTGGGAAGCCCTTAAAAAAACAGTATGAAAATCTAAAGGAATGGAAGACCATTTCCCTTTTGGTTAAACCTGTTAGAGGAAAGGAGATTATACTTAGGTAACTTACATCCGCTTTTGCTTTAAAACCCGCAAGGCTTTCTGCTTGACCATATTCTAGGAAGAAAAATAGATTTTAATGAAAGGAAGTAGAAAATATACAATTGGTAAAAGAAACCTCCCATATCCTCAAACTCACATACCTACTTCCTCTCATCTTCAAAGCAGTAGACATGGTGGCTCCCGGACGGTTTACCTCCCAAGCGGGCTCTAAGCTCCAGCCCATCTCAGTCTTTTCATCCCACATCTCAGTACATTTCCTTTTCTAGGGCATATTATTTCTACTCCAAGAGGGCCAGTTTTGTATATTCAGGTGCCTTAGAGAGATTCCAAATTTGGATAGTCTGCTCTCCACTCAAACTCACCACGCCCAATCTCTTCAACCTGCTATCACCTTGGGGATGACTAACAACGGCCCCACCAGTCTCTCAGTTCTCTAGGCTGAACACTGTTACACCAACCTTACCTTTCCTCTCTCTGTTGTCTCCTCATGCACTGTCATCGTGTTAGCTTTTCAGAACTCACTTTCAAATTGATTCCTCTCATGTTATTCTCATGACTACCACCACGGTTTAGGCTTTCATCTCCTCAAGTCTAGGTGGGCTGTCCTGCCTCTGGTCACTCTTCACTCCATGCCACCCAACTACGATGGCAGAGAAAATCCTCTGGTCACTTTGCTTTCTATACTGTTTCATAAATCACTTTGTCTCCTCAAGACAGAAAAGCAGGTATTATTACTTCACAGATGATAATAATACCTAACATTTACTGACTCCTTCTATGTACTAGACATAGTGCTATGAATTACCTTGACATAGGTTGCATGAATTACCTTGTTTAATCTCACCCTATAAAGTAGATATTATCATTTCACAGATTGGAAAACTGAGGTTCAGTGATGCTAAGTAACTTGCTCTCACTTAAATGCCTAATAAGTTACAGAGATGGGGTGGGAGAAAAAAAGCAGCTCAAATCCATGCACATACATACACCACTCTATGTTTCTTCCTAACAGAAGAGGAAAGTAAGGAATTAAGTGACTTTATAAAGGTCACAGCTAGTAGGTAGTGGTGGTATTAACAGAACACTAGTACTTTTCCCCAACATTCTATTCCTTAACCAGTCTATTATATTTACCTAACCTGACCAGCCAAGCAACTCATTAGTCTGAGCAGGCCCAGCCTGTCCTGTCCAGATTGCCGCCTTCTCAGTAGAGTATGCTAATTCCCAGATACATGTTTCTGGATGTGTGATCAACATCTCTCCACCAGGTCAAGGCCCAGTTTTCCTCTCATATCCTGCTGCAAACTCTCCTCCCTGAAGGACACAACATCACATATGTTTTCGCTTTACCAGACTGTGAGCATCTCTTCTATATTTCTCACCAGCCCTTACCACAGGCCCTACTTCCACAGGTACTCAAATCAAGGTGTCACAACTTCTGCAGGAGCTGTCTACCTTACCTTTGCAGGTCCCTCCCTCATCTTCTTGATCTGATCCTTATACTTCACTAGTTCAGCATCCAGCCGAGAAATCTTCTTGTCAATGGATTCTGCTCTGCTGTCCACCTTCAGCGGAAAAACATCAAAGGCAGTGGAAGTTATTGCAATACATTGACATGAAAAGTGGTAGGAGAGGAATGAATAGAGAAAGAAAGGAAAAACAAAGAGCATATGGTGAAGGTTGAAAACAGCAATTCCTAACTGTGGGGAGGCGGGATTCTCCGAAATCCTGGGGGGCGGGGTTTAAACTGTATTCCACCCCCCTAGGTTCTAATATTCCAGGGGCGTCTTCAAGTGTTTGAGCAGAAAAAGAATTTGAGAATCACTCGACTGAGTCGAAATTTCCCAAGAATTGGAGACTAGGCCAGCAGAGGGCTCAATCAGAAAGTGTGTGAAATGAGTTACTGCCCAATGGACCTCGGCTAGGGCTGTAGAGCTAACGCCATTCACTTGGATAGAAGGTGGTGGCCTAATGACAGGGGCTAGAGTTCTGAATTTTGTGTAACAGATCCAGGATTGGGTTACAGATATACTGAGCTAGGATATCAAGCCGAGATTCCTGACGTCGGAGAAGGATGAGGGACGGAAGAGGAGGGAGGAGTAGGGCTGGATGAGGTGGTAAGGGTGTCCAGGCCGAGTGGACGCGGCACTGAGCACCAGAGGGGGTGGGGCGCAAGTAAGGTTAAACAATGATGGGTTAGGGGTCCCTGGTTTGTGGCGTCAGCAATGACTTGGGTAACAGGAACGAAAGTGGGGTGAAGAGAACTCAGCTGTAATGGGCCCGGGAGCCAGGAGTCGACGCCGAAGTCGGGGGTGGACGGGTAAAGGGATGTCAGGGTTCCTGAGCCTAGTTAGCAAGTCTAAGTGCCCACCGTGCCAATGCAGTCAGTCAAGCTGGGCGGCGGAGCCTTGGGTTTCGCTTTCCCGAAGAATCGGTTCATCTTGGGCGGCCGCTAAGAAAACCTAAACACTGGAGCAAAACCAGAAACGGAAGCAGAGTCACCTCCCTCTCCGACTTGACTTCCGGCCCCCCATGCGCAAGCGCAATGTGCCTATTGGCGTTTCCCGATCCTTTTTCCGGATTTTCAGCCTGATCTTCCGGGGAAGGGGAGCTCCGGGAAGTTGGAGGTGAGGGACAGTCAGCAGGGGGCGTGGCTCCGGTGGCGGGCGTGGGCGTGGCCCCAGATAAGCCAGGCGGGGCCTCGGCTGAGTGGGTGCGGTAGGGGGCGGCTTCAGAGGAATAGAGCCCGGCTGCAGCGGGGCTGCTCCGAGGGGCGGAGCCGGTACGCCCGGGAGGGGCGGGGAAGTAGCCGAACTGGGGTGGAGGGCCCCACGCTAGCTACCATCGCTGGGCGGGCGACAAGCGCGGGTCTGGCGGAGCGCGGGGGCGCGCGAAGACCGCGAGGCGACCGGGAGCGGCTGGGTCCCCGGCGGCGCGCGCCTCGGCCGGGCCGGGAGCCGCGCCAGTCGGTGCCCCCAGCCGAGCGAGGTCCGCCTCCCTCCCAGAAATCAGCCGTCCGGAGCGTGACCAGGGGGCATGCCGGATCCACCAGAGGCGCCGCCGCCTGCGCTCGCAGGCCGCGGGTGAAAAAGAAAGCACGGCCTCGCTCGGCCCGGAGCGAAGAGGTGGCCCGGAGCGAAGTGGTGGCCCCGAGCGAAGAGGTGGTCCTGAGCGAAGAGGTGGCCCGGAGCGAAGAGGTGGCCCGGAGCGAAGAGGTGGCCGGGAGCGAGGAAATGGCGGCAGCCGGGCTCAGCGTGACCGTCACCCACAGTGAGCGTGGGCTGCCGGGTGGGCTCCGTGCTGGGCCGCGAAAGTCCGGCGGGGTCTCTGGGTTTGGTCGCGTGCCCTGCCCCTCCTTGTCTTTGGAGTCCAGAAGAGTGGGATCTTGTGGGACCGGCTTTTTCTTTTTTTTACTGGTCTGTCAACACACCTTTCCACGTGGCAGGTGTATTTTGTCTCAGGCCATTTGTTAGATCCTTGATGCTTCACGTCGTGGTCCTAGTTGTATGTCTTAGGGTGTGCCTGCACAGTTGTTGTGGGCCTTTGTGCCTGGCTTGTATTTAGCCATGTTGTCTATGACTGCTGTGTATCTGGACACCTACTTGTGTGCAGGAGTCAAAACTCATGTGTGCTGTTTAAGTGAGGCGTGGGTTCCAGCGTACACTCTGGGCACCCTTGGGGTCTGTTTACTGTTGGAGTTGACACAGAACTAGACAAAGACGGTTCTCCAGGGAGCTGAGTACATAAGGTTTTCTCAGAACCAACTAGGGGAGACCCCAGGGCCTCAAGAATCTGGAGACCAGGATTCTGCACATTTGGGTGACCTTGGGATGTCTCCTTTCTAGGCATCTGGTTTCTTCTATGCAAAATAGAGTTGGTAACACCTGTCCCGCTGACTTCATGGCTATTAAGTAGGCTTAAGGCTTGGCGTGATGCACTGGACACAGGCTACGCCCTTGCTGTCCACATATCCAGAAAAGAATTGGCACCTCTGCTCCAAAAAGAATTTTCTGCTGTTTGAGTTTTTCCACTCATTTGTTTATTTATTGGCCACACTAGGTCTTCGTTGCTTTGCTCGTGCTTTTTCTAGTTGCAGCGTACAGGGGCTACTCTTCCTTGAGATGTGCGGGCTTCTCACTGGGGTGGCTCTAGGCATGTGGGCATCAGTAGTTGTGGCACACGGGCTTAGTTGCTCCATGGCATGTGGAATCATCCAGGACTGGGGATTGGACCTGTGTCCCCTGCCTTGGCAGGCAGATTCTTATCCATAGCACCACCGGGGAAGTCCCCCTCATTTATTTTCTGGGCACCAACCGTATGTGTCCAGGTGTGCCCAGTGGGAGAGACCTGGAAGAAAAGCAGTTCCTTGCCCATTATAGCAAAGGAGATAGAAACAGTTCCTCGCCCAGTACAACACAGAGGAGAGGACAGTCAGGTCAGAGGAGGCAGATGGCTTTAAAGAAAAGCACAGAATTTGAAATCAGATAGATCTGAGGTTAAGTTCTGATTGTAGAGATGGGTCCCACTAGGCAAGTCTTAACTGGACTGATCTCACATTTTGCTTATTTGTGAAATGGGGGATAATAGGTAATACCAGCTTCATGGGTACCTCATGGGGTTGTTCTGAGGATTAATTAAGGTTATGCATAAAATAAGCCTGCTGCTGCTGCTACTGCTAAATCCTTTCAGTCATGTCTGACTCTGTGCGACCCCATAGACAGCAGCCCACCAGGCTCCTCTGTCCCTGAGATTCTCCAGGTAAGAATACTGGAGTGGGTTGCCATTCCCTTCTCCAATGCATGCATGCACGCTAAGTTGCTTCAGTTTTGTCTGAATCTGTGCGACCCTATAGACAACAGCCCACTAGGTTCGTCCGTCCACAGGATTCTCTAGGCAAGAATACTGGAGTGGGTTGCCATTTCCTTCTCCAAAATAAGTCTAGTCAGCCCCTTACACATGTTAAATGCTTAAAATGTTAGCTGATATCACTGATATTATTAGTTCCCGTAACAATTCCCAAGGAGACAAAAATCCTTGAGCAGGTCTTAAAGGCTGGGAAAATGAAGTGTCAGCCTCTGTTTATTGGTTTGTGTTTTCTTCAACACTTTTCTCTCTTCCCAGGCAATGAGAAACACGATCTTCAAGTTACCCCACAAGAAGGCAATAGTGAGCCAATTGTCCAAGACCTGGCCCAGGTTGTTGAAGAGGCTACAGGGGTTCCGCTGCCTTTTCAGAAACTCATATTTAAGGGTAAGCCTTTCTCTTCCAGCTCTGAGCCTATTTAAAACTATTTAATCTTACCTAACAGTAAGGTTAGGTTTTCAATCTAGGACAGTTCTTATTTGCTTGTTAATTCTGTCATTCCTTCAACAAATATTTGTTGAGTACCTACTATGTAGTGGACACTTGCAAACACATGCACAGGTATTAGAGTTGAAGTCATATGAGGGTGGCGGAAACCTCACCATTTTTGATGAGGCACATGGGCAGTCTTCCCTGGCTAAGTTAGATCCTCTTCCCAGTGTGTGTTCTTGTGGCACTCCCTCCACTTCTGCACAGCTTGTATTGAAACTACTATTAAATAATTGTTTCCATAGTCACCAAACATCCGGTTTCTCTGGTACAATACATGAGGGCAGAGATACTTCTGTGTTTTCAGTGCTTGGCCTAGTTCTGACACAGAGAAGGTACTGAACAGACTAGTTTAAAGGACCTGGATGTAGCAGGCCCAGTGGAATATGGTGATTTCTGCCAGGACACACCTACTCCCATCCCCATTCTCTGGTCTTCTCATTCCCATGAGAACCCATTATTTTGTATCTGATGAAGCTAAATTCATCCCATTTGGTGCCAATCATAAAGAATTTAGTGATGGGAAGCATTTACCTTTATACTTCATATTGTAACTCCTTGTCTTTTCTTTTTAAAAGCGTTTCATTTTACAATTATAAAGGCAATAGAAATTCATGTTTCTAAATAGAGGAAAACACAAAGAAGAAAATGTTCTCCTGGATAAAACCCCTCATAACAATTCAGTATATTTCTGTCCAGCCTTTGTTTGTTTGTCCTGGCATCCTGAAATGTGGGTTCTCCTTTGTGGCTTTTTTTTTTGTTTCTGTAGTGGATAAAACTGGATCATTTCTTGTGATCTTCTTATAACACTTGGTCATCAGCACATATTGTGGCATTGAAGTTTCCTGAAAAATGAGCTTTAGTGCCTACAAAGTCTTCCATTGTTATGATGTATAGTAATCAGTCCCCTATTCCTGAGTTTTTGACTTTCCAGTTTCTCACTGTTATGAATAATAATAATTGTGTAATAGTTATTGTTCAGGCACATGTCCAGTTATTTGTTAGGATCAATATCTGAAGTGAAGTTATTGGGTCAAGAAACCTTCTAAAAATGTTACACCAACTCATCCTCTTCTCAATAGTGAACATACTATTTCCTGTACCCTTGCTGAAGTCTATTTTCACTGTTGTACAAGTTACATTTGACATAACTGTCTTCTTTTTTCAGGAAAATCTCTGAAGGAAATGGAGATGCCATTGTCAGCACTTGGAATACAAAATGGTTGCCGGGTTATGTTAATTGGGAAAAAGGTAGATTGCGTTTTCTACCAGAAATACCTCAGAGCCAAATGACTAAGGTGTTTTACATGAGTGTCTGTTTAGAAGGCCAAACTGGGGGCTCAGATTTGGCACTGGTGAAGTAGTGCTTGCCACACAAATGTAGTTACTGTTTGTTTAGTGGAGTTACCAGTTTTATTGTTTTCATTTCCTTCAGCTTCTGTTCTTTAGGGTTTTCACCCTGGGAATTAGGAGTGGTTGTATTGCCTCAATTATGTGGGTTTTGTGCTGGTGGTGGAATTTCAGTCTGGATAAAATGGTGTCTGAAGCAGTCCCTGCTCACTTGGAGAGGAATTTGCAAGAGACTGTCAAACCTGTAAATTTTTAAAATAAGTACTCTGCAAATTTCAGGAGCCTCTCTTCCTTTAACCATTCTTTTTGCTAAAATCTCCCGTGAGGTTAAATCCTCTTTGGCTGGAAAGAAAGGTTCAGAGTAGAAGTGAGGGAGACAAAGAGTCAGTTGATGACAAAAAGGGTTGAGGACAGTAGACCCTGGGGCCAGCAATACATTGTGACACAGTGGAGTTGTTGGTCAAATGAAGTTCTCTTACTTCAAGCTGGGTGTGGCTGATTCAAGAGTGGAGAGAGGGCAGAGGTTAGTAATGTGGAGGCAAGGAAAGTCTAGTGCAGACTTGGAACTGCCAGGAGACTGGCACTCAGGATTTGGCCACCAAGGGGAGACAGTGGGAACAATGGGAGACAGTGTAAAAGCAGAAAGCTGCTAGCTACCAGTGAAGTTGAAAGAAGGGGAAATAGTCTAGATTTCTTGCTCAAGGGTCAGGAAGAACGGTGATGGAAAAAGGAGCACAACCCAAGGGTTGAGTTTGAAGAAACTTTAGGACCCTCAGCTGGAGTTGTCCTGGGGTGTGAGAAGCCAAATCCCATTCAGGTCTCAGCTTTACCTCTTTGGGCTGTGTGACCTTAGGTTACTTTACAGTTACCTCAATTTCATCATTGGATTGTGGTAAGGCTTAAATAATAATGCAGGTAGAGTGCTTAGGATGATGCCCGGCATAAAGTGGATGCTCAATGAAAGTATGCATCGTCATCATGGTCATATTGAATGAGAGAGCTCAGGAATTCCATTTAAGGAAAGGATAAAATTCCGCCTGTCTCACCTTTCTGGACTCCTCACATGCTAGGCGTTCACTATAATTAGTTAACACTCTGGGCTTCAGTCTGGAGGCAGTTGGTGGTCAGCCCCAGGCTAAGGTCAGATCTGGCTCATGGATCAACTCTGTTCTCTGAACTCAAGCCGTCAGGCTCTCTCACCAGGACATGTACCTGGTACCTTCTATCTCGTCTAGTGTCTTTGTAGATAGAAAACGTTAGTGTATAATCCTCCAGCTTGCTTTCCAAGAAGCAGCAAGTTTAAGATGATGTTTTCCTAGGGGAGTGGTTTGGCCACTTATGGTCAGATTTTTTTTTTTTTCTGACAGAAGCTACTATTTTTGGTGATTATTCACTTATTTTTATTCTTAACATTTTAGAACAGTCCAGAGGAAGAAGCTGAACTAAAGAAGCTGAAAGATTTGGAGAAATCTGTGGAGAAGATAGCTAACCAGCTGGAAGAACTGAATAAAGACCTTGCTGGAATCCAGCAGGTAACTCTCCTGGTAGACTTGACTTTCTGCCTTCTGTAAGAATTCTCTAGAGACACAAATGTGTGGTTTTGAGGGCAAACTTTGTTTTCAGCCCCCGCTGGGTTCAGACCCTGACTTCCCATTCTGTAACTGGGCAAGTTTGCCTTTGTCTCAAGTTCTTCTGTAAAAAAGGGAGTGATGATGGTAACTCCCTCTTGGGCTGTTGTGAGGATTCAATTACATAGTTTAAGGCTGACACATTCTAAGTGCTTTGTAAGCACATCATTGTTATTTACAAACCCCAGCCAGCATCCATTTGCGTTCCTATGAGAACACCTGCCATGCTAGGATAATGTGTTGTCTTAAATAGAATAAATATCTGCTCTCAGTCTAGTCAGTTATAATGTATTTGGCAAGGCAAAGAACACTGATTCATAGAATGTCCAAGTTGAGCATGATATTGGCGAGGGGTCATCCTATTCAATTTCTTATAGTACTGAAACCAAATTAGAATTACTTATGGCCTCAAACCATGTATTTATTTTTGATCTCTTCATTTTATAACATTAATGGATGTATGATTGTGTTTTAATTACTAAAGTACTGCATACTGATTGTACACAGTTTTTAAGAAGATGTGTGGGCACCAATATGAAAAATAATAATTAGCTTTAAGACCTCCAACTCAAAGATAACCATTATTAAAACCTGGAATCTGTTTTTTTAATCTTAAAAAAATTGGTATAATGTTAGGTATACTTTGTAAATAGTTCTTTCTTTGGTTTAAGGAATTGAACACTTTCCCATGTCATTAAAAATGATCATACTTAGTATACCTGAAACTAACACAGTATTAAAAATCAACTATACTTCAATAAAGAAAAAATGTCTTGACTGGAAAAAAAAAAAGATCATCCTTTTCAAAACTCGTATAATATTGCATCACATGAGTGGCTCATGGTTTACCTAACCAATTATTTATTATTTATCACCTAATGTTATTTAACATTATGCATAATGCTTCTTTGAATGTCCTTGGGCTTAAATCTTTTTTGGCCATTTCTCATTTTTTGGTAGAGTAAATTCTTTCAGTTGGAATCAGTAGCTTATTTTATTACTTGTTGTGAAATCTGCATCTGTAGCTTTTGACTTTGATGAAAACATCCTCAGAGATCCCTGCTGTCCACCTGTTGTCACCAGCTAACTGATCATTAGGCTAAGTAACAGGAATAAACAGATAATTTAATAAAACAATTAAGTAAGTGCTGCCATTTGTTAGCAGTATGTCTGTGTCAGGACTCGTATTAAAGGTCTTATATTTCCCTTTATCCTCATGGTAACCCTCTGGGATGTGTGTGTCATGGTCTCCATTTTATTTTATTTTTTTTTTTCTTTTTGCCTTTGTTTATTTGGCTGCTTGTTTGTTTGGGTCTTAGTTGCCTCAGGCAGGATCCTCATTGTATCATGTGGGATCTATCATTGGGGCGCATGGACTCTCTAATTGGAGTGCAAAGGCTCAGTAGTTACAGCACATGGGCTTTGTTGCCCAGCAGCATGTGGGATCTTAGTTCCCTGACCAGGAATCGAATCCTCGTCCCCTGCATTGCAAGGCGGATTCTTTTTCATATATACATATACACTTCTTTTTATGTATTTATTTTTGTCTGTGCTGGGTCTTCGTTGCTGTGTGGGCTTTTGCCTAGTTGGGCGTGTGGAGGCGGCTCTCTAGCTGCGGTACTTGGGCTTCTCATTGCAGTGGCTTCTCTTGCTGCAGAGCACAGGCTCTAAGGAGTGCAGGCTTCAGTAGCTGTGGCTCCCGAGCTCCAGAGCACAGTCTCAGTAGTTGTGGCACGTGGGCTTCGTTGCTCCCCGGCATGTGGGATCTTCTGGGATCAGGGATCAAACCTGTGTCTCCTGCATTGGCAGGTGGATTCTTTACCACTGAGCCAATAGGGAAGCCCAAGGTAGATTCTTTTTTTTTTTTTTTTCCCCCAAGGCAGGTTCTTAACCATTGGACCGCCAGGGAAGTCTTCCATTGTATTATTTTATTTATTTAATTTGGCCAGCCTGCTCAGCATGTAGGATCTTATTCCCCAATGTGGGATGGACGCCGTGCCCCCTGCACAGAAGCATGGAATCTTAACTACTGGACTGCCAAGGAAAAGCCTTGATCTCCATTTAAAAAATGAGGACAGCAAGGCACAGATAGGTTAAGGGACTTGCTCAAGCTCACCAGCCAGTACACAGCAGTCAGAATTGAAGCCCAGGCCTATCAAACTCTAAACCCTGTGCTCTTAATATCTGCCTCTTGTGTACAGGTATTCACTCGTGACTGGGGGCTTTAGCAGAGCCAGGCCTCTGGAGGCATTTGTGGCCCCAGTAGGCCACGTGAGACAGAGGGGCCTGCAGCCTATTACAGTGCTTGAGGAGGCCCAGGGCTGGCTTTTCTGTTTTCCCAAAAGGTGGAATTGTAGGCCTGCAATTTGGCCCAGCCTGTTGGGGAACGTGGACTCAGGGTGTGGCTGCTTCATCAGTGCCTGGCTTGGAGTTTTCTGTCAGCCTCAAAGAAACACTTGGAATAATGCATCATTCCTCCACAGGGTTTTCTGGCCAAAGATTTGCAAGCTGAAGCTCTCTGCAAACTCGATAGGAGAGTAAAAGCCACGATCGAGCAGTTTATGAAGATCTTGGAGGAGATTGACACACTAGTAAGTAAATACTCAGCTGAGAAGAGCTAGTTTCCTTTGACGGCTTTTTAGTCAGTTTCACTTTCTCGGTATCACACTCATTGCCTGAGGGTACTGGGCACCTATTGAGCAGTGTACCGGACACTGCTAGGTCTTTGGTGAATATGCAGAAAGATAAGACAGTTCCTGATTTCCCCTATCTCACTGACATGGGGCTTTTGTCATTTTTATTTATGTATAATAGTAGCATCTAAGGGGGCTTCCCAAGTGGTGCAGTGGTAAAGAATCTGCCTGCCAATGCAGGAGACAAGTTTTCTAGGAAACAGCAAGCCATGCCAGTATTCTTACCTGGAAAATCCCATGGACTGAGGAGCCTGGTAGACTACAATCCATGGGGTTGCACACAAAGAGCCGGGCATGACTGAGCACACACGTACAGTAGCATCTAATCCTCACAAAGCAGGGACCGAAGTGATCCATGGTCTCAGGGTCAGAGAAGTACAGAGTGTCACTTTCCTGACACTCTTGTGTCTGACATTCCACTGGGTCCATTACCTGTACAGAAGACAGTCAGACCCAGCTCTTGGGAGGCTAGGAATAGGAATCATTGATGTTTCCTATTAGGTTTCCTATAAGGTTAGGAATCATTGATGCCATGTTCCCTTTGAGAGATAATGTCTCTCCCCTGATACCTCATTCTTAGGGTGAACTATTCTGCTTGGGATTCTTGAGGGGAGGTGGTATAGGGGGTGGTAAAGAAGAGCAGAAAAGCACTATGCTTTTCATGCCACAGTGAGCTCGTGGCCCAGCCAGGACACAGTATCCATGCACAGAAAACGATGAAAGGACAAAGTCCATGCTATAGGTCTATGGTCCAGACCTCGAGAGCTAAGGAGTGTTTATGGAGTGAGAGCCATGGAAAGGGATGTGTAGGACAGAGATCCAGGGAAGTGACTCCTGAAAATGCCTTTCATCCACATTGGTGACCTGTGGCCAGCTTGGTGTGCTATGGTATTTCTGACATGTTCCTATGTCATTTTCACGTACTCGGACTATTTATATGTCAACTTATTCTTCCATAGATTCTGCCAGAAAATTTCAAAGACAGTAGAATGAAAAGGAAGGGTTTGGTGAAAAGGATTCAGGTGAGTTGTGTGGTAGGGCATCACAAAGTGTCGTGCATCAGTGCATGTATCTCTCCAAAGTAGGGCTCTGTGTGGTGGGGGCTCTCTTCAGTTGTTACTTCTCAGTATGAACCCAGAACACAAGAGCTCCTTTCATGTCCCTGTAATTGAATTTGGATTAACCTGATCGGTAAAGAAGTTTGCTGGGGAGCAGACAGGGCAGTTCTAGGAGGTGCCATTCCTGTGGAACAGGGTCCCCTGAAATCATGCTGTTTCAGTGGCAGGGCTTCCTCTCCTCAGTGCCCTTTGGAGGTTGTTAACCGAGAGCACTGTCACTTCCCTCTCCTGCGTCTGGAGCCTGGGCTGTCTCCATCCCCACACACCCGTTTAGCTTGAGTCAGTCACCCAGGGGTTCTCCAGAGTGGCTTGGCAGAGAACCTCTTGTGGCCAAGGTTGGCATGGGTTGGCTCCTCCAGTGGCCCTAACTGCTCTGCATGTGTCTTTCAGGCCTTCCTAGCTGAGTGTGACACAGTGGAGCAGAACATCTGCCGGGAGAGAGAGCGACTGCAGTCCACAAACTTGGCCCTCGCTGACTGAGGTGAGGCGGAGAAGGCCGTGCTGCGCTGAGGAACAGCCCCACCAGCTCTGCCATCTCTGGAACAGAAGTTACCTGCCTTCCCCAGAAGAAAATGTAGATCTCAGAAGTGGATGGCTCATAACAACGCCTCACAACAATCGGCCCGTTGCCTTTTCCTTCTCTTACAACCCGCTCTCAATGAACAAGTGTCGTCCGTACAATCTTTAGCCTCCTGTCAGCTTCTCGTTCTGTCTCTGTGGATCTGTGCTGTCCAGCAGCCCACCTTGTCTGGAGAGTGCCCCCATGACCAAGTCTTCCCAGCTGTGGACCTTTGGGTGCTTTCTTTGGGCTGGTGAGAGCTCTTATGTATCCTGAGGTAGTTCTCAGTTTATCAGCCATTTTGGTCTTCAGATCCATGAGGCCTTTTTGTTCTTATGATCCCATAACCTGTCTGTGTAAACCAGAATCACCAGGAGCCCATGTCTGGTGAGGAAAGTCGGGAATGGGTCAAAACAGGTAGCCCGAGTGTCTCTCATGTGACCTGATTCTGAACCAGCTGGCTGGTTGTGGGTTCATGAGCCTGTCCTCAGCTCCCAGTGACCTTGATCAGCCATAGGTCATGAGATCTCTGGTTCATTCCTGGAGTGGGGCCTGTGGTTGATATATGGACTGCCTTGCTCCCAAGCACATCTCTAGAAGGTTAGAATCCAGAGTTGACTAAGTCTCTGCTTGCAACCAGGTCAGACCCTGGCTTACGAGGGGCAGTGAGGGGCCAGAGTGAATGCAGCAGGCCGGTAGTGAGGGCAGCCATAAACCTCTCAGGAGTTCCTTCAGAGGCGTTGTTACGAGCCATCCCCTTCTGAGATCTACATTTTCTTAAAGTTACTTTGAGGTTGTTTCTGTCTGTTTGGTGGTCCTTTCCCCCTTCATTTGTTATTTAAAAAATAAAGCAGTTTATATACACATCAGCAAGCAGAAGAGTGTTAAAACTTTTTTTTTTTCGGACTTGCCATACAGCATGTGGGATCTTAGTTCCTGACCAGGGATCTAACCCATGTTCCTGCATGGAGTTGTAACCACAGCTCCACCAGGAAATCCCAGAAGAGTGTTTAAACTTTTTTTTGTTGATCAAGTATGAAAAACAGAAGCCTTCTGAGATTCTAGTCTAGAAGTCAGGAGTGGTCTGTGTACTTCAGTGGCCTCCTAAATGGGTCAGCTGATGTTACCCCCGTTTTTTCACACAGTGCCCAGGAGAATAACTCCTAAAGGCCACTCTGAGGCCAGTCTTATCTGGCAGACGGGGAGTTGGTGAAACCCCAGGAATTGAGGGCTGTGTGGATGGGGCCTAGGACAAAGTGGTGGCAAGTGGCCGAGGCTGAAGGTCCCATTGGCCCACCCCCAGCTTTAACCAGAGTAGTTCAGTATTTACCTGTTTGTTTATAAGTAGTAGCTGTGTGGTCTTGGGCCACAGCAAGTTCCTGTGTGCCAGATACCATTCTAAGTTCTTCAGGTGTGTTAGTCATTTAATCCTCACACAGTCCAGGAGGTAGATAGATACTCCCCCTGTTTTAGAGATGAGCTTAGGTGATTTGCTCAGGATCATAGATAAGTGACAAAGCCAGGACACAAACTAGGCGGCTTGATTCCAAGCCAATGTTCTTTACTGATTTTTGTCCCAACTGACATGGGGTTGCTCACACCTTCTCATTTTCTCTTCTCTTTCTGTTTATCTCCTGGGTTGGTCTGTGTACTTCCTCTCTGGTCCTCTCTATTCATTTTCTATAGAGCAGCTGAGTGATCATGATCATGATCTCGTCATGTCAGTCCTGTGCCTAAAAATCTCAGTGGCCCCCATTCTCTTAGGATAAAGGCCAAGGTCCTTGCCCTTTTCATCTTGACCCGCTCTCCTGTTACTCTGTGCCATCAGCCACTCTGGGCTAGTTCAGGTCCTCAGGTGCTCTGAGCCCTCTCTCGCCCTGGGGTCTTCGCACACGTTCTTCTTGGATATTTCCCCACCATCCTTCCCCTACCCCTACCCCTGCCGCTGTCCTAGGCGACTGCTGTTTATCCTTCAGAATGTAAATCTCTCTTCCATAGAGAAACCTCACCTACTGATGTTTCTGATAGTCTGTCTGAGAATGTCAAGCCCCCAGGTGATGTCCTCTCACAGCTTGTGACTATTTAAACAGCATTTGTCATGGTCTATGATGATTTATTTGTGGGAATATTTGATTAATATTTGCCTTTTAACTCTAGTTCCTTGGATTAAGGAACTTCTTTGTTTTGTTAACAGTGTATTTCAAGCACATTGTTAGGCTTATATTGCTGCTAAGTCGCTTCAGTCATGTCCGACTCTGTGCGACCCCATAGACAGCAGCCCACCAGGCTTCCCAGTCCTGGGATTCTCCAGGCAAGAACACTGGAGTGGGTTGCCATTTCCTTCTCCAATGCGTGAAAGTGAAAAATGAAAGGGAAGTCGCTCAGTCGTATCTGACTCTTAACAACCCCATGGACTGCAGCCCACCAGGCTCCGCCGTCCATGGGATTTTCCAGGCAAGAGTACTAGAGTGGGGTGCCATTGCCTTCTCCAAGGCTTATATTAGGTGTTCAGTAAATATTTGGAGACTGAATGAATGTTGACCACACATATTAATAGTGAAATTTCCACTGCTGCACTCGCCCACTGAGGCTCCGTCAGCACAGGGATTTACAGCATCCTATAGTCCTTTTATTCTTTGAGGATGAGCTGCCCAGCAGACATGCAGGATAGTGACATGGCCCACTCACATAGACCTGCACATCTGCAGGGCATCTCTGCCCAGGGAGAGTACTTGTCAGTTGCCCATTTCCCCAGGACATGATCAGTCCTGCTGCAGGGAAACAGATCCAGCTCTGTGATCCCATGGACATTGTTCAGCCTCACAGAGTTGGAAGGATTCTCCTGTACATTGTTCAGTCAGTTATTTCTACTTATCCTTTAAGGCACAGTTTAAAGGCTACTCCCTGTGAGAAGCCCTTCATCTGGTAGTCAGAACGCTTTTAGTTGAAAACTGTTGTTGTTCAGTCAGTCAGTCATGTCCGACTCTTTGCGACCCCATGGACTATACAGTCCATGAAATTCTCTAGGCCAGAATACTAGAGTGAGTAGTCTTTCCCTTCTCCAGCAGATCTTCCCAACTCAGGAATTGAACCTAGGTCTCCTGCATTGCAGGCGGGCTCTTTACCAACGGAGCTATCAGGGAATACTGAAGTGGATTGCCATTCTCTTCTCCAGGAGAATCTTCCCGACCCAGAGATCGAACCTGGGTCTCTGGCATTGGCGGGTGGATTCTTGACTGAGCCCACAGGGAAGCCATAGTTGAAAATACCAGAAACCTATTCCAAAGAGATTGTCAAAATAGAAAATTTGTTGGTAGGATGTTATCTCATGTAACTTTGGAAAATTCAAGGGCAGTTGGACTTCAGGAATACAAATGCTGCCTGAAATCCCTGTCTGTATCTCTCTGCATGTCAGCATCATTCACTCAGTCCTGCTTCTCCCACAAAGTAGGGAAACATGGCTGCCAGCAGTCCCCACTTGGCGTATTTTACAACTTTCCTACCAGAGAGGAACTGCCTCGGTTCCCTGATTTCTGACTTTAAAAACCTGGAGGAGAATCTGGCCAGTGAGCAGTGGCCAGGGCAGCAGGGTCACATGCTGCAAACAGGGCTTTGGGAGTCCACACTTGGGTTGTAGGGTGGTTCCCAGAGACGGGCCCACAGTTTCCACACCTGTAAAGCAGAAGCCGGGAGAACCCCATGCCCGAGGGGTGGCAGCCGAGAGGAGCTACCCCACGTCTGAGGTGAGGGGCGGCAGCGAAGAGGAGTTATCCCGCGTCCGAGGTCAGGGGCAGAGGCCGAGAGTGCCAGGCTGCGACAGCGCAGGAGCAACCGAGAGGAGCTACCCCCGCCCGAGGCCAGGGGCAGCGGCCGGGAGGAGCTGCCCCACGCCTGAGGCCAGGGGCGGCGGCTGGGAGGAGCAACTCCACGTCCAAGGAGCGGTGGCTGCGAGGGTGCTGGAGGGCCTAGAGGAGCTATTCCACTTTCAAGTTCGGGAGGGGCGGTGGTGAGGAGACAACCCTCGTCCAAGGTAAGGAGCAACGGCTGCACTTTGCTGGAGCAGCGGTGAAGAGATACCCCACGTCCAAGTAAGAGAAATCCAAGTAAGACGGTAGGTGTTGCAAGAGGGCATCAGCGGCCAGACATACTAAAACCATAATCACAGAAAACCAGTCAATCTAATCACACTAGGACCACAGCCTTGTCTTAACTCAATGAAACTAAGCCATGCCCTGTGGGGCCACCCAAGATGGGCGGGCATGGTGGAGAGGTCTGACAGAATATGGTCCACTGGAGAAGGGAATGGCAAACCACTTCAGTATTCTTGCCTTGAGAACCCCATGAACAGTATGAAAAGGCAGAATGATAGGATACTGAAAGAGGAACTCCCCAGGGCAGTAGGTGCCCAATATGCTACTGGAGATCAGTGGAGAAATAACTCCAGAAAGAATGAAGGGATGGAGCCAAAGCAAAAACAATACCCAGTTGTGGATGTGACTGGTGATAGAAGCAAAGTCCGATGCTGTAAAGAGAAATATTGCATAGGAACCTGGAATGTCAGGTCCATGAATCAAGGCAAATTGGCAGTGGTCAAACAGGAGATGGCAAGAGTGAATGTCGACATTCTAGGAATCAGCGAACTAAAATGGACTGGAATGGGTGAATTTAACTCAGATGACCATTATATCTACTACTGCGGGCAGGAATCCCTTAGAAGAAATGGAGTAGCCATCATGGTCAACAAAAGAGTCCGAAATGCAGTACTTGGATGCAATCTCAAAAACAACAGAATGATCTCTGTTCGTTTCCAAGGCAAGCCATTCAATACCACTGTAATCCAAGTCTATGCCCCAACCAGTAATGCTAAAGAAGCTGAAGTTGAATGGTTCTGTGAAGACCTACAAGACCTTTTAGAACTAACTCCCACAAAAGATATCCTTTTCATTATAGGGGACTGGAATGCAAAAGTAGGAAGTCAAGAAACACCTGGGGTAACAGGCACATTTGGCCTTGGAATACGGAATGAAGCAGGGCAAAGACTAATAGAGTTTTGCCAAGAAAATGTACTAGTCATAGCAAACACCCTCTTCCAACAACACAAGAGAAGACTCTACACATGGACATCACCAGATGGTCAACACCAAAATCAGATTGATTATATTCTTCACAACCAAAGATGGAGAAGCTCTATACAGTCAACAAAAACAAGACCAGGAGCTGACTGTGGCTCAGATCATGAACTCCTTATTGCCAAATTCAGACTGAAATTGAAGAAAGTAGGGAAAACCACTAGACCATTCAGGAATGATCTAAATCAAATCCCTTATGATTATACAGTGGAAGTGAGAAATAGATTTAAGGCCCTAGATCTGATAGATAGAGTACCTGATGAACTATGGATGGAGGTTCCTGACATTGTACAGGAGACAGAGATCAAGACCATCCGCATGGAAAAGAAATGCAAAAAAAGCGAAATGGCTGTCTGAGGAGGCCTTACAAATAGCTGTGAAAAGAAGAGAAGTGAAAAGCAAAGGAAAAAAAGAAAGATATAAGCATCTGAATGCAGAGTTCCAAAGAATACCAAGAAGAGATAAGAAAGCCTTCATCAGCGATTAATGCAAAGAAATAGAGGAAAACAACAGAATGGGAAGGACTAGAGATCTCTTCAAGAAAATTAGAGATACCAAGGGAACTTTTCATACAAAGATGGGCTCGATAAAGGACAGAAATGGTATGGACCTAACAGAAGCAGAAGATACTAAGAAGAGATGGCAAGAATACACAGAAGAACTGTACAAAACAGATCTTCATGACCAAGATATTCACGGTGTGATCACTCACCTAAAGCCAGACATCCTGGAATGGGAAGTCAAGTGGGCCTTAGAAAGCATCACTACAAACAAAGCTAGTAGAGGTGACGGAATTCCAATTGAGCTATTTCAAATCCTGAAAGATGATGCTGTGAAAGTGCTGCACTCAATATGCCAGCAAATTTGGAAAACTCAGCAGTGGCCACAGGACTGGAAAAGGTCAGTTTTCACTCCAATCCCAAAGAAAGGCAATGCCAAAGAATGCTCAAACTACCGCACAATTGCACTCATCTCACATGCTAGTGAAGTAATGCTCAAAATTCTACAAGCCAGGCTTCAGCAATACGTGAACCGTGAACTTCCAGATGTTCAAGCTGGTTTTAGAAAAGGCAGAGGAACCAGAGATCAAATTGCCAACATCCGCCGGGTCATCGATAAAGCAAGAGAGTTCCAGAAAAACATCTATTTCTGCTTTATTGACTATGCCAAAGCCTCTGACTGTGTGGATCACAATAAACTGTGGAAAATTCTGAAAGAGATGGGAATATCAGAGCACCTGACCTGCCTCTTGAGAAACCTATATACAGCTCAGGAAGCAACAGTTAGAACTGGACATGGAACAACAGACTGGTTCCAAATAGGAAAAGGAGTACGTCAAGGCTGTATATTGTCACCCTGCTTATTTAAATTATATGCAGAATACATCATGAGAAACGCTGGGCTGGAAGAAGCACAAGCTGGAATCAAGATTGCCAGGAGAAATATCAATAACCTCAGATACTCAGATGACACCACCCTTATGGCAGAAAGTGAAGAGGAACTAAAAAGCCTCTTGATGAAAGTGTAAGTGGAGAGTGAAAAAGTTGGCTTAAAGCTCAACATTCAGAAAACGAAGATTGTGGCATCTGGTCCTATCACTTCATGGGAAATAGATGGGGAAACAGTGGAAACAGTGTCAGACTTTATTTTTGGGGGCTCCAAAATCGCTGTAGATGGTGACTGCAGCCATGAAATTAAAAGATGCTTACTCCTTGGAAGAAAAGTTATGACCAACCTAGATAGCATATTGCAAAACAGAGACATTACTTTGCCGACTAAGGTCCGTCTAGTCAAGGCTATGGTTTTTCCAGTGGTCATGTATGGATGTGAGAGTTGGACTGTGAAGAAGGCTGAGTGCTGAAGAATTGATGCTTTTGAAGTGTGGTGTTGGAGAAGACTCTTGAGAGTCCCTTGGACTGCAAGGAGATCCAGCCAGTCCATTCTGAAGGAGATCAGCCCTGGGATTTCTTTGGAAGGAATGATGCTGAAGCTGAAACTCCAGTACTTTGGCCACCTCATGTGAAGAGTTGACTCACTGGAAAAGACTGATGCTGGGAGGGATTGTGGGCAGGAGGAGAAGGGGACAACAGAGGATGAGATGGCTGGATGGCATCACTGACTCAATGGACGTGAGTCTGAGTAAACTCCGGGAGTTGGTGATGGACAGGGAGGCCTGGCGTGCTGCGATTCATGGGGTCACAAAGAGTCGGACACGACTGTACGACTGAACTGAACTGAACTGAAAGCGGGGAGTTAGGTCTTTCTGTGTGATGTCCTGGCACATTGCTTAACCTTTGTGATTCCTCATCCTGTGAGTGGAAACCTAAGGGAGGAGAGGGTCACTAGGGAGAAGCTTGGCTGAGATCCATCACCTGAGTGTAAGAGGGGCTTCCCACTTAGGGTAGAGACTTACATGTCACTTAAGGTAGAGACTTACAGTATCCACTCTCTTCCTACACTGAGGAAACTAATTTTCAGCTTAGCACATGGCCAACCAGAGAAAATAGTATTTCCCAGTCTTTTTTGCACTAATATGGCCAAGAGGGTACATTTGACCCAGTGGGTTGTAGACAGTGTGTGCGTCTTTTTTTATTTTTTTCTTAATAATCTTTTGGCTGCACCACTTGACACGAGGGATCTTATTTTGCCAACCAGGGGTCAAACCTGCTCTGCCTGCTTTGGAAGTGTGGAGTCTTAATCACTGGACCACCAGGGAAGTCCCCAGCATGCATCTTATGGGAAGAATTGTCAGAGGCATACAGTGCCCTTCCCCACCCCTCCAGCCTGTGTGTAGACATGACTACTGGAATTGGAGCAGTGGGGTGGAAACTAATACGGATGGCAGAGTAACAGTATACAAGCAACATGAAATCAGCATACTACCTAGGTCTGTGTGTGAGAGAAAACTTCTGTCTGCTGAAACCACTGTTATTTTGGCTTTTTGGTCTGTCACAGCCAAACTTCATCCTGTACCGTCCCTATGCAGGTAGGAAACGAGTTTATGTTACCAGCAGTAGAAGGACCTTACAGATGGCCTCTTGGGGCCCCGGCCCCTGCAGACCTGTCAACAATTCCTGCCTAGGTTCCCGTTTTAGTGGTCCAGGAATTGATGGGTCCCGTCTTCCCTGCCCCCACTCTCCTCGCAGTGTGGATTTTCCCACTGAGCGTTTCCTGCTCTTGCTGCCTACCCTAGAGCAGGAGTCAGGGTCTGTGTGATGCTACTCCTGCCTGACCAAGCCCCTTTCGAGCCTTCTTCCACCACCACCACCTCTACCAGAGAGGCTCCTCCTATAAGCCTTGGCCAAGAGAGTGGGGGTCCCTGACATGTCCCACAGGATCTCTGTCTATGGTGGATTCCTGAAAGCTGCGTGTCCCTGTGAGCCCTGTGTGCAGTGTGTCCAGTGTCAACATGTTTAACAACCAGAGGGGGTGTTGACCAAGAGAGCAGACAGGGTCTGGAAGCCCTCTTGCTGTAGGTGGCCAGGGAGCAGGAGGGCACCCCAGGGCCTGGGGAGCATCTGTTGTCATCAGTCATAGACCTAGAGCAATACTGTAATGAGCAGTCAGATGTATGGTGAACACCCCCCGAATGTCAGCCATGGTAGTGTTGACGTGTGCGGGTCTGTATGCATGTGTGTGAGTGAGATTCGGGGTGCTGGTATAGCCCAGGGAGAAAGCTGTGAGGGGGGTGGGAGCCTCTCAAAGGCTGAGGCTGGGCCTTGCAGTGGCAGAGAGTACAGATTTCAGTTAGGTTCTTGACCTAAGTGACAGGCCAGATTGGGCTCACAGGAGCACTGTACACAGTCCTGACCCCCTCAGGAAGGCAAAAGATACCTGGGACTTCCAGGGGAACATGTGACAAGGTTGAGGAGCCCTCAGAGTGATAGAGAGGACATCAGATTCAGAGTAGGGAAGACAGGGCCAAATTCCCCCATCCTCCAGAATCCGCCTTCCCAGAATCCCCAGAATTCTGCCTTCCCAGAATCCCTCAAAACACTTCCCCAAAACACTTGAGCCATTGGCTGGGTTGAACTGAATCTTTATTTCATGTCTCATCCTGCGCGCCCACCACGGTTCTCTAGCCTGAAGCTTCACGGCTTAAGAGGCTCTGGAGGGGTCAGCATTTCCCATCCTTCAGGATCTGGATGTCCTGTCTGTTTTTTCTAGGGTCACAGCAGACGAGAATGAGGTCAGCTCCTCAGGATGTGTAACATACCCTTCAGGAACCCCGGCCCAGTCTGTCCCGACTCCCTGCTGAGCTCTGCCCACTCAGTGTACAGTGCAGGGGAGATCCCAGGTCTCCCTGGGCATATCCTTCTACTGTTTCTCACTATGTAAACCCTCCCCCTGGGAGGTTTCAGCTGCCTGGGCTTTCAACCACCTCTATGTGCTGCTGGCTGCATATCTGTCTGGCCTGGACCTCTGTCTTCAACTTCAGGCCTGTTCATGCAATTGTTGACTGTGTATCACCTCTGGGATGTCCCAGAGGCTCCACTGTCCACAAACATCATTGCCCCACAGCCTGCTGCACACCCCCAGGCCCCACCAACATGGTATCCCCAGCTGCCCCAGCCTACAAGTTAGAAACCAGCATGTTACTCTTGCTTCCTTCCTGCCCACCACCCACCCCGACCCCTCACATCCAATCTCACAGCCTGTGGGTTCTACTCCCAATGGAAGCATGAGTCCTTAATTATCATGATCTTTTTCTAAGTTAGGACAGTGTCCTTGCTGCTCTCCTGCCCATCTCTCTAGAGTGTTGCAACTGTCGGCAACTTCTCTTCTGTGATCTCACTTAGTGCTGGACAGCGCAAGATCTTATGAATGAAGTGCGTTAGTCGCTCAGTCGTGTCTGACTCTTTGCAACCCCATGGACTGTAGCTGGCCAGGCTCCTCTGTCCATGGGATTCTCAAGGAAAGAATACTGGAGTAGTTTGCTGTTGCCTTCTCCAATGAATGAAGAAATGAAACCAAATAGGAGATCTGATGACCAAGGTCATGTTCTGGCCTTCTCACTCTAGACTCATTTCTTGTCTCTCCCCCATTCACCTTTACACTTTATACTCTAGCATATCCAACTTCTTATTTTTCCTCCAATATAAACTTTCTTCTAGATCTTTCCAAACGTATTTTTCTACTTGGAATTACCTTTCCTTGTTGATTCTTTCTCCAACATGGTTCCTACTTATCCCTCAGGGCCAAGCTGAGATGTCCCTTGTCCTGGGAAGTCTTCCCTGCCCTGGCCTGGCACCCACAGTGCCCTGTGCACCCCCATCTGAGCCTTTAGCATTCTGTGCTGCAATTGGCTGACTGTCAGCTTGGCTTCTGTCTTAGACTGACCATTGCCCCCAGGAGCTGGTAATGCTGTCTAGCTTTTTATATCCTATTGTATCCTCAGTGCCTAGAGCAGAGTAAGTGTTCAATAAATAATTGTTGGCTGGAGGAATAAATGAACAAGTAAGGTCACCTAGTCAGGGGGCAGAACAAGGAAAAGGACCCAGGGTTCCCGCCCTCACCCCCAATATCCCACTAGTGGGCTTTCTGCTTGGAATCACGTGCCTTCTTTTGATTTTACTTGCACTCATTCTGTTACGAGCAAATGTTGGAGGACTTGTCCCAGGCCAAGTATGAGTAAAGGAGGAGACAGGTCAGGTCCTGCTCCTTTCATACTCGTATGCACCACAGATGGAGCCCACCCAAGATAGCCCGGGGGAATGCAGGGGTGGACTTACATCCGAGCCAAGCAGAGCTTGCATTCACTCTCATACGTGACCCCATCAGTGCCACAGACCGGGTCATATGTCTGGGGGCAGACTGGAGACTCTACCATGTGTTCACAGATGGGCTGTGGGAGAGAGAAACACTCAGGGATACGGAGGCAGGAAGTACCAAGGGGCTCTGCTTGGAACAGGGCTGAGGGGGCTCTAGGGAGGAGCCAGATTCAAGAAGGCCCCAGTATGGGTCCAAAGAACATGAAACCAAGCATGCAGGGCCCCATGGCACGTTTGCTTGTGTGTGTATGTGTGTGTGTGCCTGACCATGTGTGGCTGCGGCTGTGTGCATAAGGATGTACCTGTATCTGCTGAGCCCAAGTATGGGGGCTACCAGGTGAATACCTGTCTTCATGGGCTCACAACTCTTCACAGGGTCTAACAGAAATTCTGGTCTTATTGAGGACCCAAGAAGAGAACCAGCCATCATTCCTAGGAAGCCTGCCTCCCTGGAGGCTCCTGAACTCACCCTGGCCTGCATGACTATCAGGCCCCTGGTATGAGGAGGCTGGAGACCTAATTGAGGCTCTGTTTAAAAGGGTTTCAGGCTAGCCCTGAGGGTCAGGACTAGGATGGGGGCCTGGGGTAGGGGTGGGGAGTGAGGGGGGCAGTGCTGTGCAGCAGTGAAGGCCCCAGGCCCAAGAGACGTGCATTCTGCACTGATTAGGTGTGTAGACTTTGGCTGGGCCTGCTCAGCCTGGAAGAGCTAAGCTAGGGAGCATGCAGCCTCAGGAGGCCGCCCTGGCCACTGTGGCACCATTGAAGGTGTCTGAGAAGGAGCGTAAAGAAGAAAATCCCTTGTCTCCCAGTATGGATGAGAGGGCTCCCCTTTGAGAAGGAAGGCCGGGACAGCAGCCCTGGGGCCAGAAAGAGCAGCTGCCTTACCATTCTCCAGAAAACCAACTTGTCTGCCGACACGGACACCTCTGAAAGGCAAAGAAACAAGAATTAGGGGATGTTGGCTTTAGGCCCCAGGTACCAGAGTCTGAGGACACTTTCTTCAGGGACCTATCCCAGCCACCACCCAATCTGGAATTCCTCAGGGAAAGGTAGTGAATGAGTCACAGACAGGGCTCCCAGAAAGCTCACATGACATTGTCAGAACTGGGACAGAAAGCCTAGAATTAGGGAGATTAAAGTCTAGTCTGTTTCTCATTAGTAAGATCCCACTGGGCTTGTCCGAGGACCATAACTACTAAAGCCCGTGCACCCTAGAGTCTGCTAGCTGATGCTACTGAGCCCCGCGCCTAGAGCCTGTGCTCTGCAACAAGAGAAGCTACTGCAACAAGAAGCCTGCCCACCACAACAGAGAGTGGCCTCCCTAGGGAAAACCCACGCACAGCAATGAAAACCCAGCACAGCCAAAAATAAATTAACCGAAGGACAAATATTGAAAAGAAGAAGAAAAAGAAAATAATTCAGTTACTATGTACCAGGCCTTGATAATACATGATCTTGACTACGATTCAGAGCTTTCTCACTGCTGTGTAACAGGGAGGAGAGGAGGCCGAGGTCTGCGACCCAGATCCCACCACAGGACTGAGGCACACATTTCCTCAGCTGCCAGGAGCATGGGCTGCTCACAGTGAGTGCTTTTCTAGGAATTACCCTCGGAGAATGGAGCTGCCTTGCCCAAAGTGGCATTCCTACCCAGGAACAACCCACAGCCAATGTCAGGGTGATTTGGGTACAATGGTCTGAAGTCCTCATCTCAGAACAATGTCCAGGGCCACCCCAGCTCCTCTGCATGGCAGTCACTGTCCCTCTCCCCTCCCAGGTGTTTCCCCCTGAGCCCTCTCCAGCAAACTACACGCAGATCCCAGGGTCTGCTTCCCGGAGAACTCGGCCAATCTGTGAAAAAGGTTTATAGGTAAGGCAACACAGTTTGTTAAGGGCAGAGCTGGATTTTCCCATGGCTCTATCACTCCACACATGCAGCTGTGCCCCACAGCCCTTTGAGGTCTGGATGAACTGTTTACAAGACCTCAGCAAATTGCTGAGTGACTGGTGAGTGTGACGGGTGGAGGAGGGAATGGAATGGAGCTGGATCTAAGGCCACAGGTGTAGGGAAAGGGTCCATAAAAACTCAAGAAGGGCAGGCTGCTTCCTGAAGTCTCTGAAGGGCTGTCCTGAGGCCCAAGGAGAGAGGAACTCTTCTTAACTTCACAAGGCAGAGCCCATCTGCATGAAGAGGCTGCAAAGAGGCAGGTGTGGATTCCAGAATGTTCTCTCAATGAGAGCTGTGTATTAACGAAAGAAGCTGTCTCCAGAAGTGGAGAGTTCTCCATCCCTGGAGGTGGGTGACCATCCCTTGGTTTTAGGTTTTTCTGGAGACGCTATTACAAGAGATTTCCAAGGTGGAGAGGAAGAAGGGAACACCACTGGTACACTGTTTAGGCATCAACATGCAAATCCAGTCTTGTCATCACACTGCTCAAAAGCCTCCAGGTCGTAATTACCCAATCTAGAAATTGTCCAAATGTCCTCCAACAGGCGAGTGAATAAACCCTGATACACACATAGAGTGTGACTCAACTCAACAGTAAAAACAAAGCAATAACTGATAACATGCAACAACATGGCTGAATCTCAAAAACTCGCTGAGCCAAAGAAGCCAGACACAAAAGACAGCATCCTGTATGGTTTCATCTGTGTGACATTCTAGAGGAGGCAAACTAATCTATGGTGGAAAAATGTCAGAGCCAGGGTTGCCTCCGGGGTGGGAGTGGGGTGGGGGCAGGGATGAACTGGCATGAGGGAAATTTCTGGAGTGATGGAAATGTTCTGTTTGTTGATAGGGGTCTGGGTTACACAGGTATATGCCTCATCAAAACTCATTGAATAGGATTTGCTGAGTGATAAGATGTGTGCATTTCATGGTACGTAATTGTTGGTGGGGGAAAGCATTTAAAAAAATGAATAAAGCCCTTCTAGGGCTCCGTGTCATGACCACTGAGACTCTTCATCTTATGTTGACGGCACTGTGAGAGATGATCCCAAACTTCCCCTGGGCCACTTCCTCATCCACCTCCTTGTTGTGCCCCTCTGCCCCCGCCATTCCTCTCTGCTCACTCTTCTGGAACAGGCTCTCTCAGCTTATGCTGGTCCCTCTGTGGTGTCAGTTTCTTTCTGGATGATGTGGGAAGTTGCAGTTACCCCGAACTGCCCTTGACCTTGGCCCAAGTTTCCTTCTCCCTTCCTCATATAGCCCAGGCCGGAATCTGAAATCGGCAAAAGGACTCCCTTTAGGGCAGCCTCTTCAGTGTTCCCAACAAGAGAACTGCTCAGGGAATTGATGCCAGGCTGGCAGTAACCTGGCTGTGCTGGGCCAGAGTCTCCGGATCCATTCTCTATTGCTTCAGTCTCTAGTCTATGTCCCCAGCCAGGGAAGTGGCTGTGAGACTGACCGTGAGGTCAGTGTTCCTGATGTCCTGCTCAGACCCACCCTGTAACATCATGACTTTGTCTGGGTATGTCCTAAGGAGTCTCCCTGCTTCTCTGACTCTGTTCTCAGGGTAGCAGCCTAAGCAATCCTTTTAACATATGACTCTGCTCATCACCCTTTAGTACCTCCCATTTCACTCACAGGAAGATCTAAGTTCTTACATTGACATTCAAGGCTTTATCCATTATAGTTCACAGTTGCCTGTATCATCTCATCTCCTGTCTCTCTGCACCTTGCCCCTTACTCCTTTCGAGTCCCACTGACTTCCTTGCCATACTTCACATATTCCACACATGCTTCTACCTCAGGGCCTTTGCACTGCCTGTTGCCTCTGCCTGGAAACCACTTCTCTCAAATATACCCATGGCTCACGCCTCCACCTCCTTCAAGTATTGCTCAGACATCAGCCTCTCAGAGAGAAGTCCCCTGCATTAACATTGCAACCCCCTCTCAATCCCTATCACCCTGCCCAATAGTTTTTTTCTTAGCCTTTCAGTTTCAGTTCAGTCGCTCAGTCGTGTCCAACTCTTTGCGACCCCATGAATCGTAGCATGCCAGGCCTCCCTGTCCATCACCATCTCCTGGAGTTCACTCAGACTCATGTCCATCGAGTCCGTGATGCCATCCAGCCATCCCATCCTCGGTCGTCCCCTTCTCCCACTGCCCCCAATCCCTCCCAGCATCAGAGTCTTTTCCAATGAGTCAACTCTTCGCATGAGGTGGCCAAAGTAGTGGAGTTTCAGCTTTAGCATTATTCCTTCCACAAGAAATCCCAGGGTTGATCTCCTTCAGAATGGACTGGTTGGATCTCCTTGCAGTCCAAGGGACTCTCAAGAGTCTTCTCCAGCACCACAGTTCAAAAGCATCAATTCTTCAGCGCTCAGCCTTCTTCACAGTCCAACTCTCACATCCATACATGACCACTGGAAAAACCACAGCCTTGACTAGACGGACCTTAGTCAGCAAAGTAATGTCCCTGCTTTTGAATATGCTATCTAGGTTGGTCATAACTTTTCTTCTGAAGAGTAAGCGTCTTTTAATTTCATGGCAGCAGTCACCATCTGCGGTGATTTTGGAGCCCCCAAAAATAAAGTCTGACACTGTTTCCACTGTTTCCCCATCTATTTCCCATGAAGTGATGGGACCGGATGCCATGATCTTCATTTTCTGAATGTTGAGCTTTAAGCCAACTTTTTCACTCTCCTCTTTCGCTTTCATCAAGAGGCTTTTTAGTTCCTCTTCACTTTCTGCCATAAGGGTGGTGTCATTTGCATATCTTAGCCTTTATCACCATCTAAATACTGTTTAATATATGTTGTTTAACATACATTGCACCTATCTTATAGGTTGTTGATTCTCCCCATCCTACTCCATTAAACTTAATATCTATCAGGGCAGCTCTTTTTTCTGTTTTGCTTGCTGATAAGTTTTAAGGGCCCAGAACAAGGCCTGATACCCAGCAGAAGTGAGACTGCAGAGGTACCCAGCCTCTGAGCAGGCCCCACTCCAGAAGCATGTGTTCAGCCCAGAGCGAGGGCTCCCTTGCGCTCACATGACTGCCTCAGCCCCACAGCCACAGCCTATCAGAGCAGATGGGAGCCCAGACGACCCGGCCAGGCTTCCTTCAGCACCCAGCACCCTGCAGCCAGTAGACTTGTCAATCTCCCTAGAGACAGACTGTCTCCCTCTGCCTCCCCAATCTCTAGCCCAGTAGCTGCTCGGGGTCGCTTTGAACTAGAACAATCTCCTATGTCACAACTGGAGAAACAGAGGCCCCAAGAGAGGAGGGTGTGTGTGTGTGTGTGTGTGTGTGTTGTGTGTGTGCTTAGTTGCTCAGTTATGTCCAACTCTTTGCAATCTTATGGGCTATAGCCCTTCAGGCTCCTCTGTCCATGGGATTCTCCCATCAAGAATACTGGAGTGGGTTGCCATGCCCTCCTCCAGGAGATCTTCCCAATCCAGGGATGGAACCCAGGTTTCCCATATTGCAAGTGGATTCTTTACCATCTGAGCCATGAGGGGAGAGGATTTTTGCAATTCTGAGCCAGAGGTAGGATTGGAACTCGGGTTTCTTTTCTCCTAGCCCAGGGTGCAGAAAGAAGGTTTATGCAAAAAGCCAAGGCCTCACGGGGTGACCCAAGCCCTGCCTCTGCCCTATTCCAAGCTCACCTACCAACACCAAGCCACAGAGAATCCAGGCTCCATCTACTCACCCCTGTCCACAAGGAAGAGAACAGCCAAGGCCAGGGCAACTATCCACAGGCGGGCAGCCATGCTGATCCTAGGCTGTGTGGCCTGAGGGAGCTGGGGCCTGGGCCAGGGATTGATGGGGGCCTGTTTATAGTGCCGATCCCCACCCTTATCTTATCTGAGGCCAGGTGGAGAGCTGGAGGTGTCACCCGGAGGTAATATCTGTACCCTGGCATCAAGAAAGGGTTTGTTTTCTACAGAGACGCTGAGCTCCAAGTGGCCTGGGGCAGGGGTTGGGCTATTGATGGTGGATTTTGGAAATGAGAAAAAGTCTGGACTTGCAAAGCTGACTCTAGTCTGAGGCAAGAGGGAGAGGAAAATTGAAATAGAGGAAAACAGAGAGAAACTAATTCAGAAATACTGAAAGAGAGAGAGATCAAAATGAAAACAAAAAGCTGCAACTTTGGGACTTTCCAAAGTGGTCCAGTGGCTAAGACTCTGAGTGCCCAATGCAGTGGGCCTAGGTTCCATCCCTGGTCTTGGAATTAAGACCCCACATGCCACAGGGCAGCTAAGTCTATGTGTCACAATGAGAGAAGTGCTGCAATGAAGACTCAGAACAGCCAAAAAAAAAAAAAATTTGTTTAAAAAAATTCATTTGTTTAAAAGACAAAAAAAGAGAATGAAAAATCCTCAGGACTTCCCTGGAGGTCCAGTGGCTAAATGTCTATATTCCCAGTGCAGGGGGTCCAGGTTCAATCCCTGGTCAAGGAACTAGGTCCCACGTGTCTAAACTAAAGATCCTGTATGCCCCAACGAAGACTGAAGATCCCAATGGCTACAACTAAGATGCGTTGCAGTCAAATAAATAAGTTGTGAAAGTCGCTCAGTCGTGTGTGACTCTTTGTGACCCCATGGACTATACAGTTCATGGAATTCTCCAGGCCAGAATACTGGAGTGGGTAGGCCTTTCCTTTCTCCAGGAGATCTTCCCAAACCAGAGATTGAACCCAGGTCTCCCGCACTGCAGGTGGATTCTTTACCAGCTGAGCCACCAGGGAAGCCCAAGAATACTAGAGTGGGTAGCCTATCCCTTCTCCAGTGGATCTTCCTGACACAGGGATTGAACTGAGATCTCCTTCATTGTAGGCGGATTCTTTACCAACTGAGCTATCAGGGAAGCTAAATAAATAAGTTAATTAATGAAAAAAAAAAGCAGCAACTGGAAGTTGGTCAGAGGCAGAGAAAAGGGGCTGGAGTCAGGGGTTTCTTTGCCAGTGTTAACTTTGTGAGCTCAGAAAAGACACTTTCCTTAAACTGGGCCACACCACAAAATGGGGATGATAAGTCTGGCTCTGTCTCCCTCCCCAGGCTGCTGTGAAGATGAGACTGGAGATAGCAGATGGGGAAACATTTTGTAGAGTATGAAATGGGGAATAAATGTAAACAGAAATTATTCTTTTTATTTATTTATTTTGCACCATAAAGAGGGCACAACTGACAGAGGGAAAAAGGCAAAATAAAACATAAGGAAGATGACCTCATGCTTCTCATGTAGTCTACATACATTTACATTTAAATCAGATAAGCTTCTGTTCAAGAAAAATCAATATCTAAAAGTTCCCCATACTTTTTTCCTTTGGCCGTGTGACTGTGACCCATGGAATGTTAGTTCCCCAACCTGGGATGGAACCCAGACCCTGGGCAGTGAAAGCACAGAGTCCTAACCACCGGTTGTTGTTGTCCATGTCGCTAAGGCTTTTGTGACCCCGTGGACTGTAGCCTGCCAGCCTCCTCTGTTCATGGGATTTCCCAAGCAAGAATACCGGAGTGGGTTGGCATTTCCTTTCCCAGGGGATCTTCCCAGACCAGGAATCAAACCCAAGCCTTCTGCATTGGCAGGCAGATTCTTTACCATTGAGAATTCTTCCCAGGAAGCCCATTTCTAACCACTGAACCACCAGGGAATTCCCCTATAAGTTCTCCATACTTATATTGGGTTGGCCAAAACATTTGTTCCAGTTTTCTCTTAAGCTGGCTTTCATTCACTTCACTGCTAGTCGCTCAGTCATGTCCAACTCTCTGTGACCCATGCATGGATTGTAACCTGCCAGGCTCTTCTGTCCATTGAATTCTCCAGACAAGAATACTGGAGCGGGTTGCCATTCCCTTCTCCAGGGGATCTTCCCAACCCAGGAATTGAACCTGGGTCTCCTGCATTGCAGGCAGATTCTTTACCATCTTGAAACACCAGCCAGCTTTAGTAGTGCCTAGTTGTCTTTAATTTCATTCAAAACAATTTTGTTAGATTGTATTGTGACAGCTGTCATATCAACCTGCATTAAAAAAGTAACTTATCAAATAGGTGAGTTTTTGTGCAGCCATTTTAATATTGAAGATGGAGAAAAAAAGGAACATTTTTGGCATACTATTTGCTTTATTATTTCAAGAAAGATAAAAATGCAACTGAAATGCAAAAAAGATTTGTGTGGAGAGGATATTATGACTTATCAAACAAAAGTAGTTTGGGAATTTCCATGCTGGAGATTTCTCACTGGAAATTTACCCCTCCACAGCAAGGGTAGAAGTTGATAGCAATTAAATCGAGACATTAATTGAAGTCATCTTGTGCCACAAGGCAGATAGCCAGTATACTCAAAATATCCAAATCAAGTGATGAAAATAATTTGCACCAGCTTGGTTATGTTAACTGCTTTGATGTTTGGGTTCCACATACGTTAGTTAAGAGAAAAAACCTTCTTGACGGTATTTCTCCATGCAGCTCTCTTTACTTAAACATCAGGAAAACGTTCTGTTTTTAAAACAAATTGTGACAGGCAGTTAAAAGTGGATACTGTACAATAATGTGGAATGGAAGAGATCATTCAGCAAGCGAAATGAACCACCACCAACCACACCAAAGGCCTGTCTTCATTCAAAGCAGGTGATGTTGTATATATGGTGGGATTGGAAGGGAGTCCTCTATAATGAGCTTCTTCCGGAAAACCAAATGATTAATTCCAACAACTGCAGAAGACACAAGAGACTCAGGTTTGACCCCTGAGTCAAGGAGATCCCCTGGAGTAGGAAGTGGCACCCCACTCCAGTCTTCTTGCCTGGAAAATTCCATGGACAGAGGAGCCTGGTGGGCTACAGTCCACAGGGGCACAGAGAGTTGGACACGACTGAGAGACTGAGCACATACAATTAGACCAACTGAAACCAGCACTGGATGGAAAGCATCCAGAATTCGTCAGGAGAAAAAGCATAATCTTCCATCAGGGTACCGCAAGACTGCATATCGCTTTGATGATCAGGTAAAAACTGTTACAGCCTGGTGGAGGAGTTCTGGTTCATCTGCCATATTCACCAGACATTGCAACTTTGAATTTCTATTTATTTTGGTCTTTACAAAATTCTTTTAATAGAAAAAAATGTCAATTTCCTGAAAGATTGTAAAAGGCACCTGGAACAGTTCTTTGATCAAAAAGATAAAAGTTTTGGGAAGATGAAATTACGAAGTTGCCTAAAAGAATGACAGAAGCTAGTGGAACAAAACGGTGAATATGTTGTTGGATAAAGTTCTTGGTGAAATGAACAATGTGTCTTTTATTTTTACTTAAAAACCAAAGGGACTTGTTGGCCAGCCCAATACAGGATATGTGAATAAGATATTTGCTTATCTGTTTTCAAGGAATTTCTGATTTATAAAAAGAATAACTAAATTTTATTTACATATACATTCCTCTAATTCATTTAGATCAGTGATTTCAGCTCCATCTGCCAGATAAATGTCCCTGGGGAGAACTTTAAACTATGCGTGTGGAGCCCCAACCTGAAATATATGAATCAAAGTTTTAGGTTATATTTTTTTTTAAAAGACCTTTTTATTTTGAATGGTTTTAATCCTACAGATAGGTTGCAAAAAATTAAATGATTAAGAAATAGAACTGTTTTATCTATTAAATTAAGCCAGAGCTTGCCATCATCATCCTACCACACAAAAGTCTATAAAAACTTCAGTCATTTTCATCTCAGTGTGATGATACCCACTGTGTCTTCTTATAATTCTTAATTATAGCGAGTAATTCCAATGAAAGAACAAGTCCTGTGAGAGAAGATACCAAGAAGGAATCCTAATGTTAAAGAAATATTTCCCTATAGTATAGTAATATAGTAAATATTTCCCTATGATATGGTAGGGATGCTTCAAACATATTTATTATGCCCATAGTCTTTCATCCTAATATAGCAGTACTATAAGTTCAGAAACAAATTAAAAATGGCTACTCTTGTATTATTAATTGTATTTCTATTAAATTTAACCCAATCTGATGAAAAAAATAGATAAGTGAACCAATACGAAGGACTCTTGTTCAAGAATAGCCCCTTTGGGGGTCACAGGCAGCCAGACAGTCACCTCTACAGACTGATGGAAGCCTCCATCTGCAACTAAGCCCAACCCGAGGTCCATAACTCAGCTTTGAGCTCCTACTGCCCCTTCTCAGGTATGTCTCAGAGATGGAGGGACAGGTGGCAGCTGTTCTTCCATCACTAGCTGGGCAGAGCAAATATTTAACCATGATTTCCTGTCCTAATGTAAGAACGTCATCTCGTAAAAATGGAGAAACTTTAAAGGTCATCTGGGTCCGCTCCCCTTTTCCACTCAGGCCTTCCTTCAGCAGCCCTACAAAGAAGTCATTCATCCTCCAGTGATGGGGAGAAGTTTCACTGTTGGATTTTTTTTAAGGTTTGATTTTTTTAATTTATTTTTTTATTGAGGTATAGATGATGTAGAATGTTATATAAGTTGCAGGTGTACAACATAGTGCTTCATAATTTTTAGTCTATACTTCACTTACAGTTATTATAAAATGTTGGCTATCTTCCCTGTGCTATACAATATATCCTCACAGCCTATTTATTTTATCCAAGTAGTTTGTACCCCTTAATCCCCTACCCCCACTTTCCCTCTCTCCACTGATAACCATTAGTTTGTTCTCTATATCTGTGAGTCTGTTTCTGTTTTGTTATATTCATTAGTTTCTTTTACTTTTTAGATTCCACATATAAATGAAATCATACAGTATTTGTCTTCATTTGGTTTTGAACAGAGCCCTTTGTCACACAGAAGGAGTGCTTCCCTGTCTCCAGCCTCCTGCACCTGCCTGAACCCTAAATGAACCTCCAGGCTGAGCAGGGCCAGTTCCTTGCCTGCCCCCGACCCTTGCGTATGGTGAAGCTCCTGGGCCTCTCTTCATTTCTCACCTGGTCCCCAGGCCTGTCTGCCAGTGTCCCAGGTTAGAATTAAAAGGGGACAGAATGGAGCAAAAGAGCTTCTCACCTCCCTTGTTTTGGACCTTAGACCTTTATGAATGTGGCAGGAATGGCTGCAAGCAGCTTGTGATTGAGTGAGTGAGTGGTACTAACTGAGCAATAGAACTGTATTATCACCATTGGGGTGAGTCCCATGAATGAAACATGCTCAGTGTTTTAGGGGGATCCAAGACTAACCTCCGGTACTCTTGCCTGGAAAATCCCATGGACGGAGGAGCCTGGTAGGCTGCAGTCCATGGGGTTGCTGAGAGTTGGACATGACTCAGTGACTTCACTTTCACTTTTCACTTTCATGCATTGGAGAAGGAAATGGCAACCCACTCCAGTGTTCTTGCCTGGAGAATCCCAGGGACAGGGGAGCCTGGTGGGCTGCCGTCTGTGGGGTCGCACAGAGTTGGACACGACTGAAGCGACTTAGCAGCAGCAGCAGCAAGACTAACCTCAGAGAAGGCAATGGCACCCCACTCCAGTATTCTTGCCTGGAGAATCCCAGGGAAGGGGGAGCCTGGTGGGCTGCCGTCTATGGGGTCGCACAGAGTCGGACATGACTGAAGCAACTTAGCAGCAGCAGCAGTAGCAAGACTAACCTATCCTTCTGGGAAGTCAGAGGAGGTCATGGGTGAGTGGGTGGGGCAGGATGTAACAGACTGTAGCAGTGTTGGAGGCAGAGGAAAACAGAACGTGAATGAGCCCTGAGGCAGGAAGAAGCTTGGCACTAGCAGGGAACATAGAGGCTAGTGCAGTCACCGTGGGGTCAGTGAGTAGAGAGGGGCCTGAGATCAGCTCAGAATGAACCAGGGGGCGAATGACTGCCCCACATCCCACATCCCACATCCTCCCATCTGTGGATTCTGGAAGCCAAGCCTGTGGCCTTCTCTACCTTCCCACTGAGTGTATAGATTCAGCTTCCCAAACAGTTCTAATTTTTTTAATTAAAATTTTTTTTGGAGGTGGGGCTGTGCTGGGTCTTCATTGTAATGCACAGGTTTCTCTAGTTGTGACTCACAGGCTTAGTTCTGAGGCTTGTGGGATCTTAGTTCCCTGACCAGGGATTGAACCTGCATCCCCTGCACTAAAAAGTGTTAGTGCAGTGGACCACCAGGGAAGTCCCCTCCCAAACAGCTCTTGACTCTGTCCCTCTCTGCCCCTGCCACACTCTAACCACCCTCATCTCTCACCTAGACTATCTATGGCCACCTCAAGCGTTCTCCCAGCTCACATCCCTGGCTCCTCGTCCAGACCACTGCACATAGCAGCTGGACAAGCTTCCTAAAAGGCAAACTGGACTAAGTCAGTTCAGTTCAGTTGCTCATTTGTGTCCAACTCTTTGCGACCCCATGGAGTGCAGCACACCAGGCTGCCATCACCAACACCCGGAGCTTTCTCTAACTCATGTCCATTGAGTTGGTGATACCATCCAACCATCTCATCTTTTTTGTCATCCCCTTCTCCTCCTGCCTTCAATCTTTCCCAGCATCAGGGTTTTTTCCAGTGAGTCAGTTCTTTGCATCAGGTGGCCAAAGTATTGGAGTTTCAGCTTCAGCATCAGTCCTTCCAATGAATATTCAGGACTGATTTCCTTTAGGATGGACTGGTTCGATCTCCATGCAGTCCAAGGGACTTTCACAGTCTTCTCCAACACCACAGTTCAAAAGCATCAATTCTTCGGCACTCAGCTTTCTTTATAGTCCAACTCTCACATCCATACATGACTAATGGAAAAACCATAGCTTTGACTAGACGGACCTTTTTTGGCAAAGTAATGTCTCTTTTAATATATTAAATATATATAATTAAAATATATCTCTTTTAATATATTAAAAAAAATATACTGTCTAGATTGGTCATAGCTTTTCTTCCAAGGAGCAAGCATCATTTAATTTCATGGCTGCAGTCACCATCTGCAGTGATTTTGGAGCCCAACAAAATAAAGTCTGTCACTGTTTCCATTGTTTCCCTATCTATTTGCCATGAAGTGATGGGACCGGATGCCATGATCTTAGTTTTTTGAATGTTGAGTTGTAAGCCAGCTTTTTCATAAATGAACAGTGTGACAATATACAGCCTTGATGTACTCCTTTCCTGGTTTGGAATTAGTGCATTGTTCCATGTCCCGTTCTAACTGTTTCTTCCTGTCCTGCATACAGAACACTAAGGCAGCAGGTCAGGTGGTCTGGTATTTCCATCTGTTTAAGAATTTTCCACAGTTTGTTGTTATCTAGAGTCAAAGGCTTTGGTGTAATCAATAAAGCAGATGTAGATGTTTCTCTGGAACTCTCTTGCTTTTTCTGTGATCCAGCAGATGTTGGCAATTTGATGTCTGGTTCCTCTACCTTTTCTAAATCCAGCTTTAACATCTGGAAGTTCTTGGTTCAAGTACTGTTGAAGCCTGGCTTGGAGAATGTTGAGCATTAGTTTGCTAGCATGTGAGGACCCAACCCAAGGATCGAACCCAGGTCTCCCACATTGCACTCATCTCACACTAAGTCATCCCTGCCCAAAATGCTGTAACGGTGCCCACTGCCAGCAGGATGAAGCCGGCTCCTCCACCTGCTGTTCAAGGCCCTTCAACATGTGATTCCAGCCCACCTTTTCAGCCTCACCATTGCCCAGCCCCACTCTGGACCCACATTTCTTCAGATCTTCTGAACCCTTTGCACAGGTTATCCTTTCTACCAGCAACGCCGGGTCTCCTGTCTCTATCCCTGTCACCCTCGTCCTATAAAAACCAGCTCAAATACCCCCTCTTCTGAAACTTTCCTGCTGCCCTCTACCAGCCTAGGCAAGGTCATTGCCATCCTCCCTGAACACCCTACTCTCACCGCTCCCCCCATCTCCATCAGTCTCCGCTCGGTGCTCTGGTGGAGTTTGCTTGTCTATTTTACTCGTAAAGCTCTCTGAATGCCCAATCCTGAGCCCAACACACAGTAGGTGCCCAGTAAATACTGAATGGCACTTCCAAGAGGGGCAGAGGACAGTGGGTCCAAGGACTAAGATGGTCCAAGTTTCGAGAAAGAGGGGGCAGTTTTCAGTGAAGGCAATTGCTATCCCCACTGGTCCCTCCATGCTTCCGGGAGGTCATGAGGACCCTAGAAAGCCTGCTGACACACGTCAGACCCCAGGAGGCACAGCCTGGGTGGGTCACAGTGCCTTGTGTGTCTCTGGCAATGGGGCAATACTGCCTCCCTCCAGCCTGAGCCAACCCCTCCTTCATTGTCCACTGTTCCGGCTTCTCTGGGGTGCAGAGATGTACAAGGAGAAAGTTCTGGATAGAAAGGAGGTGATCTGAGAATGTCCATTCCTTCAACAAATATGTATTAAGTGCCTAGTATATTTTATGCACTATTCTCGCTACCAGGGATTCAGCTGTGAATAAGGTGGGGAAAGTCCCTGCCTTCCAGGTGCTTACATTAATGGAGTGACAGAAAACAAAGAAATACACAATAAGCACATGATATGCTACATAGCAGAGAAATTATGGTGTGAGGGGAGAAAGTGACAGAAGGAAAGGAGGCAGCTCTTTGAGATAATGACGTGTGAGCAAGAAGGAATGGGTCCTGTAGAGATCTGGAGGAAGAACCTGCCAAGAGGAGCGGCAGCAAGTGCAAAGGTCCTGGGAGTAAGCTTGGCACACTCAGGAAGTCCCAGGAGTACACTGTGGCAGGAGAGGAGTGAACAAGGAAGTGAGTGCCCGGAGGGGAGGGCCAGCTTGTACTTGGGGCTCAGCCCAGCCACTAACTTGTTGGGTGAACTTGGGTGCCTCACTTCTTCTCTTTGGGGTTGCACATGTTCCCATCTGAGAAATGGGCCCGCTGGTAGGTACTGCCACCAGCCTGACTCCAAGTGAGGGCCCCAAGGAGGAAAGTGTGAGTTGAGATGTGTATGGCCACTGTGATGCCATGGAAGCACCTTGAGTGGGGTTTCCTGGGAGCAGAACAGACCCCTAATCCTCAAACCTAGGCACCTACACAAGCGCTGGGAATAACATGGTAAGGACAGATCTGGGCTCAGGTCAGGGAGCGGGTGCCTCCTCCAACACCTGCTCCAGGGCAGGGTGCAGGCCTGGGGTGTGTGCACTGGCTGAGCCAACAGACACTCCCCAGCCTCACCCAGCAGACTTCACCCCAACTATGAGACATGGACTGGTGCCCAGCTCTTCTAGGAAAACAACCTGTCCTTGATGATGGTGACACAGGATCCATTAGGTCTGAGTTATGAGCCCTGATCATGGGTGGAGGGGACAGATGCCTTGCTTGGCTTCAGGCGAATAAACCGAACTCAGTCAGGCCTTGGGCCTGCCAGATGGCATGGCTAACCCACCCAGCTTTCCCTGGGCCATCTTACCTGGCCCCTCAGCCCACATCCTGCTCCACCCTTCACCAGCCTCAAGTGCCTCTACCAGCCCATCTAGTTGTTGTGAGCAGCAGGAATGGGTGTGGGCATGTATTCCAGGGAGGCCCAGTCAGCACACAGCTAGCTCCACAGCCTGTCTTATCATGGGCTCCTCAGCCATCCAACTTGTTCCATGCCTGGCCACTTCCCATTCTGCCTGGTCTAAAGTTGCAGTGCCTTCACATGACAGCAGTGGGAGGAAAGCAAACCCCTCTGAAAGTGAAAGTGTTAGTCTCTTTGCGACCCCATGGAGTGTAGCCCTCCAGGCTCCTCTGCCCATGGGGGTTCTTCAGGCAAGAATACTGGGATGGGTTGCCATGTCCTCCTCCAGGGCATCTTCCCAGCCCAGGGATAGAACCAATGTCTCCCACATTGCAGGCAGATTCTTTACCTTTATTCATTTCAAAACAATTTTTGGCCATATCATGTGACATGTAGGATGTTGCCCAACCAGGAATCAAACCCATGCCCTCTGCATTGGGAGTGCAGAATCTTAACCACTGAACTGCCAGGAAAGTCCGACCCCTCTAATTCTTTAAGGAGGTATTTCATCTACTTGTTTGGGATCTGACTCCAAGGAGAACTCAGTGATGGGAAATGGCTGAACTCATCTCTCCATGGGAACACCCACTCTGCCATTTAATGGATACTTATTGAGCACCTATGTTTGGGTACCAGTTGTTGTGCCTGGTCCTGGAGCCACAGAGATAAGTGGGACATGGCTGGCTATGCTCAGAAGGCTTGCAATTCAAAAGTGAGGATAAGTGGAATGGACCTGTAGACACCAGAGCATGTATTTATAAAATTCTGTGGTTAGGGCGTTGATAAAAATAGTGAGAGAGATATTTCATGGGCCTCTCACTCAATCTGTCCAAAAGTCCGCTTACCATCTCCTCTCTATCCAGAGATGTCCTACCTCCAGTTTCCCCAATCTGGGTAGAGGGCACCAACAACATCCAGGTGCCCCAGGCGGACCTGGGCATCACCCTGAACTTTTTCCTTGCCTCTGAAATCAGGGAATCAGGTCTTACCAGTTTTTTCTCCTCCTCATCACTCATATCCATTTCCTCCTCTACATTTTGCCTTCATGACTCATATTGTCTCCCTGCTTCCACTCTTACCTCCTTCAGCTCACCCTCCAGTCTGCTTCCTGAGCAATCTTTCTGAAATGCAAAAATGAGCACATGATCTCTTTCTCGATATTATTCAATTATTATTGTTAGTTCAATTTAAATGATTCAATCTCTATTGACTTGAGGATGGAAACCAGACCCTTTGGCATAGCATGTATGTTCCTCTATGACTGAGCCTTTACTGGCCTCTCCAGCTTCATCTCTGGCCACTTAATCCTTTATGCATCAGACAGAACCACCCACCAAGTTTTTAATGCCTCCAAGCCTTTGCTCATGCGGCACCCTCTGCCCAGATGCCCCTCTATCACCTCCCTTGTGATACCTCTCCCAAGCTTGGGCCCCTCACACCCAAGCTCACAGCCCTCCCCAACTTGGGCCCCTCATCTGTACATTTGTCCCAGTAGCACTTGTAATGCCCCCTGGCCCTTTCTTGCTTATGTGACAGTCTCCAACAACTCCTAAGATGTTAGTAATAGAGAATATTTAATTTGCCTCCTATCCTCAATGCCCTGTACAGGGCCTGACATATGAATATGTCATATGTGACTATATGAATACATCCAGGACTGAATACAACTTCAGGACAACAATGATCCCAACTCCAGATTCTCAATCAGCTGGACTTGAGGGCTTCAGAGAGCTCTAAGGACCAGGCTGAACACTAGTTGGCCCAGTGGTTCCAGCCACTGATCACCCTATGCTATGTCCATATGGGAACTGAAGTGTCACTCTATTCCAAGGTCCACATTTTTCTCCTTCTTGGCTCAGGTAGTTGGACCCCTAAGAACTCAGAATCTCCTCCATTCTGAGATGTGGCGCTTCATTTCAAAAGCCTTCCTAAGTTCATCTTCAGGGCTCACAGACAGCAGCTTCAGTATGTGTCTTCTCCCCTGGTATGTGGAATCCTGGCTTGATCATCATCACCTAGAATAAATTTTAGGCTAGGCCTCACCCTAAGATGACCTGGGGTCACAAGAGACTGATGTTCTGGGATCAGGTGTCACTTCAAGCAGTTCCATTCACAGGCATAGCTCAAGTCCTGTGAGCTTACATAGAGAAGAACTTGGAACAAAGGTTCAGGAGACTCTCCTCCCCTTCCAGAGCTCTGATTATCTTTAGAAAGAAGACCACAGGTTATTATGGCCAGGTGCAATGTGACCACTCCAGATCACTATTAATTCTGACAGCGTCCATGGGTTGCAAGCCACAGAAACAGACCAGAAAATAAGGATTTTCCAGACAGCATGAGTCTTAGGTTGGACTCAGAAGTATATCACCCTGAGATTGTAGATTCCAAGTTGTGAGCTGGGAGGTGATCTTAGAAATCACTGTTAGGGGTGTGAGCATATGCAAGGTATGATAAGGAAGGGAATCAGCAATGTGCACTGGTGAGGTTCCATCATGGGAAACCAGGCCTCAATCCTCCCAGGATGGCTGGGACAGTGTGTGGCCCACATCTCAGTTATTCTCACTGAAGGGGGAGGGAGCTCCAGGACGCTGGAGCATGCTGGGGCACTCCAGAGCTTCACTCACAATCTCCTACTGCCATGTTTCTCTTTGGGGGCTGTAATCATGCTCTCCTGAGGTTACATTCACCCCCAGATATAAATTCATATACTCTCCTGCTATAGACAGGCTTACTCTACATAGTTAGACTTCAATGAATTTACATCATCCAACTTTGTGGACTAAAAATATTGAGAGGGCCTCTCTGCACAGTCTCCTTTAATCTATAAAAACCCAAGAGAAGACTCTGACTGGATTGGACAAGTCATGAGCTTTTTTCTTGGACCAATCAATGCAGCCAGGGGGTTGGGCTTCTTAGATTGTCCAGGCTGGGGTCACATGCACTGGGTTTTTGCCAAAGAAGTGGGATAAAGTCATTAGCAATAGATCTTTTGGCCTGGCAAAACACCAGGAGCTGAGTCCAAATTGCTAAAGTCCTCAGTGTGGATCCTGGGAGCCCTGGGAATCCTTTCCTTTGAGAGACCTTATCTTCCATGTCCAGTGGCCCCTGGTGATGGTGCACACCCTCTGGAGGCAGTGTGCTTGCTTCTAGTCAGGAGCTGTGTTGGGCTGTACCCCACAGGCCTGCAAGCCCTGTACTTACCCAGCCTTGATGAGACAGGAAGGAAGTGGGCAGGGCACAACCATTAAAAAAATGACATAGCCATTAAGGAGAATGGGATAAGACAAACTAATTACTAATTACTAATTGTTCTTGGACAGGAAGAATAAATATTGTGAAAATGACTATACTATCTAAAGCATTCTATAGATTCAATGCAATCCTTATGAAATTACCAATTGCATTTTTCACAGAATTAGGACAAAAATTCTACAGTCTGTATGGAAACACAAAAGATCCCAAATAGCCAAAGTAGTCTTGAAAAAGAAAAATGGAGCTGGAGGAATTAGGCTAACAGACTTCAGACTATACTATGAAGCTACGATAATCAAGACAAACACAGAAATATAGATCAATGGAACGGCACAAAAAGTCCAGAGACAAACCTATGGTCACCTGACCTATGACAAAGTAGGCAAGAATATAACAATGGAGAAAAGATAGTCTCTTCAATAAGTAGTGCTGCGAAAACTGGACAGCTACATGTAAAAGAATGAAATTAGAACATTCCCTAACACCGTACACAAAAATAAACTCAAAACAGATTGAAGACCTAAGTGTAAGACCAGAAACTAAAAAACTCTTAGAGGAAAACACAGGCAGAACACTCTTTGACACCAACCACAGTAAGCTCTTTTTCAATCCATCCCCTCAGTTCAGTTCAGTTCAGTTCAGTCACTCAGTCATGCCCGACTCTTTGTGACCCCATGAATCACAGCACGCCAGGCCTCCCTGTCCATCACCAACTCCCGGAGTTCACTCAGACTCACGTCCATAGAGTCGGTGATGCCATCCAGCCATCTCATCCTCTGTCGTCCCCTTCTCCTCCTGCCCCCAATCCCTCCCAGCATCAGAGTCTTTTCCAATGAATCAACTCTAATCCATCTCCTAGAGTAATGAAAATAAAACACAAAAATAAACAAACGGGATCTGATTAAGCTGAAAAGTTTTTGCACAGCAAAGGAAATCATAAACAGAATGAAAAGACAACTCTCAGAGCGGGAGAACATATTGGCAAATAAACCAACTGACAAGGAATTAATCTCCAAAATATTACAAACAGTTCGTGCAGCTTACGGAGAAGGCAATGGCAACCCACTCCAGTACTCTTGCCTGGAAAATTCCATGGATGGAGGAGTCTGGTAGGCTGCAGTCCATGGGATCCCTAAGAGTCAGCCACAACTGAGCGACTTCACTTTCACATTTCACTTTCATGCATTGGAGAAGGAAATGGCAACCCACTCCAGTGTTCTTGCCTGGAGAATCCTAGGGACGGGGAGTCTGGTGGGCTGCCATCCATGGGGTCACACAGAGTCGGACATGACTGAAGCAACTTAGCAGTAGCAGCAGCAGCATGCAGCTTAATTAAAAAAAAAAACTCAATCAAAAAAATAGGTGGGAGATCTAAATAGACCTTTCTCCAAAGAAGACATACAAATAGCTAAAAAGCACATGAAAAGACGCTTAACATCACTATTACAGAAATGCAATTCAAAACTATAGTGAAATATCATCACCTCACATGGGCTGGAATGGCATCATCAAAAAAAATCTACAAACAATAAATGCCAGAGAGGGTGTAGAGAAAAGGAATCCTCTCATATTGTTAGTGATAATGTAAGTTGGTGCAGCCACCATGGAGAACAGTATGGAAGTTCTTTAAAAGGCTAAAAACAGAGCTACTATATGATCCAGCAATCCCACTCCTGGGCATACAGCCAGAGAAAACCATAATTCAAAAAGATACTTGTACCCTAATATTCACTGCAGTGCCATTTACAATAGTCAAGACACAGAAGAAACCTAAATGTCCATCAACAGAGGAGTGGATTAAAAAGATGTGGTATATGTACACAATGGAGTATTACTCAGCCATGAAAGGGAATGAAACAATTCCATCTGCAGCAACATAGATGCACCAGAGATCGTCATACTGAGTGAAGTCAGACGGAGGACAAATATATGATATTGCTTATATATGGAATCTAAAAAAATGGTACCAATGAACTTATCTATAATAAGATACAAACACAAAACAGAAATAGACGTCTCTATTTCTACAGATGTAGAAAACAAACTTCTTGTTACCAGGGGTTAAGTCTAGGGAGAGATAAACTGGAAGATTGGGATTGACATATACACATTACTATACATAAAATAGATAATCAGGGTCTTCCCTGGCAGTCCAGTGGTTAAGATTTCATTTTTCCAGTGCAGGGGGTAAGGGTTCAATCCTTGGTCAGGGAACTAAATGCTTCAGGGCCAAAAACAAAAAACACAAAACAGAAGCAATATTGTAACAAATTCAATAAAGACAAAAAGATGGTCTACATAAGAAAAAAAAAAGCAGATGACTACTAAGGACCTATTGTGTAGCACAGGGAATTCTACTCAATACTCTGTAATGGCCTTCATGGGTAAAGAATCTAAAAAAGAGTAGGCATATGTATATGTATAACTGATTCACTTTGTTCTACACCTGAAACTAACACAACATTGCAAATCAAGTATACTCCAATTAAAAAAAAAAAAACTGGCTGAAACCTACTAGGCCCAAGGTGGCAGAAGATCTGACTTCCAGTAGACCTTGAGTCTCATTATATGCTCATTGTAGTACATTAGCATCTGTTAAATGATACACCCATAGGCACCATGACAGTTCTGAGGCTGACCACAAAGGATAAAAAGTTGGTGGTGCTCAAACTCCTGGAAATCCCCACCCTCCTCTAAGATAGTTAGAATATTCCTCCCTCTCATTAGCATATGAAATTACCCAACCCATAAAAACTAACCACCCCATATTTTGGGGCTGCTCTCACTTTCCAAGCTGACCCCATGACCCAGGGCTGCCTCTCGTCTTCTGAGAAGGCCCACACTCCATCTATGGATTGTGTATTTTCCTAAATAAACCTGCTTTCACTTTACTATGGCTCACTCTTGAAATTTTTCCTGTGTGAAGCCAAGGATCCTCACTTGGCGGACTCACTCAAGATCTGGGATGTGACCATCGTCTCACATCCCATCTTCTTACAGCATCAAGACTGAAGAAAGAGTCTGGAGTCAGTGACAGAGATGTCAATGGTTTAAGGGACAGGGAGAGCTTATATGTCTGAAGCCACGTCCTGGAGCAACACCCCAAGTGTGAATGTGGCAGACAGTGGGCAAGACACGTCACCAAGCAGTCTTCGTGCCAGGAAAGAGAGAGAGATTACCAGTTAGAGGGGGAATTGAAGACAGATTGGCTCATTGGTTACTAGGGAAACCAGCCTAAGAGGATGCACCTCACCATCCTTTTGATAAACTATTGTGATGGAGATGCTTTGAGCTACAGGGAGCTGGGGAAAGGATGGATTGGAATCTAAGATTAGCAAATGCTAACTATTATGTATCACTTTGCTGTTCACCAGAAGGTAAAACAACATTCTATATGACTATACTTTAATAAAACAAACTTAAAAAAGGAAAGTTTAGAACAATCACTAGTGGGGGCCTGGAGGCAAGTACTTAAGAAGGTCAGTCATGTGAGCATGTGTAGGTGAAACAGACACTGGTTGAGCAGGGGATGTGCAGAAAGCAAGAGAACAGCTATATTTTTTTATGATGTATTTATTTTTAATTAAAGGATAATTGCTTTACAATGTTGTGTTTGTTTCTGTCATACATCAGCATGAGTCAGTCACGGGTATACATATGTCCCCTCCCTCTTGAGCATTCCTCCCACTTCCCACCCCCCCACCCCTCTATGTTGTCACAGAGCACCAGGCTGAGCTCCTTGTGCTATTCAGCAAATTCCCAGTGGTTATCTATTTAACATACGGTAATGTATGCATTTCAAAAGTTCCAAAGAATAGCAAGGAGAGATAAGAAAGACTTCCTCAGTGACCAGTGCAAAGAAATAGAGGAAAACAATAGAATGGTAAAAACTAGAGATCTCTTCAAGAAAATTAGAGATACCAAGGGAACACTTCATGCAAAGATGGGCACAATAAAGGACAGAAATGATAGGGACCTAACAGAAGCAGAAGATATCAAGACGAGGTGGCAAGAATACACAAAAGAACTGTACAAAACAGATCTTTGCGACCAAGATAATCACGATGGTGTGATCACTCACCTAGAGCCAGACATCCTGGAATGGGAAGTCAAGTGGGCCTTAGAAAGCATCACTACGAACAAAGCTAGTGGAGGTGATGGAATTCCAGTTGAGCTATTTCAAATCCTGAAAGATGATGCTGTGAAAGTGCTGCACTCAATATGCCAGTAAATTTGGAAAACTCAGCAGTGGGCACAGGACTGGAAAAGGTCAGTTTTCATTCCAATCCCAAAGAAAGGCAATGCCAAAGAATGCTCAAACTACCGCACAATTGCACTCATCTCACACGCTAGCAAAGTAACGCTCAAAATTCTCCAAGCCAGGTTTCAACAATACATGAACCATTAACTTCCAGATGTTCAAGCTGGTTTTAGAAAAGGCAGAGGAACCAGAGATCAAATTGCCAACATCCGCTAGATCATTGAAAAAGCAAGAGAGTTCCAGAAAAACATCTATTTCTACTTTATTGACTATGCCAAAGCCTTTGACTGTGTGGATCACAACAAACCACAAAATTCTGAAAGAGATGGGAATACCAGAGCACCTGACCTGCCTCTTGAGAAATCTGTATGCAGGTCAAGAAGCAACAGTTAGAACTGGACGTGGAACAACAGACCGATTGCAAATTGGGAAAGTAGTACGTCAAGACTGTATATTGTCACTGTGTTTATTTAACTTGTATGCAGAGTACATCATGAGAAACGCTGGGCTGGATGAAGCATAAGTTGGAATCAAGATTGCTGAGAGAAATATCAGTAACCTCAGATATGCAGATGACACCACCCTTATGGCAGAAAGTGAAGAAAAACTAAAGAGCCTCTTGATGAAAGTGAAAGAGGAGAGTGAAAAAGTAGGCTTGAGACTCAACATTCAGAAAACCAAGATCATGGCATCCAATCCCATCAATTCATGGCAAACAGATGGGGAACCAAAGGAAACAGTGACAGACTTTATTTTCTTGGGCTCTAAAATCACTGCGGATGGTAACTGCAGCCATGAAATTAAAAGATGCTTGCTCCTTGGAAGAAAAACTATGACCAACCTAAACAGCATATTAAAAGGCAGAGACATTACTTTGCCGACTAAGGTCCATCTAGTCAAGGCTATGGTTTTTCCAGTAGTCATGTATGGATGTGAGAGTTGGACTATAAAGAAAGCTGAGCACCGAAGAACTGATGCTTTTGAACTGTGGTATTGGAGAAGACTCTTGAGAGTTCCTGGGACTGCAAGGAGATCCAACCAGTCCATCCTAAAGGAAATCAGTCCTGAATGTTCATTGGAAGGACTGATATTGAAGCTGAAACTCCAATACTTTGGCCACTTGATGAGAAGAACTGATTCATTGGAAAAGACCCTGATGCTGGGAGACACTGAAGGTAGGAGGAGAATGGGACGACAAAGGATGAGATGGTTGGATGGCATCACCAACTCAATGGACATGAGTTTGATCAAGCTCTGGGAGTTGGTGATGGGCAGGGAAGCCTCGCATGCTGCAGTTCATAGGGTTGAAAAGAGTGGGACATGACTGAGTGACTGAACTGAAATGAACTGAGTGTGGGCAATGTTGCCTCAGGTCTTTTCTGCCCTTCCCTAGGGATTGTCTCCTCCCTAGCTCTGCCAGCACCCAAAGATCCCCACTGCCCTCCCTCCGTGGGGGGTGTGGTCCAGTCTCCTGTGCATAGCCTCTTGACTACCTCTTCCTCCCCAGCCTGAGGAGGGAGGGTCCTGGACCCTCACGGGGACATCCTCTTCTTGATACTGTCCAGCCAATTCTGTCCCTGATTTTCTGGGATTCTGAGCTCCTGCAAGAGGCTAGGCACAGACACTGGCAAGATGTAAATAGCAGGGCTCTGGAGCAAGCCCACCTTTGATTAAGTAAGTGTTAGTCACTCAGTCATGCCCAACTCTTTGCAATCCCATGGACTGCAGCCCACCAGGTTCCTCTGTCCATGAGATTTTCCAGGCAAGAATACTGGAGTAGGTTACCATTTCCTTCTTCAAGGGATCTTCCCAACCCAGGGATCGAACCTGGGTCTCCTGCACTGAAGACAAATTCTTTACCAACTGAACTACAAAGGAAGCCTTGTTTGATTAAGGTACGAACATTTAGCTGCTGTGTGACATTGACTAAATTCCTAAACCTCTCTGAGGGCTACTTTCCTCTTTTTAAAAAAATAATTGCTATTGTTTTTCTTTTTAAAAATGTATTTCTTTATTAAAAAAATTACTTATTTATTTTTGGCTGCACAGGGTCTTCACTGCTGTGCATAGGTTTCTCTAGTTGTGGTAAGCAGGGGCTACTCACTGTGGTGGCTTCTCTTGTTGCAGATCACAGGCTCTACTTGCAAAGCCTTCCGTAGTTACGGCTCTTGGGCTCTAGAGCACAGGCTCAGTAGCTGTCACACATGGGCTTAGCTGCCCTGTGGCATGTGGGATCTTCCTGGATCAGGGATCAAACCCATGTCCCTCACATTGGCAGGCAAATTCTTAATCACTAGACCACAAAGGAAGTCCTATTTTCCTCTTTTTTCATGAAACAAAACAATGGGCCTTTGTGCCCACAGCACCAAAAGCCAAACTCTGACAGTGGGTATTTGCAGCTAAGTTAGGGTATCCGCTTACCAATGCACATGCAAGAGACAAGGGATCGATCCTTGGGTCAGGAAGATCCCGTGGAGAAGGGAATGGCAACCCACTCCAGTATTTTTGCCTGGAAAATCCCGTGGACAGTTGAGTCTGGCAGGCTACAGTCTACGGAGTCACACAGTCAGAACAACTGAGCATGCCCACACCCATGGAACACAGGGTTTGTTGCAGGGCCAAGCAAGCTACATTGCTCAACTGGCTAAAAAAATTCAACCAAACAAATGAAACTGATTATATATCAATTGCCACTGGTGAGGATACACAGTGACGGATGCAAAATGGCACAACCGACCGGTTTAGCAGTTTATTCATTTCTTATATACGTAAACATAGTCTTACACAATCAAATGATAGTGCTCCTAGGTATTTACTCAATTTAAAAACTTATGTCCACAGAAAAACCTTCACATGAATGTTTACAGCAGTTTCATTCATAAATGTTGAAACTTGGACACAATTGTCTTGCTGTTCAGTAGGTGAATGGGTAAACTGTGATACGTCCACACAGTGAACTTTTATCAGGGATAAAAAGAAAGAGCTATCAATCCATTAAAAGACATTAATGAATTTTCAAGTATATATTGCTAATGAAATAAAACTGTCTGAAAAGGCTATATCCTATGTGTTTCTTCTTTTTTTTTCCAATATGTTTCCATTGATATAATATTTTGGAAAAGTCAAGGCTACTAATAAAACAATTTAACTGTCTTCAGTTCAGTTCAGTCGCTCAGTCGTGTCTGACTCTTTGCGACCCCATGAATCGCAGCATGCCAGGCCTCCCTGTCCATCACCAACTCCCGGAGTTCACTCAGACTCACGTCCATCGAGTCAGTGATGCCATCCAGCCATCTCATCCTCTGTCGACCCCTTCTCCTCCTGCCTCCAATCCCTCCCAGCATCAGAGTCTTTTCCAATGAGTCAACTCTTTGCATGAGGTAGCCAAAGTACTGGAATTTCAGCTTTAGCATCATTCCTTCCAAAGAAATCCCAGGCTGATCTCCTTCAGAATGGACTGGTTGGATCTCCTTGCAGTCCAAGGGACTCTCAAGAGTCTTCGCCAACACCACAGTTCAAAAGCATCAATTCTTTGGCGCTCAGCTTTCTTCACAGTCCAACTCTCACATCCATACATGACCACAGGAAACACCATAGCCTTGACTAGACGGACCTTAGTCGGCAAAGTAATGTCTCTGCTTTTGAATATGCTCTCTAGGTTGGTCATAACTTTTCTTCTGAGGAGTAAGCGTCTTTTAATTTCCTGGCTGCAGTCACCATCTGCAGTGATTTTGGAGCCCAAAAAAATAAAGTCTGACACTGTTTCCACTGTTTCCCCATCTATTTCCCATGAAGTGATGGGACCGGATGCCATGATCTTCGTTTTCTGAATGTTGAGCTTTAAGCCAACTTTTTCACTCTCCTCTTTCGCTTTCATCAAGAGGCTTTTTAGCTCCTCTTCACCTTCTGCCATAAGGGTGGTGTCATCTGCATATCTGAGGTTATTGATATTTCTTCCGGCAATCTTGATTCCAGCTTGTGTTTCTTCCAGTCCAGCGTTTCTCATGATGTACTCTGCATAGAAGTTAAATAAGCAGGGTGACAATATACAGCCTTGACATACATATAAAACAACCTCACTGAAGGTAATGGGGAAAAATGCTGACCTAAGTAACTTTGGAAATAAATAGAGCTTGAAAGATTAAAGGCAAAAGGATTTGTACTATAGTTTATAAAGTTGTTTCAGACGGGGCTATGAGTGAACAATTAGGATATGCAGATGTCATTATACATTTTTTTACTCTAATAAAAGGTTTTTAAATTTCCAAACATCCTCAAGAGTAGAAATAATCATTTTATAAATTCCCAAAGTAGTATCCGTTCTCCACAATTATCCAGATTTTGCCACAGCTCAACCAACAACCTATCTTTTTTTCCTGAAGCATTTTAAACTAAACCTCAGAAATCACCCTTATATAATTGTTTGGGAGGGGGCAGCTTTTTTTTTTAAGCTTTTTATTTTATGTTGCAGTATAGCCACTATTAGACTTCCCTGGTGGCTCAGTGGTAAAGAATCTACCTGCTAATGCAGGGGATGCGGGTTTGATCCCTGATCAGGCAACTAAGCCCTCATGTTGTAGCTATTGAGCTTTCACACCACAACTAGAGAGAAGCTGGTGTGCCTCAATGAAGGATCCCATATACCACAATAAAGATCCTCCGTACAGAAACTAAGACCAGATGCAGCCAAATAAAATTAACAAATATTAAAAGTGGCTTAAGAATGAATATTCACAGAAGCTTCATTTGTAATAGCCACAAAGTGGAAACAATCCAAATGTCCGTCAACTGGTAAATTGATAGACAAAATGTGAAACATACATTGATAGACAAAATGTGAAACAAATGTCAAACATTCATACAATGGAATACTACTCAGCAATAAAAATGAACTAACTCAGTATGTGCTATAACATGAATGAATCAAAAACATGATATAATTCCCAAGAGAAGGCAAACACAAAAGAGGGCAGACTATATAATTCCATGGGTATGAAGTTCTACAATAAGCAAAACTTATTTGTAATAACAGAAAGGATCAGTGTTTTCTTTGAGGGAAGGGTGTGGGGAGGATTTCCTGGGGAAGGCAAAAGGGAATTTTCCAGGGTCATGGGGGCGATGTTCTATATATTGTTTAGAGTGATTACACTGAATAGAGTGGTTAAAATTAATCAAATTAAACATTTAAGATCTGTGCATTTTGGACTTTCCTGGGGGTCCAGTGGTTGAGAATCTGCCTGCCAATGCAGGGGACACAGGTTCTATCCCTGCTCCAGGAGGATTGCACATACAACTAAACCCATGCAACACAACTAGTGAGCCCATGCTCTAGAGCCCATTCTCCAAAGAGTAGCCCCTGCTCTCCGCAACTGGAGAGAGCCCATGCACAACAATAAAGGTCCAGTGCAGACAAAAACAAATAAATAAAATAATTTTTTTTAAATGTGCATTTCATAGTATATAAATTATATCTCCTAAAAAATGGATTTATGTCTCAATTTTGGATTGCTATCATCTCTTGATGAAAGTGAAAGAGGAGAGTGAAAAAGTTGGCTTAAAGCTCAGCATTCAGAAAACTAAGATCATGGCATCCAGTCCCATCACTTCATGGCAAATAGATGGGGAAACAGTGGAAACAGTGACAGACTTTATTTTGGGGGGGCTCCAAAATCACTGTGGATGGTAACTGCAGCCATGAAATTAAAAGACGCTTACTCTTTGGAAGGAAAGTTATGACCAACCTAGACAGCATATTAAAAAGCAGAAATATTACTCTGACCATATCTAGTCAAAGCTATGGTTTTTCCAGTAGTCATGTATGGATGTGAGAGTTGGACTATAAAGAAAGCTGAGTTCTGAAGAACTGATGCTTTTGAACTGTGGTGTTGGAGAAGACTCTTGAGAGTCTGTTGGACTTCAAGGAGATCCAACCAGTCCATCCTAAAGGAAATCAGTCCTGAATGTTCATTGGAAGGACTGATGTTGAAGCTGAAACTCCAATACTTTGGCCACCTGATGGGAAGAACTGACTCATTGTAAAAGACCCTGATGCTGGGAAAGATTGAAGGCAGGAGGAGAAGGGAACAACAGAGGATGAGATTGCTGGATGGCATCACTGACTCAATGGACATGAGTTTGAGTAAACTCCGGGAGTTGGTGATGGACAGGGAGTTCTGGCGTGCTGCACTCCATTGGGTCACAAAGAGTCAGACACGACCGAGTGACTGAACTGAACTGCACTGATCACCAGGTGGCAGTGGAAACTAATTTCTTTGACTGTAAAGTGCGTGCAGTGCCTAACATTTGTAAATCATGCTATTCGTGAGTGTTCGTAAGAGCATGAGGCACAATTTTATAAGCATGAATTTTTAATTTCAATCAATAGTATTGTGCTGGAGGTCTCCTGTTCCTTACTCTTCCCTGCCCCCACCCACTCAGCACCTTGTTTTAAAGATCTGTTTACATTATTGTGTGTATATCTACTTCATTGCTCTTTATTCGATATAACACTCCAATGATGGATGCCTCATTGTGTCCATCCCTTCAATCATCACAAATAATTTTGTGATAAAATATCCTCTTATATGTTTTTTATGCACCTGTGTGAGAATTTCTCTAATGACATAGCCAGGAGTAGGGTCCTTCCCAACTCCACTCATAATATTTATTTTACCTCCTTATCCCCTCTGCTTCATAAATTTTCCCCAAGTTCTTTGTGCTAAAACAGCTGAATCCAGGTATCATCCATAACTTTTATTATGTATTTATTTATATTTTGCTGCACTGGGTCTTTGATGTAAGTGGACTTTCTCTAGTTTCAGCAAGAGGGGGCTACACTTGTTGCAGAGGGCTGGCTCTAGGTGCAAGGGTTTCAGTAGTTGAAGCTCTCAGGCTCTAGAGCACAGGTTCAGTAGCTGTGGCACACAGGCTTAGTTGCTCCACAGCATGTGGAATCTTCCTGGAGCAGGGATTGAACCAGGGAAGTCCATAAACTTTTTTTATTGACCTGTATTGAAATGGAACTGTGGACAAAGATTCACCAGAAATAATCTGAACAAGCGAGAAAATACAGTTAATATTACTGAAACTTACTAAAAAAGTTCCGGGACATACAGCCATAAGCTCTTAAATTAAAGGAACTATATAATGTGAGTTGTTTTATTTGTATGTCTCCTTACAAAGTGTGTAGTGCTCTTTGTGATGTTGTTTAAATTTACAAAATAGTACTGTTGACTAAGATTTGGATGTCCAAATTTATAATCCTGGATTTTCTTCTACTGAATAAATTTCTCCTGATTCTTTGTGGTAAGAGAGCTGAATTTATGTAACATCCTAAAGGTTTATTACAGGTGATGTCCTAGGAAAACTTTGAAGGTTTCTCAGCTGTGTCTCTGTTGACATTTTGAGCCTGATAATTCTTTGTTGTAGGGAGCTGTCCTGTGCATTATAGAATGTTTGACAGTGTCCTTGGCCACTGCCCACTAGATGCCAGTAACATCCCTTCTCCCTGGTTGTGACAACCAAAAATGCTTCCAAACGTTGTCAAATGTCCAATGATGGGGGCAAAAACACCTCCAGTTGAGGAGCACTGATTTGTGGTAAACAAACTCTGGAATTCACTTGGGACCCTTTGGCTAGACTCTGCCTTCCTTTTTGTTAGTTTATTTCAACCCTAATCTCAACTATCGGCTTCCAAGTGGCTCAGTGGTAAAGAATCTGCCTGCCAAGCAAGAGAGGCTATTTCGATCCCTGGGTCAGGACGATCCCATGAAGAAGAAAATGTCAACCCACTCCAGTATTCCTGCCTGGAAAATGCCATGGACAGAGGAGTCTGGAGGGTTGCAGTCCACGGGATCACAAAAAGAGTCAGACGTGACTTAGCGACAAAGAACAACGATCATCTCAGCTACAGACTGTATTACATGGTCCTTTTAAAAATGTCCACCTCTACTTTCCAGCTGGAATAAAGCTCTGCCTGGAGAAATGTACCAGAACTTTTAGTCTGTTAGTGGACTGAACACCAGGCAGTCTTCTCTAGGTTTCCTGGCCTCCCTCTCTCAGACACTACAGTGCACCAGAGGGGGGAAGAAGGAGTCAGAATTCTCCTGTGTTCCCTTCCCTGAGGAATCCAGAGGAGCAGGAAGAACCCCACAGTGCCTGATAAGATCTTAAAAGCCTGGTGACACCAGTCTGCAAAGGGAACAGACAAGTGGTGTCTGTTTTTTCAATTCTCACCTCCACTCCCCTCATCTCTCTAGATCTCCTTTGAAACTTAATTTTTATCTACAGTCCTTGGATGAGCACCTGGAGTGATAACTGTCACCTATATTTCTCAGCACTATAAGATAAGTCTCTGGAAAGTTCTCTGTGGTCAAATAAGTGAGGACAACACTGCCTATTGAATCTCTCGCTCTTGGACACTAGCAATGACCGTTAGTTTATTAAAGGCTTTGAAAAGCTCTTCAGAAGTGTATGTATGTATGCTCCTCTGTCCATTACTGTTTGAGAAGCACTGCCTTGAAATGAGCGCACTCTCTGACAAGCATGTAAACAAAAACAAACGCAGTTCTGTGTGTGTCTCAGCTGAAGAGCTGACCCAGCAGCCTTCAGGCCAGGCCAGTCAGACAGAACAGGAAGGGAAGGCTGGTGGAGGAAGCAAGTGGCTTCTCTTCTCTCCTCACCCAGCAATGGCTGACTCAGAAGGCCAGGCTGCAGGCATGTCATCCAGGAGTGAGGACAGGTAATGAGGCCATACCTGGGGTCCTTCCTGCTTAGATACCTGCCATGACTGGGAGGAAGGGAAACAGCAAGGTTTGGAGGGGAAGCAGATACTTCCCATTACCCTCCCAGAGACACCATCTCTGCTCTGGACCAGACAAATGGCCAGTCAGAGAGCCCAGGATTCAGGGCTCTGTATGGAGAACTTTCAGCTTCTTCCTCTTGATCCGCATCCTTGGTTAGTGGAGGAGATACAGGGAGGGTTCACAGCAGCCTGACCCATAAGCAAGCAAAGAAGTTTCCGGGCGAGTGCACCTAGATGCTGAGCAGATGGCCTAGTTTTGAAATCTCTTTCCTTCTGCAGGTCATGCGCATGTCTGGGTGTCGCCCTGGGCCCTGGTGGAGTGAGCTCTGTGGGCTGCAGTGAGACTGCAGGCAGGCAGGGTGAAGGCCTGGGGGAGGCTCTTCCCACAGACTAGGCTTGTGATGGGTGGAGGTTAACTAGCCCAGATGTCGGTTAACTAAGGCAGAGGAAACTGAAAATCACAACATTGATAACCACAATGAAGGGTAGCAGAATACGCCACCCCAAAATGAACGCTTTGATAAATTGATTATTTTGAATTGTAAGCATTTGAGAAATAGCAAAACAAGGAGAGGCTTTCTCTGAACTCTCTTTATTGCCTAAAGATAGACCTTCCAGCAACTTCCTTGGCAGTCCAGGGGTTAAGACTCTGCCTTCTAATGCAGGGAATACGAGTTTGATCCCTGGTCAGGGAGCTAAAATCCCACATGCTTTGGGCCCAAAAAACCAAAACATTAAAAAAAAAAAAAAAAAAAACAAAACCAGAAGTAATATTGTAACAAAGTCAATTAAGACTTTTAAGAAGGGTTCTGAGGGTTCTCTAGTTGTGGTGTGATGCCTTCTCTTGTTTAGGAGTCCAGGCTCTCGGCATGTGGGATCCTCTTGGACCAGGGATTGAACCCATGTCTCCTGCATTGACAAGTAGATTTTTTTACCACTAGACTACCAGGGAAACCCCAAGACTGTTTGCTATTCTATAGAAATACTCCAAAGGTGAGTCAGGCAGCAATAGACCAAGATTGGACATGGAGGTAGCATTTGAAGCAGAGGGAAGGACCCACACAAAGCCCCAAAGGCCCAAAAGGCCCTGGGTGGAAAGAGGGGTCAACTTACATGTCTTCATTCAGTCCTGATGAAGCTGGCCTTATTGTGTTTTCCACTCTCCAGGACACCATTGGGCTTCCCTGGTGGCTCAGATGGTAAAGAATATGACTGCAATGCAGGAGACCTGGGTTCGATCCCTGGGTTGGGAAAATCCCCTGGAGGAGGGCATGGCAACCTACTCCAGTATTCTTGCCTGGAGAATCCCATGGACAGAGGAGCCTGGCAGGCTATATAGTCCATGGGGTCACGAAGAGTCAGACATGACTGAACACACACACACATACGTGCATATACATACATGTTTAACATAGCTGAGATCATACTGGCTATGAGTTTCTTGCCTTCCTTTTTCACTTGGCAGTACATTGTAAGCTCTTGCTTGCTGTGATCATCATTAATATTCCATCCTACCCTTTTATAATTTAGTTAACCACATCCCTGTAGTGGTTACAGACTTATATCACACTTCAATTGGGAATGTACAGAAAGTTTGATTATAAAAATGTGATTTCTATACTTTTTGTCTCTAGCTGATCTAGTCTCCTGCACTACTTCCTACACGCTTAATAGGCAAAATTAGCAATGAGTCTAACTAAAGAATAATCTGAAGAAATAATTTGAATAGCCTGCCTTTAAGGCTTTCATCCTTCTATGTGATCCCATTTTGCATGTCAGAAACCTCAGTCTTTCTCTTTGCGTCCTTCTTTCTCTCTCTTTCTTTCTTTTGGCCATATCATATAGCTTGTGGGATGTTAGTTCCCCAACCAGGGATTGAACCCAGGCCCCTGGCTGTGAAAGTGCAGTGTCCTAACCACTGGGGAATTCCCACTCTGCATCTTTTCTGTAACAAATTCTAACTTCTGCTTCTTTTGTCTTCTCATTGATATAGAATCATCCAGGGTCTCAGCAGAAAACTGATAGCTTACTCAAGGCAGACTATCCAGAAAGGTGCCAGCAAGGCTAGTTTAACGCATAAGAAATGGTGAAGCGCCCAGACCAGAGATGTGCGAGGGTATTAACACCCTTAGTTCTGAAGGAGCAACAGCAAAATCTGAAGCTTGGCGAGGTGGAAGGATACAGGCATAGCCTCCCTATGGTCTGGCTGAGAGGGACCTAGGGGAGTAAAGACTCTGACATCTCCCTCCACCTGCCTTCCACCTGTTTCCCGTGCCTCCCATTAACCCGACTGAACGGGAAGACAGGGGAACAGGTATTCTGCAGAGGTCAACCTCCCAGTGCACAGAGGGTGTGACACACAGTGAACAATGGATTTGAAAGGGCAAATGAACGATAACCAGCCTGCATGATTTGCGCCGAAGAGGAAAACACAAAAGAAACAAGCACATTAATACTTTCCAAATCATATCTATTATTGGACTTCCAAGTTGCTTCTTATTTTCACTTTTATAAATAATGTTGTCTCAAACAGGGACATCTCTCAAACTCGAAATCTTCTATTGAAGTTAATATATGATGAGAAGAGGTGCAGAGTCTCTCAGAGTCACACTCTATTGGTAAGTCTTTCTTGCTCAATCTTTTTTTTTTTTTTTTTGCGGGAGATGGGGGCTGCCCACAAGGCTTATGGAATCTTAGTTCCCTAACCAGTGATTGAACCTGGGGCCCTCGGCAGTGAGAACAGGGTCCTCGTCAAGAATTCCCAAGTTAAGTCTCTTTTGTTTATAAGCTACAGAAAAAAACTAGAGCTAGATTAAAGTGAAAAAAAAAAAAAAGAGGTGCTTCCCTGGTGGTCCAGTAGTTAAGAATCTGCCTTGCCATGCAAGGGACACCGGCTTGATCCCTGGTCTGGAAAGATTTCACAAGCCTCAGAGTGATCAAGCCCGGGGGCTACAACTACTGAGTCAGTACTCTACAGCCCGCAAGCTCCAACCAGAGAAAGCCGGCATAGCAACGGAAACCCACTCTAGGCAACAGATAAATCTTCTTTTGAAAAAAAAGTGGAAGAAAAGGACAACCTTAATTATCAGGACTATTAGGATACTAGGGAGTCTTCCGAGGCCCAGTGGACTTCAGGAGTAAAGGAACAACAGCTCCAAAGAGCAGCCGCTCTGCCTAGGGCTGAGGGACTGCATCTGAGGCAGCTCCCCACTCCCATCCCACGCTCAAAGCTAAGATCCAGACTTTGTAGATCCAGACTTTGTGGAGCTGGGTTCACGGGATGGTAGAGATGTCACTATGGTGCTATAATGGCAGAATGTGCTGGAAATCCGCCCTCTAGAGTGCATGGATTGCATTCACGGGGGTCCCTCCTCTACAAAACCGCCTGCAGCAGTAGCGCCAGGGGAAGCTGGGTCGTTGGATGATGCTGGCCACTAGGTGCTGTAGGAGCTGGATGCTAAAGAAACCATCTGTCCTTCAGGAAGCTGATACAGGAGAAGTTGCTTGCATCGCCGGCGCTGGATACCCGGAGAAACAGTCTAGGTTGTAGGAACCAGGCGCTGCTTGCCACAGGGGCCTACTGAGCAGAGCACATCGGAATCAGGAAGAAAAATTCCCTCCCACAGTGTCTCTCCAGTGCCCTCTACTGGACAAAGACAAAGTTTAACACCTATCAGCGGTCGGGAAAATAATTGAGATGATCCACTACATTTTTGCAGCACAATGAAGATTGAATTTGAAGTTGAGAGACAATAGATTGAGAAGTAGCACGATCGCAGGTCCATATGCCCAGAGGAGGAACGATGACTGGTCTAGCCGGTGCTACCCCTGGGTTGGTCAGTCACCTGTGCTGAGAATGGAACTGCATTCATAAAAAGAGAAGCCGTAAGCATGGACAGGCAGGTGCAAGAAAGCTAACTGATCACCAAGCAGCCTTGGCTCTCCAGGGGAGAGAAACAACCATCTCAGTTGCTAGAGAAATTGTCTGTCCAACACGTCAGGGACATTTCATCAAGCCTCACCATGGTTTGAAAAAGTACTCCTTAAGACTGCTGCTAAGTCGCTTCAGTCGTGTCCGACTCTGGGCGACCGCATAGACAGCAGCCCACCAGGCTCCCTCATCCCTGGGATTCTCCAGGCAAGAATACTGGAGTGGGTTGCCATTTCCTCAAGACTACCATTTTCTTTTATTCAAACATGTAGCACACCAAGAAACCTGATGTCTCTTCCTGCCTAACCAAGAGATAGAGTTAGACTTGGGTGAGAGATAGACTTGGGTGGTGGCTACATATTCTGCTGTTTGAAAAGGGATATCATCCACCATAATCTAATAAATTAGTGTTTGATGTTAACAGCATGGGTGTCATTAGAGAAAGTTGACAGACCAAGATTCTGCTTTCATGCGGTACAGTAAGAAGTTAGGTTCTCACCCTGAGGAGCTAAGAACCAGGTTTTGGACTCAAGGGACTGAATCAGGGTGTTCTCCTAAAGGACCTGCAGCCTACACCCTAGACAACATCGCTGCTAGAAACCCTGCAGAACATATAATTGTGTATGGATAAATCATATTCTATTAATATAAATACCCAACCAACAATCATTCTTTAGTTCCTGGACTTTTGAGCTGTTTCCAGTCTTTCACTGATATATGTAACCCAGGGATAAATGTCCTTATATTCAGTGTTCTTTTTGCTATTATTGTTTTATTTTTGTATTTCAAGTGATTCCTTTAGGATAGATGGTCAGAATTGGAAATAAATTTGTATCAAATTGCATCTTCCTCTTTTGGGAGAGATAGCATGAATGTTTTACAGACACTTGAGACTTACATACTGCCCAATGATTTCAGAAATGTACCAAATACAGTCCCACCAGAGGCCATTTCAGGACATCCTGACTTGGAGGATTACATTTTGAAATGTGTGTATGTGTGTGTGCAACAACTAAGCAGTGGCCACAGGACTGGAAAAGGTCAGTTTTCATTCCAATCCCAAAGAAAGGCAATGCCAAAGAATGCTCAAACTGCTGCACAATTGCACTCATCTCACCCGCTAGCAAAGTAATGCTCAAAATTCTCCAAGCCAGGCTTCAGCAGTATGTGAACCGTGAACTTCCAGATGTTCAAGCTGGTTTTAGAAAAGGCAGAGGAACCAGAGATCAAATTGACAACATCTGCTGGATCATGGAAAAAGCAAGAGAGTTCCAGAAAAACATCTATTTCTGCTTTATTGACTATGCCAAAGCCTTTGACTGTGTGAATCACAACAAACTGTGGAAAATTCTGAAAGAGATGGGAATACCAGACCACCTAACCTGCCTCTTGAGAAACCTGTATGCAGGTCAGGAAGCAACTGTTAGAACTGGACATGGAACAATAGACTGGTTCCAAATAGGAAAAGGAGTACGTCACCCTGTATATTGTCACCCTGCTTATTTAACTTATATGCAGAGTACATCATGAGAAACAATGGGCTGGAGGAAGCACAAGCTGGAATCGATTGCCAGGAGAAATATCAATAACCTCAGATATGCAGATGACACCACCCTTATGGCAGAAAGTGAAGAGGAACTAAAAAGCCTCTTGATGAAAGTGAAAGAGGAGAGTGAAAAAGTTGGCTTAAAGCTCAACATTCAGAAAACGAAGATCATAGCATCTGGTCCCATCATTTCATGAGAAATAGATGGGGAAACAGTGGAAACAGTGTCAGACTTTATTTTTGGGGGCTCCAAAATCACTGCAGATGGTAATTGTAGCCATGAAATTAAAAGACGCTTACTCCTCGGAAGGAAAGTTATGACCAACCTAGATAGCATATTCAAAAGCAGAGACATTAGTTTGCCAACAAAGGTCCGTCTAGTCAAGGCTATTTTTTTTTTTTCCAGTGGTCAGGTATGGATGTGAGAGTTGGACTGTGAAGAAAGCTGAGCGCTGAAGAATTGATGCTTTTGAATTGTGGTATTGGAGAAGACTCTTGAGAGTTCCTTGGACTGCAAGGAGATCCAACCAGTCCATTCTGAAGGAGATCAGCCCTGGGGTTTCTTTGGAAGGAATGATGCTGAAGCTGAAACTCCAGTACTTTGGCCACCTCATGCAAAGAGTTGACTCATTGGAAAAGACTCTGATGCTGGGAGGGATTGGGGGCAGGAGGAGAAGGGGATGACAGAGGAGGAGACGGCTGGATGGCATCAATGACTCGATGGACATGAGTCTGAGTGAACTCGGGAGTTGGTGACGGACAGGGAGGCCTGGCGTGCTGTGATTCATGGGGTCGCAAAGAGTTGGATACGACTGAGTGACTGAACTGAACTGAACTGAACTGTATGTGCACATACATAAGAAATCTTGCTTTCTTCACATTTCTTTAGTTATTACTGGGGTTGGATATTCATCCCACATTCGTCCTCTTTTGAGAGCATTCTGTTCAAGTTGTTCACAATTGAAAAGTATTTTATTGCAATCTTGGGGAAATTTCATGTCCCAGATTCTCCATCCCGTCCTCTTTTCCCACCTGTAAATCCTTTGGAAATTACCCTCTGAATTCAAGTTCCTTTGGCATAGGAGGATGTGCTTGGGTGGCTAAGAGCTTCTTTGGGGCTGGAAACAAGTGTATGGAAGTCTGAAGCCTGCAGAGCCTGCTGAACTTTCATCCCCATTTGGAGAGTTTTCAAAGGGAAAGAACTGGTCCCTATGTAATCTTCTTTTCACTTTCCATTTTTAAACACTCCAGAGGGGCCCTGGGTGATTTTGCTTCTTCCTGAAAATTGAATCTGTAAATAAACTATATCCCTCTTAGGAGCCTAAGACATATTTAGAGGAAACATGTCATTTGGGGTGCTTTTTTGTGAAGTCATGTGAGGAATTATCAGAGCAAGAATGTCCTCACCACCTTCTGAGCTCTGCGCCTTCTTTAGCACAGAGGCAGGAGAAAAACTTTCTCTTCTTCCTCCTCCTGCCCCTTTTCCTCTCTGAGTCTGACACAGAGAAAAAGGCCCGCCCTGAGTGCACACAGGTGGTGAGTAAGTGGCAAGCCTAAGATAGTTGTGTTGAAGTGGCCTGTGTGGGAGTGTGAGAGGTGATAGCAATTCATTCACACGGGGAGTGAGGCTGAGCAATGATATTTAAGGGAGCTTTGGGGAGGAGGGGTCATTTGTGGTCACCTTAAATGATAAATAGGGTTTGGGAATATGGTAAAAGAGTCAACTAAGTTTCTATCAGTTTCTACTCTGGCTTCACTGGTACCACCAGGAAGCTGGTTCTCTGTGTTGGTGCCAGAGACAGTTATCCATTCATCCATCCACCATCCATCCATTATTCGTCCACCCATGCATGCATGCATACATCATCTGACATTTTATTCATTCATTTATTCTTTCTTCCAATGGTCCTTCCATCCTTCCATCCTTTTTTTTTTTTTAATGTGGCTCATTTTGAAAGTCTTTATTGAATTCGTTACAATATTGCTTCTGTTTTGTTTTTTGCCTTGAGGCATGTGGTGTCTTAGCTCCCTGACCAGAGATTGAACCCACACTCTCTGCATTGGAAGGTGAAGTCCTCACCACTGGACCACCAGGGAAGTCCCTTTCTGTCCCTTCTTGCATTATCTATGGAGGCCTTACTCTCTGCAGCATGCTGAAGGCACAAATATAAAGAAAAGATTTTAGCTTTCAAGGCGAACACAGTCTAGTATTTAGCTGGACAACTTAAAAATAGATTATAATATTGTACAATAAGTCCATGCTATAGGAGTTTGTTTAAAATACGCCTGTATACATCCCTTTTCCCTGTAAAGCCTTACCAGACCATTCAGTCTAAAATAGGTTCTTGTATACTTAACAGCCCAGGGGAACTACCATAGCCAAGAAGGTGGTATTTCTCAGGACGAGGTTCGTCCATTGCACTCTGGGTATGTTGGTTGTTGAGATTTCCACAAACATGATGTTACCAAGTCCAAGCTTGGTTTACTTGCCCCTCAACAGGCCAATTAACTGAGAGGCTGGCTGACTGAGAAGATGCCAAACTGATGTCTCAAAATAACCATCTTGTTGGGATCTGGATACCAAAGTTTTTTATAGGACAGAGAAGAGGAGGAATTGAGGAAGTAAAAATCATTATCTTGTAGATATCTCCTGGAATGGCCAATCTCTTACTTCTCCCGGAATCGCCACTCTTACTTCAACACAACTGTCTTAGGCTTGCCACTTACTCACCACCTGTTTGCACTCAGGGCAGGCCATGTTCTTTGTGTCAGACTCAGAAAGGAAAAGGAGGGGATGTGGAGCAGGGTTTCCTAAGGCAGGTCACTATGTATGATTACAATTAAAAAAGTGACGAAAAACAAAGGTTAAAGTCAAACAAACAGGGACTTCCCTGGTAGTCCAGTGGCTAAGATTCCATACTCCTGATGCAGGGGGCCAGAGTTTGATCCCTGGTCAGGGAACTATAGCCCACATGTCACAACTAAAAGATTCTACATGCCATAATAAAGATCGAGGATCTCAAGTGCCCCAGTGAAGACTCAGCACAGCCAAATAAATAAATAAATAAATTTTTTTAAAAAGTCAAAGAAACAGATTCATTATGGAGTCAGAATTGCTTCTTCCCTGCAACACTGGGAAACCCAGTTGCATAATTTGTGATAGTGATCTCAGGTGGCCTTGGCCTGCAGAGGTTTGAAGCAGGGTGTCCGGGCCAGAGATTGAGGATGAGTCTCAGCAGTGAGAGCGCCACTTTCTAGGCACTAGACCATTGGTCATTGACAAGGCCTTGGTTCCTCGGTTTTGCATAAAAGAATTCCCACAAAGATGAAAAGTAGTGAAGCAAGCAAAGTGTTTATCAGGAGAGAAAGAGTACAGTACATGTGGATAGACCCACGGGGCGGGGGTGGGGGGGAGGGAGGGACTCAGAGAGAAAGTCGTGGCCTCCTGGTAGTTTGAATTACGTTTATGGGGCATGTGTTCCAGGTTTCCTTTGGCCAATCATTTTGATTTGCCTGGTTCTGAGTCCATATTTGGTACTTCTCCGGATGCAACCCACTCCAGTGTTCTTGCCTAGAGAATCCCAGGGACGGGGGATCTTGGTGGCCTACCGTGGGAGTCGGACACAACTGAAGCGACTTTTAGCAGCAGCAGGATTCTCTCGTGTGTGTGTGTGTGTGTGTGTGTGTGTGTGTGTACTTCTCTCAGCCAAGATGGATTCCACCCAAGAGGCCTATGGGTAGATTAGGTGTCACTCCCCTTTTGATGTCCAAGGAGCTTTCTAGTGGTGGTTTCCTTGACTTCAAGAATGAGAAATATGTGGTCTCTTGTCTTCTATCTGGGCAGGGCCCAGCCTCCCCTCTGGATTGTCCTGCTACTGATATTTTGGAATTTCTGTCCACAGGGAATGAACTCAAATTGCTTTCCCTGGGGAGGGTGTGGGGGGAGTGGATCTATCTCCTGTCTTAGTAGTGGGGCAGCTGCAAGAAGAGTAGATCCCTGCACCAAAGCTCCAAAGCCTTCAAGTTAAAGAGACCGTAACTGGATTCAGTCCTATATTCAGCACAAAAGTCTCAACACCACCTTTCTCTCTCAAGGCTGTGACCTTGAAACAGCTCCCACTGTGGAAAAGTAGGCCCAGCGAACATTCCAAAGATAGAGGGTGGGGGAGAAGCCTGTGACTGCTTTGGGTCCAGCTGGAAGGTCAATCAGGGGTCATGCCCTCTCCATTCCTCCTCCAACACCACTCCAGACCAGTATAGAGGCAGAAACTCTGGAATCAGCAGTCTGTGCTTTAACAGGCCTTCTGGGTGATTCTGATGCCTGCTGAAGTTTTCAAACACTGTACCAAAGTGATAAATGGACATTCTCATCTATCTTAGACATCTATACACAGAGACAAGAGGAATTATGTCTGGACTGGGAAATTCTTCATGAAGACTGACATTTTATAGGAAGCCCCAGGCTAGATAAGCGAAAAGCAATTCAGGCAAAGTACTGTGTACCCAAAGGCACACAGGCATGGATTAGCCTGGTCTTTGAAGGGATCTACCAGTCGTTCTGTGGGATGGTCCCAGGCAAGGCAGAGAGATGAGCATGCAGAGGCAGGCAGGGGCCTTGAATATCACGTTTCAAGCGGCGAGGTAACACGGTACCCATTTCCCCTCCCCACGGCTGTCCAGACTGGCCTGAGTCAGACTTTGGTGGACCCATTTCCCGTCCCCGCCTGCCTTTCTCCTAGCTCTTCTCCCAATTCTCTCACCTCCTCCCTTCCCCTGGGGGTGGGACGGTCGGGTTTCCAGGCCAACCCCACCCCCGCTCTCCGCCCCCATCCGGCCAACTCGCTGACGTCAGCCAGGCCGGGCGTGTCTGGCTTGCGGTTTTGGAGGCTGGCCTGGCCGGGCCTCCCGGCTTTGGGGGAAAGGCTAGGGTGAGGGTCTGTGGGCAGGGTGCCGCGCAGGCGCACCTGCTGAAGGACGCAGTGGGGCTTTCAGGGCTGAAGAGAAAGTGCCTACCTCTGGAGACACCTTGTTTCTGAGGGAGAGGTCTATGATGTCAGTGTCGGTTGCTCAAGACCCAGGGTGAAGTCACTCAGCACCACAGCCTGGGGAATTGGCTCCCAGACTGCGCCCTCCTCTCCCTGACCTACCGAGCTGGTGACTCCCAGCGGGTCTGTTCTCCTAAGCCCTCAACACAAGATGCTTGGAGGTGATGAAGGGTGATAACAGCTTCTTAACAATCGGTACTGACTGTTTACCGAGCACTTAGACTGCTGGCAGTGAGTCACCTAATCCTTGTAGTTCTCAACTTTATGCCAACCAGTGCCAGTTTCTTATAATACTTTTAAGTGTCACTCAGCATTCATAGATAATGTAACCAACTTACATGGCAGTTTCCTAATATTAAACCATAAAATGCCACAGTTAGTGTAAGTGAGAGTGTGAAAGTGAAAGTGTTGCTTATTTGTGTCCAACCCTTTGCAACCCCATGGACTATAGCCCATCAGCCCCTATGTGTGCCATGGATTTCTCCAGGCAAGAATACTGGAGTGGGTGGCCATTACCTTCTCCAGGGGATCTTCCTGACCCAGGGATCGAACCCAGGTCTCCTGCATTGTAGGCAGATTCTTTACCATCTGAGCCACCGGTGAAAGTCGCGCAGTTGTGTCCAACTCTTTATGACCCCATGGACTATACATACAGTCCATGGAATTCTCTAGGCCAGAATACCGGGGTGGGTAGCCTTTCCCTTCTCCAGGGCATCTTCCCAACCCAGGGATTGAACCCAGGTCTCCTGCATTGCAGGCGGATTCTTTACCAGCTGAGCCACAAGGGAAGCCCTTATGAGAACTGCCAAGAAAGAAAAAAAAGTTGTTCCTCTACCCTTCTCAGCTCTTCTGACTGGTCTAAAAGTTAAATTGACATGAGACAGACTAACAGGAAAAAATCAAATGTAATCACTTAGGTTCAAGAAATCCACATTAACATGAGAGATTCCAAAGACACACAAAAATAGCATATATAAGTCATTCTGGGCTAAAGAGAAGGGGGCGCTGCCCAGGACTTCAAAGGGAAGGAAGGCAATTTATAGGAGATGAGAAAAGAACAAATGTTTAGTAAACAAATGTTTGCTGGGCCATGTAGAAACAATGGGACACAGAGAAGAAGAATTTTAACAGACTTTGCCAGTTTCCGCCCCACGTACCACACCTAGTTTGTATTATACTGTAGATATCTCTTGGAGAAGGCAATGGCACCCCACTCCAGTACTCTTGCCTGGAAAATCCCATGGACAGAGGAGCCTGGTAGGCTGCAGTCCATGGGGTCGCTAAGAGTCGGACACGACTGAGCGACTTCCCTTTCCCTTTTAACTTTTCATGCATTGGAGAAGGAAATGGCAACCCACTCCAGTATTCTTGCCTGGAGAATCCCAGGGACAGAGGAACCTAGTGGGCTGCTGTCTATGGGGTCACACAGAGTCGGACACGACTGAAGTGACTCAGCAGCAGCAGCAGTAGATATCTCTGGTGGTAGTTCTCTTCCTAGAGAAGGCTCTCTCTCTGAATTCTTTTTAGACAGTTAGCAGGGAGGTGAAAAGAAAACACTTCTCAAGTCTTTTGTTTCTTCCTCTTGCCAAAGAGACATATTCTGGGGTGGCAAATTTTGCTCCCCTACAGAACATATCACAGGGTTGTGAGAACATAAAGCTGAGAACTGAAGGATGGGGCAGGAGTTGGGTAGAAGAAGAGGGGAATTAGGATGTTGAGGAGGGAAAGCGTCCCAGGCAGGAAGAAGAGCATTGAGTGATGCCAACACTATCATGAAGCAGCATCCTCTGGAACAAAGGAAAGCTCCTTGCCTAAAGCAAAGCTCCAGCTGAGTTAGACCAGCTGAGGGGCCTGGTATCTAACCTCTCCCCATTTTGGGCCCTAGCTGCTGCTGCTGCTGCTGCTGCTGCTGCTGCTGAGTCACTTCAGTCGTGTCTGACTCTGTGCGACCTCATGGACTGGAGCCTACCAGGCTCCTCTGTCCATGGGATTTTCCAGGCAAGAGTACTGGAGTGGGGTGCCACTGCCTTCTCCATGGGCCCTAGCTATTACATTAGAAAGAGGCTCTTTCCTTTCCCTGGAAGCAGCCTACCAGGGACCATTCCCTCCTGTCCAGATTCTTCTACTCCTTATTGAACTATTGTATGGGGAGAAACACAAAACAGTTCCAAGAAGGTTTGACACTGAATATGATCTGTATATGCATTCTTCCCTTTCATTCATGCCCCTTTTGGCAGAGAATATAACTTTTATCCTAATAGCCTTTATGCCCACCTTCCTTACTCCTGTGTTGGGGGCAGCATGTATCTGGGTAATAAAAACACATTTCCCAACCTTCCTTGCAAATGGGAATGGCTAATGAGAAGTCAGTGGAGGTGACTGGGTGGAGTTTTGAGAAAGCTATTCAAAGGAGTAAACTTAGCAAGCTCTCCTTTTCACTTTCCCCCTATTCTTCCTTTTTTGTCCCTGGGACATGAATTTGAGGGGTGGGGCTCTGACAGCCATTTTTCATGCGTGATGTGATCTTGAAGATTGATGTCATGTGCCAAGGATGGCAGAGCAGATGACTGATTTCAGCTTCTGAGACCTTCTATAGTCCCCATACCAGCTTGACCTGCCTGAAGACACTTTATCACGTAACAGGAAAATAAGTGCCTATCTTATAGGCATGCCTGCATGCTCAGTCGTGTTCTACTTTTTGCAGCCCTATGGATTGTAGCCAGCCAAGCTCCTATGTCTATAGGATTTTCCAGCAAGAATACTGGAGTATATTGCCATTCCCTCCTCCAGGGGATCTTCCTGACCCAGGGATTGAACACAAGTCTCCTGTATCTCCTGCATTGGCAGGCGGATTCTTTATCACTGAGCCACCTGGGAATACATCTTATATAGGCCATTGCTATTTTGAATCTCTTACCAGTGACTGGATTTCCCTGGTGGCTCAGATGGCAAAGCGTCTGCCTACAATGCGGGAGACCCAGGTTCAATCCCTGGGTCGGGAAGATCACCTGGAGAAGGAAATGGCAACCCACTCCAGTACTCTGGCCTGGAGAATCCCATGGATGGAGGAGCCAGGTGGGCTACAGTCCATGGGGCCACAAAAAGTCGGACACAACTGAGCAACTTCACTTTCTTTCACTTTCACCAGTGACTGGACAAAATTCTTCATTGGTGTAACTCTGAAAGCCCTCTCATAATTCAATTTTTCTCCACTAAATAGTCAAGTCATCCATTCATTTATTCACTCAAACACTCTCTGATTGAAAATAACCCCATCTTCTAGAATCAGATGAGATTTATGTCGGTATAAATGTGAGCATGTGTGTGCTCAGTCGTGTCCGACTCTTAGCGACCCTATGGGCTTTAGCCCATCAGGCTCCTCTGTCTGTGGGATTCTCCAGGCAAGAATACTGAAGTGAATCGGCATTTCCTCCTTCAGGGGATCTTCCTGACCCAGGGATTGAGCTCTCATCTCCTGTGTCTTCCGAATTGCAGGTGGATTCTTTACCACTGAACCAACTGGGAATACACCATGTGGATATAAAAGGGCATTGTAAATACCAAAGCATTAAACATAGTAAATATTTATTTAATATTGTGATTTGTTGTTGTTCAATTAGGGAGATTCTAGTGTATAGCAATTTGGAGACTGCTGCTGCTGCTAAGTCACTTCAGTGGTGTCCGACTCTATGCGACCCCACAGACGGCAGCCCACCAGGCTCCACCATCCCTGGGATTCTCCAGGCAAGAACACTAGAGTGGGTTGCCATTTCCTTCTCCAATGCATGAAAGTGAAAAGTGAAAATGAAGTCGCTCAGTTGTGTCCGACCCTCAGCGACCCCATGGACTGCAGCCTACCAGACTCCTCCGTCCATGGGATTTTCCAGGCAGGAGTACTGGAGTAGGGTGTCATTGCCTTCTCCAAATTTGGAGATTGCTACACACTAATTCTAGTGTGTAGCAATTTGCTAGAGGGAAACTCCCATTGTTAAGTGATGGGAAACTCCCGTTAAGTGGTGTGAAATTCAGTGCTATTTCATGTTGTAAATAAAAGAAGCAGTTCAGTTGAGTCGCTCACTCATGTCCGACTCTTTGCGACCCCATGGACTACAGCACGCCAGGCTTCCCTGTCAATCACCAACTCCTGGAACTTGCTCAAACTCATGTCCATCAAGTCACTGATGCCATCTAATCATTTCATCTTCTGCCGTCCCCTTCTCCTGCCTTTAATCTTTCCCAATATCAGGGTCTTTTCCAATGAGTCAGTTCTTCCCATCAGGTGGCCGAAGTATTGGAGCTTCAGCTTCAGCATCAGTCCTTCCAATGAATATTGAGGATTGATTTCCTTTAGGATTACTGGTTTGATCTCCCTGCAGTCCAAGTCAAGAATCTTCTCCAATACCACAGTTCAAAAGCATCAATTCTTCAGTGCTCAGCTTTTTTTATGGTCCAGTTCTCACATCCATACATGACTACTGGAAAAACCATAGCTTTGACTAGATGGACCTTTGTTGGAAAAGCAATGTCTCTGCTTTTTAATATGCTGTCTAGGTTGGTCATAGCTTTTCTTCCAAGGAGCAAGTGTCTTTTAATTTCATGGCTGCAGTCACCATCTGCAGTGATTTTGGAGCCCAAGAAAATAAAGTCTCTCACTGTTTCCACTGTTTCCCCATCTATTTGCCATGAAGTGATGAGACCAGATGCCATGATCTTCATTTTTTGAATGTTCAGTTTTAAGCCAACTCTTTCACTCTCCTCTTTCACTTTCATCAAGAGGCTCTTCAGTTCCTCTTCGCTTTCTGCTAAGATATTTCTCCAAGAAATCTTGATTCCAGCTTGTGCTTCATCCAGCCCAGCATTTCGCATGATGTACTCTGCACTTAAGTTAAATATACAGCCTTGACATATTCCTTTTCCTATTTGGAACCAGTCTGTTGTTCCATACCAGTTCTAAGTGTTGCTTCTTGACCTGTATACAGATTTCTCAGGAGGCAGGTAAGGTGGTCTAGTATTCTGACCTCTTTAAGAATTTTCCAGTTTGTTGTGATACACACAGTCAAAGGATTTGGCATAGTCAATAAAACAGAAGTAGATGTTTTTCTGGAATTCTCTGGCTTTTTCTATGATCCATGGAATTCTCCAGGCCAGAATACTGGAGTGGGTAGCCTTTCCCTTCTCAAGGGGATCTTCCCAACCCAGGAATCAAACCCAGGACTCCTGCATTCAGGCAGATTCTTTACCAGCTGAGCCACCAGGGAAGCCCATAAAAAAAGCAAGGGGAAACCTAATGCAAGTGGTTCTCGCACCTTAAATCACATAAGAAATACTTGAGAATCTTGTTAAAATGCTGATTCAGACTCAGAGGGGCTTGGGGTGAGGCATGAGATTCTGCATTTCTCATAAGCTCCTGATGAGGCCACCTACTGCCCTGGACCTTTGAATAGCAGGGACCTGGGAGATCTTTGGGCTTCCCAGGTGGCACTAATGGTAACAAACAAACAAACAAACAAACAAAAAAAACCTGGGTGCCAATGCGGGAGATGCAAGATACATGGGTTTGATCCCTGGATTGGGAAGATACCCTGGAGGAGGGCATGGCAACCCACTCCAGTGTTCTTGCCTGGAGAATCCCATGGACACAGAGTCTCAAAGAGTCGGACACGACAGAAGCAACTTAGCACGCACGCAGGAGATCTTTCTCTATGTTGGGGAAAGAAATGATGAGAGAGGAGAAAGGAAAAATGAGAGCAAAGAAGACAGCATTTCAGAAAATGGGGAAAAGGTTCTCTTAGAGGCTTTATTTTCAAGCAGATTGGTAACTTAATAAAAGCTAGGAACTGTGCAGACCTTATTTCACTGAAGTCTTAAAACCATGTATAAGAGGAATTCTAATTCTTAGTCTGCAGTTGAGAGGAAGCTCAGAGAAATTAAGGGATGTGATCAAAGCCATAAAGCAGGTAGTGGCAGGGATGGGATTGCCACAGAAGTTTTTCAGAGGCCAGAGCCCAAGTTTCTTTCCAGGCTCTGTGATAAAATTCCAGGGTTGGGGAGCGGGTTTCTTCCTTTTGCTAAATTCTTTCTCCTCACCCAGAGAAGAGGGGAGGAAGACACTGCTGCCCTAGGGAACCAGTCCCCCAGTATTTGTACATTTGGCTTGGCTCTAATCTATCTAAAAGGCTTTTGTGGCAGCTAAGCTGTGTATTTTTTGAACACTGGGGTCTTGGTAGTGGGAAGGGCAGTGGGGTGAGGGTCCAGTAGGATGTTTATAAGTTCTGCCAGACAGTTTCCATTTCATAAGCCCGGTCTCCTTTCTGGAGGCTGCCATGATCCAGAGCAGCAGGAATAAGTCCTGGGAGGAGGAGGCCACAGAGGTGAGAGCAAACCCACCTCTGGTTCTGACCCATGGGACCCTTGCTTTCTTTCTGGATATCTTTGAGGGATGAATAAACCTGACAACTTAGCTGAGCAATCAGCAAGCCAGCAAATGCCAGGCCCCAGTAAGGAGCTTTGTGTCCTCCCAAGAGAGGAGGTAAATGGGCAGTTTGTGTCCCCATAAAGGTCCCACCATGCAGTGTGGAACTTCTGTTATAGGCTGCCCCTCACACTGCTATCCCCCCAGGACTTGGGCATAAATCCCAGCCATTTCCTTCTCCAGTTTCCCACAGTGACTAGCCTTTGTCTAATTTCACCACCGTCGGGGGGGCTGGGGAGGGTTTCCTGCACAATAAATCTTTCACCAGCACAGTGGTTTTATCATTAGAGAGGACGATGCTAAAAGAAGAACGGGACTTCCCTGGTGGTGCAGTGGATAAGAATCTGTGTGCCAGTGCTGGGGACACAGGTTCAATCCCTGATCTGGGAAGATTTCCACATGCCGAGAAGCAACTAAGCCCACGTGCGGAAACTACTGAAGCCTAACGCCCTAGGCTGTGCTCCGCAACAAGAGAAGCCAACACAGAGAGAAACCCAAGCGCCTCAATGAAGCATAATAGCCCTTGCCTGCTGTAGCTAGAGAAAGCCTGCACAAAGCAATGAAGACCCAACACAGCCGAATAAATTAATAAAATTAAAAAAAAAAAGAGCGGATGTAAGTGGCAAATGTATGATGAAAAGGAAGGGCTCAAGGTGACAAGAAAGGGATAAGCCTGGGATCACAGAGCAGAGTTGAGGAGGTGTGGATGGAGAGTCATGGAGGCATGCCAGGAACATCCACCTAAGGTCTGATTGCAGAAGAGTGTGGAAGAGCTTCCAGTGAGAAGAGAAACCAGGACATGTAGTGTGGGCTCCTCTCCCCTTGAAGACAAGCAGTTATCTGCTTGGACATTAGCTCCACGGATGTGCCAAGGATGTTGGATGCACTGGTGTCAGGTCTGGAATCCAGCCTTCTGGATGCAGAGGGGACAGTCTTCTCACTGAAGGACACCCAGAGGCACCCTAGTGTGGAGTGTCTGAAGGGGAAGCATCTACTCTTGCTGAGCCCAAACCATCCTCCAGCCTTATTCCTTTAGGGATGTTTCCTCCTTCCAGGCTCCCTCTCAATGCTCATTTCTGAGACAGCATCAGCATCACCAGAGCAGTGAAGGTCAGTTAGGCTGCAACACTGAGGGGTAGTGGAGATCCCAGATTACCCTCATGCTGGCTGGTCTAGTCCTAGAAACAGAGGAAGGCCAGGAAAACCCTCCCTGGAGCCCCTGGCCTCTGCTGTCTCCTGGTCACCACTATCTTTGGGGCCAGGCTACTCTACGTGGTTGACAGTGCTTGCTGCCTCCACTTTCTTGATTCTCATTCTTCCAGCACTCTACAGGGTAGCTCTGTCCCACCTTACCCCAACCCACTGCAACTGCTCCTACCAATGGCAACAGCAATCTGAGGCTAAATCCAGGGGCCACTTCCCAGCTCTTAATTTTTCTTTGACTTCTCATTTACTTGATTAAAATCATTTCTGCTTGAGAAATCTCAACCCTAGGGCTTCCTAATTAGGGATCCATGAGTCCCTAGATTGTCTTTAGGAAGAAACAATGTGCAGTCCCTACAATTTTTACACAAAGTTTGCACACAATGGCATTTTTTCTAGAGAAGATGGTCCAGGGCATTCATTGAATTCTCAAAAATGATCAATGATCTGCCAAAATTTTAAGAACCAGTGGCCTTGAAATCTGTAGTGGTTAGAACTAGGTTCTGCCGGGAGTGACCCAGGTAGCAAAGATCGATTTGATCTTCTTGCAAACAGAGTCAGTTATCAGAGTTGGAGGAGTGACTCTTCCTAGCTCTCCCAACACCAGGTGTAAAAGTCCAAGGTGGTGCTCCAAACAGCATGTTGGAGGGAGGGACAAAGAAGAACATAAAGGACATGCATCTGCTGTCTCTCAAAGAGTCCCAGGAGCTACTGTATGATCCTTTCACTTTTGTATTATTGGCCCAAACTTAATTACATGAGTCATATCTATCTGTAGAGAGGGTGGGAAATGTTATTCTGAGCAGTCTCTTGCATGGATGAAGGGGAGAAAAGATATTGAGAGGCAGATATCAGCCCCTGTCAGAGCTTCTGTGACATTGACAGTGGTTGATACTGTGAACTGACTGATTCACACATTAAAGCTGGGAAGCCACACTACCTAGACTCCCTTAAGCTGGCATTCCAAATGTGATTTAGGAATTGCCAATTAAATGGACTTGCATAAGACTTGAACCTGGAACCAAGCTAAGAGGGGAGAAGGAGCCAATGAGGTATCAATTTTGCAGAAGTGGATGGTGGCAAACTTGTTTCACAGTCACCATCTTCTTGGGTCAGCAGCTTCCTGTAGTGGCTTCTTTCTTGATCTTGAAGACAGAGGCATGGTGATCCTGAGGGCTTACAGTCATCTCTGGAAGCTCCATTCAAGTCTACTCTTCCAGGCCCTCCACCAGCAACATTGTGAGCTGAAGCATCTCAAATTTCAATGTTCATATTGGCCTGAGGGTCCAGCTAAAGAGTAGAGTCTGATTCAGTAGATCTGGAGTGAGATCTCAGATTCTGCATTCTTAACAAGCTCCTGTGTAATGTCTGATGGTTAGGATGGATTTTTTTTTTTTTTCTGGCTGCATGAGTTTTAACTCCTGACTATGGATTGAAACCGGGCCCTCAGCAGTGAAAGCGAGGAATCCTAACCACTGGACTGCCAGGGAACTAGGATGGACTTTTAGTAGCTCAGTCCGAACGTGTCCTCTGATAACCTACATCTGATCATAAATTCCTTTCTTCTTTGTCTGCTGAATGATGGTTTCTGATTCTCCTAATTCTGTGGCTGATTCTTCCTTGTTTCTTTTAGAGGATCTTCTTGCTCTGTTTGTCCCTTTATATTGGTATTTCCCAAAACCCTTATGGCAGAAAGTGAAGAGGTGCTAAAAAGCCTCTCGATGAAAGTGAAAGAGGAGGGCGAAAAAGTTGGCTTAAAGCTCAACATTCAGAAAACAAAGATCATGGCATCTGGTCCCACCATTTCATGGGAAATAGATGGGGAAACAGTGGAAACAGTGTCAGACTTTATTTTTGGGGGCTCCAAAATCACTGCAGATGGTGCCTGCAGCCATGAAATTAAAAGACGCTTACTCCTTGGAAGAAAAGTTATGACCAACCTAGAGAGTATATTCAAAAGCAGAGACATTACTTTGCCGTCTAGTCAAGGCTATGGTTTTTCCAGTGGTCATGTATGGATGTGAGAGTTGGACTGTGAAGAAGGCTGAGCGCCGAAGAATTGATGCTTTTGAAGTGTGGTGTTGGAGAAGACTCTTGAGAGTCCCTTGGACTGCAAGGAGATCCAACCAGTCCATTCTGAAGGAGATCAACCCTGGGATTTCTTTGGAAGGAATGATGCTAAAGCTGAAACTCCAGTACTTTGGCCACCTTATGTGAAGGGTTGACTCATTGGAAAAGACTGATGCTCGGAGGAATTGGGGGCAGGAGGAAAAGAGGACAACAGAGGATGAGATGGCTGGATGGCATCACTGACTCGATGGACATGAATCTGAGTGAACTCCGGGAGATGGTGATGGACAGGGAGGCCTGGCATGCTGTGATTCATGGGGTCGCAAAGAGTCGGACACAACTGAGCGACTGAACTGAAGACTCTGGCTTAGAGGGCATCCTACAAACTCCTTCTGCATGATCCCCTTCATTCTCCAGACTTCAATAAATATCTGTATGTTTCTCAAATCTTTATTTCCAATTTATACTCTCCCCTGAGTCCAGATTCCAGTACCCACAGCTTACCAAAATTGAGTTCTACAAATAGGACATGAAAGAAAGCCTCCATGGTCAAATAAGTTTGGAAAATACTGCTGCTGCTACTGCTAAGTCGCTTCAGTCGTGTCCAACTCTGTGTGACCCCATAGATGGCAGCCCACCAGGCTCCTCCGTCCCTGGGATTCTCCAGGCAAGAACACTGGAGTGGGTTGCCATGTCCTTCTCCAATGCATGAAAGTGAAGAGTAAAACTGAAGTCGCTCAGTCGTGTCCAACTCTTAGAGACCCCATGGACTGCAGCCTATGAGGCTCCTCCACCCATGCGATTTTCCAGGCAAGAGTACTGGAGTGGGTCGCCATTGCCTTCTCCTTGGAAAATACTGGATTAAATAAAATGAAATTGACTATTTTGCTGAAGTGCTCTTAGAACAGTTAATGTGCTAAAAGGTATTGCAAACATTTAAGAGGAGGTATGACCAACCTAGATAGCATATTCAAAAGCAGAGACATTACTTTGCCGACTAAGGTCCCTCTAGTCAAGGCTATGGTTTTTCCAGTAGTCATGTATGGATGTGAAAGTTGGACTGTGAAGACGGCTGAACACCGAAGAATTGACGCTTTTGAAGTGTGGTGTTGGAGAAGACTCTTGAGAGTTCCTTGGACTGCAAGGAGATCCAACCAGTCCATTCTGAAGGAGATCAACCCTGGGATTTCTTTGGAAGGAATGATGCTAAAGCTGAAACTCCAGTACTTTGGCCACCTTATGTGAAGGGTTGACTCATTGGAAAAGACTGATGCTCGGAGGGATTGGGGGCAGGAGGAAAAGGGGACAACAGAGGATGAGATGGCTGGATGGCATCACTGACTCGATGGACATGAATCTGAGTGAACTCCGGGAGATGGTGATGGACAGGGAGGCCTGGCATGCTGTGATTCATGGGGTCGCAAAGAGTCGGATACAACTGAGTGACTGAACTGAACTGATGTAATACTCTGTATTTCTTAAACTTATTCGGTCTGTATAGGACATAAGCAGTACATCTCCTCAGATTCTCCCAGTCCTGCCTGAGCCCTGAACACATGACCTTTTGCTTTCCTTAACTATTTCACTGTAACCAATAGTGTAGTTGTGTGGCCAACCAGCCACTCCTCTTGGCGTCTTGCATTGTTTTCCATCCCACGCACCTTCCCTTTTATATCATTCTTAAGGTTTTGGGTTTGTGCCTTCATAAAAAGCCTGAGCACATAATCTTTGCCTCAGGCTCTGTTTTCTAGGGAACTTGGGCCAGTACAACCTGCAACAGACCCCCACCCTTTTTCTTGGAATATTAATATCTCCCAGAACTTGGGTTCCTAGAACACACTTTGGAAATTCCACTTAGTTATCTTTCCCTGAATATCTACAGGCATCTGAGACTCAGCATGTCCTAGTCTGAATTGATCTGTTTTCCTTTATATCTGTTTCTCATCTGGTCTTTTCTGTCTTAGTGATTGCACCACATTTGCCCACCATGCAAGTAACCTGGGTGTTGTTCTTGACTTCTTTTCCTCTTCCGTCCAATCTGTTCACCCTCTCTTGCTTCCTCCTTTCTTCTCATCTGGCTAATGAATGATTATTTGTCCTTTTTAAAAATTAATCATTTGTTTATTTTTGGCTGTGCTGGGTCTTCATTCCTGTGTACAGGCTTTCTCTAGTTGCAGAGAGCAGGGACTACTCTGCAACTGCAGTGTGCCAGCTCCAGTGGCTTCTCTTGTTGCAGAGCACAAACCCTAGAGGGTGAGGGCTTCGGTAGTTGTAGGGCTTAGTTTCCCCAAGACATGTGGAATCTTCTGGAACCAGGGATGGAAACTGTGTACACTCCATAACCACTGGACCAGCAGGAAGTCCAACAATTACTCCTTGTTCTTAAAGAGACAGTGTAGGTACCATCTTCTTACCCTGTCTCCTCAGTTTGGTGGGGTCTGGGTGATGTACCACTCTGAGTTCTCAGAAGCCTCTGAAATTGTCTCTCTTACAGCACTTATCACACTGTGTGGTAATTGATCTTTTCAAATGAATCTGTCTCCCCCCGCCACCATCTTTGGTATCTTATTCAATTCTTAATCCCTAGCACCTAGGATAGAAAACTTACTGATTTATTGATAGATGGGAGTGGGTGAGGACTTTCCCAGTGGCTCAGCAGTAAAGAATCTGCTTGCAACGCAGGATTCATGGGTTTGATCCCTAAGCTGGGAAGATCCCCTGGAGGGCATAGCAACCCACTCCAGTATTCTTGCTTGGAGAATCCCATGGACAGAGGAGTCTGGCAGGCCACGGTTCATAGGGTCACAAAGAGTTGGACACAATTGAAGCAATTTAGCACATACGCATGCGTGGGAGTGGATGAGGCAGGAGGGAGAAAGAGAACTCCAATTTGTAAGCCTTCCAAAGGAAGAAAAATAATTTCCCCTCTACCTTTCTGAGTTCTTTGGGGAGATCTCTGCAGTAAAACACAGATTAACAAGACAAAAGCAAAGAGAAGTCTACTAACATGTATACCTTGTGCATATGTGGGAGATGTCCAAGAGAAAATGAGTAACTCTCTGAGTTGGCTTAGAATTCAGGATTAAATACCATCTTAGTAGAGAAAGAAGAGTGAGGATGTTAGGACTCCCTGCTGTTGCTGCTAAGTTGCTTCAGTCGTGTCCGACTCTGTGCGACCCCATAGATGGCAGCCCACCAGGCTCCCTCGTCCCTGGGATTCTCCAGGCAAGAACACTGGAGTGGGTTGCCATTTCTTTCTCCAATGCATAAAAGTGAAAAGTGAAAGTGAAGTTGCTCAGTCGTGTCCAAGTCTTAGTGACCCCATGGGCTGCAGCCTACCGGGCCCCTCTGTCCATGGCATTTTCCAAGCAAGAGTACTGGAGTAGGGTGCCATTGCCTTCTCCATTTAGGACTTTCAGGGAAGAGGAAATGATTTTTAGGAAAGATGAATGGGCTCTTCAAAGACTAGATGGAAGAACTGATAGTTTGTGACCAAGTTTGTCTGTGTGTTGTGTCAACCTCTAGCCTCCTCTCCTGTGATAAGTCAATCTCCTTGGGTTAATGATGCCTCTAGGGAGGATATTTATGATAAACGAGTTCTTTTTGGAGGATCTATCTTTAGGCAGATAAGTAGGGTTCAAAGAAAGCTCTACCTGCATTTGCCACTTTTCAAGTGCCTACAGCTCCAAATAGTTAGTACACCAAAGCAGCATATTTTGGGATAGCATGTCTTGAACTCCTGCAGTCATCTTTTGGGGTGGCATATTCTGCTATCCTCATGACCCATCTTTGAAAATTCCCCAAGTTTCATGGTCTAGAAGCTGAGTTGGTAGATCTCACTCAACCAGTCTCTTAATCTTGAGAATAGGTCAGTTCAGTTAAACAATTGTGTCTCATTCCAGGAAGTGATATTGCAGGTGGATTCCTACCAAAGTTAGAATGGATATGGTACAAGTAAGCAGGTATTTGATAAGAGGCATTTCTCTGGAAACAAAACAAACAATGGTTGGAGCACACTGTAAGTCAGTGTCTGAGTCCAGACAGCAGCCCTGAAAAGATTTCTATATATTGGGCTGGAAGCACCTTTTGAAGTTTAATATTAATATTTTTGATGATGTCATTGGGTGTTCTGGTGAACTTTCTGAGCGACCTAGACAGCAACAGACATGAAGGTTGTCCATACATGATCCGTTGTGGTGATTTCTCTGAGGTTTATATTAAGTTGTCCAGCTTCAACTTCCAGGGCTTTGGGAAAAGGGCAGGTTTGTTTTTAGGGATTTCAGTTAGAAGGGTGAAGGAAAATTGCAAGCATTAGTTTGGAGAATTTTAGTCAGATATTAGAGAAAACTAGAATTTAAGATCCAGTCCAGTTTGCTAGAACCTCATATCCACAAAGATTGTTATAATTTTCTACTGAAACAATCTTTCGCTGTACAATCACCCCCATTTCTAGAAAATATAATCACAGAAAAGCAAATTTGTTCACAAAACAAGTTTGGGCTCACAAAACTTGACCTGATTATTTACATAAGAGCAGCAAGAATAGCAATTGAGCATGTAGGTGCTTTTAAAATCTGCTTTGTTAGAACTTTCATAAGGAATCTCAGATTGGACTTTTAAAAGACTTTCAAGGCTAGGAAGCCAAACCAAGAACTCATTGTCAGAGTTCACATGCATATCTATACATTTGGGTTAATTCCTCTCTTCTCAAAGTCCCCCCCAAAATATACTGAGCTTCCTGGGACTGGTAGGAAGTGATCTTCCTTACTCACTTGGTAAGGCTGGAAAACCTAAAGTCAAGGAACCAGGAAGTTTCTTAGAAGGGGCTTAATGGCTCAGATGGTAAAGCAGAGCCTGGCAAGGTACAGTCCATGGGGTCACAAAGAGTCGGACACAACTGAGCAACTTCACTTTCACTTTCACTGTAAAGTCAAGCTTACTTCCTTAAAGCTGTCTGGTCATATCTTATTCTACATACATCATTCTCCAATTTGATATCCTAGTCAAGCCTTAGTAATATAACTGTTTCCAACTGTGTCCTGTCACAAGAACAACAAATTCTTCTACAACTTATGCAAATAGCTATATTGCTGTGAAAATAAGAATACACATTAAGAGTATGAATTCTGGAGGGATCAGATAGGGAGAAAAGATAAATGCTTCAATTCTGTTTATGAAGGTATACTAAACCAAACTGCAGTAAGTCATAGATAGCTTAAGAGAAAAAAGCTTAAGAGAAAAGAGCTTTCTTAAATCTAGAAAACAAAGCATGAAAGAACTAGTAAAATTTCAAACAAAAAGTAATACAAACTGTAGTTGTGCTCATCAGTTTATTCAGTCCCCTATGATTAAATCTTATTTTGCTTGATCTTGAGCTACCAGTTTTATGACTCATTCTGTTTTTCCATTACAGTTTTGGAAATTCTTACCCAGTTTAATGATATGATCTTAAAGTTATTGGAAACTGGTATCCTAGCATACTTATTAGAGTCCTTTCCATGAATCTGAAGACAAAGAGTTTTTGCATCATAGGTACTTGCAAAAGCTTTCAGGAAACATCAGAGTAAAACAATAACTGTCTGTGACTGACAAAATGACCATGGTTAAAAACTTGATGAAAGTTCATTTAAGAATAACTGACAAGGAAATTTGGTTATTTCTGTGTTGTACACAGTTTAGGCTGATAACTAGAGTTATGACTGATAACGTTGTATGAGGATGTATCAGATTCTAGGAATTTCATATACTTTCTGGAACACACATTAATAATAATATACATCCTTACAAATATAACTTAGGAGGGTTAAACATTACTTCCTTAAAAAAAGAGAAGAACTCTATTTTGTACTGGCATATAGCCAATTAACATGTTGTGAGTTTCAGATGAACAGCAAAAGGACTGAGCCATACACATACATGTATCCTGCTGCTTCTGCTAAATCGCTTCAGTTGTGTCCGACTCTGTGCGACCCCATAGATGGCAGCCCACCAGGCTCCCCCATCCTGGGATTCTCCAGGCAAGAACACTGGAGTGGGTTGCCATTTCCTTCTCCAATGCATGGATGCATGCTAAGTCGCTTCAGTCATGTCTGACTGTGTGACCCTATGGACAGCAGCCCACCAGGCTGCTCTGACCATGGGATTCTCTAGGCAAGAATACTGGAGTGGGTTGCCATTTCCTTCTCCATTCTTCCCCAAATTCCCTCCCATCTAGACTGCCACATAACACTGAGCAGAGAGCTTCTATGTGCTATACAATAGGTCCTTGTTGGTTATTTATTTTAAATATAGCAGTGTGTACATGTCCATCCCAGACTCCCTAGCTATCCCTTCCCCGCATCTTTCCCCCCAGCCACCATAAGTTCATTATCTAAGACTGTGAGTCTCTTTCACAGTTAAACATTACTTTTTACTTAACAATATTTCCCATGTAAATTAACACAGTGTATAAGCCTAATTAGCTTAACATGTCTTTTTACAAGCAGCGAGAACAATCTTTCGAAAAGTTCCTGGGGCCCTTTTGTTGTTTAGTCATTCAGTCGTGCTTGACTCTTTGCAACCCCACAGACTGCAGAACGCCAGGCTTCCCTGTCCTTCACTATCTCTCAGAGTCTGCTTTAACTCATGTTCATTGAGTTGGTGATGCCATCTTACCAGCTCGCCCTCTGTTGTCCCCTTCTCCTCCTGCCTTTAAACTTTCCTAGCATCAGAGTCTTTTCTAATGACTCGGCTCTTCACATCTGGTGGCCAAAGTATTGGAGCTTCAGCTTAAGCACCGGTCCTTCCAATGAATATTCAGGGCTGATTTCCTTTAGGATTCACTGGTTTGATTTCCTTGCAGACCAAGGAACTCTCAAGAGTCTTCTCTAGCATCACAGTTCAAAAGCATTGATTCTTTGGCACGCAGCCTTCTTTATTGTCCAGCTCTCACATCTGTACATGTACTACAGGAAAAACCATAGCTTTGACTATATGGACTTTTGTTGGCAAAGTAATGTCTGTGCTTTTCAATACACTGACTAGGTTTGTCATAGCTTTTCTTCTAAGGAGTAAGCATCTTCTAATTTCATAGTAGCAGTTACTGTCCGTAGTGATTTTGGAGCCCAAGAAAATAAAGTAAGTCACTATTTCCATCGTTTCTCCATCTATTTGCAATGGAGTGATGGAACCCGAGGCCATGATCTTAGTTTTTTGAATGTTGAGTTTTAAGCCAGCTTTTTCACTCTCTTTCACCTTCATCAAGAGGCTGTTAAATTCCTCTTCACTTTCTGCCATTAGGGTGGTGTCATTTGTGTATCTGAAGTTACTGATATTTCTCCCTGCAATCTTGATTGCAGATTGTGCTTCACCCAGTCCAGAATTTCACATGATGTACTCTGCATATAAATTAAATAATCGGGTGCCCTCTGGGAAATCCCAAAGTTAGTTCAAGGTCAAAAAGACTTCATTTAGAATTTGATTTTTGGTACATTTTCCAAACTTTTTAAGAGATTAAAAAGATGCAAGAATACACAGAGAAACTGTACAAAAATGACCCAGATAATCATGATGGTGTGGTCACTCACCTAAAGCCAGACATCCTGTAATCTGAAGTCAAGTGGGTCTTAGAAAGCATTACTACAGACAAGGCTAGTGGACTGGAAAAGGTCAGTTTTCATTCCAATCCCAAAGAAGGGCAGTGCCAAAGAATGTACAAGCTACTATACAGTTGCACTCATTTCACTTGCTAGTAATGTTATGCTCAAAATCCTTCAAGCTAGACTTCAGCAGCATGTGAACCGAGAACTTCCAGATGTGCAGGCTGAGTTTAGAAAAGGCAGAGGAACCAGAGATCAAATTGCTAAGATCTGTTGGATCATAGAGAAAGCAAGGGAATTTCAGAAAAACATCTAATTACGCATCATTGACTAACTAAAGCATTTGTTTGTGTGGATCACAACATACTGTGGAAAATTCTTAAAGAGATGGGACTACCAGGCCTTCTGAGAAACTTGTATGTAGGTCAAGAAGCAACAGTTAGAACCTTACATGGAAGAACAGACTGGTTCCAAATTGGAAAAGGAGTATTTCCCAATACAAGGCTGCATTTTTTAACTTATATGCAGAGTACATTATGCAAAATGCTAGGCTGGATGAATCACAAGCTAGAATCAAGATTGCTGGGAGAAATATCAACAACCTCAGATATGCAGATGATACCATTCTAATGGCAGAAAACGAAGAAGAACTAAAGAGTCTCTTGATGAAGGTGAAGAGGAGAGTGAAAAAGCTAACTTAAAACTCAAAATTCAAAAAACTAAGATCATGGCATCCAGTCCCATCACTTCATGGCAAATAGATGGGGAAAAAGTCAAAATAGTGACATATTTTATTTCCTTGGGCTCCAAAATCACTGCATATGGTGACAGCAACCATGAAATTAAAAGACACTTGCTCCTTGGAAGGAGAGCTACGACCAACCTAGACGGCGTATTAAAAAGCAAAGACCTCACTTTAACAACAAAAGTCCATATAGTCAAAGCTGTGGTTTTTCCAGGAGTCATGTATGGAAGTGAGAGTTGGACCATAAAGAAGGCTGAGCACTGAAGAACTAATGCCTTTGAATCGTGGAGAAGACTCTTGATTCCCTTGGACTGCAAGGAGATCAAAGCAGTCGATCCTAAAGGAAATCTACACTAAATATTCATTGAAAGGACTGATGCTGGAGTTGAAGTTCCAATACTTTAGCCATCTGATTTGAAGAGCTGACTCACTGAAAAGACCCTGATGCTGGGAAAGATTGAAGGCAAAAGAAGAGGGCAGCAGAGAATGAGATGGTTAGATAGCATTACCAACTTGGACATGAGTTTGAGCCAACTCTGGGAGACAGTGAAGGACAGGGAAGCCTGACGTGCTGAAGTTCATGGGTTGCAAAAAGTCAGGCACGACTTAGTGACTGAATTGCAAAAACAAGTTTTTTCAAAAATATCAAAAGATTTCAAAACACTTGGTTAACTGGTAGCATAGGTCACTGTGAAATAACACTTAGTTATCCATTTAACCAAAAATGACAAAGCTCTCAAAGGCAAATATGGAAATTACATAGTAGTAAAAAGAAATTCAGCTTTTTTAACATAGAAGATTTGCTTTTCTTTTCCTTTTACTTGTGTTGAGGCATAGCTGATTTACAATATTATGTAAATTTCATGTGTACAACATAGTAATTCACAAATTTTAAAGGTTATACTCCATTTACAATTATTTTAAAATATTGGCCATATTTCCTATGCTATGCAATGTATCCTTGTAACATTTATTTTACATATAGTGGTTTGTACCTCTTAACCCTCTACCCCTATCTTCCCGACTCAGGGATTGAACCTGGGTCTCCCACATTGTAGGCAGATGCTTTAACCTCTGAGCCACCAGGGAAGTATACCTTCTGATTACTTTCCTCCAATTCCACCTCTCCCCTTTGTCCTTTATTCTTGTCTTTTTCATTCTGGAACAACCAGTTATTCTATTTTAGGACAAAATCACTCTCATTTTTTTCTTAGCAAAAATATGTCTCCATACCTCATACTTTTTCTTACTTAAAATCATACCCTACATGCCTTGTATACTTGGCATAGTTTCTTTTAATTATATGCATTAATTAGAATTCTTAACTCTTGAAAAGTGAAAGTGAAAGGGAAGTCCAACTCTTTGTGACCCCATGGACTGTAGCCTATCAGGCTCCTCCATCCACGGGATTTTCCAGGCAAGAGTGCTGGAGTGGATTGCCATTTCCTTCTCCAGGGGATCTTCCTGACCCAGGAATCGAACCCGGGTCTCCCGCATTGCGGGCAGACGCTTTACCATCTGAGCCACCAGGCTTAGAGACTTTAATTTCTAGTAAAAACTAAGAAAAGCAATTGGAACTGTCTGTCACACCAACATTCCAGAGGTGGCAAACTTGTGACTACGTCATTTCATAACACCCAGAATCATAGGCTTCCACGTTGTACAATTTTTTAATGTAGCAAAAGGATGCTTACTATTAGAACCAATTTTTTTCTGTTTATAATTAGAGACCAAAAGTGAGCAAACTTAGGCTTTCTTGTTCTCTGTGTGTAAAAATCAAGCATTTTATTTATATAGCAAGAAAGCACTCATTTATTCTCTATTTAAATAGCATACTTGAGATTTAAAATCACATTTGGCAGTGTACTGCAGGATGCTAAAAAGACTTCATCCATATTGCTTTGGATTTCCTGACATCTTGTTATATGTTTTCCATCATCCATTGAAACAGTTAGTTCAGCTTCCTTAACCTGAACTGGACACTTTAAGGATGTAAAAGCTACACTTATGTTTAGTAAAGTTTCAGAATATTATTTTATTTAGAAATTATCTAGATATTCAGTGGACATTTCAAGCTACCAAAAAGATTTTGGAAGCTATTATAAACTACTTTATATTTTATAAGACATAATTGTTGAAAAGTTCATTTAAAATTTATTTTTAAATTTTTATTTATTTAAAAAATTTTTGGCTGTGCTGGGTCTTTGTTGCTGCATGATGGCTTTCTCTAGTTTCGACGAGCAGGGTCTGCTCTTCGTTATGTTGTGCCAGGCTTCTCGTTTCGGTAACTTCTGTTGTGGTGGCGCATAGGCTCTAGGTGCCTGGGCTTCAGAAGTTGCGGCACATGCACTTAGTAGCTGGGCTTCTGGGCTCTAGGGCATGGGCTTGTGGTGCATGGTCTTAGTTGCTCCGAGGTATGTGGAATCTTTGCAGACCAGGGATCAAAACTGTGTCCCCTGCATTGGCAAGCAGATTCTTATCCACTGTACTGAGGAAGTCTGAAAAGTTAATTTATAAACTTTTATTTCATCTACATTTAGTTAATTCCTTTGTTCTTAACAATTATGTTTGGATAAGTGGTGACAATTTCATGAGATATTATACAAGTTAAATTATTTTAAATTATGTTTCTTCCTGACTAGTAAACCCAGGTAGAACAAAAGTTGTATATATGTATAACATTTGATACTAACAACCCTGAAGACATGCCTATTTTTGTTTCACTAAACCAGTAATATTCTTATTTGCCAAAGATTACCTGCCACGTGAACTTGAAAAACATTGGGTTTCTATATTTCTCTGAGAGAATATTTAATTTATCTAAGTATTTATTTTCCTGTAAGTCAATTAAATAGAGTTCTTTTACAAATTGGGGCTGCCCTGGTGGCTCAGTGGTAAAGAATCTGCCTGCCAATGCAGGAGATGTGGGTTTGATCTCTGGGTCGGGAAGACGCCCTGCAGGAGGACATGGAGATTCATTCCAGTATTCTCGCCTGGGAAATCCCAGGGACAGAGAAGCCTCGTGGGCTATAGTCCACAGGGTTGCAAAGAGTGGGACACAACTTACTGACTAAACAGTATAGGCATACATAAACACACAAGACAAACTGAAATCTTACAGCTTTTATCTTAAAATTTTAGCCATATGTTAGGTGTATTAATTCACAAAAGAACAGTTGGATCCAAATTGTGTTTCTGGCAGATTAATAGGTTGATTACCCACTACTTGGCTAAGGTTTTCAATTGTATTCAAGGAGAAGACTTTTAAGAGATTTCACTTTCTCAGATTCCAAAAGCTCCTAGTTCCTTTTCCATAGTTGCTTTGAGGGGTGTTTGAACCCCTTGAAAGCCCCTGATGTGGGGTAAGGGACCTTAAGTTCAAGTGTCTGTAGGGAGTTGAGGGGCCAAAGTGGGAAGGAAAAGGTCTGGTAGGGTGGACAGCGGGCTGGAAGAGGTAGGCGTTTGATGGGGCTTAGTATAGGATTCAAAGGAGCTGAATGGAAGATGCAAGGTGGCAAAAGAAGGAAGGAGGAGCAGAGAGAATATGGAAAGGAAGGGGTCTTAGAGGAGTCAGTTTGGTGAGATCCTAAGTTTTCCCAATGAAGTTTCAAATTATCTGCAGCAAAATCATACTGACGAAAAGGAAGTGGAGAGATTTCCCTGGTGGCCCACTGGCTCAGAATCTGCTACCAGTGCAGGAGACACGGGTTCAATCCCTGGTTCGGGTACTAAGATCCCAAGTGCCGCAAGTCAACTAAGTCCACATGCCACAACTACTGAGCCCATGTACCGCAACTACTGAGCCCATGTACTGCAACTACTGAGCCCGTGTACCGCAACTACTGAAGCCTGTACACCTAGAGCCTGTGCTCTGCAACAAGAGGAGCCACCGAAATGAGAAGCCTGCGCACTGCAACTAGAGAGTAGCCCCTGCTCTTTGAAACTAGAGAAAGCCGGCACACAGCAATGAAGACCCAGTGCAGCCAAAAATAAAGAAATAAAAAAAATTTTTTAAAAAAGGAAGTGGACAAAATTGGTGGAATGTAATCAGCAGAGCTTTGAGAAGAGGGTTTCAGTTGATTGGAAAGTCCCGGGAGGAACACTGTCAAATAGAGAGGACAGGGAAGTCTTAAAAAACAAAAACAAAAACAACTTCTATCAGGCTCCTGAATATCAGCTTCCAATTAGGAAGGGCATCTTCTGACCATTGTTTAATCACTAAGTCGTGTCTGATTCTTTGCGACCCCATGGACTGTAGCCCACCAGGCTCTTCTGTCCATGGAATTTCCCAGGCAAGAGTACTAGAGTGGGTTGCCATTTCCTTCTCTAGGGGATCTTCCCTACCCAGGGACTGAACCCACATCTCGTGCATTGGCAGGTGGATTCCTTTACCACTGAGCCACCTGGGAAGCACCTTCTGACCATAGAGTTCTTTTTTTAAAAATTCTTTCAATATCTTATTTTATCATATTTCAGCAAGTACAAACAGTAAATATTTCTGGCAATATTGAGCTGCTTTTTAAAAATTATCTCTCTACCTTTTCTTTCAAACCAAAGTATAACTACCAAGTGACTCGAAACCAGACCTTTCACGACTTAACTACGGACATGAGAGCTGTCCCAAAAAAGGGTGCAAAATGTGCAGCTCTCCTAAGACCCAGAAATACAAAGATCGCTGAAAGAAAAAAAGGCTTACCTGCCCTGCAAGCTGGCAATAGTCAGTAGGAGGAGAGCTGCAAATGGGGTGTGGCCCACATTCCTGTTTGGCTACATTCTTGGCGCCCCCCAACCTGATTGTTGAGCCACCTGTACACACAAGAACCAACAGCCTGCTTTCAAGCTGAGGTCTCAGGACACAACATGAGACAAATAAAAAAGTAATAGCTGTTTCCAGGAGGGAAAGGATAGATAACCAAAGTGTTGTGTTAGTTGTTCAGTTATGTCCGACTCTTTGCACCCCCATGGACTGTAGCCTTCCAGGCTCCTCTGTCATGGAATTCTCCTGGCAAGAAAATACTGGAATGGGTTGCCATGCCCTCCTTCAGGGGATCTTTCTGATCAAAGTGTACCCAAAAAACAAAATTCATAAGAGTCACAATTCAGAGAACTAATTATTTTGTAGGGTGTGGCTAGGCTGGATCTTAGTTGAGGAATATAGGATCTTTAGTTGTGGCATGCGAACTCTAGTTCCCTTTCTAGGGATCAAACCTGAGTCCCCTGTGTTGCAAAGAGGAGTCTTAACCACTGGGCAACCAGCGAAGTCCCAAAGAACTCAGTAGTGTTTTCCTCCTGCTAATTTGAAATTGGAAAGGAAGGGCCTACATAAAATTTTGCCTTTCTCTCTTGACTGAGCCATACAGAGAGTTCCAGGAACACTGACTTTGGGATGAAGTCTTACCCATCTGCCAATGTTCCTAGGATTCCATCTGAGGAGGGTGGCTCAGTGGTCCCTTCTCATCCCCAGAAACTGTAGAAGAGGGAAAATAATTTTCTCTGTACCCTTCTGAATTCCTGTCTGAGACTCGTAATAGAACACAGATTAACAAGAGCAAAGCAGACAGAAGTTTGTTAATCTGTCTCTCTCATACATACATGGGAGATACCCAAGGTAAAAATAAATAAAATTTCCTAAGGTGGCTTAGGAATTCAGGATTAAATGCCATCTTAATAGGGAAAGGTGAAGGGTTGGAGGGTGGGGGATGTAGGCCTTAGAGGAGTGAAAGTGTGCTAAGTCACTTCATTCATGTCTGACTCTTTGTGACCCCAGGGACTATAGCCCGATAGGCGCCTCTGTCCATGGGATTCTCCAGGCAAGAATACCGGAGTGGGCTGCCGTGCCCTCCTCCAGAAGATCTTCCCAACCCAAGGATCTAACCTGTGACCTGGGGATCAAACCGGAGTCTCTTACACTTTCTGTATTGTCAGGTGGGTTCTTTACTACTAATGCCACCTGGGAAGCCAGCTTCACAGCACCATTCAAAGATTTTAGATCAAGCATTCCAGCAGGACTACTGTCACACAGCCTGGCATGGCCAGAGGTGCCCACCTCTTAAGCAGGCACCTGCTGTCAGGATCAGCCCTTGCAGGAACTGGAGACTGATTGCACCTGGAAGCGGGGGGGCCCTGCCACCTGACACACCTCACCCTAGCCCTTGACCCTGCGAGCACTTAAGCTGGGAGAGTCACTGACTCATGATGAAAATCAGAAATTTAGGCCTCTTGTAAAACAAAGTTCCGTCTAGGGGAGTGTATTCGTTTCCCCAGGTTGCCATAACAGTCTCACAAACCAGGTGACTTAGACCAGAAGAAATCTATTTTCTCACAGTTCTGGAGGCTAGAAGTGTGGAATCAAGGTGAGGGTGAGATTAGCTCCCTTTGAGGTTCTGAGGGAGAATTCATTCCCTTGTTTCCCCCAGTGGCCTGCAATCCTGGCACTCCTCGGCTCGTAGGTGGGTGATCGCTACCCTCTCTGCCTCCGTCTTAAAGTGGCTTCTCCCTGTGTCTTTCTGTCTTCACATGACTGCCTCCTTCTAAGGACACCAGTCAGATTAGTGGCCAATCTTACTCCAGTATGAACTCATCTTAACTAATTACATCTGCAATGACCCTATTTCCAAATACGGTCACTTTCTTGGGGTTAGGAATTCCACTTACAAAAAAAAAATTATTTACTTCTTTATTTTTCTGCATCAGGTCTCAGTTTCAGCATATGGGCTTTTTCACTGTGGCACACAGACTCTCTAGTTGTGGTGCGTGGGCTTAATTGCTCTGAGGCCTGTGGGATCTTAGTTCCCTGACCAGGGATCAAACTTGCGTCCTTTGCACTGCAAGGCAGATTCTTAACTACTGGACCACCAGGAAAGTCCCGGGACTTCCACTTGCTATTAATTAATTTATTTATTGAGACAAGATGACACAAATGAATCCATAATAGGGCAAAAAAAAAAAAAAGGAATTTTATTTTACATCAGTTTTGAGAGCTGCTTTGCTCTAAGTATCCTTATTTCTGTTTGGAGCAAGGATCACAACCCGGTGATTCAGGGCCAAATTTGGCTTCCAGGAGTGGGTCAGTGTCTCCACCATTCCCTAGCATGTTAAGCTGGCCACTTCACAAATTTGCTTACCTGAGTGGTCCTTGAAGGCATCTGCATATGTGACCTTGGATTAGAGCTTGCTGTCTCAGTGCGTCTTCATGTTTTACCATCTTAGCATCAGAATTACCCTGGGAAACAGAACAAATGTGTTCCCATTTCGACGACCAGGACACAGAGGCTCAGAAAGCAAAGGGGATCTGCCTCGATCACACAGTTGGAAGTAGTGGAGCTGAGTCTCCCACCCAAGTCTCCAGCCACCCTGATGGGGCTTGTACCTGATCAGGACATCTCCACGTTTCCAAAGCTCTAAGGCTGCAGTGGGCTCTCAAGACCTGCCCTCTGCCCCATTTCTTCAGCTAGATTTTCAGAGTAGCAAATGCCACTAGCATTTTGAGTCACAGAGACTTTTTAAATAGCAGGCACATTCCTGGAGGAAAACCTTTGCAGATGTTCCTCTGAGAGAGAAGAAAGTATAATAATATGCTGTCTGAGTTAAGGGCAGGCTGGTTTTGAGCTTGGTTAAAATTTTCCTCCTCCAAATACGCAAGAAAAAGGAGTGAAAGGGACTACTCCTTCTTTTCTCTTATTCTGGAATTCCTATTAAATAGGATGGCAAACATTTTGGACCCACCCTCCAGGCTTCCTAACCTTTCTTTTTCTTTTTTCCCCCATATGCCAACATGGTATTTTAAAATTAAAGATCCAGATGAGGAACAACCTTTGAGGGAAGGTCTTGCTTAGGGGTCAAGCCCCTCCAACCAGCCCCCCCCCACCCCTTTGAAGGCATTGGCTTCTTGGAGGGAGTGTTCTTCAGCTTGCTTTTTGGTTGCTCTTTTGAGAACTGGATATTTGTTCTGGGTCCTCCTAGAAATATGCACTTACAGATGTAAGGAAATGGAATGAAATTGCTTGGCATTTCCTTTTGCTTGGTATTTTGAAATTTCATCGTAATTAATCCAGGTGTTGCTGCTGTTGTTCGGTCACTAAGTCATGTCTGACTTTTTGCAACCCAGTGGACTGCAGCACGCCAGGCTTCCCTGTCCTTCACTATCTCCTGGAGCTTGCTCAAACTCATATCCATTGAGTCAGTGATGCCATCTGTCACCCCCTTCTCCTCCTGCCCTTAATCTTTCCCAGCATCAGGGTCTTTTCCAATGAGTAGGCTGTTTGCAACAGTTGGTCAAAGTATTGGAGCTTCAGCTTCAGCATCATCAGTCTTTCCAATGAATATTCAGGGTTGATTTCCTTTAGGATTGATTGGTTTGATCTCTTTGCTGTCCAAGGGACTCTTAAGAGTCTTCTCCAGCACCACAGAAGTTCGAAAGCATCAATCTTTCAGCATTCAGCCTTCCTTACGGTCCAACTCTAACATCCATACATGACTACTGGAAAACCATAGCTTTGACTATATGAAACTTTGTTTGTAAAGTGATGTCTCTGCTTTTTAATACATCATTTAGGTTTGTCTTAGCTTTCCTTCCAAGGAGTAAGCCTCTTTTAATTTCATGGCTGTAGTCATCATCCACAGTGACTTTGGAGTCCAAGAAAATAAAATCTGTCACTGTTTCGACTTTTCCCCCATCTACTTGCCATAAAGTGATGGGACCAAATATCATGATCTTAGTTTCCTGAATATTGAGTTGACAGAATCCAAGTGTAGGTCTTTTTTTAAAAAAGTTATTCTTGGTGCTCAGTGGGCCATTTCACTGTGAAAGCTTATTCCTTTCTTCACTTCTAGGAAACAATATGTCATTGCTTTCTTTTTTAATTTTTCCCCTTCCATTCCCTCTGTACTCCCTTTCTGAAATCCCTATAAAATAGGATGGTAGAATCTCTGGATCCATCCTCCATGGATTCCCCACTTTTTTTCTATGCCAACATGAGGTGTTTTTTATTAAGTAATAAAAATAACTAAATGAAAGCCTCTAAGTCCCTTTAAGACTCAGCCTTGCTGTGTGCACAGTAGGTGCTGAATAAACATGACCTCCTTCATTCTCAGCACCTATATCAACAACCACATTATTATCAACAGTAACATTTATTGGCTCCTTATTGTGTGAAGGCAGTGAGCAAAGTACTTGACACAGAACCCTATTTAATTCCCAGAAACCTATGAAGTAGGTATAATTATTGTTTCCATCTTACAAATGAGAACACTGAAAGCCATTAAGCAGAGAGGTTGGCAAACTATTGGCAGTGAAACAAACTGACCTCTGTCTTCTAACTTTTATTATTATTAGCTGCACCATGGGGCTTGTGGGATCTTAGTTCCCTGACCAGTGATCGAAACCAGGCCCTGGCATTGAAAGCGCCAAGTCCTAACCACTGGACTGCCAGGGAATTTCTGTCTAACTTTTCTTTTATACTGCCCATCTCTGTTCTTTTGAACTGCATTTTGGGAGAATTTCTTCATTTGATCTTTCAACTTTGTTATTCACCCTTTAGCAATATATTTTGTGATTAGTCCATTGAATTTTTATTTGGAAAACTGAGTTCTTAGATTTCCAAAATCTCCAGTTGATTTTTTTTAATATATGAAATATCCTTTCACATTTCTTGTGAACCTATTAATTGCACTGAATCTGAAGTCCTGTTCTTTAGTATTTGTTAATTCTGCTTATTTAGTATTTGTTTGGCTGCTTCAGGTCCTAGTTCCATCACTCATCGATCATTGATCTTTGTTGCAGCATGCAGGATCTTTAGTTGTGGCATGCAAACTCCTAGTTCCCGAATGAAGGATCTAATTCTCTAGCCAGGGATCAAACCTGGACCCCTTGCATTGGGAGCTCAGAATCTCAGTCACTGGACCAGCAGGGAAGTCCCTAATTCTGTTTCTTGATGTTAGTTTTTCTGATAGTGGATTGTGATGGTCCTGTTTCATTATCCTGACTTTATTCAAATGTGTAGTTTTCTAGATATTTGTCCATGTCTTTATTGTGCATTCTTATTTTTGTCTGTTTTGTTTACTGAGCCCCCATGTAGTAACCTTGTGGGAGGAGTGGAGCGTGTTGGTTGGGAATAGATGAGGTGGGTGTAGGTAAGAAAGAAGAGGACCTGTCTTGTCTTTTGGGTATGACAATCCTCTACCCTTTCTGGACTTTAGCTATTTGGAACAAGACCTTACCTCTGGCCAAAGAACCTGGTTTGAGGTGAATCTCCCCCATAGCTTGGTGATCAGTGTAGGTGTGAGGATAAGGAAGGGGGAAATTTCATTAGATACTTCAAATGCAGTTTCCAAATTAACAATCCCAAGGAATGGCCCAGGTTCCAGTAACACAGAAATTTTGAAATTCAAGTTCTTTCTTAACATTTCTCCTTTTGTGCCAGACTTCTTTGCATGATTTTTTTTAAAACCAGTGTCAATTTGTTCTTTATTATCTGCCTTTGGTATTGAACTTAGAATGGTCTTCTCTACTCCCTTCCACTTCAAAATGATATTAATAAATATTCATCTATCTTCTTCTTTTACTATTTTGATGATTTTATATTTTACATTCAAAGGTTTCAGCCATCTGGAATTTATTCTAATGTCAGCCATGACTCGGAGCTCTAACTTAATTTTTTTCCCTAATGGTGAGCAAGTTGTACCCACCATGCCTTTGGCCTTTTAAAAGGCAGCTTAACTCCCAGAGCTCCATAAAAGCCTAAGAGTTAAGAATAGAAAAGCTAGGACTGTAACTCAGTCAGATCCTAATCTCTGCTGCATCACCACTCACTCTGGGACTCTGGCAGCACTCTGTTCTCCTTAGGGAAAAAGCTCTGGCCAATGATGTAAGGCCAAGAGGGCTGAGGCAGTGAGAGGAGGATTTGCAAAGAACCCTCTGGAGGAGGTTAACAGAGGCTGTGTCCCTGCCACCAGGCATGGTCTTATGAAAAACAGTTGGTCAACCTTGAAACTGTTGCAAGTGGCCCCAAGCTCTCCTCCTTAACTGTATTCTCTTTCTTTAAACCCTTTGTCCTTTCTTGACTCCAAGCCCAGTTCATGCTGCTCCTCTGTGAAGCTTAGGTGCTCCTTGTCCTGGACCTCACTGCATTTGGCACTAATGCAACCTTTGCCATTGTTTATTGACACGTCAATGAGTTAACAAATAAACTAAGTTCCCAGGTTCAAAGGATGCTGCCTGCCACGTACAGGAGACAAAACCCCAAACACCAGAAGATAGATGTGGCCACCTCTGTAATGTTTGCTGGGGCTCCAACCGTTCGTGGTACCATGGTTGGTGCTGTGGAATGGCTGTGACTCTGATCAGGCCGCCAGAAGCTAAGGAAGCCATTTTATTTGACGAGTGTCAGATCCTGGAGAGAGCAGGAAGAGTCAACTTTCTCTCTTTCCTCGGGGAGCTGATAACTTATGTGTAAGTGTGTAGAGGGAATCTTGGAAGAAACTTCAGGAAAGAAAGAATCAAGCCCAACAAAGCCTCCTAAGAGAATAAGGGATAAAGGTGAGTTGAAGAATGCTCCTTCATCTATAAAAAATGTGCACCAGTGGTTCTTATGTGCTGACTGTGCGTGAGGCTCCAAACTCTTAACATACTATGTCTCATTTGATCCCTGTGAACCCAGGCGGCATTTTGTTGATGAGAGGTGAGATGACTTAACTATGATCACCACGAGGGGGCCACAACCAGAAATCCAGGTGAGGAGGGGGTTAACTTCAGAGAGGAGAAGGACCCACCCTTGGCTGTTTGTACTTCTTCTTCTCCTTCTCCTTCTGCTTGGAAGTACCTGGTGGGGCTGAACAGAATTTTCAGTCTTGTTCTCTGGGCCTTTGAACTGCAGTTTCCTCCGCCTACATTGCCCTTCACAGCACTTTTCCTCTGGTGAAATTTCAGCCTTCTTTGAGAGGCCAGCTCCCATGTCCTGGCCCCGGTAGGGCCTCCTGTTCCTCCTCCGCCCCTTCCTGGAGCCCCTTCCTGGAGCCCTTCAGGCATGGTCCAGCCTGATTGTAGTTCATGAAGTACATGTCTCCCCTAGGCCTGCTTCCCTGCAGGCTGCCCTCACTGAGGACAGACTAACTCTTTTTGGTCTTTCCAGGGCCTAATATAGGGCCTGGCATGTATGCTTGTTGAATAAGTGCAGGCAGAAAACCAACACTTTTTTGAGCCATGTCAATGCATCAGTTTCAGAGCTTGTTCCTTTTTATCCCTCTAAATCCTCCCGTGAAGATTATGTGAAACTTAGCTGAGAACCACAAAAATGCTCATTCCTTTGAATTGTCTTTTGCGCTATTTCCTTGGGAATTATCCTTCCCCCGCCCCGCCCCTAAAAGATATTTTACACTTTGAGAATTAACAAAGAGAAAATTTCTTAAAATATACATGTATTACAAAATTTATCATCGCACCCCTTTTCAAATGCACAGTTCAGTAGAGTTTAGTATGTTCACAATGTTGTGCAATATATAAGATGAACTTTTGCGTTTTGCAAAATTGAAACTCTATACCCATTAAACAACTCCCCATTTCCTACTCCTCTCAGCCCCTGGAAACAACCATTACACATGTCTCTATTAATTTGACTACTCTGGGTACCTCACGTAAGTGAAGTCATTCCGTATTTGTGACTGGCTTATTTCACTTGGCATAGTATCTTTGAGGTTCATTCATGTCATATCATAGCATATGTCAGAGTTTCCTTCATTTTAAAGACTGAATAATATTCCATTCAGATGTAGCTTTTAGTTTGTTTCTTTTTATTTAATTTTCAACTTTTCTATTGCTTTTCAGTCTCAGATTTTGCTATTACTTTCTAGTTTTACTGCATTGTGATTAGAGAATGTTATCTATATTCATCCTACTTTGAAGTGTACTGAGATTTTGTTCATTTGTTTTTATCAGCCTGTCATGTGGTCATTTGTTAATGATCAACAGGCACCAACAAGAGTATATTCTAGGTTTTCAAGGTATGGAGCTTGAGGTCTTTTAATTTGATCTATCTTACTAAGTCAACAAATCAAGTCCTCCATATCCTTCCTTATTGTGTGATTTATTGATCATGGACTAAGAGAGGTAAGTGAGAATTTTCTACTATTACTATATTTCTGTCCATGTCTCCAGGTACTTCCTCTTTTTTTGCATTATAAATTCTGATACTTTATTTTTGGTGCATAAATATTTATGACAGATCTTCACTGTGACTGTCAGCCTTTATCATTACAACATTTTCTCCTGTGGCTTGTTTTCTGATTTTCTGTGAGTTCAGCTGTGTCTGATATTAAAATCATAACTCTTTTTTTGTTGTTGTTGTTACTTGTATTTGCATGTGTGATGTTTATTCTGTTTTCTATTTTTTCCTTCTCTTCTACTTTCAATCTGTCTGAGGAGCACTATTTTAGATATGTCTCTTACACATGGCACTAGCTAGGTTTTATTTTGTGATTTCATGAGCTGCTTCTAAAGAGTGGGGTGATCAGGTCAAAGTTAAAGAAAGCTTTTAAAGCTCTTCATCCTCATGGCCAAATAATTTTTTCACTGGTTGGACTGCTTTGTCCTGTTACCAGCATTTAGAAGCAAGCCATCTCCCCACAATTATCAGCATGACTATTACACTGCTGCTTAAATATTTAATAGGTGAAAATGGGACCTCATTGTTCTTTCATGCTTTTCTTGGCTTCATCTAATTCTGCTTTAAGTAAATAAAGATGGAAGAAAAAAAGAAGTTAAAATGAAACATTCCTTTTCAGATATCTTCAGTGAGATTAAAATGAGTGGTGGTATTTCTTATACCAGATTTCCATGACATTGGACCAATCTTTCCACGGGCTCCTCAGCTCAGGCCTTGGATCTTTGCAGGAGAAAACTGTCCAGGTTTCTTTCTCATAGCCCTACACCATGCTTTCTTCCCTCTGAAGTGAACAGGCAAAATAACAGAATAGGAAGATACTGGGTCTGAAGCTAGATTGAATAGCTTCATTGCTATCTGCCATATTGCCAGACTGCAATAGCTAGATTGAATAAATCTCAGCTCCATCTCTGCTGTTTACTAGCTGCGTGTTCTATGGCAGTTCCTCAACCTCTCTGTACCTTGGTTTCCTGAGGTAATAATTCTTAAGGGTAATAATGACTATAACAGTAAATATAGTAACACCTGTTGGGGTTGTTGTGCAGAATAGTTAATTTATGCAAAACACCCAGACAGGATTGCTGTTGGCTCTTCCTCTGGAAAACACATGGCTTACACTTCAACTACGGTGGTTTTGGTGGAAGCATTTCCTTCTTCCAAGACCCTGCTCTCTTAGCCATTGCATTCAGTCTTAGGCCAGGGGCAGGCTCCTCACAAGAACAGAGCCAATCCCAGTCTTTTCCTGGGAACTAAAACTGGGACATGAGAAAAGAAGCCTTTGGTGCCTTTCTGATAGGGAAACTCCCACGGTGTGAGACCCAGGTTCCTGGCAGCCATGTTTCCAGCCTGTGAGGGGAGCTTGGCTTTGAGAGTGAGGCTAACTGACCAGTGGAGAAAAGTTGACATTAGAAATGAAAAGAGATGGACATTATTGGAACCCTTACTTTTGGCTGTCTTCAAAGGCACCTTATGAGCCAATAAATACCCATTTTCTCTAAGATTGCCCTCATTGAGTTTGTCACTTGGAATCAAAAGAGTCTGAGTATATTTCTTAAGGCACCTTAGGACAGTATAGATCATGAAGTCTCCTGTCTGTCCACCTCTCTGAGAAGCCCTCCCTAAGACATACACACACATACACACACACATATTCGTGCACACACACTCATGGCAATTCTAGATATGAACTGGTATTCTTTCTTCGCCTGCGCTGCCCACACAGACCTTAGCTTCTCTATACACACCAGAGACCGCTGTGCTCATGCCTGGCCTAAGGAACTGCACTTGCTAAACAGGATGTTATCCCGGAAATCTGTGCCCTTCTCTGTAGGCCCCTTGTTCTTTTTTTTCACTGCCCTATTCAGTAACTTCGCAAATATCTAATGAGCACCTGCCAAGAACCATGTCAGGCCTGGGGCCCCAGAGAGGCAGCAGACAGTTCCTGCTGTCAAGGAGCTGCAGGCCATGGGGGCCATCAGGCTGTCAGAAGACAGCTCCAAGAGAGACGGCGGGGCAAGTGTGGAGCAGATGTTTCTGCCAAGTGCTGCAGGAGCTCAGATGGGGCTCTGTCACTGGCTGCCGAGGATTGTCTGCTGAGACTCTGTCTATCTGCCTCCAGCTTCTCCCCACCCCAGCCCACCCTGCCCACTGCCACCAAAATGTCTACCCCAACAGCTCAGTTCAGACTGCCTCTGCCCCCTTCCCAGGCTTAAGCCCACAAGCCTTAGCCTGGCAAGACCCTAATCCGGATATTACCTCAACCTACTTTCTCAGCCATGTTGTCCCCTGGTCCTCAGGAAACTTACCCATGCCCGGTCACTCACCTTCATCACATATGTCTGTGTTTCCCCACCTTGGTGTCTCTGCTCACCCTGCTCCCTCTGTCTCCCATCCCTGCAAGTCCCAGGTATACATACCTTCCAAGGTGAGGGATGGCAAATGCGTGCCATGTGCCTGCTCTGATCATCTGGCTGTGTTGCCGTGTTGAGAAGGATTCTGTGGACATACCTGTTTTCAGTGAAAGAGTAAGGGATCAGGGACTTCCCTGGTGGTCCAGTGGCTAAGACTCCAAACTCCCAATGCAGGGGGTCTGGGTTTGATCCCTGGTCAGCGAACTATATTCCACATGCCACAACTAAGACCTGGCACAGTCAAATAAGCAATTTTTTTGTTTTTAAGAAAGAGTAAGGGATCAGTCAGCAAAATCAGCCATTGGCACCAAATTGGGTGTGTGCTGCGGCTGGTGATCGGGGAGAGGTGGAGGGTTGGAGGGAGTGGGTGGTGATGAACAGCACTCTTGGGCTGCAAGGGCACTTTGGTCTAGGTTGAGGTCTTATGGATTGCCCCACCCCCATGAAGACTTCCTTGCTCCTTCAAGTGAAATTAACCTCTTTCTCTTCTGAATTTTTATAGCCTTCTCTCTGTGCCTCAGTGACAGCACAGATTGCTGCTATCTTTTTATGGTACCTCCGCGTTGTTTTTTTTTTTGAGGAGACAGATGGTACCCTATAGAGTATGGTACAAGGGAGAGATTCAAAACACATTAACCAAACGGATGGAAACCTGGTCAGTTCCACATGATAGAACTGTGTGGAACACTAAGATAGATACACAAAGAGCCACAAGGGGCCTGCTCCATGCGGTCGGCCTTCCCCATAGCCTTGGGCAGACCTGGGGATTGTTACAGCTCCGTTCTGACTCCTGAACCAATGTCCCACCCTGCTGCTTCTGCCTGACCTGTCACCTGCTATCTTCCTGGGCACCTGTGACCACTGAGGTCTGAGCTCCCAGCTTCTCTAATTCATCCCTTGACTCAGTAAACCAGGGTTGATGCCTCCTCGGCATCCTTCTCCTCCTGTGCTAGCTGTTAGGGGCCCAGGGACGATGTCCTGCCTTCAATCTGATCACAGGCTGGGAGAGAGTGGGGCAGAGGTGGTGGAAGGATGGAGACCTGAGTCACAGGATTCAAGAAGTGATGTGGGTCCTAAGATAGGAGCAGAGAGGGTGCTGAGGAGGGATAATAGTGGCTTCTGGGGTGGGGTGGAGTGAGGGTGGAAGTTCTTGACACACCCATACCCATCAAATTTCCTCTTTCTCCACGCTCTGTAGCACGTCATGGCTGGGTTGCCTGATTGTCACTGCAAGCTCTGTGTCCCCCAGTTCCCAGGGGGCCTGTAAAGATGGAGTGAGGAAACATTTAAACAGCCTCAGAGCCTCCCACCTCTCCCTGTCCCACACAAACTCTCAGACTTCAGCAGCCCAGCCCTAATGACCACTCCAGGCCTGAGAGCTTCCAGCCACTCCTGGACTCTCTTGAATCTCCTTAGCTGCTGTTTACACCTGGGATTCTGGGCCCAGGTAACCATCTGCCTGTCCCTAAATTATTCTCGGGGCTCTAGGATGACTAGCAGATTCACTCAGGCTGCCCTATCCCTCTGTTGCTCGGGGACTCTGGTGCCACCCCTGGCACCTCCCTCACCCTTTTACCCACTCCCCTCCCTGCTTCCCACTCCACACACGTTTCGGCTGGAGACCCAGCTGCAGAGCCGTGCAGCCCTGTTGGCAGGAGATGTGCTGGCTTGAGAGCTGCCTGGAGGGGAACGTGGCAGATCACATTTCTTCAGCTCGTGCCAAATATTATTCAGACGCAGCTTTTCAGACAGACACAAATTGCTCATCCAATAAACAAAGAAGGGCTAATCCCAAGACATTTATCAGAGTGGAGAAAGATGAGAGAAAAGGGAGACACACAAGAGGCCTTTGAGAGCTGGCCTGGTGTGGCTGGCCTGAGGGGAGGTGGGGAGACCTGCAGGCACTCCCAGGGTTTTCTCCTTAGAGGACCCGAAATCCAGCACCAGGGCATTGGGGTTTGCTTTCGCTGTGACACACAAAGCCAGGGCTGGTGTGTACACGTCCCAGAACAGAGTGGAGGAAATGAACGCAGGCCAGGGTGACTCTCTGGGCAGTCGCCCCCACCTCTAGTTGTCAGTGGTCGTGGGGATTAGCCGTCTGCAGGGACTCTGTCACTTCTCAACCATGCACACACAGTAAGCTCTCAAGGCATGCTGTGATTGCTGGCAAAGCTGTCAGGAGAAAACACTCCTGGACTGGAATTTCTTATTTCTGGCTGACAGGTGTGAGACCACAGCTGCTGAGAAACAGGTTGATGGACTTGGCCGACCATGATGGCAGTGGACTGGAGACACAGGGGACCTCCGTCAGTACCAGAGGGCTGGCCAAGCCTTTGAGGTCCTTTGCTCATCCCTTTCTGCCGTGCCTTCCAAAGGGCGCCTTTAGTGTTCCTCTTTAGGGATTCTGCCCAGAAATGAAAGAAAGCAGGCCCTCCTCTGACACCCCATCTTGGAACTCAGGGAGAGGAGGCCCAGGTGAAGTCTCTAGAGACAGCCTGGATCCTCCCACGATCGATGCCATGCCACTGGGACTCCGGTGTGTGCCCAGGGAGAGGTGGGCATGTGCCCATTGGAGGGAGGAGGCACTAACTAGATCAGAGTGAGGGCACAGAAATAATTGCCAGCATTTATACAGTCGGGCACTGTTCTTACTTTTCTCACAACACCATGGCACAGTAGATGTACTATTATTGATACCATTTTTCTGGTGAGGCACTGAGAGGTTAGCTAGCTTGTCTAAGCTCACCCACTTCCTGAATGAGAGGCTTTAGCATCTGTGCCCTTAACTCGCCATACTGCCTACAGTGATTTTCAGAAATCAGCTTCAGAAATGCCAGTTGTGTGGGAGTACTTAAGAGAGTAGGGTTTGGAGGCTGGAGTCCCTAGACCTGGGATGGTGCCTCTGAGGCCCAATGTTAATGCAGGTTTCCACTGAGAACCTGGGGGGTCTATAATTAGGCTGATTAACCCTCATAGTTTTCCAAGAACTGAGAGGGGTCTTGGGATGCTGATTTTCACTTTTAAAACTGGAATGGTGGTTCAGTGCTGAAGAATCCACCTGCCAAAGCAGGAGAACTGGGTTCAATCCCTGGGTCAGGAAGATCCCCTGGAGGAGAAAATGGCAACCCACTCCAATATTCTTGCCGGGAGAATCCCATAGACAGAGGAGCCTGGTGGGCTATAATCCATAGGGTCACAAAGAGTCAGACATGACTTCGCAACAGACTTTCATGTTCATGGGCAAGTAGGGGTAAGTTGACCATCCTGCCTGTAACACAAGGGCTGGTCTTGGATTGCTGTGCAACTTCAGGTCCAACATGCAGGCCACCTTCCCCCTCACATTCCCAGGCTAGGGAATAACAGAGTGGTGTGCTGACTGGGAAGAGGGGCAGAATAACAACCAGCTGGCAGCAGCTCTTCCCAGACACTTAGGAGGTGCTGTGCTGTGCTTAGTTGCTCAGTAGTGTCCGACTCTTTGAGACCCCACAGACTATAACCCACCAGGCTCCTCTGTCCATGTGGATACTCCAAGCAAGAATTCTGAAGTGGGTTGCGATGCCCTCTTCCAGGGCATCTTCCCAACCCAGGGATCTTGAATTGAATTGCAGGCATCTTTCTTTACCATCTGAGCCACCAGGTAAGCCCAAACTTGGGAATTTCGGACTGTAATGACAGGTAGCAAAAAAGCAGGGACACCTCAGCCCTCAAAGCTTAGTGGGAACAGGTGTCTTCTGGCAAGGCCAGTCTTACACAATTAGGAAGACTGGGAAATTACCAGGGGAGGACTGACAGGCAGCCCAGGTGCCTCCCAAGGAGGCCGGGAGAAGCCCCTGCCCACCCGGCCTGCCATGAGCAAGTTTCTATTCTGGTTCCTGAAACTTCATTCCTGCCAGGAATGGCCTCTCTTCTACCCACCTACCCAGTCACCCACATTGACCTGTGTGCCTAGGCTAAGAATCCCTTACCTTTCTCCCTCTCTAATTTTGTCCCTGCTTGGTACATGACCTATTTGTCAGTCTCTTTGATTGTAAAGTCTGAACTTCACTCATGCAATACCTGGAAGATTCCAAGAGGAGAATGGCACAGAATCCATGGGTAGAAATGCTATTGGGTCTCGGGAGGGACAAGAACAGGGCAAGAAGCCTCAGGAATGTAGGCAGTGCTCGCTCTTCACTTCTGGTCCCACTTCTCTTTGTGGTCTGTAAAATAGAAGAGATTGCAAGAGTTCATCCAGCTGCTCAAAATAAATTTGTTTCCTGCCCAAATGAAGTCAATCCAAGACACTGAGAAAACTTCCAAGTGAGATTGCGCAATCCCTGTCAGGGGTTTTTGGAGGACGAATGCAATATGAAGAAGTCTGGAACATTGGTCATGTGCAAATGATTTTCCAGTTTTGAAAAAGGATGGGTGGTGGTCGGTTTCTGTTACTTCAAACAGATCTAAGGGGGAAAAGGGAGGGGGGATTTGCCAGTTCAGATTACTGATGAGTCCAGGGCAGTCTGATACGGCCATGGCAGAGCAGTCTGATACGGCCATGGCAGGGCACACTCCCACCTCCTTTTCGGCTTCAAGGGCAGGCTCTTTCCACATGGTAGTTTTAGGGGGTTGAATGGTGTACCCCCAAAATTCATGTCTACCCAAAACCTCAGAAAAGATCTTTTTTAAATAAATAATTTTATTTATTCATTTATTCTTGGCTGTGCTGGGTCTTTAACAAAGAATGGCTGTGTGGGCTTTTCTCTAGTTGTGGTGAGTCACGGCTACACTCTAGTTGCAGTGTGCAGACTTCTCATGGCGATGGATGCTCCTGTGGAGAATGAGCTTTAGGCATGTGGGCTTCAGTAACTGTGGCACATGGGCTTAGCTGTTCTAAGGCATGTGGAACCTTCCCAGATCAGGGATCAAACCTGTGTCTCCTGCATTGGCAGGTGAATTCTTTATCACTGAGCCACCCGGGAAGCCCTCAGAAAAGATCTTTTTTGGAAATAGGGTCTTTACATATGCAATTGGTTAAGGCAAAGATGAGGTCATATTGGATTAAGGTTGGGCCCCTTTTTCTAGTGATTGGTGCCCTAATCGGAAGACAATACATCTGCAGAAGAGAGAGATACACACAGAGAAGGCCATATGGTAACAGAGATAGAGTGGAGGGACGCAACTAGAAGCCAAGGAAGGTTAAGGTTGCTGGAAGCCACTGAAGGTAAACGAGGCAAGGGAGGATATTCCCTAGAGCTTCTGAAAATGCTAGGGAAACATCCTGTGTTTGGACTGCTAGCTTTCAGAACTGTGAGAGAGGATATTTCTACTGTTTTCAGTTGCCAAGCATGTGTCAATTTGTCACAGGAGTCCTAGAAAACTAATACAATACCCTTGACAATTCCGGGTTGGCCACCCTAGAGGAAAGGAAGAGGCTTTTTTTCTCAACATTTACCAAAATTCTGGAGAGGAGGGGACCTTTGCTTCCTGAACAAATCATTGTGACTGGAGGAAAACAGCACTCTGTTTGGACTGATATGAATTCCACATTTACTGAGTGGACTGTGGTGAGGTTACACTGTCCCAACCACGTGGGAAGAGTGGACATCTTTTACGAGAATGAGGAATGAATACAGGGGAGACAAAATTAACACCTGTCCATTACAGGGAGGAAAAACTGATTCTACAAATTATGCTCTCATCTAAGAACAGATTTTTAAAAATAATTTTATCTATTTGACTATGCTGGGTCTTTGTTGCTGCATGGCTTTTTCTCTAATTGTGGTGAATGGGGGCTACTCTCCAGTTGTGGAGCTTGGGCTTCTCATTTTGGTGGTTTCCCTTGTTGCAGAGAACTGGCTCTAGGGCACAAGGGCTTCAGTAGTTGAGTTGTGCCATGTGAGGTCAGTAGTTGCAGCTCCCAGGCTTTAGGGCAGCAGGCTCAGTAGTTGTGGTGCACGGGCTTAGTTGCTCCACACATGTGGGATCTTCCTGGACCAGGGATTGAACTTGTGTCTCCTGCATTAGCAGGCAGATTCTTTACTACTGAGCCACCAGAGAAGCCTAAATGATAGTACAATCAAGAGGAAAAGTAATCTGCTAAATCACTGGAGTGAATCTATGTCACTACATTTGTTCATTCAGCATACAAACCCCTTTCTAATTTTGGAGATATTTTCTAACCATACCATTATAGTATTGTGCTTAGTCGCTCAGTCATGTCTGACTCTTTGCGACCCCACGGACTGTAGCCCAACAGGCTCCTCCATCCATGGGATTCTCCAGGCAACAATACTGGAGTGGGTTGCCATGCCCTCCTCCAGGGGATCTTCCCAACCCAGGGATTGAACCCGGGTCTCCCACTTTGCAGGCAGATTCTTTACTGTCTGAGCCACCAGGGAAGCTGCCCTGGAAGACTTTCCTTTTTACTTCCTTGCAGCCAGGGGTCAATCATGTGAATTAGGCTCAGCCATTCCCACCAGGGACTTTTAATATTTAGGAGGTGAATTTAAGAGGTGGAGGTAGTGTAGGAAGTGGTCATGACAACAGCAGCAGCAGCTGACCCATCCTGAAGTGATGATGCTCAGTGTTTACCAGCAGTAACAGCTATGGCAGAGCAGTGGTGTAATTGACTGTCTATGCAGTCAAAAACACTGATTGGTACAAAGACTGTATTTTAAAAGTTCCAAGTCAACTTGTAGGGGGTGTTTCCAGTGTTCCAGGGTTCTGTCTTCAGCTCTGTCTCTAACATGGACATCAAAAAGTGAAAGTTGTATTAGAAAGCATTGGTGAAAGTGTGGTATATGGGACTATGGGGGTGAGGGATAGTTCTGCTCTCTTTTGTTCCTGAGACCCCAGCTGGGATGTTGAATTCAGACCCAGGTGCTGCTCTTTTATGGAGGAAAGTGACAGGCTAGAGTCTGGTTAAAGAAGAATGATCAGGACGGGGAAGGAACTCAACCACAAAGCATGAAGAAAGTAGAAATGACAGATATGAGTCAGCCTAGAGAAGAACTGCCTTTATGTTGGGAGAAGGCATATGTCTGACCTTTCAAATCTTTTTTCACTTTCTATTAAGTGAAAGAAGATTCAGTTTATTCTCTGTGGCTCCATGGAACATAGCTGGCATCACTGCTACTAGTGAGTTTCAGCTTAACATGAGAAGGGTTTAGTAGTTGGGTCTGTGATATACACAGTGGAACAGGCTGGCTCATAATATAATGGGCTCTCTGACACTGGAGGTGTGCACACAAAACTGGATGAACTCTTAAGAGTGTATTGTGTGAGAAAATCCTATTTTGTGTGGCTGAAAGAAGAGCTGGTGTCCTTCCAGTTTCTCTCCAGTTCTGAAATCTGACCAAATCCGTAGGCCAGGTTGGGAAGGGCAGGAAGCTGGAGGTAGGAAGATCAGGGGAAATGCAAATTGTGAGTTGTTATTGAAAAAAAAAAAAGGCATGGAGGATTGCATTATTCTCAGTTCCTCACCACTCCCTGTATTTCTCTAGAGACAGAATACATTTTCCTGTCCTGCTAATGTTGGGTTGGCCAAGTGATTTGCTTTGGCTCATAGTGTGAGTAGAAGTGACCATTCCAAGCATGGTCTCAAAGGGGCACTGGATTTTTTTACTCACTCATCTTGTGCTTTTGACATTACCATGTGAAAATACATGCCCTTGGTAGGTAACACAGAATAGAGACTCATGGAGTAGACTCACCTAGCCAACCAACAGATCTCCAGCCTTAAGCAGAGCTGCCCTAACCAACCTATGGATATGTGAGAGAGAAATACATGCTTTATTGTTGTGAAAAGTGAAAGTGAAAGCTCTTCAGTCGTGTCCGACTCTTTGCAACCCCACGGAGTATACAGTCCATGGAATGCTCCAGGCCAGAATACTGGAGTGGGTAGCCATTCCCTTCTCCAGGGGATCTTCCCAACCCAGGGATCGAACCCAGGTCTCCCACGTTGCAGACGGATTCTTAACCAGCTGAGCCACCTACAGCACTTAGATTTGTTGGTTATTTGCTATGTAGCATTATTATGGCATTTAGACAGATAGGATATTCCAACAGACCTTCAGATACAGCATTGAGAGCAGTTTCTACTGGCCTTTCCAGGGTATGAGAAAGTAGCACTTGAGGAAAGAACTCATTCCAACAGACTGTGGGCACGTTCTTTTCAGGGTATAGATACTGCTGGGAATGGATGGTCAAGGTCACTTCATGGGGCACAAATCCAGCATTAGGGGCACTTCGTGGGTTTGGGGGAAAGAGTGTGAGGAGGAAGCCAACCTCACTTCAGGTCATGGGAAGAGGCCCACCTGGGCACTCAAAACAAGTGTGGATGGGAGTACCATCCTGAGAAACAGTTTATTTATGTTATAATGACACAAATTCTTTGCCACATCTCTCATCAAGAGATGAAGTCTGCTTCCCCTCCTCTTGAATCTGGGCTGGCTCTGTGACTTGTTCTGACCAGTAGAATGTAGGGCATGTGCCACTGAATAACTTCCAATACTTGGCCTTAAGAGATCTTCCACTCCCTCCTATGTATTTGGGATACTCCTTCTTAGAGTCTAGCTGCCATGCTGTAAGGAATCCCAAGCAGTCATGTGGAAAAGCCCCAGGAAGGAAAACTGAAACTTTTGGCTAACAGTTGCAACTAAACTCCCAGATAGCAACCAGCAGCAACTTTTAGCCATGTGGATGAGGCCATACACCAGCCAACACTGTATGAAGCAGAAAACCACCTAGTTGTTCTAAGAAATCTCAATCCCAAACTGCAAAAACAGTTTACTCAAAGTAACCTAAAACCTAGAGGCAGGATTAATTCTAGGACACTCCCAGTAATGTTTGGTTTCAAGGTCAAGGACATGACTGTATTACTCTTGACAGTAAAATCACATAAAGATTTTAAGCAGTGCCTTATGGACTTCTTATCTAGGTGAAAGTGCTTCTAAGAATCTTAAGGATTTGTCCATTGGTACACTGACTCACAAAACAAGGGAGAAACTTGTGTTGAGACTTAGGGATGTAGTTTTTGTTGAATGGAGTGAAACTCAATAAGGTTCATGGGAAATACACAAAATTTTTGATTATCTTCTCCTCACCTAACAGAATGGTACCAGCATAAGTACCAGTAGCTTGGACTAAAATAGACAAAGACAGTTCAAAATGAAATGAGGGCACTGGGCACCCACTGAAGCAGCCTGAACAAATTACTCTGCTGCAAACCAAGGGAAAGGAGGAATGACCCAGAGGATGGAGCCAAGAACCCACAGGGTGAAGAACCACAGAGAATCACATTTCTGGACTCTGGAGCAGGGGGAAATTGTGACATTTGCACCATGGTATCCTAGATTTCCTAAAGACTTAGGGACTGCTATGTTATTACGCCCTTTTAAGTGGGAGTTTCTATTATGATTTTCCTGTCCCTGTCTTCCCGTTATACGTTGGATATGAGGGAAAAAGATAACTTACAGAAAAGTTGCAAGTTTACTACAAATGCTATTTTGAACAATTTGAGAGTATATTTTTGACACGATGCCACATTACCCTGAAATCTTAGGTGCATATTTCCAACATAAGTTATTGTTGTTGTTCAGTTGCTCTTTGTGACCCCATGGACTGCAGCACACCAGGCTTCCCTGTCCTTCATTATCTCTAACATAGCTGCTGCTGTTAAGTTGCTTCAGTCGTGTCTGACTCTGGGTGACCCCATAGACAGCAGCCCATCAGGCTCCTCTGTCCCTGGGATTCTCCAGGCAAGAATACTGGAGTGGGTTGCCATTTCCTTCTCCAATACATGCATGCATGCTAAGTCGCTTCAGCCGTGTCCGACTCTGTGCAACCCTATGGACAGCAGCCCATCAGGATCCTCTGTCCATGGGATTCTCTAGGCAAGAATACTGGAATGGGTTGCCATTTCCTTCTCCATTGTTAAGGTCAGGTGTCCGGAACCCCCGCCTCTCTCCAAAACCCCAATGTCCCAAACTGCATTTTATTTTAGATTAGGTTGGGACTAGATGAAGCGGTAAAGACATAACTACAATCATCAAAATCAAGAAATTAATATTATGTACTACTATTAGCTTACCTTTAGTCCTAAGTCAAGTTTCACTGGTTGTCCCCAAAGTATTCTTTATGGCAGAAGGAGCCACTTCAGAATCATAGTAATGCATTTGGTTTCCATTTCTCTTTAGTTTCCTTCAACGGGGAACAGTTCTGCATCTTTCCTTGATGATCGTGACCTTGACAATTTTTTTAGGATTTCAGCATGGTTATTTTGTAGAATGTTTCATAATTTGGATTTCTCTGTTTCCCATCAAAATTACAAGTGTTTTGTAGGAGTGGTACTTTGAAGTTATGTAAATGTATCATTAAAGTTTCTTTATCCTAATTAAGCTTAAAAGCTTCTGCACAGCAAAGGAAACTATAAACAAGATGAACAGACAACTAACAGAATGGGAGAAAATATTTGCAAGCGAAGCAACTGACAAGGGATTAATCTCAAAAAATATGTAAGCAGCTCATGTAACTCTATGTCAGAAAAACAAACAACCCAATCAAAAAATGAGCAGAAGATCTAAATAGACTTTTCTCCAAAGAAGACATACATATGGCCAAAAAGCACATGAAAAGATGCTCAACATCACAAATTGTCAGAGAAATGCAAATCAAAACTACAATAAGGTATCACCCCATACCAGTCACAATGGCCATCATTAAAAAGTCTACAAACAGGAAATGCTGGAGAAGATATGGAGAGAGGGGAATCCTCCTATACTGCTGGTGGGGATGTAAACTTGTACAACCACTATGGAGAACAGTATGAAGGTTCCTTAAAAAACTAAAAGTAGAACCGCCATATGATCCAACAACCCCACTCCTGGGCATTTACTCTGAGAAAAACATAAGCTGAAAAGATTCATGCACCCCAATGTTCACTGCAGCTCTATTTACAATAGCCAAGACCTAGAAGCAATCTAAAAGTCCATCAGCAGAGAAATGGATAAAGAAGATGTGGTTCATATATACACTGCAATACTACTCAGCAATAAAAAAGAACAAAATAATGCCATTTGCAACAACATGGATGGACCTAGAGATTATCATATTAAGTGAAGTAAGTCAGACCGAAAAAGACAAACATATCACTCATACATGAAATCTAATTAAAAATGATATAAATGAACTTATTCACAAAACAGAAACAGAGTTCCAGATATTGAAAACAAACTTATGGTTAACCAAAGGGAAACACTGCAGCGAGGTGGAGGTTTTAAATCAGGAGCTTGGGTTCTTTTTTACCTTCTGGCATAAGATCTTCCAGGCTCATCTTGTAATATCCCTGAAATCAGCCTTTCCTCCTAGAATACCTAGTTCCTTTTATCGGAAAATGGTATTTAGAAACTAAGATTTGGGTGCTAGGTTGCTTCCCTCGTGGCTCAGACAGTAAAGAATCTGCCTGCAATGTAGGAGACCTGGGTTCGATCCCTGGGTCAGGAATATCCCCTGGAGAAGGAAAAAGCAACCAACTCCAGTATTCTTGCCTGGGAAATCCCATGGACAGAGGAGCCTGGCGGGCTATAGTTCATGGGGTCACAAAGAGTTGGACACAGCTGAGCGACTAACACTTTTGGGAAGCTTCTGCCCTCAAGACTTCTCCCAGGTATTCACTCATATTTACATATAAACACACAGCTATATTTATTTTATTATCTATGTATTGAAACTATGAATTCATAGCAATTTCCCCAATTCTAGTAAAGTATCAGAGTTCCTTTCAGTTTTCTACTTGTCTATACTTGCAACTCCCTTTTCTGGCAGTCAGAAACTTGGGTGATTCTCATTACCTATATACAGTTCCTTTTAATCAGTCTCCCTGTATTTGACAATCTCTTCACCCCAATGGGACTCCAGCTCCCTGCAGTGGGCTGACCTACTTCACAGAAATCCCCCAATACTCCATGGGTGCCCTCTTTACTCTGCTTAGGCTTTGATATCCTGTGCTGGGCTGCCACTCCCCTCCCCTTACTCCTTCTCCTTGTTCACTTGGGCTCTGACACACACTTGGAGAAGGCAATGGCACCCCACTCCAGTACTCTTGCCTGGAAAATCCCATGGATGGAGGAGCCTGGTAGGCTGCAGTCCATGGGGTCGCTAAGAGTCAGACACGACTGAGCGACTTCACTTTCACTTTTCACTGTCATGCATTGGAGAAGGAAATGGCAACCCATTCCAGTGTTCTTGCCTGGAGAATCCCAGGGACGGGTGCCGTCTCTGAGGTAGCACAGAGTTGGAAACGACTGAAGCAATTTAGCAGCAGCAGCAGCAGCTGACACACTATCCATGTGGACTATCCTATGACATGTAGACTCCTACCTTGTTCATCCCTGCCTAATGGCCTTTGGACTCAATTATTCAGCAACAGGAAGAGGAAGAAGATATTCATTTTATAGTTCATATGTTCCTGAACCTGATGAATCATACTTAATATAGATAATACAATTCTGGACTTTAACCTGAAGTTATAATAGGATGAACCTTTGGAAAATTTGGAGTGGGGGAGGTTAATGTATTTTACATGGGGGAGGAATTGAAATAATTTGTGGTCTCTGGGCAAACTGCAGTTGATTAAAAAGGATAGCTGCCAATTCTTTACCCCTCCTCTCGTCAAATGGTAGAGTCTATTTTTACTCCCCTTGAATCTGAATTGCGCTGTAATTTATCTAAAATGCTCACACGGACTTCCCTGGTGGCACAGTGGATAAAAATCCACCTGCCAGTGCAGGGGACACAGGTTTGATCCCTGGCCGGAGAAGATCCCACATGCTGTAGAGCAACAAAGCCCAGCGAGCCACAACTACTGAGCCTGCACTCTTGGGCCCGAGAGCCACACATACTGAGCCTGTGTGTCACAACTAAGGAAACCCGTGTGTTCTAGAGCGGCAGCTACTGAAGCCTGCATGCCTAGAACCTGTGCTTCACAAGAGAAGCCACCATAGTGAGAAGCCTGAGCAGCTCAATGAAGAGTAGCCCCTGCTCACTGCAACAAGAGAAAGCACGCGTGAAGCAACGAAGACCCAGCTAGCCAAAAATAAATACATAACATGAGAGTAAAGAAAGAAAATGCCCACAGACCTGACGCTTAAGGCTAGGCCCTCTGGGATGTGCATCTTCTCCCCTCGTCCTTGAAATGCTCATTCCCGGAACACACAGTCAAGTTTGTGAGAAAATCCAAGTAGCCACGTGACAGGCCCTTGTGCAGAGGCCCACGTGAAGAACCAAGACTCCTGATCCATGACCCATTCTGACCCAACCCCCAACCAGTGCCAGCTGCCAGCCATTGTGAATGACACCATTTTGGAACTTCCAACTGTGCCACTGCCTCAGCTGATACCACGTGAAGCAGAACTGCTAGTTTACCCACAAAACTGTGAAAAAGAAATGGTTAATTTTAAGATACTAACCTTTGAGGTGGTGTGTTATACAGAAATAAATAACTGAAATAACTATCTACCATGTGCCAGGCACTATTCTATGCTCTTCTCATCTACTAGGGTGAAAAAAAATGTAAAAATGACAGGTGCAATGAGGGTACTATAAGAGGGCAGAGGAAATCACTAACCAGTTGAAGGCAATCTGCAGGGCAGAAGCAGTCAGCTGGGTGGTTCTGGAAAGATCAGCATTGGATGTGCAAACATCAAACCCAGATTCCAGCTTTTGTCCAATCAGCACTGCAGCTTCCTCCTTCTGGTATCTCTTCATGGTATTAATTTTTCATCTGACAAAGTCAAGAGCGAAAAGAACTGAAGAAGGTTATCTTGGGTCTGTTTCTGTCTCTAACTCCATTTCAGGTTTAGACAGCTGGGCAATGTTGTCCTGGGTGGCTTTTGACTTTCTGGACCTTTCTGAAGCAAGAAACTGACCAATTCTAGGTACCTTGGGATGGGGGAGCTGTTGAGGCTGTGTCAAGCCTCAGTGGACTCTGCATGTTCCCAAGAGATGGACAGTAAGCAAGTGTTGTTCCTTTTTCTGCTTTCTGGCCACAGAGAGGGTCTTTGGTTAGGTCTGTGACCCCCTAACCTCCCCTTGATTCTGTCTCTTGGTCATTTTCTGGACATATAAAAGAGACACCTCCATTTTCCCCTCCTCACGTTTTTCAGAAAGGGGACTATTCTGACCCATCCTCACTCAGTAGCCAGGCAGTTTTCTCTAGACATAGACAGTTGGGGCCAGCTTTACCCTTACCAGTTCCCTGGTGAACAACTCTTGACGTCTGTGTTCGAAATACAATAGTTCCTCCCCTCTCCCGTTCCCACATTATCAAGATGATCACAAGCATTCATTTGCAGTATTTGTAAAATATGTAAAATATTCAGTATACTTAGTAGTAGTTTTAGTCACCCAGTTGTGTCTGATTCTTTGTGACCGAATGCACTATAGACTGCTAGGGTCCTCTGTCCATGGGATTCTACAGGCAAGAATACTGGAGTTGGTTGTTGTTACATTCTCCAGGGGATCTTCCCAACCCAGGGGTTGAACCTGGGTCTCCTGTGCTGCAGACAGATTCTTTATTGTCTGAGCTATAGGGAAATACACTTACATATATGTAAAATAATATATTTAATAAATATTCTAGGTATTTTAACAAATGTCTATTCAGCGCCAACTATGTCTGTGGTCCAGTTCTAGGAGCTGAGGATATAGCAGTAAACAAGAGAGAAAGTTCCTGCACTCATGCATCTGATCTAATGAGAGAGAGAGAGACAACAATAAATTAAATGTTTCATTTTGGGTAGTGATAACTACTCTGAAAAAAATCAAGCAGGTTAAGCAGATTTGGGTGGGGGGAACTATTCTACATAGGTTAGTCTGAGAAGCCCTCTTTCATAAGGCGACATTTGAGAGATCTGAATGTAAAATAGGGGTAAGTATTGGGCTTCCCAGGTGGCTCAGTGGTAAAAGAATCCACCTGCCAATACAGGAGATGTAGGAGATACAGGTTCAATCCCTTAGTTGGGAAGATCCCCTGGAAAAGGAAATGGCAACCCACTCCAGTGGACAGAGGAACCTTGCAGGCAGCAGTCCAGGGAGTTGAAAAGAGGCAGACACGACTGATTGACTGAGCACAGGAGGCATTTCATAGGTGTTTCAGGCTAACTGAATAGCAAATACAAACATCCTGAGGCAGGAAGAAACAGGGTAAGTTCAAGGAGTAGCAAGCAGTTAGGTTAGTGTGGCTAAAGCCAGGTAGAGCATGGTACAGGATGACAGCAGAAGAAAGGGATAGGGAGATAGAGGCAGAAATCAGATAAGACAGGAATTCTACAGATGTGGAGTTTTTTCTAAATACATATTTTTTTCTAAATATGTGTCTGACTCTTTGCGACCCTATGGATTGCAGCCCACCAGGCTCCTCTGTCCATGGGATTCTCCAGGCAAGCATACTGGAGTGGGTTGCCATTTCCTCTTACAGGGAATCTTCCTGACCCAAGGACTGCACCCATGTCTCCTGCCTCTTCTGGATTAACAGGCAGATTTTTTTTTTCTAAATAAAGTGGCATGAATTGATTTATGACTACAGTGATCTCCCTACATGCTTAGAGAATAGATTGGGGAGGGGGTATGGTGAAGGTAGAAGCAGGGTGACCAATTAGGAGTCTATTTTATAATCCAGGCCACCATGATGGTGGCTTGGTCTAGGATGGTTACAGTGGAGTTAGCAAGTGGTTGATTCTGGTAATTTGAGGGTAGCCCTGACAAGACTTGCTGAGGGTCTGGAAATGGCCTTTAAGAATAAGAAAAGCACATCAAGGACACCTTTTAGGTTTGGGGCTTGGGGAAATGGATGAACAACAGTGAGATGAACAGTGGAGAACGCCATTCTCTGAGGTGAGTAAGAATGGAATGGAGTGTAGGGAGTAGGTTGTTGGGGGCAGAATGTGTGGAGTTTGAGATGCCAGTAGGAGAGGCAGTTGAATATGAGTTGGTTGATCAGGGCTGGAGATAGATAATTTTGCAGTCATCAGCATGCACATATTATAAATTACTCCTAGGGAGTGTACACAGAAAAGAACATCACTATAGGCTGGGGCCTTCAACAACCAGGAAAGAGGAGAAGCCCAGGAAAGAGACAGAGTGGGGCCAGTGAAGTGAGGAAAGCGTGGTGTCCAGGAAGCCAAGTGAAGAAAGATTCTGTGTGATCACAGCCACCTTTCAACTCCTGAGCCTCAATTTTCTCATCTGTGAAGTGGCGAGAGTAACAACTGCCTACTTCATGGTGTTAAGATTGAGGCAACGTACGTAAAGCAGTTACACTTGCGTCTGACTGGCTGTAGGAAGCTCTTTCAGTGTATGGTAGCACTTTAGAGTAGGCTGCGACAGCCCCTCAGCTGCCCCATCCACCAAAGTGATAGCACCTCCATGAGTCCTACTCAGGAATGAGGTGCCTGCCCACTGAGGCAATCAGGTGGGCCCGAGTCAAATCTGAAGCAAGCGACTTCAGTGCCAAAACCTCTCATCTAGATAGCTTCCAGCCCTTATCTGCAAATCAACAAGTGGGAAATAATGGTTTTAGAGGCAGAATTCTGCCTCTGCCTCATACCAGCTGAGCGAGTCTTAAATTTCTTGAGCCTTGAACTCTATCTGTAAAATGGGAACAATCTCTTGCTTCATGGCATTGAGTCCAGGTCCGTTCATACTGTAAATAAAGCCAGCTGCTCTTCCTTTGCATGGCAGCGTAGGAGTTACTTGGGCTCCTGGACATCCTCCCACGCAATGCATGGTGGGGGATGCGCTAGAACATGCACCCACACACTCCCAATCCTAGCTGGGTGGGTCTCCGATATCCCCTAGCCTGGGCTGTCGGACAGTGAGTCCAGAGAAGCGGAGACTCGTCCACTTTCTTTTCCACAGGATGCCAGGTGAGCCACGCCTCCTTCCTGGGCCCCCCACCTTCCCAGCTTGGTAGAGGGACCTAGCTCCGCCCAAGGACGGGGTTCGAACCTCTCAAAGAATCCTTCCGCTGTCCTACCTCCCGCTGGGCATCGAATCCGTTTCCAGGGCAACCTTTCTCCGCCCCTCTTCATGACCCCCACCCAGATCTACCGAGGTCCACCGTTCTGGAAAGCTGCCGCGGCCACAACCCCTCCAGACAACAACCAGCCTGCCCTCTTCTCCCTCTTCTCTGACGCCGCGCCGCAGGCCCAGGCGCGTACCCCTGCTCTTTAGCCCTGCAGGAAGTGGCGGCGCCTCTCGGGGGCAGCTCGGAGAAAGAGGAGGAAGCGAGGCTTAGTAGGGACCGAACCCTCACGGTGCGGGCTTGAGAGGGCAGCGTGGGAACCCGAGTGCTCAACGCGGAGCCTGCGTGCTGCCAACCGCCTCCCCGAACGGCTCCGCCCCGGTAGCCCACCCTCCACAGGCCCCGCCCCTCATCTCGACCACGCCCATCCACAGGCCCCGCCCCACAATTCGAGCCCGCCCCCAGGCGGCCCCGCCCTCCAGCTACAGTCCTGAAAACTCTGCTTCTACCGGGGCCCTGCCCCCGCCCCGCTGGCGGCCCCGCTGGCGGCCCCGCCCCAGCCCGCGCCCGCGCCTTGGGCGCACTTCTGCTAGCTGGGCTGCTGAGCCCGCCGGAGTCGCCGAGATCCGCCGCCTGCCCGCCGGTGCCGCTCCTTCGCCTCCCCCCGCCTCTCGGTCCCTCCCCCAAGTGCTGTGGTCTGGCAGTGCCTGGCTGGCGGCCCGCGGGCGGGCCGCCCTCCCCGCGGTAGCCCACCCCCTCTTAAAGCGGCGGCGGGAAGATGAAGTTTCGGGAGCCGCTCCTGGGCGGCAGCGCCGCGATGCCGGGCGCGTCCCTGCAGCGGGCCTGCCGCCTCCTCGTGGCTGTCTGCGCGCTGCATCTTGGCGTCACCCTCGTCTATTACCTGGCCGGCCGAGACCTAAGACGCCTGCCTCAGCTGGTCGGAGTCCGCACAACGCTTCAGGGCAGCTCTCACGGCGCCGCCGCTATCGGGCAGCCCTCCGGGGAGCTCCGGCTGCGAGGGGCCGCACCGCCGCCGCCTTTGCAGAACTCTTCAGAGCTGCGCTCCCGGGCCGCCTCCAACCCAGACGCGGACTCTCGCCCCGGCCCTGGCCCGGGCCCGGGGAGCAACTTGACTTCGGCCCCAGTGCCCTCCACCACAACACTGTCGCTGACCGAATGCCCTGAGGAGTCCCCGCTGCTCGGTAAGTTCCCCATGGAGGTTCACCCATGTCCTCTTCCACGACAGACAGCCCCCCTGTTTCGGATCAGAGCTCCTAATCCGCAGACAGAGGTTCCGGGCTGGACTGGGGTGAGAGGTTGGGAGGTGAGTTCCTTCGGATTCATGGAGGCTGAGTAGGGCACGGTTTTGGAAAGCCGTTAGGCCCCTCCGACCCCAGAACCGGAGAAGACCTTGGAGACTTCCCAGCTCTGGCCCAAACCTCAAAAAGTTTCGGGAGTTTGAGTCCTACTAACTCGGAGCAGTCTTCGCCCTGCTAACTCTGCTTAGGGACTACCAGGCAGCTCAGAGTAACCCTCTCTAGCTTAGAAAAGTGATGATGAGGCCTCCAGCAGGGAAGGGAGCAGACCTCCCAGGTCACATCTCTGTCTTCGGTAGACCCACCGTCTCCTGAGTGTGGATTAACTTTATTCCTAAGCGTTTGGGAACGTGACTTGTCCCTAAACCTCTGGTTTTTCATCTGTTAAATGGAAATAAGAGTTACCTGTTTCAGGGGACTCTTTTGGAAGATTAGAGGAAGCAGTGTAAACAAGAGTTTAAAGTGGGTAAGCCCTCGGTAAATTGTGTTCAGTTCTTCCTCTCTATAGATGCCTGCCCTGGGGCCCTCCTACCCAGCTTCCTGCCCTTGTAGGTTCCCAAAATGTCTGTGAGCAGGGCCCTCCCAGGGGCGGAGTGTGTTTGTACCAGTGTAGTGTGTGTATCCTGGGAGCTGGAGGGCTAAAATGTAAGTAACCAGTTAGTACCATGTTGACCCTTCCTTGGTAGCAACCTGGAGTCTCAGCTGTCTTGCCCAGATGATCTGAACTGGCGCCTCCAGCCTGTGTTTCAGCGGGAGCAGAGAGCTTGGGTCGGTGGGTCTGCGTTCCTTATGTCAGGAAGAGGCTGAGCCCATGCCCATCGGGACCTCCCCTAGACCTGTAATCCACTGGCAGTCAAGCTTAAGGCAGCCACAGGTTGCTCCCAAGATTACCAGACAGGCTGCTCAGTTTCAATGCCAGGATGTCGAGAATGTCATTCTGAATGAGGAACCCAGCAGAAGGGCAGGCATCCTGCCAGTAGGAACTGTCACTTTTTCGAAGAGCCCTGGCAGAGCAAGCCTCCTACACGCTCTTGCTCAATTTTTCCAATAATTACTTCAGTATTTTCATATCAAGTTTGGGAGGATGTTCTTGGAATTGGTCAGACATAAATTGTGGTAATAAAGGAGTTTTGTTTTTTTTTAAACCAGAAGCTTGAATTCCTTTGGACTTGATGGTTAGTCTGGGTGACAAACTGGTCCTGAAAATGAAATGAAATCTTTGCCATGCTGCTCTGTGTCTGATCTCAGACATGTTACAGGGGTCCTCAGAATCCCTTTCTCATGTGTAAAAGGGGCTTGTCCATGCTTAACTCACAGGGTTATTTTTAGGACTATATGAGATTGTATTTGTTAAGTACATGGCAAATAGGACCCAGGATTTGAAGTTCCATTTTGTCAGCCTCTGGAGATGGCCCTGAACAGCATAGAAAGGGAAAGAGAGCTGGAGAATATTCACACCCCAGAGGGACTTCCCTAGTGGCTCAAACAGTAAAGAGTCTCCCTGCAATGCGGTAAAAAAAAATCTGCCTGCAATGCAGAAGACCTGGGTTCGATCCCTGGGTCGGGAAGATCCCCAGAAAAGGGAATGGCTACCCATTCCAGTATTCTTACCTGGAGAATTCCATGGACAGAGGAGCCTGGCAGGTTACAGTCCACAAAGAGGGGGTCACAAAGAGTCAGATACAACTGAGCAACTAACACAACAACAGACCCCAGAGAGGCCAGATTTTGACCTGTTTTTAATTGTTGCCCAGATATTATGTAGAAAGAAAGAGAAATCCTTTAGCAAATTAAAGGAAAGTAACTCAGAGTTTATTAGAATGGTGTTTGACGTATGGGACCTTCTCAGTGAAGCACGAGAAGCTGTGGTGGCCTGTGTTCACTTTGTTTTGTTTCGTAATGATGTTGCTGGTGATCGGTGGCCAGTCACTTGTTTCTGAGTTGACTCTGATGGCACAAACAGACTTCCTGAGAGATAAAGTTTTGGGGAGCACAGGTTGGGGGTGGGGAGAGGCCCTGGGCCTTCTCTGGCTTGTCCACCTTAATGTGACATGCATGCGACCCTGACATTTTGACTCCTGCCGAGGCAGCTCTGGAAGTTCAGGGCGGAGGGTTTCTCTTCACTATTATTGAGCCCTTAGGTTCGATGACTGGATACCCGCAAGGTGGAGGTTCCTGGTTAGGAGAGGGCCTTGAGGAAGCTGAAAGTCTCCAGGGACGTGTTTGTGTGGGTTGGGGGAGTCAAGCCCATCTGTTCAGCTGGGCAGGTGTCAGCTAAAGGCCTAGCATGGTGGTTTTGAGGTCATTGGGAGAAAGCACCCTCGGGGTTTGAAGCTGTGGCCTTTTCACTACTTGCAGTTCCTTTGAACAACTGGGCTCTGCTCTCGGGCATCCAAGGGTCTGTGCCTGATGCTTGGCTCTCTCCTGGCTGGTGGGTGATGGGTGATGGGCATGCCCTTCCTGCTGGAGCCAGGCACCAGGCTGGGCTGCTCACAGGTCCCTGTTCAATCTGTCCTGGGTTGTTAGAGACTCAGCCAGACTTTGCACGCCACTCCAGTACTCTTGCCTGGGAAATCCCATGGACGGAGGAGCCTGGTAGGCTACAGTCCATGGGGTCACGAAGAGTTGGACACAACTGAGCGACTTCACTTTCACTTTTCATTTTCATGCATTGGAGAAGGAGATGGCAACCCACTCCAGTGTTCTTGCCTGGAGAATCCCAGGGACAGAGGAGCTTGGTGGGCTGCCGTCTATGGGGTCGCACAGGGTTGGACACGACTGATGTGACTTAGCAGCAGCAGCAGCAGCAGCAGCAGCAGCCAGACTTCAGTACACTTCAGAGTTGGAGTCCTGCTTCTGTCTACCCTGTACGTCAGGGCAGGTTGCAGTGTTTGGAGCCAGAGTAGGCCCTGTCCCCAGATCCCTGCTAGGTTGAAGTGAGGCTTTCGGGAATGAGACCTATAGGGGAGAGGTGGGTCTTTGCTAAGGATTCCTGCAAGTTCCCAGGGAGTCCTCCCAGGGAGTCCAGGCCCTTGGCCTGGCTGTGCAGCATCTCACTGAGTATGGCATTAAGGCTCCCTTTTCTGGCTGCCTAGGTGTTTGCCTGAGATGTAGTCAGCCTGGGGGGAGTAGCAGCCTTGCGCTGAGTTACTTTTCTGGGAATGTTTATTTCTGCTTGGATTTGGCGGCAGCACAACATACTTGACTGGCACTGCCCGCCCAGAGAGGGGCTGGCTGAGGGGTGGGCAGTGGCTCAGGTAGGACTGGTTAGGGGAGGCCAGCCTGACCTGGACAGCTGGTTTTAGCCCTTGGGGTAGTGCAGGAGGGTATGAGTATAGGACTGCCCAAACTTGAGGCCCTGCTTGCCCAGCTCCCCTTTGACGAGATCCTCTTCGTATGTTCAGATGAAGACTCTGATCTAGAGGTGGGCGCCAGAGAGGTGTGGGCGCCCGGGCCAGCCAGCAGCTGCAGGTTGCCAGGGCCCTGAGAGAACACTTGTCCATGAGCCCTCTTTCCCAGGTTTCATGAGGGCTGTCAGCCAAGCCTCTGCCATGGTCTGTGCCCTTGGCAGAACAGAGCACGTGCTGGGCATCTCCCTAGCTCTTAGCTCCCAGGTGTTTCCCCAGCAGCACAGTTCCCACTCCCCTGACTCTCCCATCATCACACATGGGACATAGTGTATCTAGAGGACATGTGGCCTCCGCTCGGGAAAGGGCTGTCTCTCTCCTTTGGGGATGAGTCCTGGAGCCTCGTAACCTTCTAGCTTGGGGTGGAGCCTCATCCTGGGGCCTGGGGAGGCACCTGGAACTTCCCCTGTGTCCAGACCTTTAAGCTTTGGGAGGTTCGGTAACAGTCTTTTAAACCAGTTTTGTCCTGTTGCTTTTCCTGGGGAAAATAATTTCCTAACATACGCATAGACTTGCTTTCTTGTTTGACAGTCTGAAAAGGAGAAATACCCTCCATGACTTTTTGGCTCACTATTTTCCACGCAGCCTGATGGTCGCAGAAGTATATCCTGCCTGTTATAATTTGACCCAGATTCTAAGAAAGCACATGGGTGCCTCCACCTGATGAACCGGGTGAAAGTTCCATGGATTACAGGGTGCCCGAGCCAGGCATAAGATGGGACTCAAACTGAGGCATCCTGGAACCACAGCATCCCAGGATGGGTCTCCAGTTTCCCGACCCCTGTCATGCCCTGTGCTAAAGGGGGAAGGATCTTGCCTTAGGCCACTGAGTCAGGCAGTAGCCAGCTGGGGCTAGAAAAAGTGATATCCTGCTTCCCAGTCTAATGCTTTTCCTTAAAAGTTATTGCCCAGTAGACCCTTAGTACAGAGGCTCAGGGCAGCTTAATGTGGCCTTGAGTTTGGGAAGATCCCTGCTAGGTTTACAGGTGGGTCCATCTGAGAGGTCTGATATGGTAACAGTTTGTCTGGATTTGACCAGTGTGCCTGTTCCTAGGCCGAGTGCTAGAGCTATGGAGAGTGAGACGACAAAATGCCTCCTCTTTTGGAACTCACAATTTAGGCAGAGGTACATGTGCTAAATCACTTCAGTTGTGTCCAACACTTTGTGACCCTATGGGTCGTAGCCCTCTAGGTTCCTCTGTCCTTGGGATTCTCCAGGCAACAATACTGGAGTGGGTTGCCTTGCCGTCCTCCAGGGGATCTTAGCAACCTAGGGATTGAACCCGCGTCTCTTATATCTCATGCATTGCAGGCAGATTCTTTATCGTGGAGCCGCCTGAAAAGCCCCTTTAGGCAGAGGAGGCATAATTAAACCATACTGATATCACTTAGGGAAGCCACAGTGTGTCCAAGCATTTCAGTCTTTCTGCCTCCCTGTCCATCTCCTTTCCTTCCTTCCTTTCTTCTTTCTTTCTCTTATTCAGAAACCCAGAGCTGGGACCAAAGTTTTCCAGTCCTGGTTTTATCTGATTGTGTGAAAATGTTCCTCTAATTTCTGAAGCCTTGCATTAGCTCTGCTCCGTAATCTTTAACTTGCTGCTTTATAATGACTATAATGATACATCAGTGGCCGTATGGTTGGATATTATGGTCTTTGATTAGCAGCAGAGTAGGGGTTTCCAGGCTGGGACTAGACAAATTTATGGTTTGGGGAAGACAAAACAGTTAATCCCGGATCTTCCGTGGATTCCAGCCTGGGGACCCTCTGGATCCTGGGGGCAGGGCCAGGAGTCTCATCCCCTTCAGGCTCAGCTGGGCTCTGGCCAGTGTGTGAAGGGGGCCCAGGCATCCTGTGGTCAAGTCAGACCTGGTGATTTCTTCACTGACCCCCTTCCACCTTGCCTCCTGTGCCTGACTTCCTGATCAGCGTTCATGAAGTGGAGATGGAAATTCTGCTTGAAGCCGCATCCACCTGGCAATTGCAATTCTTCTTATCTGGTTAAGCAGCATTCCAGTTGTTTTAGGACAGTGGTTCTCCCTAGAGCTAACTCCCTCGAGGATCTTTTTACCTTTGCCTCTAGCACTGCCCATGTGGGCCAGGTGATGAGATCACTGTAAGCCAGACCCTGACATCTGAGGAGCTAACAGGGCGTGCAAATTGGATTCGGTGACATCCACAGGGTTCCACCTGTCCCTTAACTTGGTGAGGGACCGTGGCTGTGATTGCAAAAGCCTCCGTTGTGGGGCCTCTCTGTTTACCTGGGCCTGCGCAGTCACTGGCCAAGGAGAGAGATCTTTGATCATGTTCTAAAGGCCAGACCTCCAAGTTGGAAGGTCGTGGTGGCCTGAAGGACAGGGGACAGGGCCTGGCAAGAAGCTGGTTCTGGGTGAACGTGGCCTAAAGGGATTCGTCCTTAGGAGGCAGAAGGGCTGAGTCACACGCTGAGTGTTTCAGGTTCCACTTTTCAGCCTGGCCCTGCCCGCCCCTTCCCTGTACAAATGCAGGCTAGGGGCTGTATTATTGGCTGTTGCTGAATTCTTTGGCAGGGATTTTAATGTCTGGTCTGGGTGTGTAACGTAGCTGCTTCTCTTTCCCCCTGCGCCTCTCCAAACCCCTCACAAAGCTCAGAGAGAGAGAGAGGAGGAGAATTTGTCTCACTAGGATACCAGAGGCCAGGGCCGTGGGTCTTGGCTTTGCCTGTTTTTTCTCTTTGAAGAGCGAGTAATCTTTTTTCCTCTTTTTTGTGAAAGGTAATGCAGGCTCATTGAAAAATATTTGAGAAGTTAAAAGAGGTTGAAAAGCACATGTATATTCCTGTACCTAGACCAGGCATGTTGGCAAAGTTTGTCTTGTACATGTTTAAAAATTTAGCTGATAAATTTTTACAAATGGACAGATAGATTGGTATAGATAGATCTAGATAGCCTGATGGCCAGGATTTTTTCACTTAACATCACGGGCTTGGTCCTATACCTTTAAAAACAACAAAGGGTATAACTTTTATTTTTCAACTGTTGCTGAACACATACAGTTTTTTCTTAGTGGTTTGGTGAGGCTCATGCATAAAACTTTACATACTTTTTGGATTGTTTCCAAAGTAGAGTTTTTTGAAAAGGAAGAAAAGGGGATGAACACTTTTTGAAAAGGGCTTGGTTTTTAAACTATTCTTACTAAAGGATAGACTCGTTGAGAATTTCAAGTTTGCTTAGTGGTGGCAGATGTGTACCACTTACTGCTGAATAAAGGCTGTGTCTAGAACTCTGATTAAAAACTAGGTGCAAGGAAGTAAGTGCCTGGGGTGGGGGCAAGGGGCCAGGCTGCAGGATGACTCTGTGGTGGGCGTGATGTCCTAGGAGTCCACTTCCTCAGTAATATCTCCATCTGTCTCCTTAGCAGCCAAGTCCCTGGACTGGGCTTACGGGCCTAGTGGCCCTGGGGTGATGGTGCTGGGTGAGCACCAGTTAGCTAACCCAGTTCCGGTGACATGACTGAGATAGGACTGTGTCTGCAAGAGGTGTGGGAACAAACTAGTGAACCAGCGCAGCTCTCCCACCTCCCCTCTCCAGAGGGTCCTGAGATCTGAGAGGGGCCAGGAAACGAGAATCTATAGGTTCCCACAAAGTCCTGTCAGGAGAAGCCTCGGAGACCAGCAGAGCTTGGCACTCAGGCTCTTTGCAAGGTGTCTGCTTTGAAGTCAGTCGACTTTGAATGTCCTCTCTGGAGCTAAATTCTCCTTCTGAGGCACACTTTGGATTTGGGACTTTGCCCAGGGTCATTTGGCACAGAGCCCGGCTATCGAAGGGGAGGCTGCACTGAGGGAAGGGCAGGGTTGTGTCAGACCAGTGTGACCACCAGGGTGTGAGGTCAGGCTCCTTCCTGCCCCACCACATGGGTCTCCAGGTCACGGGGAGGCACCCTGGCAGAAGATTCAGTGACTGCCTGACCTCATGACAGGTTGCGTTCTGAAAATGCCTTTAAACATTTCTTTAAAAGTTTCCTCCTGTTTTGCATACCGTCCTTTTGCCTTTGACTTCCTGAAATGGCAGCTCTGCCGTTGTGTTTCAGGATACTGTCTGCTTGAAAAAACAGGAAAGGACTGCCAGTTAGGGCGGACCCAGGGTAACTGGTATTGTGTTATAGAAGGCTCGGACACTGGCGTGGAGATGTTGGGTAGCTCTTGGCATTCAAATGAGCACCTTAGGTGGCATGGCAGGGTCCCTGCCTGTCTCAGAATGGGCAGCCTTGAGTACTTAACCCCAAAGGCAGGAGGCCCCCTGCCCAAGAAGAGGATGAGTGGGGACTCCTTTGCTTATTCAGCAAATACGCTCTGTGAAGCACAGGAGATAGACGTGAACAAAGGCTGGGCCCCACCCCGGGGGCATCCCTCAGCAGTGGACAGACCCTGACAAAGATAAGACGAAGCACAGGTGCTCCCAGGGCACTGAGAAGGTGCAGGGAGCCGGATGGGCGGTCTGGGCCAGGGTTGGAGTCAAAACGAAGGTCTCTCAGCATGTTGAACAGTCTCCCTGGTTGGGAAGGGCAGGGGTCTGCTGCCTGTTGTCATCTCTAGTTGCTCTCATACAGGGAGGGTGCCATAACCAAAGTCTCAGCTGTGGCAGGCCGTCCCCAGCAGGGCAGAAGAGGACAGGAAGTTGAGGCACGGTGCAGGGAAAATGATAAAAGAGAGAGAAGGCCATGCAGCTGGAGTGTGTGGACAAGGGCAGGCCTAGGAAGCTAGACTGAGAGCCCAGAGCAAGGAAGCAGAAGGGGAGAGGTGCAGAAAAAGGTGCTTGTGGTCTGAAGAGTGGCAGGAGTGTGGGGTGTTCAAGGGCCTCTGGAGCAAGGATTCGGAATTCTGGTTCTTCTAGCTTATATCATTGTGAACAAATCCTGACTGCCTTGGTCCCTTCTCCCCTCTCTGAAGTGTGTGTGCTAAGTTGCGTCACTCATGTCCAACTCTGTGACTCTATGGATTATAACCTGCCAGGCTCTTCTGTCCATGGGGATTCTGCAGGAAAGAATACTGGAATGGGTTGCCATGCCCTCCTCCAAGGGATCTTCCCGACCCAGGGATTGAACCCGAGTCTCTTACATCTCCTGCATTGGCAGGTGGGTTCTTTACCACTAGCGCCACCTGGGAAGCCCACCTGTTGGTCCTTAGTGCGCTTCTTCCTCTTCCTCCCGGAGTCTGGATTTGTAGGGGGAGCCCTGGTTCTATGTGCCACGTGACCCCCCTGTGGGAGCTCCTAAGGGGCTCACTTCCCACCCCTGAGGGGTCTTGTGCTGAGGCTTCTGTTGAGGACTCTGTCATCTCTATCTAAGCAGGCATAAAGCTTTTAGGTGGGTGACCTTTGAAATGGCACGGGCAGTATTTCTTTCCATCATGCTGGTTAGCTGTGTGCTTTGGGAAAGTTGTCATCCTCTCTGTACCTGTAAAATGGGGATAATAAAAGAATCTACCTCATGGATGCTGTGAAGTTAGTAGGCACAAAAGGGCTTGAAGCAGTGCCTAACACAGAGTAAGCTCTAAATACATGTTCTCTCTTACTGGTAGCACTGTTAGTGGCTCAGTTGTGTCCGACTCTCTGTGACCCCATGGACTGTAGCCCCTCCAGGCTCCTCCTTCCATGGAATTTTCCAGGCAGAAATACTGGAGTGGGTAGCCATCTCCTTCTCCAGGAAATCTTCCCAACCCATGGATCAAACCTGGGTCTCCCACATTGCAGGTGGATTCTTTACTGTCTGAGCCACCAGATAGATATAGATATGTTATCTTTTATTGGTAGTGCTAATAGTTCTTATTTGTGAAGATTTTGGCTTTTACTTTGTAAAATTTCTCCTTCTCTTCTTCCTCCTCCTAGTCATCTTCTTCCTCTTGCTCTCTTTCCCCTCCTCTTCCTTCTCCTGCTTCTTTTCCTTCTTCTTCAATTGAAAGTGCAGTGTCGCCACATTCACTGTTTAAATATGCATAATTCTACTCCTTCCCATTGTAGTAAAACCATACATCTACTGGCATGCTTTCCAGATGCATACATACTTTACTCTGTTGCAACCATAGTGGGAACCGTTTTGCCTTCTACTATATTTGTTCAGCATTATCTTATAAACTATTGCTTATGTTACCCGAATTATCTTTTGTGGCTCCTTTCTGAAATCCTTAGGGCTTATTCCCTTAAGGTCCAGTATCCCGTGTTTCCCCATCATAGATCATCTTTGCTGCATGTTGCTTCTTGTTTCAGTTGAATTATTTCCTGGGGATAAATTCCTAGAGGGGAATTTCTAGGCCAGAAGATATGGCCATCTTTACGGCACTGGTTCACACTGCTATTGTGCTTTCCAGTAGGGTTGGAATAATCCACAGACCCTAAATTCTATTGGGTTGGCCAAAAAGTTGGAGTAAGATGGTATGGAAAAACCCAAATGAACTTTTTGGCTGGCTCAGTAAATTCCTGGGCTGGGGCTTCCCTGGTGGCTCAGATGGTAGAGAATCTGCCTGCAATGTGGGAGACCCAGGTTTGATCCCTGGGTCAGGAAGACCCCCTGGAGAAGGGAATGGCAACCTACTCTGGTATTCTCACCTGGAGAATCCCATGGACAGAGGAGCCTGGTGGGCTACAGTCCAGGGGGCCGCGAAGAGTCAAACATTACTGAGCCACTAACACTAGGGATTTTAACTTCTAAGGAGTGTGGATTCCCAGGGAAAGTCAGATTTATCTGGAGTCTCACACATAATGCTCTCAGCTGTGTGTGTGTGTGTGTGTGTGTGTGTGTGTGTGTGTATAGTTTCCTGTGTAAGACCCTGCAGGTGCTCTGGATGTGAGGCTTTTCCTAGAAGTCATTTCCTGTGGGCAGGTCCTGCTGAGGTTACTGGGTATCCACAGAGGAACCTTACACGTGGCTTTTTCTACACTTCACACACCTTTGCCAAAGAGTTGATTTATACAACATGAGGACCTTTCCTTATTTGTGGAGCCGTATATGTAGATTGGGGGTAGATCCCAGCTTTAAAAGCCTGGCTTTACAATGCTGTTGATCTCACACATTGCAGGTTGGTTGCTGGAAATACCACACGCAGAACCCATGTTAGGCTCTAATGGACTGGCCTGGGCACCTGACCATTAACCCATCTGCACGAACTCTGCTCTGACAGCCCTGTTTTATGGGATCCAGACACAGGGTCCAGATGAAGAAAGACTTCAAATTAGATTGGATATAAATAGTTGATCAGTAGCCCAAGGTCTGCCAACAGGAATTGCTGTTTCTGACCCTGTAGCCACACCCCTACCCCATACACATGGCTTTTTTGTAGACAAACAGGAGCCTGCCAGCCTACCACTTGCACAAATGTTAGAATGACTTTAGAGCTAGTGATGTCAGTGACCAGAGATTTACACCAAGTAGACGAGGTGCCTTTAGCCTGTGACAGCTGCTGCCTTAGCCTTGCAGCCCCTCCTCATGTCCTCTCTTCTACTGCATTCCTCAGCAATCAGCTGTGACTCAATGGGTGCTCCCAGGGTCCGTTTGGAACTGGGCCGGAGCTGCTGTGAACATCTTGTTCCTGTGGGACCCAGGGCAAAGACCTCCTTCCTGTGTAAAGTGGAAGGATCGTCCTTACCTCAGAGGGTTGATAAGAGGATGGAATGATCTGAGGTACTTGGTAATGGAATTCTGATCAATGCACAGCACATCCCCTAGGCAGCAAAGTAGGCTGCCAAGTAAAATGTTTTTCAAATGCAGTTTTTTCTCTCTGCTCCGGGGCAGTCAGGAGAAGAAGACTGAGGCTGTATCCACAGTTTAGGGACAGAGTTTAGCCAGTTTGGTAGAGACGGTGGCCTGCTTATCTGAACAGACCTACCCCAGGCCCCAAGGAGAAACCTCCACCTTGTTGGATCTGCAGCACTGGGAACCTGGAGTGTGGGCTGCCATGTGTCAGGAGTGCCAGGGTTTTGTGGTCATTCACAGCGTTCCCTTCTCCAGGTGATCATAGTTTGTCAGTGTCCTGGGTCGAGGCCATCACAGACTACACCGTAGCTGAGTGGTCAGGGTAGAAGCTGGAGGGAGCATTGGATATTTGATGGAGTCTCAGGAGTTAAGGCTTTTGAACTGTGGTGTTGGAGAGGATTCTTGAGAGTCCCTTGGACTGCAAGGAGATCCAACCAGTTCATTCTAAATTCAGTCCTGGGTGTTCATTGGAAGGACTGATGTTGAAGCTGAAACTCCAATACTTTAGCCATCTGATGCGAAGAGCTGACTCATTTGAAAAGACTCTGATGCTGGGAAAGATTGAGGGCAGGAGGAGAAGGGGATGACAGAGGATGAGATGGTTGGATGGTATCACCGACTTGATGGACATGTGTTTGGCTGGACTTTGGGAGTTGGTGATGGACAGGGAGGCCTGGCGTGCTGCAGTTCATGGGGTCGCAAAGAGTCAGACACAACTGAGCAACTGAACTGAACAGGAGTTAAGAATGGCTGTGTTAAAAACAAACAAACAAAAAAAAACCAGGTGCTGGGCTGGACATAGGTGGGCTCAGGCTGGGCCACCCAGTGGTCTGTACCACTGTCCTGTAAGAAAACTAAGACACAGGCCTAGACAGCCTGTGTCTACCCAGGGGCTGGTGTAGGAAGCCAGGATACCACACCCTGAAGTTCTGTTTTGGTGCCAGCCTACTGAGTGATCCGAAAGAAGTCACATTCTCTTCCCCAGGCCTCACTTTACCCATCTGTTAAGTGAGACAAGGGGTTGGCCTGGATATTCTCTGGTGTCTCCTCCTGCCTGGGAATTCTGATGTAGCCTTGAACTCCTGCGTAATACAGTTGAATGTCTGGGCTGCAGGACAGCTGGCCCATGAGGGCCAGCCATGTAGACCTGGGTGACTGTCAGTGTACCCTGAGCCAGGATTGAGTCAGTTACTGGCCAAATCCACACCCAGCTGACCCTCCCAGCAATTTCCATAGCTAGGCTCCAAATCACAAGTAAATCGGTCAGCTTGAAAACCCAATCAGTGGGAGCTGCTGTGAATCTAGGGTTCTAGGTTCCAGCAAAAACCACATCAACCACACCCACAACAGATAATGCTTACTTAGCATCTTACTTACATGCCAAGCATGGGAAAAGTACTACATCTGCATTATTTTCAGGGATTCTCACAGCAACTTTTTTTTTTTTTTGGCCTAATTGTCCTGGTTTGAACTTCCAGCACATTGTCGAATAGATGAGTAAGAGAGGACATCCTTGCCTTGTTTCTGGTCTTAGGGGAAAAACATTCAGTCTTTCACATTCAGTCTTTAAGTATGATCTTAGCAGTGGGATTTTTGCAGAGGCTTTTTATCAGATGAGGAAGTTCCCTTCTGTTCCTAGTTTCTTGAATGTTTTTTATCATGAATAGGTGTTGGTGTGTTTTGTCAAGTGTTTTTCTGTGTCTGTTGAAATGATCATGTGGTTTCTGTCATTGGTCGTTCTATTGATGTGGTATATTATACACTGATTGCTTTTCCAGGTATAAATCAAACTTGAATCCCTGGGATAAATCCCACTTGGTTGTGGTATGTCATCCTTTTCATATACCTCTTGCTTTAGTTTACTAATATTTTTGTTGAGAATTCTTGTTCATAAGAGTCATTGATCTATAGAGCTTTTCCCTCAGCTTTATTGAAGTATAATTGGCAAATAATCTGTAGTTTCCCTTTTCATCCTTCTCCTGATGTCTTTGTCTGAATTTGGTATCAAAGTAACACAGGCTCACAAAGTAAATAACTCTTTAATGCCCATGGTGGGGTTGGAAAATGGAAGTGGGAATGAGGATCAAAGAGAACAAATAAATATAAGGCAAGAGAGTCCTTGATGATAAGAGGCTATGAAATAAAAAGTTGGATGGCTGGATGGAAAGGAAGAAAAGAAGGAAGAAAGTACATAAGGGAATACATAGGGGAGTGGTGGAGGATGGTTGAGTTCCCTCCTCTTCAATTTTCAGAAGTTTGTGAAGGGTTTGTATTAATTCTTCTTTAAATATCTGGTGAAATTGACTAATGAGACTTTCTGGGCCTGGACTTTTACTTGTAGGAAGCTTTTTGATTACTGGTCAATTCCTTTACTTGTTGCAGGTCTGTTTGGATTTTCTTTTTATTCTTCAGTCAGTTTTGATAGTTTATGTCCTCCTAGGAATTTGTCTGCTTCATCTAATTCATCTAATTTGTTGGCATGGTTGTTCATAGTATTCTCTTATAATCCTTTTTTTTTTTTTTTCACTCCAAAGTTGTTAGAAGTATTTCTGTTTTCATTCCCAAGTTTGGTATTTTTGTCTCTCTCTGTCTGTCTTTTTTCCCACCTTGATCAGTCTAGCCAAAAGTATGGCATTTTGTTCATCTTTTCAAAGAACCAACTTTGGGTTCATCGATTTTCTCTGTTATTTTTCTGTTCTCTATTTCATTAATTTCTGCTCTAATCTTTATTATTTTCTTCCTTCTGTTTTGCTTTAGTTTTATGTTTAGTTTGTTTTTCTGTTTCTTAAAAATCTTTTTAAGGTGGAAGGTTAGGTTATTGATTTGAGTCTTTCCACATTTTAATAAATACTGTTAAATTGTCCTCTGGTTTACACTCATCAGCAGTGTATGGAAATTGCCTGTTTCCCACACTGGATATTTATCATCACTCTTTCTACATTTATCAATATGATGGTCAAATGTGGTATCTTGTTTTAGTTCGTTTCTCTGATTACTGGTGGTGTTGAGCAAATGTTAATGTATTAGTTGGCCATTTGTATTTCTTTTGTAAATTACTTGTTAATATTTTTACCCATTTTTCTAATAGTTTTAAAATATGTTTACAGAAGTTTTTAAGACTATGGATATTACTCCTTTATAATATATCATTTGCAAATAAGATCTCTCTATTTGTCATGCATCTTTTAACTTTATCTCTGGTATCTTTGATCATATAAAAGTTTTATATATTTAAGTCTGTCTTTTCCTTTATGACTTCAGGTTGTTTTGGCACTTAGGAAGTTCTTCGTGTTTCCAAGATTGTAAAAATTTCTTTTGGTAGTCTTTTCTAAGCTGATTCTTTAGCATTTTAGTACTTGTCCCTGACAGTAAAAAACAAACAGAATCACTGTTCAGCTCTCATATGTTATAAGAAGCCTTATAGCATACCCACAGAACCCTTTGAGCTCTAAATCTATCATCGATGCTGATGGATTAGAGTAGAAACGTGAAATTTCAGTCACTTGTGATTACAGAGTTGTAATAATCTGTATGCTTTGAAGTTCTAGGGAGTCAGGGGAGAAGACGAAGTAATATTTATTGAACATCTGTGAGTACAAAGTACTATTTATTGAACATGTATTAGTGCTAAGCACTGTGATAAGACTGTATATGTGTTATCTCATTTACCACGTGGAGAGAACACATTATTATCTCCACTCCTTAGAGGAAGAAATTGGAACAGGCTGCATTCAAAGAGATCCTGATGCCAAAGAGGTATTGTCAGGAGTGCATGGCTGGCTGACTGCCCAGGTGGCCTGTAGGGCAGCAAGCTTTCCACAGTCCAAGGTCTGGTTCTAGTTGGAGAGGGAAGGATGTACTGGTAACTAGCACTGCAGATCCAGAAATGCAGTCAGGGCTCCAAAACTGATCAGAGGGTCAGCTGACTCAGAAATAAAACCCCCATGAGACTTATTTACATGCTGGAATGCTAAGCTGTGCTGTGCTACTGGAAGATTGAAACTGTTGTCAACTGGCTTAGCATTCTCTGGCTGCTGGCAGCACTATAAGGGAAGCCATAGTAAAATCAGGCAGCTGTGAAGTCAGATGTCAGAGCAGAGAAGTGAGTTGTACTCCAGTGTTGGTTGGAGTCAGGTGGTCAGGCTGATGAACCCGTCCCCGCAGTATTGTGGAAGCCCTTCAGGGACCTTGGTCTGGTCCAGAGGTCAGAACTCCACTCTCCCCTGTGCAGCCCTGGAAGGACACATCCTACGCCATCCTCCACCACTCCCCTATGTATTCCCTTATGTGCTTTTTTCCTTCTTTTCTTCCTTTCCATCCAGCCATCCAACTTTTTATTTCATAGCCTCTTATCATCAAGGACTCTCTTGCCTTATTTATTTGTTCTCTTTGATCCTCATTCCCACTTCCATTTTCCAACCCCACCATGGGCATTAAAGTGTTTAATGTGTATCTTTTTTTTTGCTCTTGCCAGATGGGAGCCACTGTTTCATATATATGCAATTTTTAATTAAAATTTAATTTTTTAAATTAACATACCTAAAATTGGCCTTTTTTGGTTTGCAGGTCTATGAATTTTTATATGTATATACTCACATATATATAAAACTACCGCAATGCAGATGTAAAATATTTTTTCACCACCCCCAGCCAAAATCCCCCTGTAGTCGTATTTTCCTCTCACCCTTCACCCCTGTTAATCACTGGTCATTACTGTTTTTTTGAGAATGCCGTGTAAGTGGATCACATAGTATATGTATATATATATTTTTTTAACTTATAAACCATTTTATTTTATTTTTTGCCATGCCGTGTGGCATATGGTATCTTAGTTCACCAACCAGGGATCATACCTGTGTGCCGTCCTGCATTGGAAGCCTGTAGTCTTAACCATTGGACAACCAGGGAAGTCCCAATGGTATTTTTTATAGCTCATTTTGATTCTATTTTTTTTTTTTTACCCACTTCTGCTTTTTCTTTCTTCTTTTTTTTCTTCAATTTTTAAAACGTTTGACATAACTTCAAACTCATAGAAAAGTTGTTAAAATTATGCAGAGAATTTCTGGATAGCCTTTGAAAGTGGCTCAGTTGTGTCCTACTCTTTGCGACCCCATGGACTGTCCATGGAATTTTCTAGGCCAGAATACTGGAGTGGGTAGCCTTTCCCTTCTCCAAGGGATCTTCCTGATCCAGGAATCAAACCAGGGTCTCCTGCGTTGCAGGCGGTTTCTTTACCAACTGAGCTGTCAGGGATAGCCTTTGGATCCCCCGAATTCCCCAAACGTTTACATTTGCTTTTTTTCTTCTTTCTCTCCATGTATGTGCATGTGTGATACTCCAACTCATGCCCTGTTAGCCCTAAATATTCAGTGTGTATTTCCTAAAAACAAGAATTTTTTAATATAACTGGTTAGTACAATGACCAAATCAAGAAATCAACACTGAAAATTTTCTATTATCCCATCTACAGGCCTTATGAAGATTTTATCGCTTGTCCCAAGATTGTCCTTGTACTAAAAGGAAATTGAAGAGCAGGCATTTTATTCCGTGATCATGTCTCTTTAGTCTCTTAATCTGGAAAAATGCCTGACATTTCTTTGTGTTACATGACACTGACATTGTTGAAGAGCACAGACCAGTTGTTTTATAAAGGTCCCTCAGTTTGAGTCTGATGTTTCCTTGTGGTGAGGTTCAAGTTATGCATTTACAGCAAGAGTATTGGGTGAATGTTGCCGAGTTCTTCTCAATACGTATCATGTAGAAACACATGCTATTAATTTGGTCCTTATTGGCCAAGTGAACTTTGATCTTTTCATTATGGTGGCATCTGCTGTTTCTCCATTTTCAAGTTTGTTATTTTACCCCTTTTAATTAAAATGTGTTTTATGGGCATTTACTTTGAGATTATATGAATATCTTGTTATTCCTCAAACTTTCATCCATTGGCTTTGAGCACTATCAGTGATTCTTACTGGAATCAATTATTTGTACGGTGTTTGGCGATCTAATTCTGTCATTGCTTCTACATTTATTAATGGGCATTTTCTTGTGAGGAAGAGCTACAGATCTTTCTGTGTTCAGTAGTTCATAATTCTTCACTAACATTATTTATTTTAATGCTCAGACTCTCTCGGGTCACAAAGAATCAGACACGGCTGAGTGACTAAGCACGTACGTCCCAGATTTGGCCTACGAGATCCCTTTCAGGCTAGCTCCTGTGTCATTTTGGCACATCTCTCTGTTCTTTGAGCATTTCCTTCACTTTCAGGCAAATCAAGACGTTCCAGCCTCCTCTTGTTCGTTCTGACTCGGCCCTGGGATCAGCCACTTCTCCAGTGAGCTCTTGTTCTTTTTAATAGAGGATGGTGTTCAGAAACCAGAAGCTGGGCTCCAGACACTCACCCTTGATTTTAAGGTCCATCCTCGTTGCCATGTGTAATCTAATGTCTGTGGTGTTCATCCCAGTTTTCTCTCTCCGTTAATGACAGACTCTCACACTACCTTCACACATCCTGACGTAAGGAACAGCCTTCTCCATATCCTCTGTGGACCTGTGTGTGGATTTATGCTGCTCCCTGAGTGCCAGATACAGCTCCAGATCAGCTGCCCCCGTTTACATCTCCACCAGCGGAGAGCAGAGCGTCTCTGTACCTCTCTACAAATACTTAGCCTTAACGAACTTCCTCATTTTTGCCAAACAATTAGATATGCTGGGTGAGCTCTGGTTTTAACTTGATTTTCTCTGATGACAAATGAGCTGGAGCGTCTTTTCGTATGCTTGATGGCCTTTGGGAGTCTTCTTTGGTAAACTGCTTATTCATAATTCTTCTTTGGCTGTTTTTTCAAAGGGGCTCTTGTGGTTTCGTGATGATACGTAAGATTTCCTTATACATCCTGCATACTAATCTCTTGTTGGTCTCAGACATTACAGGTCTCTTCTCTCAATCTGTCCTTTATCTGTTCACTCTGCCCATGCTATCTTTTGTTTGAATGGAAGACTTTTTCCCCCTTTGTTTTGTGCTTTCTCTCACCAGTACCCTTTTTCTATAACTATGTGAATACCCTTAGTCCCTCCACACTTTAAATGTGCTGGTATGACTAAGCTGGTATGAATGATGATTCTCCACAGCAGTCTGTCTTATGACTTCTTAGCCTCTATTGATTTCTGTTAAGAATGACTTTGCCTCTTAGAATGTAAGATCCGCATGCAGGTATTATTCATATGTTTATTCAGCAACTCTGTGTTGTAAACCCACTATCTGTTAGGCACTGTGCTGTATCACAAGACAAGGTTCAGAGAGGGTGAAACATGCCTGTGGCTTTTCAGAGGTATAGCAGGGATTTTTTGCCTTTTCATTAAATTTTATTATTAGAGTATAATTGCTTTACGATGTTGTGTTGGTTTCTGCTGTACAACGAAGTGAATTGACTATAAGTATACATGTATCCCCTCCCTCTGGGATCTCCCTCCCAGTCACCCCCCATCCCTCCCCTCTGGTCATCACAGAGCACGGGGCTGAGCTCCCTGTGTGGTCCAGCAGCTTCCCGCAGCTATCTGTTTTACACTTGGTAGTGTATGTCTGTCAGTGCCAGTCTTCCAATCTGTGCCGTCCTGTTGCCCTCGTGCCCACGCGTCCATTCTCTACTTCTGGAGTAGGGATTTAAACCTGGTCTTTCCCACTGAACTGCTTCCCTCGGAAATTGCATTTGGTTCCTATAGAACCGTGTGTCAAATTTCCACACCTTTTGTAACAAATGGCCTAAGAAGGTGCAGAGCAAAGTGCTCTCCCCCCGCATCCGGGGAGGGGAAAGTCATCAGGAGGAGTGGAGGGAAGTGTGGCTCCCGCCTTCCTGGGCCTGGCAGGCCCTGGGCTACCTACTGCTGGCTCCAGGCTGATAGTGTCAGACCCAGAGGAGACTAGGAGGCCACTTCTGCCTGCAGGGGAAGGTCTTAAAATAACACCCAGGCCTGTATCATCTAATCCTTTCTGAGAAGCTCAAATCATCCCTTCCAGAAGTGCTCTGGTTCTAAGAGGAGAGAGATACAGCCGGATCATCCTGGGGCTAACAGAATTTCCAAAGCCTTTCCTGGTAGTGATAACGGCAGGCAGGCCAGTTTCCGCAAATTCCAGCCCGGCAGGAGAAGGGCTGGGTGAGGAGGAAGTGTGCGTTTGGGCTGGAACCAAACAAAGCAGAAACTCCTCCTGGGACAGTTTTTCCCCAGAGGACAAACGCTGGGAAACCTGTTTACTGGGCTGTTAAAGCGTTGATCCCTGGGCACTGCTTCCTGATCTCAGGCCGTGCATCTCTGTGCCTGTAGAAACCTTGGGTTACCCCAGGACAGATGTGTACTGTTAGGCCCCCAGTCCTGGGGTCTCCCAGGGCTCCCTAGTTCTCTATCCTTGTTTCTACTGCCCACTCTGAATTCTGAACCATGACCATGTATGTGTGGAAATACACGAGAAGGGTTTAGATCAGCAATGTCACATTGGGTTCACTTTTAGGCTCCCTGAATCAGAATCCCCATGGATTCTGAACCCTGGAGTTCTGAGATGGACTATCCCCCTGGGCACAGTGGAGGGAAAGCGAAGGGCCACGTGAGCTGTGATCTGCTGCCCACTGTGTAGATATAGCCATGATCATTAGAACCTTAAAGGATTAATAAGGAGATGATAAGGATGACTCTTTTGCAAATCTTAAGTGTCCTTGCAGAAATCTATCAGGCTCTCTGTCCTTTGTGTAACACTGGGGTTAAAATATAATTCTCAAGGTCCCTCCAGCCCTGGTCTGCTAGGATTATCCAAGAGGCCTGTTTCAAGTTGGATCCTGACCCTTCAAGGTGATGGAATCTGACCTTGCCTTCACTCCCTTAGGTTTAGGCCTTGGTGCCCTTGGTAATAGGATCCTGGACCAGGTGAACATCCAAGGCTTTTCTGATGATTTTACGACCCGTGTTAGACTTTGAACTTTGGAGTTATTCTCTCAAGGATCAAGTGGTATTTGGGGAAGCACCTGTTTGATGTGGCAGTGTGAGGTTTAGATGAGGAAATAGCAATATATTGTTTAGAAGATGAGGCTGTATACTACCGCTGTGTCTAAAATTATAGGGCTAGAATCTGGAGGAAACTCATTTTAAAATGTAGGGTGGGGGATATGCCCGTAGGTCATGAATTAGGTGCTATACCTGGAAACCAAAGGCATCTTTAGAGCTCAGAAGGGAGAGTTTTCTTGCCCTTGGTCACCTTGGGTGTAGGTGTGTAATTAGGACAACAGCTAGATTCTCAAGCATCATATAGGCAAGATGGCTCCCAATTCTGCTAACTCAGCTTCTTAGTTCATAGCTGAATGTGCTGTGGGGATCACCAACATTTGTACAGCCTGTTCTTTTAGAAACTGTTCCAAGTTCAAAAGGAATGGTATACAGCCCCTGCCCTCAAGGAGACAAGGGTCTACTGGAGGAAGCAGGTAGATAGACTGGCACCCTCCTCCCGGGGGTCTTGGATGCGGGCTGTAAAGGTTGAAACATTGGTAGATGAAGAGTGTTTGCAGGCAGCTGGAGCACGGACCAGCTGGCCTGAAGGATCCTGGAAAAGCTTTGAAATTCAAAGTTTGAACTTTGAAGGACTGTTCCCTTGCCTACTTCACAAAGGTTTTTGAAATAGCATAAGAGTGATGCTGCTAAGTCGCTTCAGTCGTGTCCGACTCTGTGCGACCCCATAGGCGGCAGCCCACCAGGCTTCCCCGTCCCCGGGATTCTTCAGGCAAGAATACTGGGGTGGGTTGCCATTTCCTTCAATGCATGGTGAAAGTGAAGTCCCTCAGTCATGTCTGACTCTTCGCAACCCCATGGACTGCAGCCTACCAGGCTCCTCCGTCCATGGGATTCTCCAGGCAAGAGTACACACTGTAAAAAGGGATCAACATAAATAAAACAAGAGAAAGAGAAAATATAGCTTAAAAGTTAAGATTCAGGCAGAGTTAAAATGTAGATATTCAGATGCAGCAACCCAGCATAGCCATTTCGTCTGTCGCTTTGCAAAAGCCACAAGTGAAACGTCAGAGAGTGACGATATGCAGTAGTTCCTGAGCATAAGTTGTTCTTCTTGGTGCTTCACTCTTTAAGAGCTTCATGGGGGTGGGAGGGAGGTGGTGGTTAGCAGGTGAGCCTACAAACCAGCATTCCTCAAACTATACTCTAGGGACCTATGTTAATGCTACCTAGAGTACTTGTAAAAGGCAGAGTCCTGGGCCCCAACCCCAGACCTACCAGATCAGAAGCTCTGGGCAGGAAGATCCAGGAATCTGCAATTTTACATGCTTCCCCAGATGACTGTCTATGTACTCCTCAACTTGAGAACCTCTGCAGTAGATGGAAACCTCAACAATATCTTGAAAGCACATGCAATAAAGCAAATGTGAAGGCTTGGCCTTTGTGTGAAGGCTGGGTGGGAATTTAGTGGGAGAGAGAGCAGGGCACAAGAATAGGCAGTTCCACTGAGGTTCATTCCTGGCCAGGTCACTTTCAGGTCATATTTTAGAAGAGGTACTCAATGTGGTAATTCAGGCGCGTGGCAGGGACGCTCCTCAGCACAGAGATGGATGGCCCCACTGTGTTGTCCGGCTTGTCCAGCTTCCCTTCGCCCTCCTGGGCTCTCTTCTGTAGACCTGCTCTGGCAGCCTCTTTTATTTTTTTGAGCAAATACTTTGTTTTTCTATGTGCCCCCAAATGCAGGGTTCTGAGACCACAAATGTGCTCAGCTTCCTGTTGAAAAAGTGTTTTTCCCCTCAGGGTCTAATAGCAACTTGGATGATGAGTTGGCGGAAAACAAGTGGGTGTTGACATTGTGTCCTGCATGCAGTGTGTCTGAGACTCAGCAGGCCAGCCTTTAGAGTAAACGATTCCTGTTTTCTGGTCACGGAGTTGTATGTTTTGAAGTCTTTATTTTGGAAGACACTTCTTTATTGGGAAAGGGATGAAGAAGAGGGGGGGTGGGTCACACTTCTTGACCTCGGGTTATATTTTTAAATAGTTATTGTTTGATTTTAAAGATATACCCAAAAGTATAAAGAAAAAGAGTGTGAACATCTGGTTTAAGAAATGATTTCCAGTACTTTGGGAGCCTTTGTGATTTGGATTTTAAAACCCAGTGAGACATGGTTACCATGAAGCATAAGCAGTCCCATCTCGTGGCTTTCTGTCCTGTCCTCCTCCATCGTGTTCTCTCGTGTTTTCCTGTGCGTTAAAGCTTCGTCACGTTTTCTCAAGGTTTATTGAAATCCTCTTCGTTTCTTGCACTGGTGGCAGGGAGAACAGCTGCGCACCATCCATTCGGCTCAGGTTTGTTGGCGTACTCCATGTCCACGGCAGCCAAGTGGACACTCATGACTGTCCTCCCGGGGTGGAGCCGAGGGAGCCAGTGGAGTCAGCTGCTTCTCTGCAGAGCTTTCCTTGATTGACTCTGTTCCCCGGCCCCAGAGTTGACTCCCCCTCCTTTGTGCCATTTCCTCTATTCTCACCACTATCACCCTCAGCATTGTATTTGCATTGCCAGTCTCCCTCCTGGCCAAGGGCAAAGACTTCTTCTTAACCCATCCCCCACTGCTTGCATGCCTGGCACCAACTGGCAAGTGGTGTGTGCTAATTAGGTGCATGCTTAAATGGACATGGTGCTGCGAGTCCTTAACAAAGGAAGAGGAAGAACCAACCTTGAGTGGTCTGAGAAGGCTTCTGAGGGGAGGTGATGTTTGAGCTGTGGCCAGGCAGCTGTCGGATTGGTGATAACGAAGTTGTTGGAGAGACGGTTTAGTGTAAGCCCCTTGCAGTAGACGTTGCTTCTCATTTCTAGTCTGCAGTCACAAGGGGCACCATGGGTTGATAAGACCACTGCAGACAGCTGTCATTCCTGTGCCTGGGGATTTGATAGTACCTAGTTCGGCTTCCAGCTTACATCAGGTCTTTGGAAGGTTGGTACAGAGGAAAATGGCTCACCCACAACAACAGTCGGAGGAGCAACACCACAGGGGAGCTGAGGGGTGGGCTGTGGGAGGGATGGTTTGAAGAGGGGCTGTGCCACGTTGTTAGGTCTGAGGCTTGGCCAAGGAAGAGATTCCAGCATCTCAGCTAGTTGAGTCACAAAGTTCTGGGCATTGGCTAGTTCCCGAAAATATGAATTTCATCACTCAGGAAATTTTTTTTTTTAAAGTGGGGAGTCCTGACCCCTGATTGCCAAGTAAGGGTGTTTTTTTTTTTTTTTTATTTAAATTAAAAACCAAGCAATCCAACATTAAAATCCACTGTGCTCATTTCCTAAAAGAAAGGGGATCTTAACATTTAATGAGTAAGAAGCACTTCCTCTTGGAAGAACTGGCATTCTGATATACTGATTGCTTTGAGCTTAATGAAGGACCACTTACATCATCTTTTGTTGTTCAGTTGCTCAGTCGTGTTGAGACATGGACTGTAGCCCCCCCAGGCTCCTCTGTCCATAGGATTTTCCAGGCAAGAATACTGGAGTAGGCTTCTGTTTCCTTCTCCAGGATATCTTCCCTACCCAAGAACCTACATCTCCTGTGGCTCCTGCATTGCAGACGGAGTCTTTACCACTGAGCCACCTGGGAAGCCCCACATAGTCCTTACATTAACCATTTACATTCACCATCTCGGGCTGGTGAACCATTGTCATCACCCCACTTCAGGCCGAGGACTGTCTTGACCAATCAGCTGCTCAGTTGGGAAGCCGTGACTGGATGTTCCAGCCTCTTTGGCTGATCCCAGAGGAGTGAACCAGTGGCTTGGCTGGCAGGGTGGCAGGGCGTCCATGCTGGGCTTGCTCTTGATCTGCAGGGCTTCTGACGAGGGGTGCATGAGTGTTTAGGTTTGCTGTGCTGGGCTAGGGAGCAGTGGAATTTGTCTGAGTTGAGCTCACACATTGAAGTTATTGAGCGACTTACACGCAAGGCCGTGACCTGGACTCCCAGCTGAGAGGCCCACGTGGCGGAGCTTTAGCAGGAGGAGCTGAGGACAGGCTCACATCTGCTCATCTGCTTACGTAACCCTGCCTCCCAGCTCTCAGAGCCAAGAAAACACACAAGCCGACCCAGCGGGGCCAAGGGTTTGTGGTAGCACCGCCATGCGCCACCCAGCAAGGGGGCCTTGGCTCAGCTTTCTGCCTCCTCCTCGCGCCTCTCCCCGAGGCCCCCACGGTGTCTCTGAGACTGGCTGGCAAGTCCCAGAGGTTCCGGGCAGAGCTGGTCACTTGCCCTCCTGGAGTCTGAGTGCTTAGACTTTGTCATTAGGACAGAGCCAGGTGTGCTGCCCAGGACAGCCCCTGCCACATGGCAGGAGGTGAGTAGGGCACATGGGGAGGCTTCCCACCTGGCTCCAGACCCAGGAAGGCATTCGGCTCCAGGTCAGGAGCCTCCACGGCTGCTGAGCACTGACCCATCTCAGGGTTGTGAGCTGGAGGGTTCTCAGAGCAGTGGCAGCTTCGAGGGGGGAAGGTGGGGAAAAGAATTGTCAGATTGGGCAGGAAGGGCTGGGGTTCACTCTTCCCATCTGTGTGGGAGACACGGCAGGGCTGTAAGAGGGGCACAGGGAGGAGCAGGGAGTGGGAAGAGGCTGTTTGGTGATCAAGCTCTGCGTGGAGCCGCTGGGACAGCCAGTCCCTTAGACAGCCTTGAGCCAGGGTAGTTTTCACATGGATCCTGCCCTTTTCAGCAGGGAGTGCCTTGAGGTCAGGAACTGTCGTGTCCATCCCATCATCACCTCCCACCTCCCCGACCCGGTTCACAGTGGATGTCCAGAAAGTATTGATTGAAACAAATTGAAAGTGGCCTTGACACACCACAGGAAATGTTTATATTAAACAAACACTACAGAAAGACTCTGGCTTGATGCTTGAGTAGGTTCCCATGGATGGGTGGTCACATGCTATTAATACTTTGTGTGTGTGTGTGTGCGCGCGCGCGCGCACTCTGGGATTAAAGGAACAGGGGGAAGGTTATCCACTCCCATAATTGGGTGGACAGTGTTATCAGTTGCTGAAGGAACTCTGGAACAGAAGCTGGTTGGCCCTAGGTGGTGGTGGTGGCAGTGGTTGGTGGAAGTGATAAGGTTAAGTAAGTGTTCATTTGAGTTCCAACCCCTGGAATTTACAACTGGAAACCAGTATCCTGAGAGTGGATGGTCGTCACCCAAGGATCATCCAGCAAGTCACTGGCAGAGCTGAGCTAGGGCCCAGGCAGCCTTTTCCTGACCAGGAAACTCTGCCTCACCGCTGTCTTCCTAGAGCCACCGAAGGGACGAGATTAAGATGCTTTAAGCCTGCAGGTGTCTGCTCCAGGGAGGCCAGGCAGCCCAAGTGTAAAATACCTCTTTCCTGGGTTGGTTTCAGAAGTTGTGAGAAAGTTGGTAGAGTGACAGTCCAGATGCCCTTTGGGTTCCCGAAAATGAAGATATGTTTAGCTGCATCTTCCGAACCAAAGGTGGGGCAGGCCGTGGATGGAGTGCAGATGTCATGGGGCCTTCTGAAGTGAGAAGAACCCGAGCACCGATCTTTCCTTCTTGTTTTTCACAAGTGCCCTGTGCATCAGGGCCTCCCAGAAGGCTGTGCCCACGGCTGGGGAGTCGGGCAACCCAGGCCTGCGGGACCTCGTGGGAAAGGGCTACTACCTCCCTGAAGGCCCCAAGCTTGTGAAGATGTGCAGGCTGGCCCTGTCCGCTCCCCACCACCCAATTTGTCCAGAAAGAATTGCTTGGGCTGCTTGTTATTTACATGGGTCCTTCCTGAGATCTGACAAGTCAGACTCCCTAGGGCAGAGGCCTGAGATTCCATATTTTTACTGATTGCCTCACTTGATTTTGATCATCAGTGTGAAGAAAATGGTCACGCCGACCCCTTACTTAGCTCTAGGACGTAGGACCTACTCCCTGGAGGGCACCATGGGAGTTTGGGGCTGAGGCAACAGGCAGTCATGGGAGGGACTGGTCTGTGAGGCCTCTGTTCCTCCAGAGACCATGTGCATGGCTAGGGAGAGACCAGGGCTTTTTGGTTTTGTTTTTGTTGCACAGGGTCTCTGATGCTGCGTGAGAGCTTTCTCTAGCTGTGGAGAGCATGGGCTTCTCCTTGCAATGGTTTCTCTTGTTCCAGAGCACAGGTTCCGTAGTTGTGTGTGTGGGCTTAGTTGCTCCACGGCATGTGGAATCTTCCTGGACCAGGGATGAAACCCACGTCTCCTGCATTGGCAGGTGGATCCACATCCACTGTGCCACAAGGGAAGTCCGAGACCAGGGCTTTTAATCCCTAAAGATCCCCTTCTGCCCAGGGGGTCTGCCATCTGAGCTCTGTGGGAAGGAGTAGAGATAAAGGACAAGGCCGGATTAGGGCTTCAGTTTGAAGATTCTGGTCTCTCGATGCCATTAGAGGAAAGAGGGAAGGGCATTTCTGGCAGAGGGGAAAGTGTGGGCACAGACACAGTTCATAGGGGCAGGAAGGGAGGGGGAGCTAAGAGGCTTAACCCTACATGGTCCAAGATCATGGCCTTAGAGCCATTGGAGGGTTTTATCAGGAAAATGGTAGGATCAGAGCTGTGTCTCGGAAGAAAAAGGACTATTGGGAGCAGGTCCTTTGAGGATGGAACTGGGTCGGTGTCAGGGAGGGAAGTGGTGAGGAGTCCCAGGGATCCAGGAAAGGCAGAGGATGAAGAGACAGCAGGTTCGCACCTACTGACAGGCCAGAGGAGCGAGTCATAGCTTCCTTTCCTTGCGCTGCCGCATCTCGGGAGAGTGAGTGATCCATGAAGACGAGAGGTGCTCAGACAAAGTCACATGCCATTGACAAGCCAGCAGGGCACCAGAGGGCCGCAGTGGCCCCCGGGTGGTCCTCACCAGCATGTTTCAGGGGAGCTCGCTCTGAACTTGAGATCAGGGTCTGGCCTCTGTTCTGTTGTGTGTGGTTTCCTCCCTTTGTTCCTGTGGATGGTTTGCTCCACAGGTAAAGTTGGTTAGGCTAGAGTAATGGTTCCCAAAGCGTGTTCACTGATAAAATGGTTCTGTGGCTAAGTAAGTTTAGGAAGTGGTGGGTTAGATAAAGTGAATGGGGTTTCTTTCTCTTTTTCAAAGAGTTTATTTGGCTGCTCTAGGTCTTAATTGTAGCACCCAGAGTCTTTGATCTTCACTGCAGCACGTGGGATCTTTAGTCGCATCCTGGGAGCTCTTAGTTGTGGCATGTGGGAGCTAGTTTCCAGACCAGGGATCAAACCAGGACCCCCTACATGGGACGCGTGGAGTCTTAGCCACTGGACCACCAGGGAAGTCCCTGAATGGGGTTTCTTGACTGCACAGCTCCTCAGAGCTTTTGGTGTGCATTATGACCTTCTAGAAGCAAGATTTAGTTTGCAAGCTTCCCAGACTTTTTTGACCAGGGGGGCCTGTTTTTCCATTGAGCATCTTACTGGGACTAGTGGTTCCTGGAATCCACTTTGAGAAAGTCTGGCCTACGGGGAATACTGGGGACCTGGTTTGAAATGTTCACTCTGTCCACCATCCCCTGTCTGTCCCTGGGCCTCTTTCTCCTGCCCTCCTCTTGTGTGCTGTGGCAGGAGCAGTCCTCAGACTTGGAGTCTTCTCTCGGCTCCACCTGTTTCTACTTAGGAGGCGGGGACGTTCATTCCTGTATCTGGATCTTGACTTTGACCTTTTCCTCGCCTAACCTGCCACTACCTCAGAATCCACCATCTGGGTCTCATCAGTTTTTTCTCTAAGCCCCAGCTCTCTTACTTTTCTGTGCTATACTTAGTCGCTCAGTCGTGTCTGACTCTTGGCAACCTCATGGACTGTAGCCTGCCAGGCTCCTCAGTCCATGGGGAGTTTCTAGGCAAGAGTACTAGAGTGGGTTGCCATGCCCTCCTCCAGGGGATCTTCCCAACCCAGGGATCGAACCCAGGTCTCCCTCATTGCAGGAGGATTCTTTGCCATCTGAGGCACTAGGGAACTGAATTCTCTCATTTGGAGCCATGTTCTTCCAGGACAGAATCTTTGTGGAGTCTCCCCCGACTTTTCCTTCCTTCTTCATCCACTATTTATCTAAGCGTTCTTTTTTGGTGTTCCTTCTGGCTGTTCTTTCTCTGTTTCCCGAGTTCCTCCAGCCCCTCCTCATCAAGTTTGTTTCATTCGTGCATCACATCCCTTCCTCAGACATGGGTAACCTGTGCCACTCGCTGCTGCCTTCTGACTTTAGGCTGATTTCCTCAACACTGAGCTCCTCAACACACACGCACACTTCCCTTCCAACTAGGTTAGGTTCAGAGAGATGATGTAAGTTGTTTGTCCAAGGCCACACAGCTGGGAGGTGGCAGAGTTAAGTTTCAATGTCAGAATTTCTAAGAAAGTGCTTTCTCAACCGTGCTCTCTGATCCTTACAACAGCTTGTCCGGAAATCTGAGCAAGAATTACTCCATTTCCATTTTTTCAGTTGAGCAATGTAAGAGTCTGAGTGGGTCCTGGGGATAGGAGAGTGCTTCAGAGGGTGACCGGCTGTCTGGGTTTGCTGGGACTGAAAGGTTTTCCCAGATGGTTGGTCGCGCTGGTGGTGGACATGGTACCTCGTGCTTGGCCTGAGAGCCTTTGCCATGGCCACACGGCCTCCCCAGGGATGGCTTCCTGAGGCAGTCCTGGAGCCTGATGTCTTCTCCTTTCCCCCACCTCTCTAGTCGGCCCCATGCTGATTGAATTTAACATACCTGTGGACCTGAAGCTTGTGGAGCAGCAGAACCCAAAGGTGAAGTTGGGTGGTCGCTACAGCCCCACGGACTGCATCTCTCCTCACAAGGTGGCCATCATCATTCCATTCCGCAACCGGCAGGAACACCTCAAGTACTGGCTGTATTACTTGCACCCAATCCTGCAGCGTCAACAGTTAGACTATGGCATCTATGTTATCAACCAGGTGAGGTCTGGGGGGATGGAGGGAGGGAGGGAAGGCGTGTACGTATGTATGTCGTGTGTGTGTGCGCGTGCGGGCACTTATGTACTCAAATATGTGAGTGATGGGGGTGAAGGAATAGAAGTACTTTTTTAGACATCTGGCATTTTGAAATTCTACCATACCACCCTCAGGTGCAAAGGAATTAAACGCTGTATAGTTCCCCCTACCCCCACCCAAGAATTTAACTTTGGTATTTCAAGTTTAGCCTGAATACTTAAATTCCCACCTTTAGACTATAACCTCCCAGGTGGAATAACACATCTAACTTATCTGTCTACTAAATTCCATTGAAATTCCTTTGAAGAGACAGAGTATATACATTTCCATTTCTAAAAGGCCCCGTGCCCATTTCACGTCAAGATAAACTATGGATCTTCTTGCAGTAAGTTAGTTTGAATAGAAAGATTGTTAGCAGCTGACAGCTTCCATCAAAACTGAGGGACTTTGTGAATGTACCTTGGACCAGAAGAAAAGCTAGAAACAGCAATGTGTCCATTAGGCATTTCTGAGCACTGCCAGGACAAAGCAGAGAGATACTAAAGAAACGACGAAGTTTCCTGGTTCTACCTGTCCTGAAGCTTCCATCCTCATTTATGGCAAGTGGGACCCTTCCAGGGAACAATTTGCTAATAATCTCAAGAAATGGATCTCAAGGTGGGAGAACAGGTGGCAGGCAAAACCCCTCAAGGCTGTTGGAGGGCCTTGGCCAAGTGAGGCACAGACCATGGCCCCAAGAAAATCTGCTTGTAAGATAGCCAGACAGTTGGGCTTTATTATGGAAGAATATTTGTATTATGTAAGAGAGAATAGGTATATGCCCTGCAAAATCCAAGCCACTTCAGTCCAACGAGTATTTGTTTAAAAAAAAGCCCTGCTGTCAAGGAACACTTGTCTGATGCCAGTGTGCACGTGTCGATCATGGTAGGATTCAGGAGCCCGTTATTAAAGCACTGGTTTTGAGCGCCTGGAAGAGGAAGCCACAGTTGCCAGGCCAGCAGGGATTACTAAGCATAAGCCACGCCAGCTGCCTCTCCTTTCCCTCATTGATAATTGTTATACTGGTAGATAAGTGATGCACTGTAGACACTGTGGCAGATTGTTTCATCAAGGTATCTGATAGCCTCCCACAAATCTGCCTGAGCAGAAGTTAGACAGCTGTGGTCTGGGTGGCATATAAACTGTATAGATTAAAATGCTTGGGTAAAGAGTGTTAAAGAGAGTTAGTGATGATGCCAAGTGTTTGAATTTAGGTGACTCTGATCAAGGAAGACTTTGGGGCAGGAGTGGAGAATGCTAATGTATAGAAAGGTTGTATTTTAAGTAAATGTGAGATTGCCTCGTTCAATTATAAAGTCAAACATATATTGGACCGGTAAGATTTAGCCGCTGTCCTAAGTTCCTATGGCAGGATTGATATAGATATTACCCAAGTTTCAAACAACAGATTTCCACATGTCTTACACCAGCTATTTCCTCCTGCCTGCCCCAGTCCAGGCTGGCAGAACAATAAATAGGCAAGCCAGCTTGGACCAGCGGTACCTCTGTGCCGGCTCACACCGGTCACTTCCCAAGACGGGACTTCTCCCCAAGTGTGCTCTCCAAAATGGGGATCTGAGGTCACGTGCATTTGAGGGATGCTGGGGACAACGGGAAGCAGGTTTTGTTCCTGCAGAGCCTTCAGTGTCTTGGTGTACATGACAGCCTCCAGAGGGAACTCGGCACGTTTCCTGAGCTCATCTGACTGGAGGAACCGCCTTCCAAGAACCATCTCGAGTGACAGCTATTCCATGAATTGAACACTGGGGGAAAGCAGGCCTCCTCTTCTCCCACCTCCCCACTTTCCCTAGGATGCTGAGAAACACCCCCAGCTCCTGTCTTCTCCCATGTGTATCTCAGCATCGGAAAGATTTTATTTTTCATTTTTCAAACCTTTACATCTCTCTTTTTTTTTTTTTCCTCTAGTTTGGTCAGTATAATCATCTCCCCCTCACCACCCCCCACCCCCACCCCTACCCTCTGCCCTAGTCCATGTCTTTTTGTTTCTTCATCTTTTTCTACTCTTCCAAGGGTTAACTTTCTGCCTTGAGAAAATCATTTCCTTTATCTCCCTCTCCCCCAGCTAATCTTATTTCTTCTGCTCCAGCTCTGCCCTGATTATTTCTTTGGGAAAATGTGATCTGACTTCCAGGTAACCAAGTCATAAAGAAACCTGAAGTTGCCCCTACCTTTCCAGCAAAGGACATCTTGTGTGGTATCTATAAGAAACCCATGATAAAGCGATGATAGGAAATCCCAAGCCTTGAAAGAGGTGGGAGGGGAAACATTTGGAACGTGCCCTCTCTACAACTTAGAACCTTCCCACATTCCCTGTGTTACAGTTAGATGCTCTGGTTCAGAGCATCTGGCTTGGGTTTTGTGTACCATTTGTTGAGCAGCTAGGCCTCTTAGCATCTTCCTGTCTCAGACACCCTGCTGTCATCTTGACACTTCATTCACTGCCCCTGCCCCAACACACACACCCAATTTAAGAAGGGAAATTGCCTAAAATAGGAGGGGCCCCTGAGACATCTAGCCCTCAGGTTCTCAGGCAGGTTTTTAAGAACAAAACCTCCCCTTGCCACGTTGAAATGCTGCCTAGCCCTGCATCCACAGTGGGTCACATTGGGTCACAGCATGTTCCACTTGAAGTGGGGGCTGTGTCCCCACCTCTATTCCTGACTTCCCGTTCACTCTTTGCTGGGATTCCCCTGTACCCCTGAGGTACAGAACAGAGAGTTCTGTTCTCATCTGTTTTGCTGATGAGGAAACTAAGTCTCAGGGATTGGAAGAAGGGACTGGTAGGAAGGCGCATAAGCCACAGTAGGGCTGCAGCTCTGAGCCCAGTCCCGTGTCCTAGCGCCCTCTCAGCACATTAGCACCAGTTCCCTTCTCAAGGGCACTTAGTCCCTCCTCCTCAGAGTTGGGCGTCCAGGACTGGCAGTGAGCTCCAGGCTCAGACTGCCTGGGTATTGGCTCTGCCCCTTCCCAGCTCAGTGACCTTGGACTCAAGTCCTTCACAGCTCGGTTTCCTCATTCATGGGAGGGAAAGGCTACAGTCCTTCCCACACACGGGATGGGGCTGTGACGCACACACCTGGCACACGGGGAACCCTCCGTAAACATTAGCTGCGTTGAGTTCCTTCTCCCCCCGCCCCTCACTGTCCCCCTTCTTCCTGCCTGTTTTCTCTGCCCAGGACTATGGTGATAAACTCTGTACTCTTCTCCCTGCCTCCTGTTTAACCCCCGCTCAGTACCAGGATTGAGACCCTCCCTCCCATTCTTGGGTTCTCCATGGGAGCAGAAGGTCGTGAACTTAGGGACCACGGCCCACCTGCCAGCTTCTTCTGAGAAGGGTTGTGTCTCGGGCTCTGCCCACAGGGGTGAGCTTTCATGGGCTTCTATGGCTCCTGCCCCATGACCCTCAGCTGTTGACCACTTTCTTTTGGTTTAGTCCCCTCCAATCACCATAATAACTTGCATCTCACAAGAAGAGGGGTGGAGAGTTGATGAGCCTGAGAAGCAGCAGCATTGCTGTCTGTTCTCAGCGTCCAGCCCTCCTCCTGCCTTCGCCCGCCGGCGACTGAACATCCTGTTAGGGTTCTGGCAGGTCCAGCCTTTCAGAGCCAAGGGTGCTACTCTGAGGCTCAGATATCCTGCCTGAGGTCCAGCGCAGGTACAGAGGAGGACACTAAGAGATTTTAGCAGATGGGAGGTGGGGTGCACACTTCCCTTCCTTATACTTTCATTGAGAAAGGAAACTATAAAACCACCAAGGGCAAAGGGAAGGCAGATTACCACCTGGCAGCCCTGACTCTAGTAAGAAATACAGGATGTTTGTGAGATAAGCCACTAGGGGAATTACCAAACGGATGACAAATGCAAGTGGGTTCGTAGTAGCCGAGGCAGCACCTTGCCCCAGAAACAGGGCCCAGGATCCATCTCTGATTCTGTTTGTAGGTCTGGTGCCTCTGCGCTCACTCAGTTTTTCTAGCTCCGACCATGGCATGCCCTCTCTAAACTCCATTATGTCCTCGCCCACAGGCGAGGGTCTGAAGGGCATGGGAGCCTGAGCTTGGCACCCGACTGAGACCTGCCGCCACTTCCCCTCAGTTCTCCTTCACATGCCGCGTTGGACTCACCACCATCCCTGAGACACGCTCCCTCCTGGGCCTCTGCTCATGCTGCACCAAATACCTCCATCCTGCGTGCCTCCCTTGCCTCCCCTGGTTGCTTTCTTTCTGGCCACCACGGAAGGCCCTCCCCTTAGCTCTGCAAAGGCTTGGAGTGGAACTGTGCTGCCTTCTCCATCTGGGCTGCTTCCAAGCCCCATAGTGCTTTCTAGTGAGGGGAGAGGAGTGTTTGCCTGTGTGTGGGCCTTCCCTGCCCCTGCGGCCCCGAGACCCACATCCCTCAGGCCTCACTCCCTTGTCTCCCTGACCACCAGGCTCCGTGCTTCATCCACGGTTAGGGTGTGGAGCCAGAGCTGCTTCCTGTAGCTCCACCAGCTCTCGGGACAGGACCCCTTGCTCCTGGCTCTCTGGCAAGTGAGAACCTGAGATGTGAAGCCTCCTTTCCCCTCCAGGCCAGTCATGACCCCTGGGAACCTGCATGGCCTTCTCCCTTCTGCCCCATCAAAGCTTCCTGCCCAGCAGAGACCCCACTTTAGCCCTGTGGTGGTTAACGGTCATAATACATGATGGTCTTTTGGACTGAGCCTCTTTCACGGTCTCAAAGTTTGAGTTTTGACCCTGACAGCCCCCAGTGAGGCAATGGGTGCCCCTGCTCCACACCATTCCTGCTGAGGGAAGACTCCCAGAGGGGAGCAGCTTGCTGGGGATCTCGCGATGGCCAGGCAGCAGAGCTAGGACAGAAATCACCTGCAGCCCCTGGAATGCCTCACCTTGCCATGTGTCTGTTCCTCACTGAGGAGCAGCTCCATTTCCACTTGGTGGTGTCCCCCGTGAGTCCCACTGGGTCACGAGAAGAGGACAGTGGCTTGGGAGTAGCAGCCTCAGAACCTCCAGGAGGCTGGCCCAGTTGTCATGGTTACGGGTAAAACCTGGCCTGAATGGAGGCCCCTGCTCCCATCAGAAGAATCTCCATCCAGCTTTGGAGTTTTTCCCCTCTTCCTTCTCATCTGTGCACAGTTGTGAGGTGGTTCTAAGCTGCTTGTCTGAGACCAAGAGTGGGCAGGTTTGGAGACAGCCCCTGGCACCCTCAGTGAGTGAGAGCCTCTGTTACCCTCCTCGGCTGCTTACCTCTGTCCCTGGGCCAGGCAGCTGATTCCTAAATGAGGCCAAGACAGTTAGAGTGAAGCTCCAGAGGACAGCTGCCTGGGCCTGAGGCATCCCCCTGGGTTGGTTTCCATCTTGATTGTGTCTGTTTGCCATCCGCCTCCCTGCCTTATGTTTCCTGCCTAAGCTGTCAGCACCCAGATTGAGGTATGCAGGAGCAGGGCTGGGGAGGGGTGGGACCGGCCCCATTCTGCAGCAGCCCCTTTCTCTGGGCACTGGGACCTTTTGTGGGATGGCTGTAGATACCCGCATCCCACTGCTGCTCACGTGCTGCCCCAGTGACTGGTCGTTTCCTTTGCTGTGTGTTTCCCCTTGCTCTGTCTGTGGCTCGCTCCAGCCTCCAGGGATCATGTTGAAGCAGCACTTACAAGTACTTGCCTGAGCTGGTGATTTGCCTCCCTGGGCATTGTCCTGGGAAATGTCATTCCCCCATGACTTTGTGATGGGGACTGACCACCTATTAGGAATGTGCCTTTGCCTTGGAACCAGGGTGGCCACAGCCCACACCCTTGCCTCTCTTCCTCACGTCTCTCCCTTGCAGCCACCCTTGTCTCTTTTTTCTTTTTTTCCTTCTAGTGGGGGCCCTTTGCTTTTCCTTGTTAATCCTGTTTGTAGCAAAGCAAGCTGAAGGAGGACCTCCTCTCTGTGATATGCTTCTTGCTCTCCACCTGCTCCTCTTCTGTGCCCTTCACCTCCTAGAGAGAGAGAGGAATGCCGACCTTACTACCGCTGCGACTGCTGCCGCCGCTGCCACCACTGCCGCCACCCTGGTAATGTCCACATGCCCCCAGATCCAGTCCAGAGCCCAGGCGCTGCTGGACAGGGGGAAGCTGTGTAAATGATCCTGAGCATGTGCCATCCCGGGCCCTGGGGTTTCCCAGACAGGGCCCTGGCCCCTGTGGGCTCACTCAGAAATGCTGAGGCTGGTGGGAGCCTGGCTTTGCATTAAAGAGACTTTGCATTAAAATCAAGCTGGAGTTGAGCTCATACTGTATGTGTGTATACTTTTGTACCTTGCTTTTTTTCCTTAAATTCTATATCATCAACATCTTCCCATGTTATTTCATAGTCTTCATAATCATCACTTTCCATGCCTTCATAATAGTTGAGCCTGTAGTTCCACCGTAATTAGTGTAGACATTCCTCTGTTAGAAGGCATTTAGGTAATTTTCACTTTCTCAGTAGTGTAAATAAGACTGTAATGAACATCTTTCAGTTTGTGGCTTATTCTGTGCTTGCTTCTTCCATATTTAGATTCATTTCCCTAGGCTAGATTTTCAGATACAAGACTATGGGTTCAGAAATGGTGTAAACATTTCTATGGTTTATAATATAAGTGGCCAAATTGCTTTCTTGAAAATGAAGCGTTTATTTTCTGAGTGTTTTTCTGCAGAAAATCTCATCTCAGTGCCGTAGGCCCTGGGAGAGAGGCAGACATCCCGCTGTAGAACTGAAGTTTTAAAATTATTTTCTGTGTTTACCTTGCCCAGAGTCCTTGCTTGGCTGCTTTATTAGTTCTATTCTCTCTGAAGGGACCTTATGGCTCTGACCTGTGTTCTACTCTGTCAGGGGCCGAGGATATGCCCTCTCTTGTGAGTAATTACTGTGGCAAACAAGAGGACTACCCCCTCCCTGCAACAGACCCTGGAGGGCACCTTTCCTTCACTCACTGGGAGAAGAGCTTAAGTCTCTGATCCAGGTTTTATTGAGGGCCTTGTCCGAACTCAGGGCCTCCTGTATTATTAAGGTTCAAAGCCAGAGACCCAACTGCTATGAAATAATGGGTCAGTGGATATTATCCCGCCACAGACTCAGCGTTTGTGTAATCCCAGCAATTCTCTGGAGATCCCCTCACAGCCAGCCTGTCTACCCTCCTGAGGCTTGCTGGTCAGCCCTGCTGCATGGCTGCCTGGCCAGAGCTTCCTCTGCTTGTCTGCCATCCATTTGTCCTGGGTCTTTCCTCTTAGAGTCTGAAGGGGCACAGGGAAGCATGCAAAAGGGTATTTCTGCAGAGATTTCCACTGCCTGCAGACCTGCCTCTGGATCTGTGGGCTCGAGAGCCTGTGGGTTACTGTAGCGATTGTGGAGGGGAGGAATGGTGTGATGGGCAGGGGGTATGTATAGGAGCAAAATTGTTTCTCCCATCCCATAGAAATTCTGATTCTTTGAGACTCTGGGCTTAGGGTTGGTGTTTCCAACCTCTTTGCTGCTGTGTCTTTTGGTGGCAGAGGGGCCAGGTAGTCAGCCCCCAAGCCATCATGGTCAGGGGATATATGTGCTGGTGTTCACACGAGGGCCTGACATACAGGGAAGCCAGGGTGGTGTGGTGGGTCTTCTAGAAACTGTGAGAACTTAGGCAGTTGGCGCTGTGGTCATCTGTCTCCTCTTACCATCAGGGAAAGGCTGCACTTGCCTTAACCACAGGATTTGCCTGGTGATTAGACCAGATTCTGGTACCTCTCCTGGAAACCCCACGAAGGCTGCTCACAGGTGCAGCGCACAGGCCCGGGAACAAGTGAGGCATGAAATGGGGAAGTGGAGTCCCCCGCTTAGCCCTTCCGGAGAGGCATTCTCTGCTTGCCCCGTGTGATTGCCTAGTCTCCAGTAATCATGCCATAGTTTCCAGGCTGGTCTTGCTGCCCTCAGCTGGCAAGTAGGGCACAAATTCTTCCTGGACTTGCAAAACATAATACTCATTTAAAACCTCAAGAGCTTCCTATGGCCTGAATAAAAAAAAGAAAGTCTTGATTATTTCAGCAAAGTTCCCAGCCTGCCTCTCCTGCCCCATGTTTTGATCCACATCCACCTTCTTATCTTAGTCTGGCTTCCCCAATCTGTATTTCTGTAGTTCCTTGAATGCTATCTTTTCCTCACAGGCTTTACAAATGCTGCTCGCTCATCTTGGAATATTCTTCTCATGCCTCCCAACTAAACTTGGCTAGCTTCTTCAAGGCCTTCTCTAATTTTCTACGATTGGGTTTGTGCTTCCACCTCTACTTCTCTGTATGTGCTGAGCTGAGGAGCTCCTTTCTTCTCCTTCCCCTTTAGGTAGCTGTCCACCCTAAAGAGCTCATCACCCCATAAAAACACAATTGCCTGTTTAACTCGGAACTTCTCAAAAGCAGGGCTTGTGTCTTTTCTTTTTCTGTATTCTGTATTTTTGCTAAGCAAAAAGTAGATACCCAATAAATGACCAGAATCAATGTATGAAAAAGAGGGAGAAAAAGAGCCCTCTGGTCCGCTCCCATCTCTGGAGCAGGCTTTTCTTTTCTTTCTTTCTTTTTTTTTTTTGATAATTTAATTGAGATATAATCACATATCATACAATATACCTATTTAAAGTATATAATTCAGTAGTAGCTTTTAGTATATTCAGAATTGGGCATCTATCAACCATGATCAATTTTAGAACATCTTTATTAAGCCAAAAAAACTCCCCTACACTTCTTAGCTATCAATTAATTCCTCCATTCTCTTCCGCCCTAGTAGCTACAATTCTACATTTTGTCTCTATGGATTTGCCTGTTCTGGACATTTCATATAAGTGCAGTCTTTTCTGTGATCCTTTGTGACTGATTTCTTTCACTTAGCATGATGTTTTCAAGGTTCATCCAATTTACAGCATGTAGCAGTACTTCATTCTTTTTTATTGCAGAATAATGTTGAATTGTATGTGTATACCACATTTTATTTGTCCATTTATCAGTTAATGGCCATTTGGGTTGTTTCCACTTTTTAGCTGTCTAAAAAGTGCTGGACAGTGCTGCTGTGAACTTTGAAAGTTTTTGTGTGGACACGTTTTCATTTCTCTTGAGTATATACATGGGAGTAGAATTTCTGGATCACATGGTGACTCTTTGTTTATCCATGTGAGGAACTCCAGCCTGTCTTCCAAGATGGCAGCACGATTTTGTATTCCCACCAGCAGTGTATGAGGATTCTGTTTTGAATGGACATATTACTTGCTCTTATGCTTAGGGTAAATGAGGGCTCTCGAAAAAGGTTCTAATGCCTTGGAGAGCCATCTGACACTTCTTGAGACATTTGTCTCTGCCACTCAGATCTGCCCGAAGGGCTTTGGTTTTGCTGCATGAAGTGTCTGGAGAGCGTAGACTCTGCCAGGCCTCCCACCTCACGTGTCCTCACTCTTCCCCAGGCCAGCACACTGACCAGGCCCAGGCTCCTGTCCCCTCTGGACTGATGGATGTTGGCCTCCCTTGACTGGTACACCCACTTGTCAGTCACCCCACACATGGGGAAAGGGGTAGAATAGGTCTGCTCCTTGGGTTTCTCCTCTGGACTGCCATTGGTCCTGGGGTTGGCACCAGCGGTGCCCATTCATGGTTCCATATTTCTAGTTCCTGCGAGAGGAAAATGCTTAGGGTAGTCTCAGTCAGGTATCTGCTCAGATCAACCAGTCATGGCCAACAGGCCAGGTCCTGTGGTTCAGACAAGGCCACCAACACCCTGCGCCTGTCACTGGGGAGCGGACCAAGAGAAGGGAACATTGGGCAGCGACTCTTGGGGATCTGCTCCACAACTGGGAAAAGGCTTTGTTGGAACATTGCCTGTTCACTTGTTGGAAACATGTTCAATGGGGCTGAATTATATCTCACAATGTTCAGAGAAAGGTAATTCTTTGAGAATCTTTATGGGACTGGAGGAGGAAGATGGAAGCCACCAGATGCAGGCCTCTATTACCAGGAGGTCGAAGGTTGTGGGAGGAAGGAAGCAAATCAGATTTGGAGGTAAAGGTTGTTAACAAGATTGTTGAGATGATTAAAGGACACACCATGCTTGTAAAATACTTCCCTGTGCCTGGTGTATTGGATCCCCCAGAGAATATTAGCAGTGTGTTATTGTAATAATAATAACGACGACAACTTCATATGCAGTTCCTAAACTTTGGTCATTTTTTTTTCTTGGTCTCATGACTTATACAGAATTAGCTGAAGGCAGAATTCTAGATGGTTCTTAACTGGCGTGTGTGCCTGTGTGCGTGCTCAATTGTGTCCAACTCTGAGACGCCATGGTGCCTCTCTGTTAACTCGCAGAGCAGCCCAAGTACACCCTGAGTACTTCAGGGTGCAGCCTTCTCCTGTTACCACACATGGTTAGAATGCTTTCTCATGGGCTGAAGAAAGGAGCTCTCATGTAAAATGTTTCATTTACTCTTTGGGGCTGTTCTTTCTGACTTCCTGGTACTTATCTTTCTCAAGTGGTCCGTGGCCCCAAGTCACCCTCCTGACACTGGCGGGTGTGGCACCTTCCGGGCACTCTGTCCTCACTAAGGCAGCCTGGTGGAGAGCCAGTGTCCAGGCCTTATCTTAGAGTTCTGGAGAGAAGATGTTCAGCACCCCACCTTAGAGACCGTACAGATACTGTAGGCCCTCGTGAGGCACATTTTCCCCCAAAGTAGAGGTCCTTGATCTTGTTGATCCCGAGAAAGACTGGAAAGTGAGGATTCTAGAGGGTTGGGCTCCAGCACTGGCTGAGTCATTTATGTGGCCTTAGTTTCTTCATGACAGTGGTGGGAGAATTCCAGCCAGGATGAGAGTATGGATATTGAAGTGCTTGTGAATTAAGTGTAAGTGTGATTGTGTCGATGATGTTACTGTCCTTACTAACCTGGGGTCTTGGTAACTGGTAAGAGCAGAGACCCATGAGAGGCCCCTTAGGTTGGAGTCTCCTCAAAGGGTTGCCATCTGCCATTGTATGTTGAAGCCCATCCATTTGTCTACTCATCCATCCACCCATCAATCCATCCGTCCAGTGGTTATTTATTGAGCTCTTATTGTATGCCAGGCTGTGTTGCAGGCCTGTTTCCAATGGGTGAAGAAAAGGCAAAAAAAAAAAAAAATTCCAGCGTTCATTGAGCTTATGTTCTAATAGGAGGAGACTGAAAATAAATGAGAAGTAACTAAAATATGAAGTACCTTTGCACCAGCACACTTAATTCTTGTAGACCCCGTGGTTGGCATCCTGAAGCGGGTGTCCTCCTCTCTCATACACACTATCTCTACTGTGCCCAGTAGCGCACTGGTCCCCCCCTACACTGTGAGCACTGGGAGGGCAGAGACTGGCTTGAGTTTGCCATATTTCTTGGTGCCTGGTTTAGTGACAAATACCTGGACACAATGTGATGATCAAACCCTAGTCAACCACACAAAAGCAGGTAGAAGTGAAAAAGTCCCATTGTCACCAGTTTCCTGATATCCTTCCTGCAATTAGCCTATATGTACTATAAGAATAAATAACACATCTGTTTAAACACCTTTCACCTAACAATACTATCTCAATGATCATTTCCTTTTAGAGCTTCCTTATTTTTTTTTTTAAACAGCTCTATTCCATTATATGGATGCATCATGGTTTATTTAAGCCATTTCCTGGTCATGTTTACGTCATTGTTTGCAGCCTTTTGCGTTGGTGAACATGTGGTGAAAAGAGTGAACATGTTGTTCACCTGTCATTTGCACACTTGCAAGTCCTACAAGATAACTCCTAGAAGAGGGATTGCTGGTTCAGGGAATGCTATTCAGGATTGAGTTGTAAAGTGAGGGTAGAAAATGAGGCCCAGGAATGGTCTAAGGGCCATGTGGAGCAGACAGGTCACCAGTCCCCATGGGTGTTTGGCTGAAAGGCCTCATGGCATCTGATGGCAACTTTTTTTGTTTCTGCACCAGGCTGGAGAGTCCATGTTCAACCGCGCAAAGCTCCTCAACGTTGGCTTTAAAGAGGCCTTGAAGGACTATGACTACAACTGCTTTGTGTTTAGCGACGTGGACCTCATCCCAATGAACGACCATAACACCTACAGGTGCTTTTCACAGCCACGGCACATTTCTGTAGCGATGGATAAGTTTGGATTTAGGTAAGAGATGTTTACCGGAATCTGCAGAAAACATATCTATGTCTTCCATGACAACCAGGGAACGCAGTTCCTCTAGCCCAGGAGTAAGTGCCTCTTAGGCTTTGGAAGAGAATGCCTTTTGGGAGAACTGGGTGCTTTTGAAGCATCTGTGTGTGAGTGCTGTGTTAAGTCTCTTCAGAGTGCATATGTGTTGAGTGCTGTGCTAAGTCACTTCAGTTATGTCTCACTCCTTGCACCCCTATGGATCGTAGCCCACCAGGCCTCTCTGTCCGTGGGATTCTCCAGGCAAGAATCCTGGAGTGGCTTGTTATGCCCTTCTCCAGGGGATCTTCCTGGCCCAGCGATCGAACCCGTGTCTCTTCCATCTCCTGCATTGGTAGGAGTTCTAGACCACTGGAGCCACCTGGGAAGTCCTTTGAAGCTCATCAGTTCAGTTCAGTCGCTCAGTTGTGTCCGACTCTTCACGACCCCGGTGGACCACAGCACGCCAGGCCTCCCTGTCCACCACCAATTCATGGAGTTTACTCAAACTCATCTCCATTGAGTTGGTGATGCCATCCAACCATCTCATCCTCTGTCGTCCCCTTTTCCTCCTGCCCTCAATCTATCCCAGCATCAGGATCTTTTCAAATGAATCAGCTCTTTACATCAGGTGACCAAAGTGTTCAAGTTTCAGCTTCAACACCAGTCCTTCCAATGAACACTTAGGACTGATCTTTAGGACGGACTAGTTGGATCTCCTTGCAGTCCAGGGGACTCTCAAGAATCTTCTCCCAACACCACAGTTCAAAAGCATCAATGCTTCGGCACTCAGCTTTCTTTAGAGTCCAGCTCTCACACCCATACATGACTACTGGAAAAACCATAGCCTTGACGAGATGGACCTTTGTTGGCAAAGTAATGTCTCCATTTTAATGTGCTATCTAGGTTGGTCATAACTTTACTTCCAAGCAGTAAGCGTCTTTTAATTTCATGGCTGCAATCACCATCTGCAGTGATTTTGGAGCCCAGAAAAATAAAGTCAGCCACTGTTTTCCCATCTATTTGCCATGAAGTGATGGGACGGGATGCCATGATGTTTGTTGTTTTCTGGATGTTGAGCTTTAAGCCAACTTTTTCACTCTCCTCTTTCACTTTCGTCAAGAGGCTCTTTAGTTCTTCTTCACTTTCTGCCATAAGGGTGGTGTCATCTGCATATCTGAGGTTATTGATATTTCTCCTGGCAATCTCAATTCCAGATTGTGTTTCATCCAGCCCAGCGTTTCTCATGATGTACTCTGCATATAAGTTAAATAAGCAGGGTGACAGTATACAGCCTTGACATACTCTTTTTCCTATTTGGAACCAGTCTGTTGTTCCATGTCCAGTACAGATTTCTGAAGAGGAAGGTCGGGTGGTCTGGTATTCCCATCCCAATTCCTTCAGAATTTTCCACAGTTTTTTGTGGTCCACGCAGTCAAAGGCTTTGGCATAGTCAATAAAGCAGAAATAGATGTTTTTCTGGAACTCTTTTGCTTTTTCAGTGATCCAGCAGATGTTGGCAATTTGATCTCTGGTTCCTCTGCCTTTTCTAAAACCAGCTTGAACATCTGGAAGTTCGTGGTTCACATATTGCTGAAGCCTGGCTTGGAGAATTTTGAGCATTACTTTAGTAGCGTGTGAGATGAGTGCAGTTGTGCGGTAGTTTGAGCATTCTTTGGCATTGCCTTTCTTTGGGATTAGAATTAAAACTGACCTTTTCCAGTCCTGTGCCCACTGCTGAGTTTTCCAAATTTGCTGGCATTTTGAGTGCAGCACTTTCACAGCATCATCTTTCAGGATTTGAAATAGCTCAACTGGAATTCCATCACCTCCACTAACTTTGTTCGTAGTATTGCTTCCTAAGGCCCACTTAACTTCCCATTCCAGGATGTCTGGCTCTAGGTGAGTAATCACACCATTGTGATTATCTGGGTCGTGAAGCTCTTTTTTTGTACAAATTTTCTGTGTATTCTTGCCACCTCTTCTTAATATCTTCTGCTTCTGTTAGGTCCATACCATTTCTGTCCTTTATCGAGCCCATCTTTGCATGCAATGTTCCCTTGGTATCTCTAATTTTCTTGAAGAGATCGCTAGTCTTTCCCATTCTATTGTTTTCCTCTATTTCTTTGCACTGCTCACTGAGGAAGGCTTTCTTATCTCTCCTTGCTATTCTTTGGAACTCTGCATTCAGATGGAGAATAGTCATAGTCAGTTATTATTTAAGGAGGAAAGTGGACTCCAGAAGCACCTATACTTCTGCACCTCCAGGTGAGAAGTGTTTATATTTGGGATGGCACTTATCTTCAGGCTCCAGAGGGTGGTTGTATTACTTGACTTTCTTCTCCCCTTCCCCTCACAATTTGGGAAGCTAATTGGAGTCATCTTCCCTCAGTAATTTCTTGGACTTGGGTAATTGAGATCTTCCTTGGCACTTTAAGAAGGAACACGGTTGTTTCCCTGCAAAGCACAGACTTCTGCTTAAACGCTGGGGCTCAGACTTTCCCACCAAAATGCCCCTTTGCAAGGAATCCAGCTGATGCCTGTCCCCAGGAGCAACAGTGTAATTAAAGCCTATTGTCATAGGTGGAAAATAGTCTCGTGGTCCATTTTTTTAATCTTAAAAAGTAAATTTGCATTTCATTCCATAATTTGTCCACGTTTGTATCAACATAAACGCAACTGTCAGTTGGATAACCTGACCTCTTTCTCCATGTTCTAAGTCAACCTGGAAGCTCCAAGAAGGTGTGCTGTGGGTACCTCGTGTGCTGGGCCCCGCTGGCTCAGGCTTGACAACCGTAGTACTGCAGGCCTGTGTGCCAACTGGCAGTCCCTTGGTATAGAACAACCAACGGCTTTCTTTCAGACTCATTTTATTTATTTTTTAAAGTTTGAGTAATTTTTTGGCCATGCCGGGTCTTTGTTAGTGCCCATGGGCTTTCTCTAGTTGCAGGAAGCAGAGGCTACTTGTTGTGGCGCACAGGCTTCTCATTGCTGTGGCTTCTCTTGTTGTGAGCACAGGCTCTAGGCATGAGGGCTTCAGTAGTTGTGGCTCACGGACTTAGTCGCTGTGCAACACGTGGGATATTCCCGGACCAGGGATCAAACCAGTGTCCCTTGCATTGCAAGGCAGATCCTTAATCACTGGACTACCAGGGAAGCCCCAGACTCATCTTGCTTTCATCATTTCTTTCTGTCCTCCCTTGCTGGGGGCGTGAGTGCTGTGAGATGAACAGAGGATGCTCTGAAGTCCTTCCCCAAGATTAAAGCGTTTAGACCATAAACATCCTGTCTTAACGGGGGAAACTTTTGACTGTACCCTCCTATCTTCCCCCTCTCCCTCCCTGTTTGTGTATCTTCTCCTCTTTGAGGCACACCGGTTCCTCTGAACTCTGCCCCTGAAGTGTGGTGGTGCTTACCTAATTCTTTACCACAGCATCATGTATGTTTCACCCAGAACTAGTTAGGCTTGGGAGACGAGGCAGGAAGGTAAGAGAAACCAGCAGAGACAGCAAAACCAAATCTGGTCAGAATAGCATATACTTCGCCTGTGCAGTGGCTGAGAATCCACTTCTGTAAAAACACTGATTATGAAAAAGCCTTAATGGCCTGGTCACCTCTGGTTTTCAAACCCTCACATTATAAGTGCAGACTATAGTGTGCAGATAACCAAAGGGGGATGACTTGATGCTTAAATGATGATACCTAATTACAAGTGGATTATCTTTGATTCATTAAAGCAGGCCCCCAGGGATCTTTGCTTGTGGGTGCTTGCAGTCAGAATTCTGGAACGTATTTGAAAATAACAACTGCATCTTTTTTTTCATACATTTTGTATGGTTTGGCTGACTTCCCCCTCAAAGTCTGAGTTAGAGTTTTCCTTAATTTGTGTGATGGGTTTTGGTCTCTTCGGATTCCAGTTAAAGCCCAATTGTGGTTTGGAGCTACACACAGGGCTGTCACAAAATCGCAGCCTTTATAAAGCCCACAGGAAAGCCTTTGCTTGCCCTCCGGGCACATCCAGATTCTTAACATTTCTCGTCAGTCCTTCCTCTGTGTCCCTCAGGAGTCTACAATTCATAACCACTGAAATATTGAAATGCAGAATGGTTTGGAAGGATGAAAGCCTAGATGCCCTACTGCTTGAAAATGGGTCAAAATAGATTCATCATCATACATTTTGCCAAGTCAGGATGTGGTAGAATTTTCCAAGAAAATTTCTATTTTAGCAAATTTTCAGAAATGCTGTCTCGACTGTTGGGGTCAGTGTTCAAGTCAGTATACCTTTGGAAGAATGAAAGCAAGACTGTAAATGGGCCAGGGGTGGGAAGGGGGGCATGACAGGGTGGGCACAGGAGACTCTAAAGCAGTCTCAGTTTCTGGGACCTTCTGGAGAAGGATTTCTGACCCATGGAAAGCAGGTTCTCGAGCAATGCAGGAGAACTGGGCTTCTGTATTTGTCACTGACTGATTGTCTAGATAACCACAGTGTTCTTGGAAAGTGCAAGATTCTACTTTTTGATATCTATGTCTTCTCTGCGATAATCTGAGTCTGATATGAAAACAAAACAAAGGAAACCCTCATAAATCCCTAACTTAAAAGTTCCAGGGAATAAAAATAACTTTAGAAGTGTTTATATATTAA